>NC_086112.1:58026834-58710405 GCF_963921235.1 Mobula hypostoma | reverse complement strand
TAAATCATGTTATCACTGTTACGACAACACTCAAAATTTTCACAAACTTACCAATAGAAAACAAATTGAGTTTCATGTGGGAGGCCAGGAACAAAAGATATTTCCTACCTAGGTGTGCTACATCACTGCAATGCTGGAATGAACCACCATGCCATTCTAATATTTAAATTGTTTCTTGGCAGGAAATCATTTTAGAATGCATTAAAGTGAAGGTAACCACAGAGGTAGGTACAATTAATGACAAATTGAAATAAAAGTGTTACCTTCAGCCTCAAATGGCCTGTCTTAAAACAGCTTTCATACTGCACAATTTTAGTAATATACTTCCATTTGATATTGCAAAAACAATTTCAAATAAAGCTTGTAGCAGTGGTAGAAAAGTAATCAAACATTTACAAGAATTTCACTAATAGAACCATGGATAAATGTATATAAAAGACCAATAAGAGAAAAGTAGATATTCTTGGACTGTAATCAACTCATAGAATGAGAAAGCACAGAAGAAAGATATTCAGCATATCATTTTAGGCCATTTCCTCAGAAGAATTTGTCCTCTCTCATATTTATTGTTTGCATCTCTGTAATCTGTTCATTCTATCCTGCTGTTGAATTTGCCTTCACAGACTTTTCAAAGTAAATTTATTATCAATGTACAAATCTGAGAGACATTTTCTTGTGGGCATTCACTGTCAATACATGAAACACAATGGAGTCAATGAAACACTGGATCCAACAGGATGGGCAAATAATCAATGTGCAAAAGACAACAAACTGAAAATACAAAAAGAAAACAATAATAATAAAATAATAACAGTAATAATAATAGAATTTTTAAAAAATACTATACACACTCAAATGCACTTTGATTAATGTATTAATGTTACCCAGGACAGAAGGAGGATGAAAAATAACAGAATAAAATATTTACAAAACAGTCAGATAAAACTCTTAAGGATTCATTTTCATCAACGAAAACAGGATTCAGCAATCCATGCAAACATATGCACTTCTGATAAGAAGTGCTGACCACTAAATGAAAGCACAACCCAGAAAAATGAAGAAATTATGACTGTTGAAGAAAAAGTTAAGCAATGGAAGAGCATGACCCTCCATGGAAGACATCACCGCAATCTTAGCAGTCAAGCTGTCGACAAAAAACTACGAACGCCTGGCGCAGAGTTGGAGACTTCTTCTCAGAATCTGAGGGGTTTCCCTTGAGGTAATACAGGACCGCGTGGTTAACACAAAAAAAAATTAAAATCACGTAATAAAAGACTCACAAACTCAAGATGATAAATCTAGAAAATATCAAGAGAACCAGAAGCAATCCAGCATACCACAGGATCCTGCAGTAGTTTAATCCAATCTGATTACTTACACTGACACAATCAAGTAAAAAACAACATTCACCCAAATCTTGCTTTAAAATACAAACTCATGAAATACACCATACCTTACTATAATTGCAACCTGATCCAGTTTTAGAGTCAGAGTACTGCAGACAATATTACAACCGATCCATTATTACTGATAGGGCAATCCATAATAACCATCCGGATATAACGTTAAAGGATAAACAAGAAAGAGCAACTTGGTCGATAGATATAGCCATTCCAAACACACATAACTTACAAAAATCAATGTGAAAAACACCAGAAATATGCTGAATTAAGAGAGGATATTGAATGACTATGGAACATAAACATAGTATACATTGTCCCAATAGTATTATCTACAGCTGGTACCACCCAAAAGTCAGTACACAAAAGCACTAAATAATTAGGCCTACACACCAATATTTATGTAAATCTTCAGAAAGCCTCAGTATGAAACACCATAGAATAGTCTGAAAGTTTCTAGCAATTGAGAAACGAGTGTGCTTGACTATGGCTGTACCTCAGATTTTACCACCTTGAACTGATAAAAAAATTTTAAAAAGAAATAATGATAAGAATAATAAATAAGCAATAAATATCTCGAACATGAGATGAAGATTCCTTGGAAATGAGTCCATAGGTTGTGGGCACAGTACAGTGATGGTGAGAATGAAATTGAGGGAAAGTATCCTCTGGTTCAAGAGCCTAGCAGCTGAGGGATAATAACTGTTCCTGAACCTGGTGGTGTGAGTCCAAAGTCTCCGGAACCTTCGTCCTGATGGCAGCAGTGAGAAGAAAGTATGTCCTGGGTGGTGGGATTCATAGACATAGTCATAGTCATACTTTATTGATCCTGGGGGAAGTTGGTTTTCATTACCGTTGCACCATAAATAACAAATAGTAATAAAACCATAAATAGTTAAATAGTAATATGTAAATTATGCCAGGAAATAAGTCCAGGACCGGCCTATTGGCTCAGGGTGTCTGACCCTCCAAGGGAGGAGTTGTAAAGTTTGATGGCCACAGGCAGGAATGACTTCCTATGACGCTCTGTGTTGCATCTCGGTGGAATGAGTCTCTGGCTGAATATACTCCTGTGCCCAACCAGTACATTATGTAGTGGATGGGAGACATTGACCAAGATGGCATGCAACTTGGACAGCATCCTCTTTTCAGACACCACCGTCAGAGAGTCCAGTTCCATCCCCACAACATCACTGACCTTACGAATGAGTTTGTTGATCTGTTGGTGTCTGCTACCCTCAGCCTGCTGCCCCAGCACACAACAGCAAACATGATCGCACTGGCCACCACAGACTCGTAGAACATCCTCAGCATCGTCCGGCAGATGTTAAAGGACCTCAGTCTTCTCAGGAAATAGAGACGGCTCTGACCCTTCTTGTAGACAGCCTCAGAGTTCTTTGACCAGTCCAGTTTATTGTCAATTCGTATCCCCAGGTATTTGTAATCCTCCACCATGTCAACACTGACCCCCTGGATGGAAACAGGGGTCACCGGTACCTTAGCTCTCCTCAGGTCTACCACCAGCTCCTTAGTCTTTTCCACATTAAGCTGCAGATAATTCTGATCACACCATGTGACAAAATTTCCTACTGTAACCCTGTACTCAGCCTCATCTCCCTTGCTGATGCATCCATTTATGGCAGAGTCACCCGAAAACTTCTGAAGATGACAAGACTCTGTGTAGTAGTTGAAGTCTAAGGTGTAAATGGTGAAGAGAAGGGGAGACAAGACAGTCCCCCGTGGAGCCCCAGTGCTGCTGATCACTCTGTCGGACACACAGTGTTGCGAGCACACGTATTGTGGTCTGCCAGTCAGGTAATCAAGAATCCATGACACCAGGAAAGCATCCACCTGCATCACTGTCAGCTTCTCCCCCAGCAGAGCAGGGCGGATGGTGTTGAACGCACTGGAGAAGTCAAAAAACATAACCCTCACAGTGCTCGCTGGCTTGTCCAGGTGGGCGTAGACACGGTTCAGCAGGTAGACGATGGCATCCTCAACTCCTAGTCGGGGCTGGTAGGCGAACTGGAGGGGATCTAAGTGTAGCCTGACCATAGGCAGGAGCAGCTCCAGAACAAGTCTCTCCAGGGTCTTCATAATGTGGGAGGTCAATGCCACCGGTCTGTAGTCATTCAGGCTGATGGGGCACGGCGTCTTCGGCACAGGGATGAGGCAGGACGTCTTCCACGGCACAGGAACCCTCTGGAGCCTCAGGCTCAGGTTGAAGATGATGATTTCCTGATGATAGATGCTGCTTTCCAGTGACAGTGTTCTGTGTAGATGTGCTCAATGGTGGGAAGGGTTTTACCATGATGGACTCGGCCATCTCCATTACTTTTTATAGTTTTTTCCATTACAGAGCATTGGTGTTTCCATACCAGTCTGTGGTGCAACCAGTCAATATGCTCTTCACCACACATCTATACAAGTTTGTCAAAGTTTTAGATGTCATGCCGAATCTTTGTGAACTTCTATGTGCATTCCAGACCATAATTATTGGCTGCATAGTGGCATTCCTCTCCTTTTCTTTCTCTTTAGCTATATTGGCCTTGAATATATGAGCAGAATTCTACATGATTAATGAATCTTCCACCCAGATCTCTCCTTTGACTTCTCTGGTTAAAGGACAATCCATTTTGTCTAATCTTTTCAAGAAAGATAGTATAATCATACTGCAATCATTGAAACTTTTCAATCTTTTCCAAAGCCTAACAAAAGAGTCAAAACGGTGACAGAGCTGCAAACATATACTGCACCTGAGGTCCAGTGCAGATTCAGTTTCAGAGAACCCTAATTTAACTCATCTCACCATTAGATAAATATAAGCTAGTTTGTTGCATGGAGCAGTTCTTTCCTGTAATATTTGTTGCAAATGACAGTAAAATTGATGGGGTGTTTTAAGAAAAAGGAGCATATGTAAGGCATAGGAAGCTAGGGTCAAACAGAGGTCTTAAGGACAAGGAAGCTAGAAGATAACTCAGGAAGGGTAATACACACAGATGCTAGAGAAACTCAACAGGTCAGGCAGCAACTATGGAATAAATAAGGTGTTGGCATTTTGAACCAAGACCCTTCGTCGGGATTTGAAAAGAAGTGGGATAAACCAGAATAAGAAGGTGGGGGAAGGAGAAGAAGTACAAGCCAAAAGGTGAGAGATGAAGCCAGGTAAGGAGGCCAGGAAGGTCTTTGAAAAGTCTTTAATAAGTAGAATTAAAGAGAATCGTAATGCTTTCTACACATGTAACAAGATCAAGTGGGAAACTAGGAAGAGGGTACAACGACTCCATTATGAAGGGAAGAACATGTGCTTAGAGGTGGACTGCATTGAAAAGTTTCTACATGAGTATTTTACAAGGCATTGATCACACTGCATTTGGAGTATTGTGAGCCCAATATCGAAAGAAGGATGTGCTGATAGAGGAGGTTTAACGCAATGATTCCGTGAATGAAAATGTTAATGCATGAGGAGTGCTTGATGGTTCTGGGTATGTACTTGTTGGAATTTCAAATAGTTAAGGAGAACTTCATTGAAACCTACCAAGTACTGAAAGGCCTTGATAGAATGGACATCGTGAGCAATGTCTGATGAAGGGTCTTCGCCCAAAACATGGACTGTTTATTCCTCTCTATAAAGAAATTCCTCCTTATCTTTATTCTAAGAGAGGTCCATTAACAACTCAATGCATAAAAGCATGCAGACATGGTCAAGAGGTTCAGTTGTTGTTCAGAGCAAACATCAGTACAGTATTAATTAGAATGGGGAAGAAATGTAATCTAAGTGACTTTGACCATACAATGATTATTGGTACCAGATGGCTGGTTTATGTATCTCAGTAACTGCTGATCTCCTGGGATTTGCACATACAACAGTCTCTAGTGTTTAGAGATAGTGGGTTGAAAACAAATGTAACATCCAGTGAGTGGCAGTTTTGTGGGTTAAGATACCTTCTTAATGAGAGAGGTCAAAGGAGAATGGCCAGACTGGTTCAAACTGACAGGAAGACAATAGTAGCTGAAATAACTATGCATTTCAGCAGTGGTATACAGAAGTGTATCTGTGAACACACAACACATTGAACCTTGAAGGGGATGGACTACTGCAGCACAAGACCATAGATATACACTCACTATCTACGTTATTAGGTACAGGAGATACCTAATTACGTAGTCACTGACTTTATGTCAATTCTTACCAAGGAGAAGGACATGGTGGATGGTGAGATCAAGTATGCTAATATGCTGGGACACTTTGAGATAAATCCAGACATATGCTGGCTCTCTTGAAGAAAGTTAAGGTGGTTAAGTTCCCAGGATCTGATGGAATATACCAGGTTATTGAGAGTGCAAGAAGTGAGAATACTCGAGCCATGACCAAGATTTCCATGTCCTCTCTACCCACAGGTGAGGTTCCAGAATACAGGAGAGTAGCTAAGGTTGTTCCATTATTCAAGAAGTTTAGATCTTCTCACAGGTGAAAACATTTCAATATCTCCTCCACAAGGCTTCCTTGAGAACTTAATTGTTTTCGTAAGATCACCCTTCATTCATTTAAATTCCTAAGAATATAGATCAAACCTGGTTGGTATTCCCCTTAACAGGACAATCCTCTTATCCCAAGTATTAAGCTGGTGAATCTCCTTTGGGATGCTTCTAATGCTAGAATATTCTTTCTTAGGTCAGGTGGGTAAAGTTAAGCACAATGCACCAGGTGTGGTCTCATCGATACTCTGTAAAATTGTAAATAAAACTTTGCTATTTCTAAACTCTAACTCCTTTGCATTAAAGGCCAATGTGGTGCTTTCCTCCTGAACTACTTGTTCCTCCAGTCTGTTAACTTCTGGTGATTTATCCAACAATGGTTTGAATTCATTATTTCTATTTACTTTAAGAACCTTGAATGTGATTATTACCAATTACCATTCACCCTTTCCTATACAAACCCACACCCACCCATTTAAACAAACTACAAAGCAGTCCAAGAAAATTGTTGACAACCTGTATTTTAAATATAAGGTTTAATTGGTCATTGCAGTTAATGTGAGTTGTAAACATCTGGGGAAAAAAGCAGATGAAAATATCTGTAGACAGCTGAGAAACAGTCTGACAAAGTAGTGTGTGAGACTTGTATCTCAATTCTAGAAGGTTTCTTGCACATATCGATGTCCCATTTTACAAATTGTACTGGGTTTGATGTTGGTTTATCATTATCAAATCTATGAAGATACATTGAAAAGCTTGTCTTCAATACTGTTTACACAAATCATTACACAATGCATTGAACTAGAGTAGCATAAGGCAATAACAATGCAGAATAAAGCATAAAGGTTACCAGAAAAGTGCAGTGCAGGTGAGGAATAACGTGTTAGATAGATAGATAGATACTTTATTGATTCCGATGGAAATTACAATGTCACAGTAGCATTACAAGTGCACAGATATACAAATATTGGAAGAGAAATAAGAAAGAATAAAAAAAATACCTCAGTCTTCAGGAGGGAGTCATCACTTCCCCGGCTATAGGTTGATTCTTTATAGAGCCTAATTGCCAAGGGTCAGAGTGACCTCATATAGCAACTCAGTTGTCTTAGTCTTAGATCATATCAAGGAAGATTGTGAGGCCAAGAGTTCATTTATTATTGAATAGATTCATTCAGTTGTTTGATAACAGTGGAATAGAAGCTGTCCTAGCCTGGTGGTACGTGCTTTTGTGCCTTCTGCGTGGTGGGAGAGGGGAGAAGTGGGAATGTCCAAGGTGATAGGGACTTTGATTATGCTGGCTGCTTTACTGAGGCAATGAAAAATATGGACTAGTTCCACAGAGGGGAGGCTGGTTCCTCTGATGTGCTGTACTGTGTCTACAACTCTTTGAAGAGCTTTGCAGATGCGTGCAGAGCGGATGACATAACCAAACCATTAGACAATGCAATGGCTTTCTTTGCCAAGGCATCTTCCTAGTTAGTCCAGGACATTTTTATAGTGATGTTCACACTTAGGAATGTTAATCTCTCAATCGTCTCACCTCAACGTTGTTGACGCAGACAAGAGCATGTGTACCACCATACCTTCTGAAGTCAGCAACCAGCTTTTTTGTTTTGCTGACATCAAAGGAAAGGTTGTAGTCATGACAGCATGTCACTAAGCTCTCTATCTCCTTCCATGGTCTTTATGTATATTTAAGGCAGAGTGTGATAGATTCTTGATTGGCCAGGGCATGAAGGGATATGGGGGGGCGGGGGGGAGGCAAGAGATTAGGATGGAGAGGGAAAATGGATCAGACATGATGAAATGGCGGAGCAACCTCGATGAGCCAAATGGCCTAATTCTGCTCCTGTATTGTATAGGTTTCCTGTCCTCTGACTCATCATTATTTTAAACGTGTACAGGGTTAGAGTAAGGAGCTGATGATGCAACCTTGTGGAGTACCTGTGCTTAGATAGTCATGGCAGAGATGTCGCTGCCTGTCCTTACTGATTGTCGTTTGTTGTCAGAATGTCAAGGTTCCCACTGCAGAAGGAGGTTTTAACTCCTCCCAGTGGCTAGTGTTGGGTGATGAGTTTGATTGGAAAATAATAGTCTTGAAGGCAGAAATGTGGTCAATAAAACAATCGTCGGACCTTGGATGTCTTTACTGTCCAGATGCTCCAAAGATTCGGAGATAAAGTTAAAATGTGCCTTTTACATAACAAGCACAGTTTATTTTTCTTTTTCACTTTTAGCCTGGAGATCTTTGACAAATATTCGAAATAAAAGGATTATGTTAATATGATTAATTTTCTTCTACACAAAGATTAGGTAATATCTTCCCTGTTCAGCAGTCACATCAGTATTATGGTGCAAGAGGAAAGAGAGTGGTCTGCCAGTTCCTGGTTATTGCTTGAGGACAGCATAAAGTAAAAGTATCCCATAATGCAGGAGGTCTGAAAGTCTTCCAGATGCATGCACAAAGAGAGGTAACAGATACCCCTGGAATACCAGAGTTTTAAGCCTTGCGTAACACAAGGATTTCAGTTACCTCTCCAGCTCGGCTTATATCACAGATGCAAATTATTTACATTGAATATTATTTGAAAGGTATCCTGAGAAATTATACAAATATACAATGCGTTTTGATTTTTTTAAGGAAATAATATTTGTTCAGAATCACAGAGCCCTTAACCTTTCCATATTCAGCTTCTCTTCACTTGGACAGAGCAAGAGCGGAGATCCCCTTATCCTCACCATAAGACATAGCAGCAGAATTAGGCCATTTGGCCCGTTGAGTCATGGCTGATCCTTTTTCCCCTCCTCAGCACCACTCCAGAGCCTTCTCCCTGAACCAATCAAGGACCTATCCAGCTCTGCCTTAAATGCACCCAATGACCTGGCCTCCAGAGCTGCCTGTGGTAATAAATTCCACAACTTCACCACCCTCCGTCAAAAGAAATTTCTCCATATCACCGCCTTTCAACATTCAAAAAGTTTCAATGAGATTCCCTCATCCTTCTAAATACAGTGATTACAGACCTAGAGCCATCAAACATTCCTTGTATGATAACCCTTCCATTCCCAGAATCATCCTTGCGAACCTCCTCTGAACCCTCTCCAATTCCAGCACATCTTTTCTTTAGATAAGAAGCCCAAATCTGTTCACTGTACTCAAGATGAGGCCTCACCAGTGCCTTATAAATCCTCAGCATCACATCCCTGCTCTTGTTTTCTAAACTTCTTGAAATGAATGCTAACATTACATTTGCCTTCCTCACCACTGACTGAACCTGCATTAACCTTTTGTCATGGTCCAGTCCGTGAAGTCCACATTCCAGTTCACGGTCCGGTCCGTGGACTCAGGACTCTGGGTCTTCCAGCTGTCCCTTGTTTCAGTTGGGTTAATCATAGGCACCTGATTCCCATCTTGGGGCTTGGAATATAAGTAGCCTTGGGGTTCACTGTGGGCTGCTGGTTTGTCTTGTCAAGATTCCCTGGCAGCAACCTGCTGCTGGAAGGCTAGAGCGGCCACTTGCCATCTTTAGGCCGTGTTGGAGAACCATTGCTTTGTGGATGCTTGCTGTCAGTAGTCGGAGCTGTCTTTGCAGTATGGATTTTGCTGTTTCCTGGGCCAGCTGAGTGGCTGTCAGCCACTCCGAGCTAGGTAGAGATCCGGCTGTTTCCGTAGCCAGCCAGGTTGCTGGCCATAACTGCGACTTGGAGAAACCCTGATGCAGAGATGGAGCTGTCTGTTGTTCTTCGGTGTTTGTCTCTTCTTGTCCTCGCCTCCATGGGGTAAGTCAGGCTGTTCTGCTGTTGCCCTGCGGGGGGGAGGGGGGATCTGTCTTGTCTTGTCCTCGCCTCTGTGGGGGTAAGTCAGGCCCTTCTGCCATTGCCCTGTGAGGGGACCTGTCTTATCTTGTCTTTGCCTCTGTTGGGTAAGTCTGGCCATTCTGCCGTTACCCGATGAATGGACCTGTCTCACCTTGGTGTGGAGATAAAGATGAGTCCCGACTTTTCGAAGGATAAGTCCCGGCTCTATGTTGATGTTCAGTTCCCGGTCTGTCTCTGAGCTCCAGCCTCTGAGTTATCAGCCTCTGCATTTCAGGACCCCAGCCTGCAGCCTCATCATGTCCTTGCCTGGTTCTGGGGTCCGAGCCCGAGGCAAAACCCAGGTTCTGGGTCCTTGTCCAGTCTCTGGCTTGGACTCCAAGCACAGGCTCCTGGTTCATGGTTCCTAGTCTTGGTCCCACTTTCCCAAGCCCAAGTTCCTGGTTCATGGTTCCTAGTCCTGGTCCTGCTTTCCCAAGCCCAGGCTCCTGGTTCATGGTTCCTTGTCTGGGTTCCCTGTCTAGTCCATGTCCTAGACCAAGCATTCTTGTCCCTCCTTCTTGTCTGTATCCTGTCACGTCCCTACTCTAGTCAAGTCCTGTTCCTAGTACTTCAGTGTCTGTGTCTTGCATTTGGGTCCGCCACCAGCCTCCCCCATTGTGACACCTTTAGGATGTTCTGCACAAAGACTCTCAAGTCTCTTTGCATCTCAGAGTTTTGTATTTTCTCCCTGTTTAGAAAATAGCCTGCACATTTATTTCTACTACCAAAGTGCATGACCATGCATTTTCGAACATTGTATTTCATTTGCCATTTTCTTGCCCATTCTCCTAATTTGTCTAAGTCTTTCTGCAGCCTACCTGTTTCCTACACACTACCTGCCCCTCCACCAATCTTCATATCATCTGCAAACTTGGCAATAAAGCCATCTATTCCATCATCTAAATCATTGATATACAACATAAAAAGAAGCTGGCCTTTGCGCAACATCACTAGTCACTGGCAACCAACCAGAAAAGAATCCTTTTATTCCCACTCACTGCCTCCTACCAATTAGCCAATGCTCTAACCATGCCAGTAATTTTCCTGTAATACCACGGGCGCTTAACTTGGTAAGCAGCCTCATGTGTGGCACCTTGTCAAAAGCCTTCTGAAAGTCCAAATGTACAACATCAGCTATGTCCCCTTTATTTGTCATACTTGTAATCTCCTCAAAGATTTCCAACAGATTCATCAGGCAAGACTTTCCCTGAAGGAAGCCATCCTGACTTAGTACTATCTTGTCCTGTGTCACCAAGGACTCCGTCACCTCGTCCTTAACAATTGACTCTAACATCTTCCCAAACACTGAAGTCAGGCTAATTGGTCTATAATTTCCTTTCTGCTGCTTTTTTCCTTTCTTAAAGAGTAGAGAGACATTTGCAATTTTCCAGTTCTCTGGCACCATGCAAGAGTCCAATGATTTTTGAAAGATCATTGCTAATGCCTCCATAATCTCTACCGCTACCTCTTTCAGAACCCTAGGGTGCAGTTCATCTGGTCCGGGTGACTTATGTACCCTTGGGTCTTTCAGCTTTTTGAGCACCTTCTCCCCTGTGATAGTAACTGAACTCACTAGTTTTCCTTCCATCCCATCAGCAGTCACATTCAGTCAATCATTCTTCACAATTTCCGTCGAGTCCGACAAAATTCCATCATGACACATAGAATCCTCTCCCCTTACCTTTTTCACATTTCAAAGGATTTCTTCCTTCTTGACTCCTTGGTCTGCACTGGATGTGCATCTCTTCCCCTTCCCAACATGCAGGGACACAAACAATCTTTCCAGATGACATGGTAATTTATCTACACTTCTTACAATTTAGTATACTGTGTTTGATATTCACAATCTGGTCATATTTGCCTTACACCCATCTGTGATTTTGACTCACTTTTTTGCTTTCTATTATTATAGCCTGGATCACTGGTGTTGTCCACGATTTTATGATTTAAAAACTCTTAACGCATATAATCTCATTATAATTGCCACATTAATGCCTTTTGTCTCAGCACTTCAGAGATTTTCACTTGATCCTGCTTGCACTTTCCCACCTTCTCTGCTATGGAAATTAATTTGTTTTCTCTCCTTCCAAGCTCAGATGATCTTGAACCTGAAAGCTTAATTCAGTTTCTCTTTCTACAGAGGCTACCTGAGCTACTGACTATTTCCCAGAATATTTTGCTTACATTTCAGATTTCCAGTATCTGATTTTTTAATATATTTGTATACGATGAGCTGCATCCAAGTGGACTTGAGAGTCACGTCCGATTGACCTTACCCCAGTGAGAAGGCAATATCTAGTCATCACTGGGACAATTGGTCAGAAAACATCAATAATGACAGTACCCTCTGTAATCCCCTTGTCATATCCCACCTCCTTTTAAGAGATATTCATTTCTAATTTGTAATTTGCAGATGGCCTGACCACAGCCACATCCCCATCCTTATTCCAGTACCTTCTATCTGAGCTATTTTTATTTAAAGTGATTAAGAATTACAACACAGTGCAATCCTTTGGGATGAGCATCATATTTATTACTGATGATGATCTAAGAGCAATTAGCAGAGCTCTATTTTAAACAATACTATGCTTGAACATGTATTTAAATGTCTTTTTTTCATAAAATTAGAAATAGTACTAACTGTATTAATATGTCTTGACATAGCAGCCTTCAGAGTTCTTACACTAAACTCCAACACAATATGAATATTGTTTCTTAAACTTAAATGTAATTGTTCAAAATAGTTAACTTTCAGTTTTGAATGTAAAGACAGGCACATTCCTGTCTCTGCACCTAGGGGATTACAACGCATGATATCGTCCTTATGCCATCAATCATCTCAATAAATGTACACCCACACGTCATGGCACTGTAAGGAAAATAATTAGTTTTCTCAGATTGTCTTTTCATTGAATGATAGAATTGTACAGCACAGAAATGAACTGTTATGGCCCAACTCATCCATTCCAACTGTGATGCCTATCTATGCTGATATATTTCCTCATATTAGGCACATATTCCTATCAAAATGACTTGTAAATCTTATAATTCTATCTTCAACAACAGTGGTGGTTGGAAACTATTACAGATACAACTACCCATGAAATGCTGCCCATGAAAGGGATTTGCCTATTTTTCTTGTGCACTTGCAAGATATGATTTTGAATCCATTGGTATCCAGGGCCTACTTGTAGAATATACAGAAAAACTCAATCCTTTCCTTTATTTTAAACACCAGAAATTCTGCAGATGCTGGAATTCCAAAGCAACACACATGCAAGATGCTGCAGGAACTCAGGACGCCAGGCAGCAGCTATGGAAATGAATAAGCAGTCTGTGTTTTGGGCCGGGACCCTTTTTCAGCACTGGAAGGAAAGGGGAAGATACAGGATAAAAAGGTGGGGGGAGGAGGAAGAAAGATATCTGGACGTTGATAGGTGAATCCAGATGGGTGGGAAGGTAAAAGGTTGAAGAGGAAGGAATTTGACAGGAGAACAGACTCGACCATAGGAGAAAGAGAAGAAGGATTAGCATCTGCGAGAGGTGATAGGCAGATGAAAAAAGGTAACAGGCCAGAGTGGGGAATAGAAGAAGGGGGAAGGGGGAGGGAAGATGTTTTTTTTACCAAAAGGTGTCATTGACGTTCATGCCATCAGGTTGGAGGCTAACCAGACGGAATATGAGGTGTTGTGCCTCCAACCTGAAAGTGGCCTCATCGTGGCACAAGAGGAGGCCGTGGACCAAAGTGTCAGAACAGGAATAAGAATAGGAATTAAAGAAGCAAAATCATGTTGTGCAATTTTGTAAACAAATATTTGAGCTCCACAATTATATATACTGTACTTAGGGAGACAATTACATCTTCAGACCTACTATTTAAATTATAGAAACGTTCTTTATAAAAGTTTCTACGATTAGAGAATAGACAAACTGTTGCTCTTGTCATTTCACTCTAACCCACAACAGATTCCCTGTTCAAGTGTGCACCTTAAATCCATTTAATCTGCCATGTCAAGAAGGCTGACTAAATCCTCAGCTCATTCGGGTGTGTTGAAACAATTAAACAAAAGGAGGCAAGGTTTTAGATGTATTCATCAATGGTATAACAATTATCTAAAAACACAGGTGGTCATGAAAACACTTGGTCTTGAAAAGTTTTGTTTGTATTCTAATAGCTGAGGTGTAAGGATGCAGGGGCATGTGTTTCTCTGAAGGTTGGGATTTTAAATTGTATTGTATTCATGTTCCTAATACTTTAATGCAAAATTCAGTGTGCCTGCAGGACATAATTCTCCATGGGACTTTTTATACTTCTCCCAGCATTGAATACTATATTGCTACAAAAGTTTCATTTAAATCTCTCTGCCACGGATATACCTTAAATTAGTGACAAGTGTAATATGTTTGACAATTGTGACAAAGGCAATGGCATCTGCCTGTACCATACATCTTCTGAGGCCAGATTTAAGACTGGAGTCTGAAGCCATTAATCACTGGTCAGACATCACAGTAAGCAGCTGCCCAGCTTTGTTCTGGTTCAAAGCACCACAGCACCCTTTCAATGTGATAGCTCAGAAGTTGCTGGAGTGGGATAGCTTATGGTGAGCGCCCAGAGTGAGATGCTTTCTTTAACCTGTGCTTCCAATAAATTATGTTCTACAATAGTGGAAAATTAGATCAGTGGTCCATCTTTGACTCTGTTGAAAGGCTAGACCAGTGACCAATGAAGTTGAAGGTTTAGATAATGAAACTAAAAGACAGAGGAATTGGATTAATTAGAGTCAGTGCAGTTAAAAGTAAACTAGAAAAGCTTAGATATAGAATGAGATGCTAATATTTACAATTAAAGAAACTGCTAAAAACAAACAATGTAGTTATTGAGTTCCAGGTTCCGAGGGTCATAGAGTCAAACAACATGGAAACGGACCCCTGAGTTCAGCGCATATACGCCAACTGTGTTGCCCAGTGAGCTAGTCCTGTCTTCCCATGTTTGGCCCAAGCCCTTTAAATCTCTCTAACCCTCTGGCATGTCTGCCTCAGCCACTATTTCTGACAGCTTATCCAAATATGCACCGCCCACTGAATGAAGAAGCTGCTTCGGGTGTCTTCTGAAATCTCTCAGCTCTGACCTTAAACCAATACTTTCCTGTTTTTTGTACACGCTCCCTGGGGGGAAAAAAAAATCCTTTCGATGCCCTTCTTGATCTTATGATCTTGTGTCCTTTGCCCAGGTCACACCTCAATCTTCTACATTCCAGGGAATAAACTGCTAGTCTACACCATCTCTCTTGGAGCTCATGCCCCCAAGTCCATGCAATGTTCAAAGCAAATCTGCACAATTTGAATCACAAAATACAGGCCTAGTGCAGGCAACTGGAATTAGCCTCGATAAGGATCACAGTTGGATTGGACAAGATGGCTCAAAGGGCCCATTCCTCTGTATGATTCCATCATTCTATGAAAATACCAGAAACGATTTGTTGAGATGTTTAAATTTTTGCTTGTATTATATATCCAGCAGTTTCCTGAAACTCAAAGGACAAGCCGTCATTTTCAGAAGCCCTACAACAGAGCAGCAGGAATCATCTACTGATTTATGGTGACTCTTAAATTTCTTATCACAATATAGTTTTTGTGCACTAATGACACCATGAATGTTAAACTTGCCATTTGTTCTGCAGCAAAAGCTTTGGCTTTTGTATAGGGATAAAGGATACGATTTCAGAATCACAAGGGTGTGAATCATACCTTTCAAGCATGCTGTTTCGATAACTCATGAGCAACAAAGATTCAAACAGTTTATAACCATCGCTATGATGAAGGTACATTGGACTCTGTATATTTATGTTTCACCTCAATTAAATAAAAACGTTAGAAAAACAAGAAAAAAATTGTTTTATTTTTACCAGATTAGATTAAAAACTAGGTAGTGAAATGGTGCCAGCAACATATTGCAGCCTCTGTCCTCAAATGAAATTGATTTGGCTCTCAAAATTTGAACACTCACACATACACACACACACACACACACACACACACACACAAACACACACGTGCATACACCCGTGCACATGCACACGAGAAGTTAGTAAAACATATGGGAGCATTGGACACTCCTCAGTCAAAAGCAGTAACACAGTCACTACATTCAGAAAACTTGCTTATCTTTCATATTGAAATCATAAATTTATTTAGATACAGGTTTTATGCCCACAGTAAGGAGTGCTCAGTTAGAATTTTACCATTTTATACTGGATAAGGTAAATAAACACCAAAAAGAAAGTATATTTACCGAGCTTATTTGATCTTAAGTACATTGTGAGGTACTTCACTGATGGGCATAAGGAAAATGGAGTTTTGATGTTGGACGAAGTGCCAGTCTATCTGAGAATTTGTATATAAAACACCTCATTATCAACATAATTACATCTCTCTTAGATATGGTTCTCCACCCTAGCCATTTATGTTTTTCTTTTAACTAATGCAAGTGAATTGACTGCTACAGTCACCATATCTGGAATATGAAATTTGATTAATATACTCAATTTCAACCATATCATCTCTTGTTTGAAATTAGCCTCTGGATATCTGGAGCAGGAGTTCATTTCATTTTGAAATGAAAGTGTGACATTATGTTGACAATTTAGCTGGCCTGTATTGTTGAGAAGTTCATGCATATAAATACAAACAATTACTGTGCTCCCGATCTGAAAATGTCTGAAGATTAAGTGTGCCTGTGGTATACATTTTATATTGTGCTGTCTTTTTTGATTACATGTAATCATCAAACTGATAAGATTTTAATTTCTGAATGTGATTTAAACTCTAATGTAGAACAGCGAGTCGGAACAAGTCTTGAAAAATTCCATGGAGAATATTACTCTTTCTGTCAGAATTCATTTTGTTATCAATGCACTTGTGTACATTCTAAAATGGAAAGTGTCTTAGCTTTCTAAAGACAATTGGAATAGTATAATGTATTCTCTATCATGTACCAACATTAATTTCTTTTTATTGAAATTTGTGTTTTAACATCATTTTATTTAAGGGTTATGCAATTGGTAGCAAAAGGAAAATGAAAGCAAGACAGATAAACTTAAAGAATCGGGCACGCTTTATTCCCAAACCTTTTAGTGTGAATGCAATCCACAATAGGCGTTAAACATGAGTCACTCAAAATTATAGAGAACAACACAAGTTCTACCATTTATTGTGCACATAAAAGAAAAGCTTCAATAATGCATACGTAGTATCTATCTGTCCCATGTTGCAACCCTCTGGTAAATAGAGGCTGGAGAATACATAGCTGTTCCTCTGTTGAATCCATTTATTGGATCATTAAATCACTGTAAAATTCTGAAGAAGAGTTAAAAAGAGACTGTATAAATATGATAATAAGGGACTCCTGTAAGTTCTTTGAAGGTCAGCAGTATCTTACAGACTATATATGCTGATCAATATTTAACATAATCGAAATGAAAAATAATACTGGTCTAATTTAAACAGTCCCAGTGGTGTTTCTCTTGTGCTGTGTGCATCTCACTCTTTATAGAATTTGGACTGATCAAGATTACAGTTTATAGAAACATAGAAACATAGAAAATAGGTAGAGGAGTAGGCCATTCGGCCCTTCGAGCCTGCACCGCCATTTATTATGATCATGGCTGATCATCCAACTCAGAACCCCGCCCCAGCCTTCCCTCCATACCCCCTGACCCCTGTAGCCACAAGGGCCATATCTAACTCCCTCTTAAACATAGCCAATAAACTGGCCTCAACAGTTTCCTGTGGCAGAGAATTCCACAGATTCACCACTCTCTGTGTGAAGAAGTTTTTCCTAATCTCGGTCCTAAAAGGCTTCCCCTCTATCCTCAAACTGTGACCCCTCGTTCTGGACTTCCCCAACATCGGGAACAATCTTCCTGCATCTAGCCTGTCCAATCCCTTTAGGATCTTATACGTTACAATCAGATCCCCCCTCAATCTTCTAAATTCCAACGAGTACAAGCCCAGTTCATCCAGTCTTTCTTCATATGAAAGTCCTGCCATCCCAGGAATCAATCTGGTGAACCTTCTTTCTACTCCCTCTATGGCAAAGATGTCTTTCCTCAGATTAGGGGACCAAAACTGCACACAATACTCCAGGTGTGGTCTCACCAAGGCCTTGTACAACTGCAGTAGTACCTCCCTGCTCCTGTACTCGAATCCTCTCGCTATAAATGCCAGCATACCATTCGCCTTTTTCACCGCCTGCTGTACCTGCATGCCCACTTTCAATGACTGGTGTATAATGACACCCAGGTCTCGTTGCACCTCCCCTTTTCCTAATCGGCCACCATTCAGATAATAATCTGTTTTCCTATTTTTGCCACCAAAGTGGATAACTTCACATTTATCCACATTAAATTGCATCTGCCATGAGTTTGCCCACTCACCCAACCTATCCAAGTCACTCTGCATCCTCTTCGCATCCTCCTCACTGCTAACACTGCCACCCAGCTTCGTGTCATCCGCAAACTTGGAGATGCTGCATTTAATTCCCTCATCCAAGTCATTAATATATATTGTAAACAACCGGGGTCCCAGCACTGAGCCTTGCGGTACCCCACTAGTCACCGCCTGCCATCCTGAAAAGGTCCCGTTTATTCCCACTCTTTGCTTCCTGTCTGCTAACCAATTCTCCACCCACACCAATACCTTACCCCCAATACCGTGTGCTTTAAGTTTGCACACTAATCTCCTGTGTGGGACCTTGTCAAAAGCCTTTTGAAAATCCAAATATACCACATCCACTGGTTCTCCCCTATCCACTCTACTAGTTACATCCTCAAAAAATTCTATGAGATTCGTCAGACATGATTTTCCTTTCACAAATCCATGCTGACTTTGTCCGATCATTTCACCGCTTTCCAAATGTGCTGTTATCACATCCTTGATAACTGACTCCAGCAGTTTCCCCACCACCGACGTTAGGCTAACCGGTCTATAATTCCCCGGTTTCTCTCTCCCTCCTTTTTTAAAAAGTGGGGTTACATTAGCCACTCTCCAATCCTCAGGAACTAGTCCAGAATCTAACGAGTTTTGAAAAATTATCACTAATGCATCCACTATTTCTTGGGCTACTTCCTTAAGCACTCTAGGATGCAGACCATCTGGCCCTGGGGATTTATCTGCCTTCAATCCCTTCAATTTACCTAACACCACTTCCCTACTAACATGTATTTCACTCAGTTCCTCCATCTCACTGGACCCTCTGTCCCTTACTATTTCTGGAAGATTATTTATGTCCTCCTTAGTGAAGACAGAACCAAAGTAATTATTCAATTGGTCTGCCATGTCCTTGCTCCCCATAATCAATTCACCTGTTTCTGTCTGCAGGGGACCTACATTTGTCTTTAGCAGTCTTTTCCTTTTTACATATCTATAAAAGCTTTTACAGTCCGTTTTTATGTTCCCCGCCAGTTTTCTCTCATAATCTTTTTTTCCCCTTCCTAATTAAGCCTTTGTCCTCCTCTGCTGAACTCTGAATTTCTCCCAGTCCTCAGGTGAGCCACTTTCTCTGGCTAATTTGTATGCTACTTCTTTGGAATTGATACTATCCCTAATTTCTCTTGTCAGCCACGGGTGCACTACCTTCCTTGATTTATTCTTTTGCCAAACTGGGATGAACAATTGTTGTAGTTCATCCATGCAACCTTTAAATGCTTGCCATTGCATATCCACCGTCAATCCTTTAAGTGTCATTTGCCAGTCTATCTTAGCTAATTCACGTCTCATACCTTCAAAGTTACCCCTCTTTAAGTTCAGAACCTTTGTTTCTGAATTAACTATGTCACTCTCCATATTAATGAAGAATTCCACCATATTATGGTCACTCTTACCCAAGGGTCCTCTCACGACAAGATCGCTAATTAACCCTTCCTCATTGCTCAAAACCCAGTCCAGAATAGCCTGCTCTCTAGTTGGTTCCTCGACATGTTGGTTCAAAAAACCATCCCTCATACATTCCAAGAAATCCTTTTCCTCCGCACCTTTACCAATTTGGTTCACCCAGTCTACATGTAGATTGAAGTCACCCATTATAACTGCTGTTCCTTTGTTGCACACATTTCTAATTTCCTGTTTAACACCATCTCCGACCTCACTACTACTATTAGGTGGCCTGTACACAACTCCCACCAGCGTCTTCTGCCCCTTAGTGTTACGCAGCTCTACCCATATCGATTCCACATCTTCATTATGGGGACTCAACAGATAGAAGAAAAGCCTTATGATTTTGATCAGCTCGTGTTGCTGGATATCGAATGGTTGCTGCTTCGAGTAACTGGTCAAGAGTAAACTCACATGGCAAAATTAATTATGAATATTGTCTGTGTTTAGCATACAGAAATTTGGCCGAACATTTTATTAGTTTTCTTTCTTCCTTTATTTTCACCTAACCTATTTCTCACCATTATTATTTTGCAAGTTTATTTATTGGCAAGGAAGCCTAATGTAGTCTTAATTAAAAAAATAAATATTTACTGACATTCTATTGCTGATTATGGCAGCAGTTAATGTTAATACTCACCTGGAGGCTAGTTACAGTACAAGCCTCCTGTTGAAGGTATTGTTTCATGTATGTTTGGTAGAGAGTTGCAGGACTCTTAATCAGCAATGACAAAGGAATCATGCTACGTTTAATCAATTATGATAATATGTGAATTAGGAGGAGATATCAATAATTCTTGTTAACTGATCAAGCATTTCTTGAATCATCTACAGAGCTATAAACAATCAAATGCCCTCTTTCTGCATTGTATTATGTTTTGAAAGATAGCAACAGAAGTTTTACATTATATAAAATTATTACTATCTTATTATAGTTATTATATAACTAAAATTATTTCTGAGAACCCTTATTCAATTACATAGAGCCAAAGTCAATGAGCCTTCATTATTTGATCCATACTATTTGCTATTTAGGCACATGTCAGGAATATACTATGTAGTTTATAAACATGAGCCAAATTCCAAGAGTAAATCTACATCTGACTTTCTGAATAATGCTAACATTAAGTTCTGTATCAACACCGTTTTACTGAAAATAGTTCAACAGAGTTAAATCATTTCGCTTCTCTGAAAGAGGCAGAAAAACGTGCTTTAACGGAGAACTGCATTCCTGACATTTTTGCAAGTTCATCAACTGAATAAGAAGGATACAAATTCTTGGCCTATGCTGAGTTTGTTCATTCAAGCAGTGTGACAGGACAGTCAAGGTCACAATAATAACTCAGAGACACTGAACAACACCCAGACTGGGAAGAAAGGGTTCCAGTATTGACAGGGAAACCCAGAACATTCAATACTTTATTGCTGTTAGCAGAGCTTTGTGTGCGATTAACAACCAAAGGTGATGGATTCATCACTTACCCTGCTGCTTTCCTCTCCTTTGACCTTGCTCCAATAGATACAGGTCAAAAGAAAGTAAAAATTTAAAAAAAGGCTGAAATATAAAACATAGAGCAGGACCAGTGCAGAGCAGAAACAGACTCAACTAATTAAATTAACACTGAACTAAGCTAATCCCTTCTGCCAATACAACTTCCTTATCCTTTGACTTTTTTTTGCACTTTCATTTACCTATCTAAGAGCCTCTATCATATTTGACTCCACTATCACCCCTGGCAGTACAATCCAATCAACCACCACTCTCCGTGTAAAAAAAATTGTCTGGCATATCTACTTAGAACTCTCACCCTCTAATCTTAAATGCATCTGCTCCAATATGAGACATTTTGACCCCTGGAAAAGAGGCTGTCTACTCTGTCAAAGCCTCTCATAATCTTATGAATCTTATTAGCACACCTCTCAGCCTCTGCCAGTCCAGAGAAGGCAACCCAAGTTCCTCCACCCTCCCCATATGGTACATGTCCTCTAATCCAGGCTGCATCCTGGTAAACCATCTCTATACCTTTTGCAAAGTCACCACATCCTTCCCATAATGGAGTAATCGGAATAGAATGCAACATTCTGGATGCAGGCTAACCAGAGTTTTATAAAGCTCCTGATTGACTCTTAATTACTCAGTATCTCGATTAACAAAGGCAAGCTTGCCATTCTCTTTCCTTGCCTCTCTATTGCCTTTTACAACCACCTTCAGGGAGCTATGGACATGGAGCATAAATCTCTCTGGACATCAATACTGTTGAGGGTCTTGCCCTTAACTGTCTTTTGACCTTTTATACTTGATCGCTCAAATGCAACACCTCACACTTAGCAGGGTTAAACTTCATTTGTCATTTCTACTCTTACTTTATCCAGTTGCATCGTTTGGCAGTCCTCTACTCTATCCGCAATGCCACTAATCTTTGTATCATTGCAAATGTACCAATCCACCCATCCACATTTTCATCCAAATCATTTATGCAATAACAAACAAATATCTAAAACAAAAACAAGAATTACTGGAAATATTCAGTAGATCAAGTCTCATGTGTAGGAAAAAAAATGTTTCAGGTCAGAGAAACTTTGTCAAAGCTTCTTGTAAATACTATGACATTATTTTCTTTCCCACAGATGTGGCCTGACTTGCTGAGTATTTCCAGTATTTTTGTTTTCATTTTAAGTGTAAAAGAGTGGCTGTTCATCAGTAGCTCATAGACATCATAGTGTAGTTTCTCTTTGTCTGTAAGGAAAGAAGAATTCGTGGAGCCTCAGTTAAATATTACAGGAAGTGAAAGGCTCGAACTGTGGTGATGCCACAATTCCGGGTTGGCCAGGTCTGGACCATAAGTAAGTTCCTGTGCTTAAACCAGTGATGAACAACATCTATTCATTCACCAATCTGGTTTGAGGAATGGTTTTGTCTGGCCTGCCTCTGGTGAGTGATGAGTCATCCAAATTTTCCACTCTCCAATGTGCACTCACCTCCAGGGGCAACTTGTTTCCCAAGACAGCACCTGATTAGCGAGGCCTTATACACTGGAGCATAGGTGTAAAAATTTCAAGCCCTTTGCCCAAAAGATGCACAGACCATTGCTAAATTCTCACCATCAGGCTCAGTAGCAGCTAAAATTGTTGAGACTGTGAAGGTCATTGCATGTCCTCGACATTCATAAACTTGGAAAGTACTTAAGAATATTTAAGCAATCACATCGACCGTATTCTCATTTAGGCACCTCCTGTTCCTAATAAAGTGACCACTGAATGTATGTTTGTGGTCTTTTGCTACTGTAGCCTCTGCACTTCAAGGTTCAATGTGCTGTGTGTTCAGAGATGCTCTTCTGCACACCACTGTTGTAACATTTAGAGATTTGAGTTACTATTACCTTCCTATTAGTTTAAACCAGTCTGATCATTATCCTCTGACCACTCTCATTAGCAAGGTGTCTCTGCCCGCAGAACTGCTGCTCACTGGATTTTTTTTTGTTTTCAGACAATTCTCTATAAACTCTAGAGACTGTTGTACATGAAAATCCCAGGAGATTCGCAGTTTCTCAGATCCTCAAACCATACTGTCTGGCACTAACAATTATTCCATGGTCAAAGTCACTTAGATTACATTTCTTCCAAATTCTGATGTTCTGTTTGAACAACAACCGAACTGCTTAACAATGTGTTCACGATTTTATGCAGTGAGTTGCTGCCACATAATTGGTTGATTAGATATTTGCAGTAAAGGGCAGGTATACAGGTGTACTTAATAAAATAGCCAGTGAGTGTGTATATTGATTATGCCACTGGAAAATTGGATTAAATTAAATATAGAACACAATTTTGTAAAAATAATTTAAATACATCAACACTTAAACAGCAAACAATTAAATTAATTTAATTTTCTTTAGAGATGAAATATACTCAGGGATTGGCTGTACTTCACATCAGTAATCATCTGATTGAATGTGGCATCAAGGTATCTAGATAAAAATTAAGTTTAACACCCAATTTCAAAACCCAGCATCACGAGTGACAGTGATGCTTCACTACCAGACAGGCTCAATACTTTTTATGCTCACTTTGAAAGGGAGAATATAACCACAGCTCTGAGGATCCATGCAGCATTCATTGACCGTGTAATTCCTGTCAGGCTGTCTTTCGAGAGGGTGAACCCTTGCAGGGCAGCAGGGCCTAATGGAGTACCTGGTAAGGCTCTGAAAACTGTGCCAACCAACTGGCAGGAGTATTCAAAGACATTTTCAATCTCTCACTGTTACAGTCAGAAGTTCCCACCTGTTTCAAAAGGGCAACAACTATACCAGTGCCGAAGAAGAGCAGTGTGAGCTACCTCAATGACTATCATCCAGTAGCACTCACATCTATGGCGATGAAATGCTCTGACAGGTTAGTCATGGCTAGAATCAACACCTGTCTCAGCAAAGACCTGGACCCACTGAAATTTGCCTATTGTTACAATAGGCCTACAACAAATCTGATCTCAGTGACTTTCCATACAGCCTTGGATCACCTGGACAATGAAAATACCTTTATCAGGACACTGTTTGTTGACTGTATCTCGACATTTAACACCTTCATTCCTACAGTCCTGATTGATAAGCTACAGCACCTAGGCCTCTGTACCTCCCTCTGCAACTGGATCCTTGACTTCCTAACTGGAAGACCACAATCTGTGCAGATCAGAAATAACATCTCCACCTCGCTGACAATCAGCACTGGCACTCCACAGGGATGTGTGCATAGCCCACTGCTCTACTCTCTCTACACCCATGACTGTGTGGCTACACATGACTCAAACACCATCTATGATACAGCCATTGAGCTGCATATGCATTGAGTTGCTGCCACATAATTGGCTGATTAGATATTTGCATTAATGGGCAGATGTACAGGTGTACTTAATAAAATAGCCAGTGACTGTATATTGATCATACCACTGGAAGATTTGGCAGAATTCAGATGGTGATGAAAGAGCATACAGGAGTGAGATAACCTGGGACTCAATGCCAGCAAGACCAAAGAGCTGATTGTGGACTCCAGGAAATGCAAGGCGAAGGAACACAAACTAATTTTCATAGGGGGACCAGAAGTGGAGAGAGTGAGCATTTCATGGTCCTGGGTGTCAATATCTTTGATGGCCTAACCCGGATGCAACATATTGCTGCAGCTCTAAAGAAGGCATGAAAGTGGCTATATTTCAATAGGAGTTTGAGGAGATTTGGTTTGTCACCAAAGACACTTGAAATCTTCCACAAAGGTACAGTGGAGAGCATTCTGACTGGGTGCATCACCATCTAGTATGGGGGGGGGGGTGCGGGGGGAGCTACTGCACAAGTTTGAAATAAATTGCAGAAACTGGTAAAATTAGTCTAGTTTATCACAGGTACCAGCCTCCATAGTATCCAAGACACCTTCAAGGAGCGTGCCTTAGGAAGGCAGCGTCCATCATTAAGGATCCCCACTATGCAGGCCATGTGCTCTTCATACTGTTGCTGTCGGGAAGGAGATACGGAAGCCTGAAAGCACACACTCAGTGATTCCAGTACAGCTTCTTCCCCTCTGCCATCTAATTTCTAAATGAACACTACCTCACTACTTTTTAATTTCTGTTATTTTACACAGCTTATTTTAATTTAACTGTTTAATAGACATATATACCTAATGTAACTCACTTTTTTCATATTTATTTATCATGTATTTCATTGTTCTGTGCCATAAACTTAACAAATTTCACGACATATGCCTGTGATATTAAATCTGATTCTGATAAATAATAAGTGGAAAACATTCTAATGACTGGAGTCAAACTTCATACATGGGATGATGAGTATGGTAATTAGAGATCAACCTTTGCAAGTTACAAGACATCACTGCAGATGTTCTTCAACTCAACGTCATAATTCCAACTATCTTCAAAACTGACCTTCTTCCAACTCAAGGCGAAAAGTAGGAATATTTACAATGATCACTTATGATTATTTCATTCCTCATAAGTGTGACAACATTCAAGCCCAGGTTGATAATTGGCAGTTAATATACCAAGCAAGACTATCTCCAATAAGAGAGGTTCTGACCACCTAACTTGATAGTCAATACCAGTCTCATTGCTGAGTCTCCCATCACCAACGTCCTTGGGTCACCAATGACTACAACTGAGCTGGTTAAGTCACTTAAACATTGCAGCTACAAAAGCAGGTCAGAACCTGAATACCTTGCAGCAAATAACTCATGTCCTGACACACATGAAAATAGGAGCGGGAGGAACAAGTTCCATACGATATGATCATTGCCATCAGTACCATTTGGTCAGTGGTTGCAAAAGGGGAAATGGCCAAAGCGGACAAGATGGAACATTCGGTAGTGTCTCTATTACTGACAGAATGGCCTAGAATGGAGTTCAGGAAACAGATCCTATACCGGGTAATGTCGCCTGCCAACCTGCCTCGGCGTTCCCAGCTGTTTCTGCCTGAGAAGTATCAGAGGATTGTGTTGAAATCACTTCATGATGATTCTGGCCATTTGGGGGTTGACAAGACCTACGGATTGCTCAGAGATTGGTTCTACTGGCCCCGAATGAAGCCAGAAGTCAAAGAGAACTGCAAGTCGTGCATTCGATATATACAGAGGAAGATGCTGCCTACAAGGGCCTCTCCGTTGTCTCTCTTGCAGAGTGTGGGGCAACTTGACCTGGTGTGTATGGATTTCCTGTCAAAAGAGACAGATGTCAGCAACACGGCGAATGTCTAGGTTATTATGGATCACTACATCAGATATGCACTAGCCTTCCCTACCAAGGATCAGTGGGTGTTCACTGTGGCCAAAGTGTTATGGGAGAAGTATTTCATTTATTATGGTCTCCCCAGATGGATACGTAGCAATCAGGGACGGGATTTCAAGAGTAGGCTCATACATGAGTTACTGAGCATGCTCAGAGTCTAGAAGTCGAAGACTACGCCTTATCACCCACAGGATGATCCCCAACATGAGAGGTTCAATCGGACCTTGCTAGGCATCCTCAGAACCTTGGGGATGAGCAAAAGGAACAAGTGGAGTCAACATATTGGACATAAGACCTTAAGACCATAAGATATAGGAGCAGATGTAGGCCATTCAATCACGGGCTGATCCAATTCTTCCAGTCATCCCCACTCCCCTGCCTTCTCCCCATACCCTTTGATGCCCTGGCTCATCAAGAATCTATCTATCTCTGCCGTAAATGCACCCAATGACTTGGCCTCTACAGTCGCTCATGGCAACAAATTCCACAGATTTACCACCCTCTGACTAAAGTAATTTCTCCACATCTCTGTTCTAATTGGATGTCCTTCAATCCTGAAGTCATGCCCTCTTGTCCTTGACTCCCCTACCAGGGGAAATAACATGGAAAATAAATATCTGGACCACTGTTACAACTGTACACAGCATGAAGCTACCAGGTAGTCGCCATATTATCTGATGTTTGGGCGCGAGGTGAGGTTGCACTTTGACCTCTGTTTTGGGACTGGTGAGGAAGATTCACTGCAGCAGTCTTATCTGACGTATGTGTCTGATATGAGAAGGGAGCTGAAAAAGGCTTATGAATTAGCTGAGGTCTTGGCTACCAAACAGAATCAAAGAAATAAGAGGAAGTATAATCAAAAGGTTAGATTCTCCCAAATCAAGCCTGGAGACCAAGTCGTCATAAAGAATTTGGGGCTACCTGGAAAGCATAAATTGGCTGACTGCTGGTCGGCTACACCCCATGTGGTGGAGGGTCAGATGCCAAAGGTACCAGTTTTCCGGGTGAAATCAGAGGACATGAATGGGCCTGTCAAGATTCTCCATTGGAACCACTTTCTATCTCTGAGACAAGAGGTGCGGGTTGGCCCAGAGCCTAACCTGGACCCTACACCTAGTAAGAGGTCTCTGCGGCAATGTGGGAAGACTGAAGGACCAGCAGCAGGAGAGATTAGACCGGCTCCCGTCCGTGAATGGGATATGGATTTGGAGGATGAGGAAATAGGAGTGTGGTATATGCTGCCTTTTGCTAACTCACTGCTAATTGAGGAAGGGACTCCCAACTCTTCTCACGCTGAGACAGATGGAATGGGGAGTACTAACAAAGGACAGGCAGGCATCTAGCTGGACCACGAAGAGGGTCTGGGCTCCAAAGTAACTGGGAATGAAGCTGAGCTCAGCCTCGTGGCTAAGGAACCTGAGTTGCTTGAAGGCACAAGTAATAGACAGGGGAGGCCTCGCCATATCGACCAAAAGTATCCCAAGGAGTGTCTGAAAATGAAAACGTAGATGATGGGATAAGGACTTCTCAAAGAGTCAGGAGACCCCCAGGTAGGCTGGCTCATGTAGCGTGGGGGGACTATCCCTCTAGTGAGATATGTCACTACCATTTACAAATGGATTAGAGGTTCTGACATCACAAAATTTCTTTGAAAATGGTGTTATTAATGACGAGATGACAAGTTATTTCAAAGTCATGAGGACATGACTATTTTGGTAGGGGCAGAGACTCCTCAAGTCCAGCACACTAAAGTGCTTCGCACCACTCAGACAGGCCAGCGTGTCTTTGATCCTTGGGACCATATACTGGCCAGCGACTGCATGCCTGTTCAGAGTAGACAGCCCCCCCTGGTTTCCTTAGCTGCATAAGTCTAGGGAAGGCACTCTCCAATCCCGCCAAATCCATGAGACTGAGACGGCTCTCCCATCACAAATCCTGGTTTGTGTGGATGCTGCGTCAATTGCTACCCTGTTACAAATTAGTGCCAAGAAATATCAGACAGCACACTGCATACAATTAAAGGAATTATATTTATGAACCTTAACTAAAGGGTTAGTAAAGAAAAGCAAAAAGAAAAGGCCCATTGTAATTAAACAGTCAAGCATGCACAAGTTGGAGCTCTACGTTTCACCATATTCACCGACCCTCAATCAATCTCGGCACCTAGCTTCATCGCATCACAGTCCTGCACCGGGTCGAATCCTATGACCTGTTCTCTCCAGCATCTTTTCTCTTCATCCCCCACTGAACAAAGGCCCCAAGACCAACCATAGTATCCTTCACCAGATAAACCTCCCCCCACTTCCACCATCCTAATTGGATTGTAAACGTTCCTCATCATCTCTTATCTTCAACAATAACCCAAACAGGCTAACAGCAGAACAGACTGCTCTTACAGAACCGCTAAATGAAATACCTACAGCATATCAGTAAAAATGTGAACCAGGGCATTACATACACAACAGCCTTCGGGATCGTATACGTCTCAGTAGGATTAACTGCACACAAGAGTTTCTGCAGATTCTGGTAGTCCAGCGCAACACACACAAAATTCTGGAGGAACTCAGCAAGTCAGGTGTTGAATTCTGTTCATTTTCGCTATCTAGGCATTTAGTTGGGATGTTCACTTTTCCTGTTATGGGCATGCTTACAAAGGTGGGAGGGGGGAATGTTGGGTAAGAAAATGGTAGCCTTGTCTACTAAATGGGAAAGCAGAAAGTAAAGTTGTTAAAACGAAAGAAAATCTTATCTTTGTTGCTTGAACATTAACATCAGGCAGCATATATGGAAAGGGATAAACAATTGTTGTTTCATGTTGAGACCCTTCATCAGGGCTGGAAAGGAAAGGGAAAGATGCCAGAATAAGAAGGTTGGGGGAAGGGAGGAGGAGCAGATAGAAATTGATAGGTGAAGCTAGGTGGGTGGAAGAGGGGGAATGAAGTAAGAAACAGAAAGGTGATGGGCGAAAAGGGCAACTGGCTAGAGAAGAAAGAATCTGATAGGAGAGGAGAGTAGACCGTGGGAGAAAGGGAAGAAGGAGGGGCAACAGGGGGAGGTGATAGGCAGGTGAGAAGAAGAGGTGGGAGGCCAGAGTGCGGAATTAAAGAAGAGGGAAAGGGGAGGAAAAAAATTGACCGCAAGTCAGAGAAATCAATGTTTATGCCATCAATTTGAAGGCTACCACAACGGAATATGAGGTGTTGCTCCTCCAAACTGAGAGTGGTGTGATATGATAGAAGAGCAGGACATGGACCAAAATGTCGGAATAGAAATGGGCATATGAATTATAATAGATGACCACTGGGAAATTTTGCTTTTTGCGGATGGTGCAGATGTTCTCGACATAGCAATCCTCTAATCTATGTCCTGTTTCACAGATGTAGAGGAGGCCATATTGGGAGCACTGAGTACAGTAGATGCTCCAATCGATTCGTAGATGAAGTGTTGCCTCTCATGGAGAACTGTTTGGTGCCCTCAGTGGAAGCGAGGGAAGAGGTGAATGGGAATGTGTAGCGCTTCTGCCAATGCAGGGATTAGTACTAGGAGGGAGATTAGTGTGGAGAGGGATGAATGGACAAGGGAATCATGGAGAGGGTGATCCGTGTGCTGTGTGGGAAGTGCAGTGTTGGGGGGGGGGAGTAAAGACATGTTTGGCGGTAGGGTACTATTGAAGATGGCGGAAGTTGCGGAAATTGACCTGTCGGGGCTGGAGGCTCATAAGGTGGTAGGTGAGGCCAAAAGGAGCTCTATCTCTGTTAAAGAGACAGTAGGATAGGTGAGCACAGATGTTTATGGAATGGAGGAGATGCGGGTGAGGACAGCATCAATCGTGGAGAAAGGGAAACCCCATTCTTTGAAGAAGGGCGACATCCTTGATGTCCTGGTTAGGAAAGCCTCATCCTGGAAACAGATGCAGTGGAGATGAAGGAAATGGGAAAAGGGAATGGCATTTTTACTGGAGACAGTGTGGGAAGAGGCATAGATTGCAGTAGGAAGCAGTAGGTCTAGAAAATAAATTTGTGAGACAGAGAGATTGAGAAATATCAGAAATGGACCAGTGAATTTAAGGGTAGGGTGGAAGCTGGAGGCAAAGTTGATGAAATTGACAAGCCAGCATGAGTGGATGAAGCAAGACCAATGCAGTTGTCAAGGGTTGGGCAGCATTATCAGGGAAGGATTGGACATAGCCATTGAAAGGTAGGTATAGTTGGGGTCCATACTGGTGCCCATGGCTACACCTTGAGTTTGGAGAATGTGGGAGAAATTGCTTATGGTGAGGACCAGTTCCGCCAGAAGGGGGAGGGTGTGAAGGTGGGGAACTAGTCGGGTCTGTTGCTGAGAAAGAAGTGGAGGGTTTTAAGGCCTTATTGATTGGGGATAGAAGTGTATAGGGAGCGGTGATCATGGCCGAGGACTTGAAAGTTCTTGATACTGAGAACATGTGAGATGTAGTTGTGAAAGGACTGAACCAAGGGGGAAAAAATGGAGTCAAGTTATGTGGACATGAGTTCAGAGGAGTAGGAGTAGGCAGGAACAATGGACCGATCTGGACAGTTAGATTTACGGATCTTGGGTAGGAGTTAGAAATGATTAGGGGTAAAAGAATGACAAGGTTGGTGGCAATGGATGGAGACCACCAGAATTTCACCTTTCGGATCATCTTTCATTTTTGTCACTGCAAAGAATACAGACACAAACAGTTTAAACTCTCTTGATAAGACAACTATCTCATCTATGAAATTATCCAGGTGGACCTCCTTAGGACTGCCTCTAATGCCACTGTATTCTTTCAACTATCTACAAAGCACAGGTACTCTGCATTTTCCAGCCTTAGACTAGCTTCAATAGTTCTCAAAGAGCTTGACATCATCCATTTTGCATCATGTGTATTATCTATGTAATAAGATACAGGAACAGAAGTAGGCCATTCAGCCCATCAGATCTGCTCTGCCATTCAATCTTGATTGATTTATTTTTCAGCGCCCTTTTCCCACTTTCTCCGTATAGCCCTTCACCAACCAACACCCCTCCCCCACCTCCACACCATTCTTACTGCTCAAGAACCTATCAATATCTGCCTTAACTATACCCAATGACTGGACCTCCACAGCGCTTTGTGGCACTGAATTCCATTGGCTGAAGAAATTCCTCCTCGGCTCTTGAAGTGAAAGGGTGGGTTAGTAAGTTTGGAGATGACACAAAAGACACTGGAGTTGTGGATAATCAGAAGGGTTGTTGTAGGTTGCAATGGGACAGTGACAGGATGCAGAGCTGGGCTGATGATTGAAGTGGCAGATGGAGTTCAATCAGGGAAAAGAGTGAAGTGAAAGTCAAATTTAAAGGCAGAATAATGGCAGGATTCTTGCTAGTGTGGAAGAACAGAGGGATCTTGGTGTCCACATCCCTCGAAGCTGTCATGCAGGTTGATAGGATTGTTAAGAAGGTGTATCGTGTTCATTAGTTGGGGGATTGAGTCCAAGAACCATAATGTAATATCATAGCTCCATAAAATCCTGGTTAGACCAGACTTGGAATATTGTATTTCGTTCTAGTCCCCTCATTTTAGGAAGCTTTAGAGAGGATGCAGATGAGATTTACCAGGATGCTGCCTGGACTCGAGAGCACGTCTTATGAAAGCAGGTTGAGTGAGCTAGGGCTTTTCTCTTTAGAGAAAAGGAAGCTGAGAGCTGACTGATAGAGGTTTATAATATAATAAAAGGAATGGTTATATTGGATAACCAGAGACTGCTTCAGGGCGGAAATGGCTAATGCAAGGGACATCACCGTAAGGAAAGTATAAGCTAATGTCAGCAGCAAGTTATTTATAAAAAGAGTGGTGGACGTGTGGAATGTCCCGACAATGGTAGTGGTACACCAGGGGCATTTAGGAAACTCTTAGATAAGTACATGGATTATAGGAAAATGGGTGACTATGTTGGAGAGGTTGCTGTTAGAATAGGTTAAAATGTCGGAACAACATTGTGAGCTAAAAGGCCTGCACTGTGCTCTAATATTCTATGTTGAACGTTCAATTCAGCTTTAAATGGACAACGTTTTATTTTGATGCCAAGGATCTCTTATTAACAGAAGAATCCTGTATCCATGCCCATTGCATAATGTACTTAAGTTACTTGAATAGTGCCTCCCCCAAACCCAAAGACTTTAGCTTATAAGAACACTCAGTCCTCTTCTATTGTCATTTAGAAATGCATACATACATTAAGAAATGATACAATGTTTCTCCAGAGTGATATCACAGAAAACAGGACAAACCAAAGACTAACACTGACAGAACCACATAATTATAACATATAGTTACAGCAGTGCAAAGCAATACCATAATTTGATGAAGAACAAACCATGGGCACGGTAAAAAAAGTCTCAAAGTCCCGAGTCGATCGACTCCCGAGTCCCCGATAGCAGGCAGCAAAAGGGAGAAACTCCCTGCCATAAATCTCCAGGTACTGTCAACTTGCCGATGCCTTGGAAGCAGCCAACCACAGCCAACACTGAGTCCGTCCATCCGAAAAATTCGAGCCTCCAACCAGCCCCTCCGATACAGCCTCCCGAGCGCCATCCTCTGCCGAGTGCCTTCATCCTAGCCCCAGCCGCTGAAACAAGCAAAACCAAGCATTCAGGGCCTTCTGCTATGGAGATTCTGGTTACCACACAGCAGCAGTGACAGCGAAGCAGGCATTTCAGAAGTTTTCCAGATGTTCCTCCGTACTCTCATATCCGTCTCCATCAAATCAGAATTGTGCACGGTCCCCTACTTGACAGATTACAGATATCATTCACTGGAGAGGCCACGCGCGCTGCTGTTGCATTGCCATCTTCTCCTCCTTCAGCAGCAAGAAGGACGAAGTTACACATATGGGGAACAGCATTGCCTACAGTTTCTTCAGCAAGACTCACATCATCTTGACATACATTTCCTTCACCATTGCTGGTTTACCTGAACTGCTGCACGTTACTAGAAGGACTGCAGAAGTTCAGGAAGGCAGCTTACCAGCATATCCTCAGAGGGAATTAGGATGGACCACAGACACTAAATTTGCCAGTGACGGTCACATCATTGCATATGAAGTTAAAAATTCCAATTCATTGAAATGAATTGAGAACCTCAGATCAGATCTCCATGGATTTCCCAGCGTAAATATTAGTAAGCTGCAGGAGTATGGCATTCTGTCATTGGATACAAAATTGCAGCCTTGAAGCTGCAAGGACCTCCCAGGAAAGTTGAGACTTTGTTTGAGTGGACCTCAGAAATTCTTTCAATTATCAATCTGCTGCAACGAGTCACATGCTACTGACAAGCAATTTTTACCAAATAAAATATCCAGCTACTATTGGCCGATGCTATTTTGTTAAAAAAGAGAAAGAAAAGAAGAATGAGAACATATACAACATAACTAGAATTCTTTCAACCGAATGAAATATAATCCTGCCATAAAAAGAGGCTGTGCTTAATTTCTTATCAGACCATTTGGGGATGGCATATTTCTGGTATATGTAAAATTTTTGCTTGATATTTTCCATGAAGTTTTGATATTATGCAATGTTTCTTAATGTAGCTTTCAACAGGGAATCGTGAATGAATCCCTCTGTTTATACAAGTGGAATTTAAATTGTACTCTGTGTATCATCCCAGGAGCAAACATGGGAGTTCGGCATTTTTGAAGTGGGCCTTCAAGCCATTAGCCACTCAAAATTATTGTACTGGTGGAATGTGCGTCCCCTTGTAGGACAACACCACAGGCATCACCCACTTACCAAAGACAAAGATGAAAGAAAGAACTCTCAGCATTGGAGTGTTGTAACGGTACACAAGGGTCGGGTAATCAATGTCATTCCGAGGTTGTTTCAAACTGTGCTACTACCATGCTCCTCCCACCAATATTCCCAATCAGATATAGACCCCCACTTTTAAAGCATTATAAAGAGGCTTGCATTATGCATGCTAATGTTATTCAGTTAATAAAATAATACATTTAGGCAACTAAAATGATCACGGTCAATTAACTAGAAGTATAATAAGAATTACCTTTTGCCCCCTGTGTGCACCAGCTTCAATTTATCATTTCACTCCATCACCTGTAATTACTTCATTGGTCTGTTGCAAAGTGCCGTGAGATTTTCTTTTGGCTCTCACGAAATATCATTAATGTAATTAATATCATGCACTGAGGGATCTTGCATGGCCAGGCAATGTACAATGACAAAGCTCAGTCCAAAAGCCAGTTTATTTTTCATCTGCTGACATGCTTAACCAGGAGCGCCTCGTGTACTACACAGAGAGAAATAAAAACCCTTCCACCCAAGTCTAAACACTGAAAGTGAAACAATTCATTGCAATACAATGATTTCTCCGAATAACCAGTAGTTGTTATTCAACGTTTCCGAGCCATTTCGGGCGGGAAGCAGATGACTGCTCAGTACTCAGATACATTAATTAAATCAGATGGGAAAATTAATAAAAATCACTGGCTTCCTGCCAAATGTGCATTGTTAGCAGGGTTAACGGCCTCCTTTTTGCATGTACTCTGGCTTTGTAATCTAGTGCCATTGCCTGCCGTTAAAATCTTTTCGCTGCATTTTGCTAATTGTAATGAGCATAATGGGTATAATGAATAAGAAAAGAACACTGGAGAAACAGATGGCCAAAGACTCTGGAAAGGTTATTTGCATGCCTGCTGTAAAATAATTACCTCTGCGCTCTGTTGTTGATGTGTTTGCATGAAAAGGGGAGAAAAAAACTATTCTCTCGCCTGGCAGTGAAAGGCAAATTATCATTCATTCCCAATGCAATCAAATTAAACAGGTGCTGACTGTTGAAAATCATAAAATAACATAAAAGATAAAAAGGTTCCTTTTCACATATCACATCACTTCTAACTATTACATTTTGCTGTTGATGTAGTTTAATGAAAATGGTTAGCATTTTCTTGTGGACTTATTGTGTATTCAAATCACAGTAAATGTTCTGCTAAAGGCGTCCTGAATGAATTCAAGAGCAGGCAGTTATAAATGTGTTAATCGTCATACCCAAGTCATTGTAGAGCTTTGTCCTTCAGCTGTTGGTTTGCCACAGTGGAAAACAGGAATCATTTCCCTTGCTAATTCATCTGATAATTGTGGCAATCAGTGGAGACTTTCCAGCTTCTTTTTTGTTCATATGGCATGTTTATATATTTATAGTTCTTGTTGCAAGTTGTTAACTGACTATGTTATTTGATTCCTCTCCCAGATTGCCACAATTAAAGAACAGCAATGAAGAATAACTACAGAATATTTGAACTGCTTTTGTTCACGTTCCATCCCGGGTAATAATATTAAGCATTCTCACAGCAGGTGTGGTCTGCGTTAGATACAAACCTGCAGTCTCCTGACACACGCTTTGTAACACACGTCAGTTTTTACTTTAGCAAATCAACCATCACTACCCACCCCCAGTTGAATATCTTCTTCCCTCGCAGCCTGAGGAATATTAAATCAGAGGCAAAACACCAGATTGATATACTTTGCTCCAATGGACGAGATTGAGTCCACCCAAGCTCAGAGAAGAATTTCAACATAACTCTCTCTGTTTTACCCGGATTGGGCATTTTCAGCTTCAATGTCAGCCTGAGAGAGTTAGTGTCAGAAGATCAGCAATGAATTTCTCATTTCTGAGCTTGTGTCTAATACCCACTGTCAGAGATGCTGCAACTTTTTTTTTGAAATCAGCCATTGTGCTTCAGCATTCGTTAATCTAATTCAGCTGTAACAAAGGTAGACAATGACTTTAGTCAGTAAGGCCATGTGATTCAGATTTAGTCATATATCACATGTATAATGAAGCATACAGTGAAGTGCGTCGTTTGCGTAACAATCAACACAACTGAAGGATGTGCTGGGGTAGTCTTCAAGTGTCACCACACATTTCTGCGCCAGCATGGCATGCCGCAATGCCTGGCTGAACGACATGGAACACAAGAAAACAAAACAAAACAGAACAAGCAGCAAAACAACAATCCTTTCCTCCCTCCGGTCCACACACACACATAGCCACACATACAGCCCTCCAACCTCTGGACAGGCCTCTGGGCCTCTACCCTTCACTGGACTTGCAGACAACATGCCTCTGACTTCCTCAGTAGACTTCAGACTTGTGGACGCAAGAGCTTGGCCTTTGTCTCAGACTTCCAGACTTCTGATCACCCTTCGGGCTTCAATCTTCAGCATTGACCTTAGGAGAAGCTGATGACGGAACCCCAAGCTCCAGGCCTAGAACTCTTGAATCATTGATGACAAGACCCTCACTCCATACCTCAAAATGCAGACTTGTCAACTTGTTTACCTAGGGGATTACTGACCTTCATGCCTGCTACTCACATTGACATCCAATCCCAGGACCCACCAACCTGGGCCACCAGCACCCATCTTGGCTGAGTTCTCATTCACTGCACTTGCCAGCAAGATATCCACAGATGTCCTTCATCACAGTCCACGTCACTGGCCTTTGAACACAGAGTGCAGAACAGAGAGACCTCAACTTTTGGCTGACCTCTAGCTCCTCCATATCTCTCTGCCTAAATCCAAATCTGACCTCTAACTCCCCTCCCTTTCCCCAAAACCATTCTGACAAACTTTAAGATAAACAATTATGTCTGAGCTATGACCTTAATGAAGACGTCAGTTTGGTGCCATTTTCATTGGAACATCATATGATTCTTCCAGTCAGAAAAAAAAATGTTGGAATGAGGGGGATCTCACTGAATGTTCAAAGGCCTAGAGAGAGTGGATATGGGGAGGATGCTTCCCACGGTGGGAGAGTCTAAGACCAAAGGACACAGCCTCAGAATAGAGAGACATCCATTTAGAAAAGAGATGAGGAGGAATTTTTTTAGCCAGAGAGTAGTGAATCTGTGGAAATTGTTGCCATAAGTGGCTGTGGAGGCCAAGTCATTGGGTATATTTAAGGCAGAGGTTGATAAATTCTTGTTTTGTCAGGGCATGAAGGGATACAGAGAGATGGCAGGAGATTGGGGCTGAGAGGAAAATGGATAAACCATGATGAAATGGTGGAGCAGATTCGATGGGCCAAATGGCCTAATCTGTTCTTATATCATACCATATTATTGTTTCTATTGCATATATCAATGGCATAAAGTGCATAGAGGGCTGAGTTTTGAAACTGAGCAGCATAAATCACCATGTAGCTTGCTGCCATCTCACATTTGCTGAGGTTGACTGAAAAGGCAGCTGAGGTGAGCAGACAGTTAAACTAAATGCTTGATCAGTGATGTCAATAGGACGTCAGTGCTACTTTGGGAATGTCAGAACAAGCTGGAAGCCAGCCCAAGTTGGAGCCCAAGGTTAAGTACATTTTATTTTTGCATTCTGCTGCCCTCGCACTCTCTGCCTCCAAAGTTTCCTCCCACTTCCCTTGTAGACTTCTCACCTGCACTGTAGTGGCTCAGAAATGGCAGTTTCCAGCTACAGAACGACATCTGGATATTAATGAGTTATTGCTTTCCGAGTGGACCACCTCTACTATTGAGAAACTGGCTTGCTCAATGTATCAATAAGCCTTTCAATTTCCATTGAAATTGATAGAAGTTCAAAGGTAGAGGGAAAGCTGAGTGAGTGGGAAGTTAATGGTGAATATTTGAGTGTGTTTCATTTTAGTGAAGTACGACTAGTGGGATTCTTCTCTTCCGTGCATTCAAAGAATAGGTAAACTTACCTGATGTGGCTTTGATATAGCATGGTGAAAGAAGTGCTGATATCCTGTGAAGTTATTTCATCTCCCAGTCAGAAATGCTAATCTTATCATTTGGTCACAGTGGTATGCTATCTCCTGATCCTGAAACCCATTGCATTGAAGTCAACAGAATTGAATTTCTGAAGCAGAGCTTCATGCACTGATGTTATTATACAATAAATTTAGCACCACCAACCAGGATTGAAATTCCTGATAAATAAGTTTTTTAACAGGCAGACAAAATGGTTAGCACGTTCCACTGGAAGTTCAACTTATTTTGTAGAGTTTCAGCACTTCTTTAACTTCAGCAAAGCCACATCCTTTTCTCATGCAAGTTAGTTGGTATTGCTCCCTTTTGAGCACTCTTTCATTCTAGTTTTCACAAGATATTGATTCTTTCAAACACTAATGGATCATAGGAGCAGGTCTGCTGGGCCATCCTTTGGCAGTTTGAATCGAAAAAAACATGTGACTTCTCGTTGCTAGTAGGAAAAATGAAAATTAAACATCTCTAAAGTTCAATGAAATAACAGAATGGAAGTGTCCAGTTCCATCACTCCCTCGTGACATTCATTCTTGATTCTGTGTTTTGGCTGCAGCTTTACTATGAAATGCAATTAAATTCAATCAAATTAAAATGTTACCCGTGTTAAAATGAATGAGTATCACTTAAATGGAACAATCATATGTATGCCATTGCTCTGAAACATTTTTATGATGGCTTATATTTTTTAGAAAGAGTGCTGGTGTAGTCACAGCAGCCTCTTTCAAAAGGAAATTGGACATGCACTTCAAAATGAAAAGCTTCTGTGTCTATATAGAATGAACAGAGCAATGGGACTAATTACCCTTGTTTTGGACTAATCAATTCAATGATTCCATAAAAGTTAATTTTGGTAAATGGTTATTTTTTGAAAAAAAAAAGACATTGTTAGATTAAATCATAGTTTGGATAATTAATATTGTTGGTGGCATAATTTCATGTAATTTCAGGAATATATTTTTTCCCTGGATGTAAATTCCACGGTATAAACTTAGGGAAATGACAGATGCTCTGTCCCATAGTTAGCTTGATTAACAGTACAGTATTGGCTTTCATTCAGACATTCTGGAGGTGTCTGCAGGACTAGATCACAGACCAAGGCAGAACCCATCCATGGTACATGTGGACTGTGGGAATTCGATCTGGGGTGATGTGAGCAATCCTTGACCCACAGGTCAAGGTTCAGCACCTGATCCTGACAGATGGGGATGGCCATGTGGCTGGAAGGATTTGAATTTCGGGGAAGGGTCGGAGATTCCAGAGCTCTGCTGAGAAGGATGCCAAAAAAATTCCAAGGAGCTTTGATCCGAGTCACTTGAGGTCTTTTTATTTATGATGACCGATGTATTGTTCTGAACTTGTTTCCTTCTCCTTTATCCTCACCTTGCTGCCACTGTTGGGTTTCCTGAGGTTTGGAAAAATAATCTGGGTAAAAGCTACAAGGCAAGCTTTCATCTGCAAAGACATACTTGAAGTGGCAATGACTCCATGGAAGGTAACTGTTTCCCCTTCAATGCCTTACGTTCGAAGTACCTAAATTTTAGTGATTAGCACCTACAATCCCAATGTTTTGATATGTGAAGGTAAAAATAGGAGCAGGGATAGGTTGTGTGGCCTTTTGAACCTGCTCACCTGGTCAACAGGAACGTGGTTCCGCTCTAATTTACCACCCAAATACTACTTCTCTTGATATCTAAAACATATCAAAGTCAACAAAGGGGCATTGATGTCCCCCTGAAGTACAGGGCTCCAAGGATTCTCACCCATCTGAGTGAGTGTTCCTTTAGACTTCAGTGCCAGATGTTTCAGACATTGCCCTGAGGCTATGCACCTGAATTCTTTTCAAGTGCATGCTCGGTGTGTCTTCCTACTCGGGGTGTCGACATTGAGGAAACCTCGTAATATATACCCTGAAAAGAAACTTCCGAAACTTCCATGTTTCAGTGAAAAATTTCAGATACTCGGCAAATTGTTTATTATTGTCACATGTACAGAGGTACAGTGAAAAAGTTTATGTTGTATCTCATCCTGAGAGACCATTTCATCACATCAGTACATTGAGGTAACACAAGGCCAATAACAAACTGCAGAATAATACGCCATGAAACCATAGGCCGGAGAACCTGACATCAGTTGTGGGAAGGTTATTGGAAGCTATTCTAAGCAACAGCTATGTAAGTATTTGGATAGACAGGTACGGATCAGGGAAAGTCAACATGGCTTTGTGCATGGTAGGTTATGTTGATCCAATACTATAGAGATTTTTTGAGGAAATTCCCGGGAAAGTTGATGAAGACAAGGCGGTGGATGTTGTCTACATAGACTTTAGCAAGGCCTTTGATAAGGTCCCGCATGGGATGCTAGTCAAGAAGGTTCAGTCATTTTGCATTCAGGATGATTTAATGAATTGGATTAGACATTGGCTTTGTAGAAGAAGCCAGAGAGTGGTAGTGGATGGTTGTCTTTCTGACTGGAGGCCTGTGACGTGTGGAGTGCTGCAGGGATCTGTGCTGAGTCCGTTATTGTTTGGCATCTATATCAACAATCTGGATGAATATGTAGTAGACTGCGTCTGCAAATTTGTGGATGATCCAGGATTGTTGGTGTAGTGCGCAGCAAGGAAAACTATCAAAGCTTACAGCAGGATCTGGACAGCTGAAAAAACTGGGCTGAAAAATGGCAGACGGAATTTAATGCAGATAAATGTGAGCTGTTGTACTTTGGGAAACCAATCAGAGTAGGTCTTACATGGTGAGCAGTTGGGCAGTGAGGAATGCAGTAGGACAGGGGGATCTAGGAATTCAGATCCATAATTCCTTGACAGCAGCACTACAGTTAGATAGGGTCATTAAAAAAGTTTTTGGCACATTGGTTTTCATAAATTAATGTACTGAGTACAGGAGTTGGAACGTTATCTTGAAATTGTCTAAGACATGGGTGAGGGCAAATTTGGAATATTGTAAATTTACAAGGTTGTTGCCAAGACTTGAGGACCTGAGTTATATTGAGAGTTTGCATAGGTTAGGTCTTTATTCCCTAGACCATATAATATTGAGGTGAGATTTGATAGAGGGACAGTATACAAATTATGAAGGTTATAGATAGGGTAAATGCAAGCAGGCTTTTTCCACTGAGGTTGGGTGGGACTACAAACAGAGGTCATAGGTTAAGGGTGAGAGGTGAAATGTTTAAGGGGCTCAAGACTGGGGACTTCATCACTCAGAGCATGGTGAGAATGTGGAAAGAGCTGCCAGCGCAAGTGGTAGATGTGGCTTCAATTTCAACATTGAAGAGAAATTTGGATAAGTACGTGGATGGACAGGGTACGGAGGGCTATGAGCTGGGTGCAGGTCAATATGACTAGGAAGATTAATAGTTCAACACAGGCTAGGTGGGTTAAATGGCCTCTTTCTGTCCTATTTTGTATATTCTATGACTATATGATTATATATGTACGGTAGTGTTCCATTTGTAGTGTAAGTCCAATGCAGGCAGTCAAAAAAAGCAAGCCCATGATGAACTGGATTGAGGGGCCAACATTCCATCCTATTGTACGTAAAGTCTATTCAACGGTCTTATAATAGTGGGAGCCTAGTGCTACGTTGTCACAAGCGGAGCAGTTGCCATCCCAATCCATGATAAATCCAGATAGGATACTTGCTATAGTGCACCTGTAAATATTGATGGAATCAATGGGGACATGCTGAATTTCCTCAGCCTCCTGAGGAAGTAGAGGTACAGTGTGTTTTCATATGCATGGCTGCTATATGACTGGTGCAGTGCAAGCTACTGATGAAGTATACACCTAGGGACTTGAAGCTCTCAACCAACTCCACCTCAGCACCGTTGATACACACAGGATTATGTGCACCCTCTCTCCCCCTCCAATGATAAAATCTTCTGCCCTGCTGTTATGACAGCATGCCACTGTGCTTTCTGTCTCCTTACTGTCCTCCAACTGGTCATTATTTAAAGTCAGGCCAACTACAGTAATGTCATCTGCAAACTTACAGGTGGATTTCAGGCAGAATCTGCCCACAGAGTTTCAAGCGTATAGGGAGTAAAACGGAGGGCTGAGGATGCAGCCTGAGGGAATGGTGTGTCGGTGTTGACAATAATCATGACAAAGATATTGCTGCCTCAAGACTTAATCCCCAAACCTTCTCCTAAACTAATATGATCTTGAACATTGAGTTTCAGAGGACAGTTTCATACTGTTATTCTGCTCTGTTACCATGTGATAGTTAATGTTCACTGAATGATTTCTCTAACCTCCAGTCATTTCTCCCCCAACCCCTTCACTCTTGTGTCTCTTTCCATCTACCATTCTGGCCCCTTTTCTTCTCCTTACCTGCTCATCATCTCACACTGGTGTTCCTCCTCCTCCACTTTCTCCCATGATCCATTGTTTCCTCCTGTCAGATTTCTTTTCTTCAGCCCTTTACCTCTTCCACCTATCACCTTCCAGCTTCTCACTTCATCACCCTTCCCCTGCCTTCTACAATCCTCCTCACTTGGTCTCACCTATCACCTGCTAGCTTGTACTCCTTTCCCCCACTCCCACACCTTCCCATTCTGGCTTCTGCCACTTTCCTTTTCAGTCCTGATGAACGGTCTTGGCCAGAAACATGGACTGCTTATTCCCCTCCATAGGTGCTCCCTGACCTGCTGAGTTCTTCCAGCATTTTGTGTGTTTTGCTTTGGCTTTATGTAGAGCAGGTTATATCTTGCAAACTTAAGGAGATGCTTAAAATGAGTGAGGATAGGGACAGTGGGTGTTGATGGACATTAATGAGGCATTTGACAAGGTCCCACATGGTAAGCTGATTCAGAAAATTAAGATGCATGGGATTCGTGGAGAATTTTGCAGAAAGAGTTTAATATTGGCCGAGCCATACAGGCAATAGGTAGTGGTGAAGGGTCATTTTTCTGAATGGAGCTTTGTGATCAGTGGTGTTACACAGGAAAGAATGCTGAAGCACTTGCTGTTTGTCATAAATGTCAATGATATGGATGGAAATGTAGATGAATAAGTAAGTTTGCAGGTGACACAAAAATTTGTAGAGTTTTGGATAATGAAGAAGATTGTCAAAAGACACAACAGGATTTAGATAAGTTGCAAAAGTGGATGGAAAATGGCAGATGGAGTTTCATCTGTGCAAGTGTAAGGTGTTGCATTTGGGAGGTCAAATATGAGAGAACAGCGTTCAGTAAATAACAGGGCCCTTAGGAGCATTGGCACTCAGAGGGTTCTTGGAGTCCAAGTTCAATAACTCCCTGAAACTGGTAACTCATGTAGACACGATGGTAAAGACAGCATATGGCCTGCTTGCCTTCATCAGTCAGTGCATTAATATACATAGAAGTTGGCAAATCAGATTGCCAATGTATAAAACTTTGGTTAGACTGCACCTGGAGCTTTGAATGCAGTTTTGGTCAACTGCATTACAGCAAAACGATGTGAAAGCTTTGGAGAGACTGCAGAAGAGGTTCACTAGGATGAATACCTAGATTAGAGCATAATAGCTGTGGGGAAAGGTTGGGCAAACAGGAATTGTTTTCTTTGGAGTGCTGGAGGTTGATTGGAGATCTGAGAAATTATGATAGCCATAGATAGATAGAATGTTTTTTTTAAGCTAGGATCAGAATGTCAAGTACCAGCCTGCATAGCTTTAAAATGAAAGGAGGAAAGGTTAAAGGAGATGTGTGAGGTAGGTTTTTTGTACTGTCAGTGATAGGTGCCTGGAATGCACCGCCACTGGAAACAGACAGGATGGTGACATTTAAAAGGCATTTAGAGAGACGCATGAATTGGCAGGGAATGGAGGAATATGGATCACAGGCTGGCTTAGTTTAATTTGGCACCATGATCAGCTCCGACATTGTGGGCTATAGGGCCTGCTCCTGTAATATACTGTGCCATGTTTTACAGTGCCTGGTGCTACTTCCTGCATTTTCCAGTAGTTGATGCTCACATAAATATCTTTGGAAGGACTGAATCTACATATATAGCATCATAGCAAATGGATTTAACAGCTACACCTTTCAGTCCTCTGGATTCAAAGCGATTGCCAGAAGTTACAATTCAACTTCACCTGACACATACCACACAGGATGTGCACATACACAATATGAAAACTGAACATAACATTGCCATGGACTGGTAAACAAGTGTATACCTTTACTGCACCCCTGATTGATATTTAATGTCTCTCAGTTCAAAGAGTGACAAAAAGAATCTGTCATCACACAGACTATCACAGGAATGTAATTCCATCTCTGTTGATGCATGAATCATAAACACATTTTCTGGAAATCACGGATTTCTCTGGAAATATGAACAGACTTTCTTGTCAATCAGTCCTTATCCAGATCACAATTTTCGTGACTTCTCAGTAATTCTTTATTAAGTTACACAAGAAATAAAAACTACAGTCTGGGCACATACTATCCTGTCAGTGGAAAAAAAAGTTCTAAATGGACAGGTCTCATAAATAAGGAATCACTGTAGAATCAGTGTATTATTTCCATTCCAATTTGTGATAGTTGTTTTGTATGAAACTATGACCATATAAACTAATTAACAGATGTAAAATAACGCTGACAATACAATGCTCCTGCAACTGTATTTAGCGTTTTTATTTTAAATTGATTATTTTTAGTTTAAATTGATTTTATCTACTTGAAATAAATTGAAAAATGCCATGCAGATAATAAAGCAGTTACATACCCTGAATCCCCTAATATTGACATCTTTGGGGTTATTCCTGGCCAAAATAGTTAACTGGACCAGCCAATTAATTACTGTAGCTCAAGGCTGAGTATCCTGCAATAAACAACCCATTTCCTGACTCACAAAGCCTCTCTACCCTTTACCTGCCGTATCTCAAGAGTATGATGAGACACTCTCCACATGTATAAGTGAGTCTCGCTCCAGCAAAACTTAAGGAGTTTGACACCATCCAGGACAAAGGGGCTCACTTGATCAGCGCTCTGAACATTCACTCTGCCGATCTTCCTTGAGTCTTTAAGATCCCATATGGAACGTGCATTGAAACAAAGGAGTTCTGTGGTGTATATCCTGAAACGTGCCTTTTCCAACAGGAGAGTGTAGGGCAGCAATCATCTGGACTTGTAATTTCTCCAGACCTCACCAGATGCTCTTCACTGCAAAGTCAAAAACCCCTACCTTTTAGCACTTTGGGAGGGTCCTTACATTAGAACCTAACAAGAAATGGAAGCAAAGGTAGGCCATTTTACCACTCATGTTTGCTCTGCCATTCAGATCATGACAGATCAGTTACCTCAGCATCTTTTGCCTTAATCTGATGTTTGTCAATTCCTTTGACATCTAAACGTGGCCACAGGTATTACAGAAGCACCATGGAGGCAGTGGTTAGCATGACGCTACTGCAGCTCAGGACGTTTTAGGAAGTTCAGAGTCCAATTCTGACGCCATCTATAAAGAGTCTGTACATTCTCCCTGTGACTGTGGGCATTTCCTTCAGTTCCCTGGCTTTCCTCCCACAGTCCAAAGTTAATTGATCATTGTAACTTGTCCTATGACTAGACTAGTGTTAAATAGGTGGGTTGCTGGGCCCTGGGTCTCGTTGGGCCACAAGGGCCTGCTCCTCGTTGTTTCTCTAAATAAAAAAAAAAATAACTGATAATATTTAAGTAAGTGAATTCAAAAAATGGGGATAGTTTTCTTTGGAACACAAAAGGTTATGGGCTGTATAGTGGCACAGCTGAGAGAAATGATTCCTCAGAGCTCCAGCAACTCTGACTTCTAGTGCTGTCTCTGTGGTGTTCGCATGGTCTCCTTGCAACATCTGGGTGGCTCTGGTTTCCTCCCATGTCCCAAAGAGATTAACGTTAGTTCATTAGCCACTGTAAACCATATGATAGAATCTGGAGGGAATGATGGAAAGGTGGGGAGAATGAGATCACTGTAGGATAGATGCAGATGAGTGTTTGAAAGTCAGCATGAACTTGAAGGCATGTTTCCCTACTGTATCTATGTCCAATTCTATGTGATTAAAGAAGATCTTCAAAATTAAGAAGAGTTGTGATGAACACAAAAGGGAGAGCTGCTCAAAAACAAGGTAATGAATCTAATCCCATCTTCAATATTAGGTTCATGAGTCAGTAGGGCATAGCTCTTAAAGCGCACATCCAAAATGTGTGAGTACTTCTGCATCTACCAGCACTTCAGCCCCAACCATCTTCTAGGTGAAAGAATTTATTCCTATTTCTTCTCTAATCCTACTAGCAATTACTTTGAATACTTTGAAAGTATTCTTAGAAATGGTATATATAAGTATCTGGATAGACAGGGTCTGATTAGGAACAGTCAACATGGATTTCTGCGTGGAAAGTCATGTTTGACAAATCTTATTAAATTTTTTGAAGAGGTTACTAGGAACGTTGATGAGAGTAAAGCGGTGGATGTTGTCTATATGGACTTCAGTAAGGCCTTTGACAAGGTTCCACATGGAAGGTTAGTTAGGAAGGTTCAATCGTTAGGTATTAATATTGAAGAAGCAAAATGGATTCAGCAGTGGCTGGATGGGAGATGCCAGAGAGTAGTGGTGGATAACTGTTTGTCAGGTTGGAGGCCGGTGATTAGTGGTGTGCCTCAGGGATCTGTACTGGGTCCAATGTTGTTTGTCATATACATTAAGGATCTGAATGATTGGGTGGTAAATAGGATGAGTAAGGATGCAGGTAATACTAAGATAGGGGAGTTGTGGATAATGAAGTAGGTTTTCAAAGCTTGCAGAGAGATTTAGGCCAGTTAGAAGAGTGGGCTGAAAGATGGCAGATAGAGTTTAATGCTGATAAATGTGAGGTGCTTCATTTTGGTAGGACTAATCAAAATAGGACATATATGGTAAATGGTAGGGCATTGAAGAATGCAGTAGAACAGAGGGATCTAGGAATAATGGTGCATAATTCCCTGAAGGTGGAATCTCATGTGGATAGGGTGGTGAAGAAAGCTTTTGGTATACTGGCCTTTTTTAAATCAGAGCATTGAGTATAGGAGTTGGGATGTAATGTTAAAATTATGCAAGGCATTGGTAAGGCCAAATTTGGAGTATTGTGTACAGTTTTGGTCACCAAATTATAGGAAAGGTGTCAACAAAATAGAGAGAGTACAGAGAAGATTTACTAGAATGTTATCTAGGTTTCATCTCCTAAGTTACAGAGAAAGGTTGAACAAGTTGGGTCTTTATTCTTTGGAGCGTAGAAGGGGAGACTTGACAGAGGTATTTAAAATTATGATAGGGTTAGATAGAGTTGACGTGGATAGGCTTTTTCCATTGGGGGGGGAAATTCAAACAAGAGGACATGAATTGAGAGTTAAAGGGCAAAAGTTTAGGGGTAACATGAGGGGGAACTTCTTTACTCAGAGAGTAGTAGCTGTGTGGAACGAGCTTCCAGCAGAACTGGTTGAGGCAGGTTTGATATTGTCATTTAAAGTTAATTTGAATAGCATATGGACAGGAAAGGAATGGAGGGTTATGGGCCGAGTGCGGGTCGGTGGGACTAGGTGAGAGTAAGCATTTGGCATGGACTAGAAGGGCAGAGATGGCCTGTTTCTGTGCTGTAATTGTTATTTGGTTATCTGGTTATATCTCCCCTGGTTTTTGAATTCTCAGTTTAAGGAGTATTTTACATCAGGGAATGGTTGAAATGTACAAGAAATAAAAAAAACATACATTTACATAGCGCCTTTCACAACCTGAGAATGTTCAAAGTGATTTGCATTCAATGTATTGTCAATTTTGGAATATTAACATTTTTGTGTGGTAAGGCAGCTTTCACATGTAGATTTATTTATTGAACATCAGTGGAACCACTTATTGATGAGTCAACTATAGATCCACTCCTAAGAGACATCATTACAGAAAGGATTTTTACTTCTGTACTGAACTCTGAGTAAGAACAATTTATTGAAATTTTCTGATTCTATTCCATAAACAATCTCCTTTTGTTTATTTCAGATTCACAAAAGCATTGATATAAAAACTATTGTAGAGTGCTTATTTAAAAAAAAATCATTGGGGACAAAGGGATCAAATAAATAACTATTCCCCTGTAGAATTAAGCTACATCAGCAACCTGTCGAATTTGAAACATTGAACATTGGATTCTGCATAAAGTGAAGGATTAAAAGAAGAAGAAAAGCTACACTTGTTCAATTAATAGTATTCAGTCAATAAATAGAAATGCTAATCTTGCTATACTTAGAAGGTAATGTTGAAGCAGTGTATTAAACATACAAGAATTAATTGATAGTGAGGATAAACCATTCTTACATGCAGCTCAATTTCTTCCCATTTCCCATGTGGGTATTCCTTTTGTTAAACAAGTTCTGAGTTGCTTTTCCACATTCTGCTGCAAGCTCGAATACCGTGAGAGCCCTTGGTTGGGCTCTTCCGTTAAATGTAAGTTATCAGGGGTCAAAGCATTTGAGTAATCAGTAGTATAATTCCACAGGGCTGAACGCAAGAATGGCAAATGCCAATATCCACTGCATGCCTTGTGGATCAACAAACCAATACAGAGAAACTGATCAATCATTTTGCCACTGATTCCACTACTGCAGTTATAGGCTAGCCAATTAAAACTGCAGATTTACCTTGCATGGCTCAAGAAAGATAGCTGACCGATGATAAATACGGACCCTTGTGCCTTGGTGCTGGGCTAAACCCTAACACTTTTAATGTAGCGATTGCGGTGGGATTTTATGAACCAATCATGATGGATGTGGCCATTAGTAGTGTCAGGACCTTGAGTTCTCTGCATTGTAAACAACATGAGTGATATGTAAAAGACATGTAAAAAATAATAATTTTAATTATGATGTGATTGAGGTGCACTCCATAATTTTATTTATTTACTTTTTACTTAGAGATACAGCACGGTATAAGCCCTTCAAACCACTCTGCCCAGCAATCCCCCATTTTAACCTTAATCATGGGACAATTTATGTTGAACAATTAAGCTACTAACTGGTACGTTTTTGGACTGTGGGAGGAAATCAGAGAACCTGGAGAAAGCCCACACATTGCACAGGGAGCATGTACAACTTCCTTACAGAGGACACTGGGATTGAACTCCGAACTGCAATGTCCTGAGCTGTAAGAGCACCGCGCTAATCGCTACGTTACTACAGCACCCACACCTTGTAAGCTTTACATATACAGGTCAAAGCTTGTGACACCATCTCCACTGTAGCAGCCTTTCGGCAAAAGAGCTGTTGAAGGGAAATTATTACTTTCGATTCCTTTTTATATTATGAATTTGGAATCGCAGGCAACCTGAAAAACATGGCTTTTCTTATGCATAAATCAAACAAGATGTTAAATACCTGTCAACTTGACATAAACATGTAAAGCTTTTCAGTGGCATTGTATAAACTCTCAGTAGAACTCTGGGCATAGAAAATATTTGTTATTGGTGTAATTGAAACTAATTTATTTAAATAGTCGGCTTGTCTTCCTATATTTTTGATTGCCTTTTTAATAACACTTTCAAATCCCCATCGTTATTTTATTAATTTATCCTTCGCTATTGTTTTGGACAACTTTTACTAATTTAGTCAAGCTCGAGCTGAGAATAATGTTCCAGGCTCAAATGTAAATTTGAAATGTACCTCTTCATTCACCTCCTCATCTATTTAATCCTTTCAATTATTCACCATAGAGCTTGACCCTTTACTTACTTTCCAATTTAAAAAGTGAAATGAAAACAAATGTGCACTTTACTGCATTTCCATTAGTTAAGCTCCAGCTAGTAAGGATGGTGTGAAATGCAGACCATTTCAAGAAGTATTACATTGCAACAAATCACTTATCCTAGCTGCAGTAAGAAATTTTGCATTTCGGGGTGTCATGTAAAATAAAGCATCTCCTGATTTTCCATGAGCTGAATAAAAGCCCTATGTTTAAACATGTTTCCTTAAGCCGAGCTTTGATTTTGAAGTATTTAGTACTGTTGCAGAAGAAGTTGGTCAGAAAAACAAATTTGCTGCGATTATTTCTTGAATGTTACGTACTTAGATAGTTGCATATACATTTTCAGCAGATGGATGGTAGTCAAAAAGAAATGCTCACCATTGGATGCATTTTTTTTTGTTTTCACGATTTTAGTGTTTATTTGACAATCCTCAACAAGAGTCAGAACCAGGTTTAATATCACTGGGATATGTTGTGAAATTTGCTGTCTTTGCGGCAGCAGTACAATGCAATACATAATAATCGAAAAAGAATTACATTAAGTATATAATTAAGTGTGTGTGTATATATATTTTTTTATTAAATAGTTAAATTAAATAAGTAGTGCAAAAATAGAAATAGAAAGGTAATGAGGTAGTGTTCAGGGGTTCAAAGTCCATTCAGAAATTGGATGGCAGAGTGGAAGGAGCTGTTCTTGAATCACTGAGAGTGTGCCTTCAGGCTTCTGTACCTCCTTCCTGATGGTTACAATGAGAAGGGGGCATGTGCTAGGTGATGGGGGTCGCATCTTTTTGAGGCATCGCTCCTTGAAGATGTCCTGGATACTATGGCGGCCACGTGCCCATGATGGAGCTGACTAAGTTTACAAATCTGTGCAGTAGCACGCCCCCGCCCCCATACCAGACGATGATGCAGCCAGTTAGAATGCTTTCCACAATATATCTGTAGAAGTGTGCAAGTGACTTTGATGACATACCAAATCTCCTCAAAGTCATAATGAAATATAGCCACTGTTGTGCTTTCTTTGTAATTACATCAATATGTTGGGTCCAGGATAGAACCTGAGAGATATTGACACCGAGGAACTTGAAATTGCTCACTCTTTCTACTTCTGATCATATACTGACACTGAAATCCTACCAACATCCTCCTGCACTGAGTTATCAATTTAAAAGTAGATAAGGTTCAGCCATTTGTGTAACGCGGCAAATCTGCCAGAGGCAGGAAACTAGGAGAATCTCTGAAGTACTTCCAGGTTTATTTAGTCAGTATTCAAATGCAAAACAAAAGTAATGTGCTACCACGTAATTGAGGAATTCTGTAATGCCCCCCCCGAAGAATTTTATCAAATTGTTATATCATCCCTACATTTCTAAGTTGTTTTTGAAGAGAGTTACTGTGAAAATGACCATCAGAATATCCACTGGAGCTTTGAAGTGACACCATGGTGAAAAGTGGAAATTTCCATCTCGCACCTTTCAATAAAGACCATAAATTGCTTAGGTTGAAAATTTCACAGCTATATCCAGGTACCTTCCATTGTTGACCCATGGGTTGTAAAATGTTTTGGCCATCCTGGAAGGCATAATGAAAATGGTTTTTATAAATGAACAGGTGGTAGGCCAAACCCTGAAAAGAAATTGATGAGGAAAAAAAATAGAATTAATAAACTGCAAAAGTTATCTTTCAGGGTTACATTTAGTATCATCAGCAATAAAATAGAGATGGGGATATTAACAAGGATCATTATTTGTGGATTTTACTGGGGTGCACATAAAAGAGAAGGGTAATTATCAGCTCATAATCAAATTACTTTCTATCTTATTGAGCCATTATATCATGTCTGAACTAAGAGTAGTAGGCAACTATTAGATCTTAGGTCTTTTTCCCAGAACTTCTCATCCATTGGTAATAAAACATGCACAATTAAATGTCAGATGAATGTTCATAGCAAACAAGGATTAATGTGAAGTCAAAGACAAACATCTGACAGAAAATGACAAGGAAACAATATACAATCTTAAAAATCACAATTTTGGCAAAAGGTGGACTCATTTTAAATCAAAGTTCTGATTCTCTTGTGGAAATCTACATTTCCCATCTTCCTTCACAACAAGGAGCTTTTCAAAACATTGCCTGACATTAATCACAGGATGTGGATCTGCAGATAAATTTAGCAGACAAAATCAGCCTTAATACAGATTAGGTAGCTGTTCAAATGAATTAAGTCCAGTAACAGTGGGACACTACTTATCTGCTCAGCATATCCTTACATTAAAAAAAATCAAATGACTTTCATTTGGCTAGATCTCATGAACTCTTTCCTGATCTATCCATGGCTGTTGTTGTTCACTTGAGTAAGGCAGATCACTTGTGTGAGAAATGTTTAATGTGGCAGATCTCCACAGGAGGATAAAATCAATAAAAGATCGCTCATTTTAAGAGAAAGTGAATTTTAATCTTATCTTTCATCCTCCACACTGTTGTGCTTTAGCAACTACACCAAATGTATTTCTTTAATATGAATAATAATGACAGTAATAATTGTTTAAAACATCTATATCTTATCTTTATTTTATTTGATATTTCCTTTCTCTGGGGAAAAAAATGAAGAAAGACTTCAAGAAATCTTGGAAACTTGCTAATTAATATGCCTCATTAATTTAACAGAAATAATTGAACGTTGACATAAGGTTAGCTAGGTTGCAGATTCATATTAGATTCCTTTTAATCATTATCTATATTTCAAAATGGTAATTCCAGTACACTCATAACCAAGCATATCTTTCCAAATTGAAAATGCAGAAGATTTCCGACTTCATGTGCATTTCTGGACACACGTATTACCAGATATAATGTAAAGCAATTGGGTAATACAGAATACCTAATATAATGAGCTCTTCATGCTTGTGTGTGGAGCCAGAGACCATTGGGTTCCAAGGTTCTTAGAGCACCTGTGTAGGTTAGTTGTTGTTTAATGAGAGTTCTCAATTGTTTAGAGTTCCTTGTGTTTTTTTTTCCTCAAGTAATTTGCTCTTTCTAATTCAGTCTCCTGGTACTTTCTGTTTAATCTTGTTAAGTTTATTTTGATAGGCTCAGGGACTCAGTGTTACTTGTACTATTTAAGTGGATGCCTGATTAGTGCTAATCACGGGGTCCTAGTTTTGAGAATGTTACGTTGTTCGTTCTGTCACTCATCAAGTCACCAGTGCTCTGCTACAATTCCTAACAATAAACTCTGGTTGCCGTCTCCACATCAGAGTATGTCTTTCCACTGCACTTGGGTTCTGGCATTGTCAGCGCACATCATGACATCTAAGTTACACATTCATGGAATACATATGAGTCTAGCACCAAGGCACCCACAGATTCATTATCTACTGGCTAAAGAAATTCCTCCTCATCTCTGTTTTAAATGGATGTTCCTCTTTTCTGAGGCTGTTCCCTCTGGTCCTGGACTAACCACATCCTCTCTACATCCACTCTGTCCAGTCTGTTCAGTATTTGATGTATTTCAATAAGATCCTCACTCATTCTTCTAAGCTCCAGCAAGTACAAGCTCAGAGCCATCAAAGGTTCCTTATATATTAACCCTTTCATTCCTGGGCTCATTCTCGTGAACATTCTCTGGACAGTCTACAATGCCAACACATCATTTCTTAGATAAGGGGCCTAAAACTGGTCACAATATTCTACTTGCAGTCTGATCAATGTGTTATGAAGCATCAGCATTACATCCTTGTTCTTATATTCTGGTCCTCTTAAAATGAATGTTAACATGGTGCGACACAGTAACATAGTGGGTAACATAATGCTTTACAGTACCAGCGACTTGGTTCAATTCCCACTGCTGCCTGTATGGAGTTTGTACGTTCTCTCTGTGACCACATAGATTTCCTTCCACAGTCCAAAGACGTTCCGGTTGGTAGGCTGATTGGGCATTGATTAGGCTAGGATTAAATGGGGGATTGTTGGGTGGTATTGCTCGAAGGGCTATATCACAAAATATTAAATAAACAAAAACATTGCATTTGCCTTCCTTACCACTGGTGCAACCTGCAAGTTAATCTTTATGAAATCCTGCTCAAGGACTCCCAAGTCCCTTTGCACCTCTGAGTTTTGAGTTTTCGCTCTATTCAGAAAATAGTCTATACCTTTATTCCTTCTACCAAAGTGCATGAACATACACTTCCGTACACTATATTCCATTTGCCATGTGTCTGCCCATTCTCCCAGTTTGCCTAAGTCCTCCTGCAGACTCCCTGCTTCCTTAGCACTACCTGCCTGTCCACCTATTTTCATACCGTCTGTAAACTTGGCCGCAAAGCCATCAATTCCATCATACAAATCATTAACATATAACATAAAAAGAAGCTGTCCCAACACCAACCTTCACAGAACATCATCAGTCACCGGCAGCCAACCAGAAAAGACCCCTTTTGTTCCCCCTCTTTGCCTTCTACCAGTCAGCCAATCTACTATCCATTCTAGTATCTTTCGTGTAATACGATGGGCTCTTATCTTGTTAAGAAGCCTCAAATGCAGCACCTTGTCAAAGCCTTCTGAAAAGCCAAGTGAACAACATCCACTGACTCTCCTTTGTCTACCTTGCCTGCTATTTCCTCAAAGAATTCCAAGCCACCCTGAAATCTCCTTATTAATAATAGACTCCAACATCTTTCCAACTACTGAGGTCAGGCCAACTGGCTTATAACTTCCTTTCTTCTGCCTCTCTCCCTACTTAAAGAGTAGAGTGGCATTTGTGATTTTCCACTCCTCTGGAACCAATGTAGAATCTAGTGATTCTTGAAAGATCAATACTAGTGCCTCCACAATCCCTTCAGCTACATCTTTCAGAACCCTGGAATGTAGTCCAAATGGTCAAGGTCACTTATCTATCTTCAGACCTTTCAGTTTCCCAAGCACCTTCTCCTTAATAATAGCAAGAACACTCACTTCTGCACCCAAATACTTTTGAATTTCTTGAATACTGTTCGCATCTTCCACAGTGAAAAATTCTTATTAAGTTCACCCACCATTCCTTTGACCTCCGTTTCTAACCCTCTAGCATCATTTTCCAATGGTCCAGTATCCAATTTTGCCTCTCTTTTGCTCTTTATATATTTGAAAAAAAAGTATCCTCTTTTATGTTATGACCTAGCTTAACTTCATATTTCACCTTTTCTCTTCTTATGGCATTTTTAGTTGCCTTCTGTTGGTTTTTAAAAGCCTCTGACTTCCCACTAATTTTTGCTATATTACATGCCCTCCCTTTTGCTATTATGCTGTCTTTCACTTCCCTTGTCAGACGCAGTTACCTCACCCTCCCTTTAGAATACTTCTTCATCTTTGGGATGTCTGTATCTTGCACGTTTTGATTTGCCCCCAGAAACTCCAGCAATAGTTCTACTGTCACCTAATGTCCACTTCCAATCAACTTTGGTCAGCTCCTCTACATGCCTCTATAATTCCCTTTACTCCACAGTAATACAAATACATTTGACTTTAGCTTCTACCTCTCAAAACTGATCACTGCCTCCTAAGGGTTCCTTTACAATAAGCTTGATAATCTAGTTCATAACACAAAATCCATCTCGAATTGCCTTTCCCTTAGTAGGCTCAACCATAAACTGCTCTAAAAAGCTACCTTTTAGGCATTCTACAAATTCCCTCTCTTAAGATCCAGCACCAACCTGATTTTCCAATCTACCTGCATATTGAAGGCGCTCTTGCCCTTTTTACCCTTGCAGTTTCTTAACTCTACCCACAAAGGTTCTACATTTTCTGATCCTGTGTCACCTCTTTCTAAGGATTTGGTTTCATTTATTACTAACAGAGCCACCCTACCCCCACTACCTAGTTGCCTGTCCTTTCGATACAAGGTGTATTCTTGGATGTTAAGCTCCCAACCAAAATTTTCCTTCACCCGTGACTCAGTGATGCCCACAACTTTGTACTTTACAATCTCCAATTGCTCTACAAGAGCATTTGTCTACATTCAAATATAACACCTTCAGTCCTGTATTCATCACCCTTTTCAATTTTGCCCCATGTTACACTTCAACTCATCCCACTGACTGCAATTTTACCTGTCATCTGCCTATCCTCCCTCACAGTATCATTACAAACTACATACCAACAAGGTGTATACCAACAGCCCCATCCTCATTCCTTCCATTCCAGCTCTCATCCCCCTATCAAATTAGTTCACACCCTCCCCAACAGCTCTAGCAAATCTGCCTGCAAGGACTTTGGAACCCCTCAAGCTCAGGTGTAACCCATCACTTTTGTGCGGATCATACCTTTCCTATAAGAGTTCTGTAAAATGCCGAAATCTGAAATCCTGCATCCTGCACCAAATCCTCAGCTACACATTCATTTGACAGATCATCCTATTTTACCTTCATTGGCATGTGGCACATTTAGCAATCCAGAGGTTACTACCCTAGATGTCCCGCTTTTCAGCCTTCTACCTAACTCCCTATATTCTCTCTTCAGGACCTCCTAGCTTTTCCTACCTGTGTTGCTGGTACCGATATGTACCACGAATACTGACTGCTCACCCTCTCCCTATAGAATGCTATGGACCTGATCTGAGACATCCCTGACCCTGGCACCTGAGAGACAAAATGCCATTATTTATGGCATAAATCAATGGAAGGGCACATGTTTAGAATACTTGGCCGTGAGAGAAAGCAGAATGGTTTGAGTTGTGCAAGTGTTCTGTCAGCGACTCTATCCACTTTCAGGAATATGCACGTGTAGTGTTACACTTTTCCTCCTGAAATTTGTTCCTGCCCATTTGGATTTCTTTTTCAGTTGACAGGATGGCATGTGTTGTTAACTCTCATTAAAACTTTGTGGTTCTCTGACTTTGAAATTGTACTCTTTTAATGACACAAATTAAGATCAGAAACGTATGTGAAAAATACCAATGGCAAAGGAAGACCCAGCAACGCTCACTTTCACATTGACACTATCCCTTCAAGATATGTTTTACTTTTACTTTTGCAGTTTACTGTTACTGTTTCCTGACATACAATGATCAGATTCCACATTTGTCGTAATTTGCTTTGCTGACTCTCTTTATGTATAGATGTGAGGGTCCTACAAGGTCAGATATCTAATGTCTGCAGGTATTTTTTTTAGGTCATCATCTTCAATTTAGTTTTGAATGGCAAATGCAATCAAACAACACTCAGTAATAAGAAAGAAGTTAATAGACTGTCTAGTTGCCAATAAAATGGCACACTGAATTCAACTCAGAGAAATGTGAAATTATGCATACCTCCTTTACCTAATAAAGTGTATGATCATCAGCTTCTGCTGCTGTAGCCCATCCACTTCAAGCTTTGACATGTTGTACGTTCAGAGATACTCTTCTGCACCCATTGTTGTATTGTGTGGTTATTTGAGTTACGGTCATCTTCCTGTCAGTTTGAACTTGTCTGGCCATTGTCCTCTGATCTGTCTCATTAAAAAGGCATATCTCAAAACAGAGGGAAACCCTCAAAGAATGAATGACAGAAAAAATGTGAGAAAACCAAGGCCCTCTACCCCTCTTCCATGCACGATAAGCAGGAAGCAGCATCTAGCATAAAGCATCAGCATTCGCACCACCCACCATGCAAGCAAAAGCAAAGCCCCCAAAGAGAGACCGTGGTCTACAGTACTTCAAAAGCTAACTATTCACTCCAGAATTTCGACATCCCACGGCTCTCTCTCTCACTCACAAGGGAGAGACAGATATTGCTTCTTCCACAGCTAGAAGGAAGACAAGCAGTCACTGTTTCAATGTTACAGGACAGTCTAAAGCTTTTTATTTCGAGTTCCCTTGACTCGAGAATGGGCATTCACCATTAAGAGAGAGAGATCACTGAGTACAGAGGCCTCTGACAGTCGCCTCCGCTGTCTTTGATGTTCTCGATCCTGCTACCCTTCAGCTCGTGACACCAGAGGGAATTCTTGCCCACAGTGCCACATATGGCTGTACTCAAAGACACCCGACTTCAGGCCAAACCTGAACATATTGAAAACATGGCCGATCAGTGAATCCCAAGAAATGGAACACACAGCTCCATGCAGGAACACAGTTTGAGTGCCACTGTAAACTAATGACTTGACAGAAGCGCAGCCACCACGAAAAGGAAATTAGAGACATCAGAGGAGGTAGAATTTAACTGTTCTGCTGATGGGCTGGAAGAAGTCACCCTCCATGCCATCTTTAGCTCTGCCCTACTTTCCTGTATTTTTCACTTGAAGTTATTAAACATCTCACAACATTCAGTTTTAAGAGGCTTGACAATTGGTACCGATGTCCTGGGCTGCCTGCTACCATTGACTTTTCAATATGTGCCTGGAAAGTATTTAGGCCCCATTGGGATAGGATATCTGCTTTTTACTTCCCACACCAGGGCATCCACTACCATGACTTACAACTGTGAAAAAGTCACTGGAGAGACACTGAAGTTAATGGATATAGAAGCCTTTATTAGAGCAAAGTAAGTATACAGTCATCACATATGAGGTACTCTTGGAAGAAGAGGCCTGCCTGACCCAATATTACATGACATTTTTATCTGCTAAAGATCAAAGGTAACGACAGGACAATTCTATAGTTACAATGTATCTACAATGCTTCCTTTCAATTACATGTAGTTTTCACACACCTCCTTCTTCGCACCCACACTCCAGACACCCAAAACGAATGTTAATCCCACTGACTCTGGGCCATATTCATGCATATGCAGGCATTTGAGGTCTAAGTGGAGTGTGTTTTTTGTTTGTGATTGACCCCCAACCTGCATCTCCAGGAAGGCTGTTGTCTTGGCTGTGTTTTAAATTCAATCTGCAATCCATATTCAAATCTGAAGAATGGCTGCTGTTGAAATTAATACCCTAACTCCAGAATATGCCCTGACAATGACCAAAATCCTTTAGAGCCTACTGTCTTCCATCTTATGCCTTTCTTCACTTCTTTCAGGTTATGCTTCCTTGATACCTGCCTGAGTGCGTGCTGATGCTCAAGCAAACTTTACCTCTGTTTTTAGGAATCTACAATATTTCTAAGTACAATGCTTTAACTGGAGCTAGTCACACATGATGTTGGAACTATCGGTGTATGAAGTCATTAATGCTATGTCAACCATGTCTGGGCATTGAAACCAATGCAACAAACAATAGGCTGCTGGAAGAACTTCATGGGGCAGGTAGTATCTGCGGAAGTAAAAGATGTAAGCTGACATTTCTGGTCTAATGCAGGGCCTCATGTTTCAGATCGAGACTCTGCATCAGACCTAAAATGAGATTTTACACATTTGTGTCCATAGATGCTTCCTGGTGAACTGAGTTCTTCTAGCATACCAATCTTATTGCAGGTTCCAGCAACTCCAACCTACTGTGTCTTCACTGAAATCAATGAGCCATAATCTATATTGTATTCAATTGCTAGTGAATAATTATATATTACAATCTCCATGCTACTTGTGGGAGGCCATCTATCTAGGCCAGCATACAGAAAGCATTAAGGAGGGAATTCCATACCTGAGTTGAAACCACAGTCATCACAGTGCAATGATTTACAAAAAAAAGGTTCAGTCCAAGCAAAATTGAAGAAGTTTAAGGGACTTGTGGAGTTATAGAGAAGTTCAAGTAGTTGAGAAATTCCGCTCAGCAATGCTTGCACTGTAACTGTGAAGCATGGTGCTCCCTCCTGTGGCTCCACTGATTGATGTCAGCGAGCCAAATGGCTCAGCAGCATTTATTTAAGTCTGACACAAGAAACTATAAATGCTGGAATAAAGAACAAAACATAAATTGCTGAAGAAATTCAGCAGGTTGAACAGCATCTGTTTTGGGGCGGCGGGGGGAAGGAACTGCAAATGCAAAAAGGAATTTACATAAGGTAGTTTTCAGTGAGCTTTCTGACAGACTGGACAGGCCACTGCTGCTGAATTTGGTCATGACCATCTCCAAACAGAGCAGTGGAAGAAATTGTACAATAACATTTTTGTTCATTTACAGATGTCATGTAGAGAGAGTGCTGTACTAGTAGTCAATTTGAGTGCCACTTAAAATTTGATATGGCCCTGAACCCAGCTTCTTTACTGGACTAAACAGGGTTCCCTGTGCTTAGCTTTACATTAATAGAATAAACTTGCTTTTCAATAATACTTTCTCAAAGGATGGCAAAGTTCATTGACACAGGTGGAGAAAATGCCTGTACATTCCAGCTTCTGATAAAAAGCACACACAGACAGGAAGTGGTGTATATTGCTGACTCCTTTTTTGTGTGTAATGTGGCACGTCAATGAGTTGGTAATACCTGTGTCTTCTCAAAAACTGAGGAAAATCAGCAAGGTAGACTTTACAGAAGGAGGCCTTCACCATCTCTTCTGACTTTTCTCATTAAATTTCTATACTCACCTCGTTACAAGGTAGAAATATAGAAGTCACAGAAGCTGCAGCCAATTCTCTTTGACGTCACCCAGCACCATTACCCCAGCAATCATTAGCCATTCCTATCCCCCCACAGTGGTTACACATAGGGTCAAAAAGAAGACAGCTCAGAATAGAAGCGTGGGATGTGGAGGGACAATGACCTTGGAAACTGATATTAAATAGACTGAATCTTTTAGTCTGTGTATACTTCTGTCAAATGGCGACAAGTCAGGGCCCAGATCACAAGTATCTTCCAACCAATTTGCTTACCCAGTAACCACCAACAGGAGTGCTAAGGAGAATGAGAATGCGGCCCTGTGTTCCTTTAAATAACCTACAGTTAAATGTATGAATTAATGCTGCAGTGTTCCTGTAATTAATTTCCCATTAGATGCAGTTACTAGAGTGAAATAATTATTTGGATATTACAGCTGCAGCATATTATGGACAACTTAGTGCATCTAGAGACATAGTGATTCATGTACATTGATAAATGTTGCAGAAGGAATGAACAGTGCTAAATTGTCAGTCATTGATGGTGTCAGTATTTCTCCATGTAATACCAGAGATTCATTTTCTAAGATTTACTTTGCAGTGTCAATGTGATAAAGCACTTAAGATGTCAGCACATGTAACAGACAAAGAAGCACGTAAATAGGACAGCAAAGAACCGTGAGCAAATATTGAACTTTCATTTCACAAAATGTCTAACAGCACTGCATTTAGGAAGGAAATATATTGCCTGGTATAATAAACCTTTTGTTACGCTCTTAACTAGTCCTTGTCCCTTCCCTTCCGCAACAGTTATAACTGGTGTAGCGAGTGGGTGGAACAGTGGTGTCAGCTCACAGACACAGTAACCAAGATTCACTGCTGCTCTCTGTGATGAGTCTGCATATTCTCTCTGCAACCACACTGTTTTTGAAGAACGTAGAGCAGCAAAGCACAGTAGTAGGCCTTTAGGCCCTTTGGCTCATGATTAGCTAATGATACCTAATTCCCTTTGCCTGCATATGGTCCATTTTCCTCCATTCTCTGCATATTCATATATCTGCATCTATCACCACTCACGGCAGTGAATTCCAGCCACCCACTACTTTCTGTGTAAAAGAAAATGCTTGCCCCATGTATCTCCTTTAAACTTTTCCCTTCTCACATTAAACACATGCCCTCTAGTGTTAGACATCTCAACCCTGGGAAAAAGATGCTCTGTGCCTCTCATCCTCTTATAAATCTCTGTCAGGTCTCCCCTCAGCTTCTGCTGCTCCAGAAAAAGCAACCCAAGTGTATTTAACCTCTCATTATTGCACATGTCCTCTAATCCAGGATGCATCCTGATAAACCTCTCCTGTACCTCTTCAAAAGTCTCCATGTCTTTCTTATAATAGGGAGACCAGAAAGAAATGTAATGCCTCAGATGCAGCCTAACTAAGGTTTTATAAAGCTGCAACAAAACTTACTGACTCCTGAACTCAATAGCAGACTAACAAGTGTAAGCACGCCATATGCCTTCTTCACTATCTCAGCTTTCCAATCAGTTTCTGAGGAATGATTGTGTTGAATGCTGAACTGAAGTCTATGAACAACATTTGAACATACGTGTCTTTTTTGTCCAGGTGGGTTAGGGCCAGGTGGAGGGTGATGGCAATGGCGTCGTCTGTTGAACGGTTAGAATGGTACGCAAACTACAGGGTGTCCAGTGAGGGGGGCAGCAGGGTCTTGATGTGCCTCATGAACAGCCTCTTGAAACACTTCATGATGATGGATGTGGGTGTGACGGGACGGTAGTCGTTGAGGCAGGACACTGAAGACTTCTTTGGCACGGGGACGATTGTGGCGGCCTTGAAGCACGTAGGAATGACGGCGCTTCTCAGGGAGATGCTGAAGATGTCAGTGAGAATCTCAGCTAGCTGGTCTGTACATCCTCTAAGCACTCTGCCAGGAATATTGTCTGGTCCAGCAGCCTTCCGTGGGTTGACCCTGCACAGGGTTCTGCTCACGTCGGCCACAGTAAGACGCAGCACCTGGTTGTTTGGAGGAGGGGTGGTCTTCCTCGCTGCCACGTCATTTTCCACCTCAAAACAAGCGTAGAAGTTATTCAACACATCTGGGAGGGAGGCATCACCAGCACAGCAGGTGGTGTTGTCAGTTGTTCACTCTGTTGACCCATGACTGTGCTGCAACACACAGCTTGAACCACATCATCAAGTTCACCGTTGACACGACCGTGGTGGATCTCATCAGCAAGAACGATGAGTCAGCATACAGAGAGGAGGTGCAGCTGCTAATGGACTGGTGCAGAGCCAACAACCTGTCTCTGAATGTGAACAAAACAAAAGAGATGCTTGTTGACTTTAGGAGGACACGGAACGACGAGTCTCCGCTGAACATCGACGACTCCTTCGTAGAGATCGCTAAGAGTGCCAAATTTCTTGGTGTTCACCTGGCGGAGAATCTCACCTGGTCCCTCAACACCAGCTCCATAACAAAGAAGGCCCAGCAGCATCTCTACTTTCTGCAAAGGCTGAGAAAAGTCCATCTCCCACCCCCCATCCTCACCACATTCTACAGAGGTTGTATTGAGAGCATCCTGAGCAGCTGCATCACTGCCTGGTTCAGAAATTGCACCATCTCGGATCACAAGACCCTACAGCGGATAATGATGTCAGCCGAGAAAATCATCGGGGTCTCTCTTCCCGCCATTACAGACATTTGCACCACACGTTGCATCCGTAAAGCAAACAGCATTATGAAGGACCCTACACACCCCTCATACAAACTCTTCTCCCTCCTGACACCTGGTGGCAAAAGGCACTGAGGTATTCAGGCTCTCACAACTAGACTATGTAATAGTTTCTTCCCCCAAGTCATCGGACTCCTCAATACCCAGAGCCTGGATTGACACCATCCTACTGCTCTCTTGTCTTGTTTATTATTTATTGTAATTCCTGCACTGTTTTTTGCACTTTATGCAGTCCTGGGTAGGCCTGTAGTCTAGTGTAGTATTGTGTTGTTTTTTTTTATGTAGTTCACTGTAGTTTTTGTATTGTTCATGTAGCACCCATGGTCCTGAAAAATGTTGTCTCGTTTTTATTGTGTACTGTATTAGCAGTTATGGTCAAAATGACAATAAAAGGTGACTTGACATGACTTGACTTGACTTAATCAACCAGTGCAGTCACTTTCGGGAAAGCTATGAATTTGATCCCCAAATTCTCTCTGTACTTCAACACCATTCAGTTTCCTAACATTAACTTCATACCATCCCTTCAGATTTCATCTCCCAAAGTGCAAACCTCACACTTGGCCAGATTAAACTCCATCTGCCATTTCTCCATCCATATCTGCAACGGACCAATATCCCACTGGTAATTTTGCAACCCTTTGCACTATCCACAACATCATCAATCTTTGTGTCACATGCAAACTTACTAACCCATCCATCGATATTTTAATTCAAGTTATCGATATAAGTATCAGTACAGATCCCTGAGGAGGCACTACTAGCTATAGACCTCCAACCAGAATAAAAACCATTAAACCACTACACTGTTGTCTATGGGGAAGCCTCAATCCAAATTGGTGTGGATCCAATACATCATAATCTTCTGGATGAATCTATATATCTTGCCATATGCATCTCTAAAATCCACATAAACACCACAGTTCGACCTTCATCAATCACTTTGTTCACTCACTCAAAAAATGGAATCAAGTTAGCAAGACAGGATCTGCCCCACACAAACCCACGCTGACTGCCTCTAATTAATCCCTAACTAAGAATGCAATCCATACAAATTCTCTCCAGTAGCTTCCTCGCCACTGAATTGAGACTCACCGGTCTACAACTTTCAAGCTTATCCCTACCTCCCTTCTTGAACAAAGGAAAAATATTAACTACCTGGCACTTCTCCATAACCTCACTTGTGAACAGAGAGGACATGAAGACCTTGGTCGAAGCTCCAGCAATCTTATCTCTTGCCTCACTGAATATTTATTAATTTATTCATTTATTTAGAGCAGGAATTCCCAAACTGGGCTCCACAGGCCCCTCGGTTGAAGGTATGGGTCCATGTCATAAAAAAGGCTGATTTAGAGATAGTGTAGAATAGGCCCTTCCAGCCCTTCAAGCTACACCACCCAGCAACCCCCACCAACCCTGATTTAACCTTCACCTCATCATGAGACGATTTACAGTGACTCATTAACCTACCTGGTATGTCTTTGAACTGTGGGAGAAAACCAGAGGACCTGAAGAAAACCCACACATTCCATGGGTACGTTACATCAGGCCCTGCAGAGTTATCTTCCTTAATGTTTTACAACACCACTTCTTTTCTTTACGTACATCAAAATGTTCTTATATATTATCATGCTGTACGTTGATCTTACTTTCCTCCATGTCATTCGCATTGGTATATATTGTTTCCTCCTTTGTCCTTGAGTGGTCCTACTCTCTCTCTAGTTATTCACTTGCTCTTGATGTTTGGATTCACAAGATCACAAGACAAAGGAGCAGAAGCAGGCCATTCGGCCCATTGAGTCTTCTCCGCCACTCCACCATGAGCTAAACTATTCTTCCATTTAGTTCCAATTTCCGGCTTTTTCCTCATATCCCTTGATACCCTGACTAATTGGATACCTATCAATCTCCTCCTTAAACACCCTCAATGATCGGGCTTCCATAGCTGTATGTGGCAATGAATTCCATAAATCCACAACCCTCAGGCTAAAAAAATTTCTCCTCATCTCTGTCTTAAATGGGTACCCTCTTATTCTAAGACTGTGGCCTTTTGTCCTCTTGGATTGTTGTTTGTTGTTTCTTTCTGGCCCCTTTGATTTCTCCTGCATCCCAAATATCTACTGGTAGTAAGTTATTTGGGCACCGTAAATAGTTCCTAATGTAGGTGAGTGGTGGAATCTGGGGAAGGTGATGGGAATGCTGGTAGAATAGATTACAGGGAAAGTTAGTGAGGAATGGCTCACTAATTCCTATAATGCTTACACCCTCACCATTTCCCATCCCCTTTTCCGCTTGTCCCTCTTTCATGTTACCACCTTGCTTGCCCATCGCCTCCCTCTGGTGTTACTCCCCCCCTTTTTTTCTTTCTTCCATGGCCTTCTGTCTCTTTCACCAGTCATTTCCTAGCTCTTTGCTTCATCGCGCCCCCCCCCACCCCAAGTGTCACCAATCGCCTGGTGTTTCTCTCTCCCCTCCCCCCACCTTTCAAATCTACTCCTCAGCTTTTTTTTTCCCTCCAGTCTTTGCTTGAAGGCATCAACTGTGCTTTTTCCCATAGATGCTGCCTGGCCTGCTGAGTTCCTCCAGCATTTTATGTGCGTTGTTAGTGAGGAATGAGATTGTTTTGTGAACCAGCATAGATTCAAAGGGCCTAATAGCCAATTATCTGGAAAGTGTGAATGTGGTAAATCAATCTTTGATTCGAAATGTGGTGAAATGCCTCATTGGACTAAAAGTAAGTACAGCATATTAAATAAAGGATCTAGTGTTTTCCCAGTGTATATGACAAATTGTGAAGATGACCTCTGCTTCACTGAAGAAATCCGGACAGCCAGCAGACATATGCAAGACATTTCTGCCTCAGACATCAGTTCCACTGAGACTTTATGGGCTCCCTAGGATACACGAAGAGGGCTCCCACTTGAGACCTATCATCAGTGGGATAGATTCTCCGACTTACTATCTCTCTAGGCATTTAACAAACATGCTTTCTCCCTTTGTTGGGGGCTGTGAACATCACATCACAAATTTGATCGACTTCATAAAAACAATATCTAACATCCAGTTGACCCTGGAGGACATAATGGTCAGTTTCGACTTGGTGTCCCTGTTCATGAGAGTTCCCATTCAGGACCGTTTGGTCCTCCTCTGATCAAGATTTGTTAAGGGTACCATTGACCTTTTTTGAATACACCCGTACATCGATGTACTTCCTCTGTAAGGGGAACTACTACAAAGTGGCCATGGGATCGTCCTTGTTGCTGGCTATTGCTAACTTCTACATGGAGGACTTTAAGGAGACGGTTCTGAGTTCATCGCCCTAACTCCCCAAATGCTTCTTCAAATACATCAATGACATTTTTAGAGTGTGGCCTCATGGACTCCAGGCACTCCAACAGTTCCACAACCATCTGAACAGCATACATCCACACATTCAATTTACGTTAGAGATGGAGAGGTTGGTTGCCTTCCGTTCCTGGACATTCTAATACAACGGAAACCGAATGGTTGCCTCGGACGTGGCATCTATTGGAAACCCAGTCATACGGACTTATACCTCAACAATAATAGCCACCTCATGCCTCCCAACATAGAGCAGTTCTTTCTACTTTGATGAACCGTGCAAAAACTATTTTGGACCTGGAGCGTGTTCACAAGGAAATAAGATTGTTACATTCAATGTTGCTACAGAATGGCTTCAAGGTGAAGAAAATCAACTGGGCCCCTAAAAGGGCCAACAGAAAAACCAGGAAACCTAACAAGAAGGAGAAACCCGTCACTACCGCATGCCTTCCCTATATTTCCATGGCTTCTGGAAGGATCGCCTGGATCCTGAAGAAATATCAGATTAATACCATCCACTAATTCATAAGGAAGCACAAGTCATAGCTTATGTGGGTCAAAGATGACCTGATAGTCAGGTCGACTAGCATTTACAGGATTCTCTGTGAATGCAGAACAGCGTATATCAGCCAGACAGGATGGACGGTGGAAACTCACATTAAGGAGCACAGGAGGTGTATCTGCTTGGGTTACCCAGAGAAATCAGTGCTAGCAACACAATGCATTCACAATGGCCATAGGATTGACTTCAACAGCACAAAACTACTGGACCGAGCCAATGGCTTTTTGGACTGCCTGGTGAAGGAAGCTATTGAAATAAAACTAGAGGAAAAGAATTTTAGCAAAGGTGAAAGTGTCGCTCTGAGTAAGAACTGGAATTTGATAGCAAATAAGGTGGGACAGCAGAAACCTGATTGGCTGAGCACTAATCAATCAGGAGAGGTGGATGACAGAGGTGTAAATACATGCCCTGGCATCATCCCTGATGAGTTTGTCATCAAAACGTTCATTAAGATCGACACCTGTACCCAGCTGGAAGCCCAGGAAGACTTTATTAAGACATATTAAGTTTTATAAGGAACTTATCAAAACTAAAAGAGAACGAAACTCACAAATATTTGTCAGGCACCTCCTAGTCTCCACCCAGCTAACAAAAGGCACCTGCGTCTCATTTCTAGTGCATCACCTGCAGCCTATTTAAACCCAATTCTCATCCACAGTTATTGCTCACCCATCAAACTAACCAGCCTCAACCTGTTGCTCCTAACCTTCAGTTACCTTGTCACCTGTAGTGCTTAGTATCTGTTCGCACTTATTCTGTGGCCCTTCATGGCTTCTTCATGGCTAGGTGAACCTTTGTAATGGAGCAGGCCACGATGGAGTTCCTGGTAGGGCTCTGAAAACGTGTGCCAACCCAATAGCGGGGGTATTCAAAGACATTTTCAATCTCTCATCCCACCTGCTTCAAAACAGCAACAATTTTACCAGTGCCCAAGAAGAGCGGTGAGAGCTGCCTCAACAACTATCTAATAGCAATTACCTCTATAGTGATGAAATGCTTCGAGAGATTGGTCATGGCTAGAATCAACTCATGTCTCAGTAAGGACCTGGACCCACTGTAGTTTGCCTATCGCCACAATAGGTCCATGGCAGACGCGATCTCAATGGCTCTCCACGCGGCCTTGGATCACCTGGTCAATACAAATATCTATGTCAGGATGTCGTCTATTGGCTGCAGCTCAGTGGTTAACACCAACATTCCAACAGTCCTGATCAAAAAGCTACAGAACCTGGGCCTCTGTACCTCCCTCTGCAACTGGTTCCTCAACTTTCAAACCAGAAAACCACAATCTGTGTGGACTGGAAATTATATCTCCACCTGGCTGCCAGTCAACACTGGCACAGCTCAAGAATGCATGCTCTACTCTCTCTGTACCCATGACTGTGTGATAAGGCACAGCTCACATGCCATCTATAAATTTGCTGATGATACAACCATTGTTGGCAGAATATCAGATAATGTTGAGAGGGCGTACAGGAGTGAGATATACCAGCTAGTTGAGTGGTGTCGTAGCCACAACCTTGCAGTCAACATCAGTAGCTGATTGTGCACTTCCCAGAGAGTCAGATGGGGGAACACAAACCAGTCCTCATAGAGGAATTGGAAGTGGAGACAGGGTGATTAATTTTAAGTTCTTGGGTGTCAATATCTCTGAGGACCTGCTCTGTGTGCAACATATTGATGCAGCTATAAAGAGGGCAAGGAAGCAGCCATATTTCATGAGGAGTTTGAAGAGATTTGGTTTGTCACCTAAAACACTCGGAAACCTCAACATATGTACCGTGGAAAGAATTCTGGCAGGCTGCAGCACCGTCTGGTACAGGGGGCTACTGCACAGGATCACAGTAAGTTGCAGAAAGCTGTAAAATGAATCAGCTCCATCATGGGTACTAGCCTCCATTTTAGAAACATAGAAACATAGAAAATAGATGCAGGAGTAGGCCATTCGGCCCTTCGAGCCTGCACCGCCATTTATTATGATCATGGCTGATCATCCAACTCAGAACACCGCCCCAGCCTTCCCTCCATACCCTCTGACCCCCGTAGCCACAAGGGCCATATCTGACTCCCTCTTAAATATAGCCAATGAACTGGCCTCAACTGTTTCCTGTGGCAGAGAATTCCACAGATTCACCACTCTCTGTGTGAAGAAGTTTTTCCTAATCTCGGTCCTAAAAGGCTTCCCCTCTATCCTCAAACTGTGACCCCTCGTTCTGGACTTCCCCAACATCGGGAACAATTTCCTGCATCTAGCCTGTCCAATCCCTTTAGGATCTTATACGTTTCAATCAGATCCCCCCTCAATCTTCTAAATTCCAACGAGTACAAGCCCAGTTCATCCAGTCTTTCTTCATATGAAAGTCCTGCCATCCCAGGAATCAATCTGGTGAACCTTCTTTGTACTCCCTCTATGGCAAAGATGTCTTTCCTCAGATTAGGGGACCAAAACTGCACACAATACTCCAGGTGTGGTCTCACCAAGGCCTTGTACAACTGCAGTAGTACCTCCCTGCTCCTGTACTCGAATCCTCTCGCTATAACTGCCAGCATACCATTCGCCTTTTTCACCGCCTGCTGTACCTGCATGCCCACTTTCAATGACTGGTGTATAATGACACCCAGGTCTCGTTGCACCTCCCCTTTTCCTAATCGGCCACCATTCAGATAATAATCTGTTTTCCTATTTTTGCCACCAAAGTGGATAACTTCACATTTATCCACATTAAATTGCATCTGCCATGAATTTGCCCACTCACCCAACCTATCCAAGTCACCCTGCATCCTCTTAGCATCCTCCTCACTGCTAACACTGCCACCCAGCTTCGTGTCATCCGCAAACTTGGAGATGCTGCATTTAATTCCCTCATCCAAGTCATTAATATATATTGTAAACAACTGGGGTCCCAGCACTGAGCCTTGCGGTACCCCACTAGTCACCGCCTGCCATTCTGAAAAGGTCCCGTTTATTCCCACTCTTTGCTTCCTGTCTGCTAACCAATTCTCCACCCACACCAATACCTTACCCCCAATACCATGTGCTTTAAGTTTGCACACTAATCTCCTGTGTGGGACCTTGTCAAAAGCCTTTTGAAAATCCAAATATACCACATCCACTGGTTCTCTCCTATCCACTCTACTAGTTACATGCTCAAAAAATTCTATGAGATTCGTCAGACATGATTTTCCTTTCACAAATCCATGCTGACTTTGTCCGATGATTTCACCGCTTTCCAAATGTGCTGTTATCACATCCTTGATAACTGACTCCAGCAGTTTCCCCACCACCGACGTTAGGCTAACCGGTCTATAATTCCCCGGTTTCTCTCTCCCTCCTTTTTTAAAAAGTGGGGTTACATTAGCCACCCTCCAATCCTCAGGAACTAGTCCAGAATCTAACGAGTTTTGAAAAATTATCACTAATGCACCCACTATTTCTTGGGCTACTTCCTTAAGCACTCTAGGATGCAGACCATCTGGCCCTGGGGATTTATCTGCCTTCAATCCCTTCAATTTACCTAACACCACTTCCCTACTAACATGTATTTCGCTCAGTTCCTCCATCTCACTGGACCCTCTGTCCCTTACTATTTCTGGAAGATTATTTATGTCCTCCTTAGTGAAGACAGAACCAAAGTAATTATTCAATTGGTCTGCCATGTCCTTGCTCCCCATAATCAATTCACCTGTTTCTGTCTGCAAGGGACCTACATTTGTCTTTACCAGTCTTTTCCTTTTTACATATCTATAAAAGCTTTTACAGTCTGTTTTTATGTTCCCTGCCAGTTTTCTCTCATAATCTTTTTTCCCCTTCCTAATTAAGCCCTTTGTCCTCCTCTGCTGAACTCTGAATTTCTCCCAGTCCTCAGGTGAGCCACTTTCTCTGGCTAATTTGTATGCTTCTTCTTTGGAATTGATACTATCCCTAATTTCTCTTGTCAGCCACGGGTGCACTACCTTCCTTGATTTATTCTTTTGCCAAACTGGGATGAACAATTGTTGTAGTTCATCCATGCAACCTTTAAATGCTTGCCATTGCATATCCACCGTCAATCCTTTAAGTGTCATTTGCCAGTCTATCTTAGCTAATTCACGTCTCATACCTTCAAAGTTACCCCTCTTTAAGTTCAGAACCTTTGTTTCTGAATTAACTATGTCACTCTCCATCTTAATGAAGAATTCCACCATATTATGGTCACTCTTACCCAAGGGTCCTCTCACGACAAGATTGCTAATTAACCCTTCCTCATTGCTCAAAACCCAGTCCAGAATAGCCTGCTCTCTAGTTGGTTCCTCGACATGTTGGTTCAAAAAACCATCCCGCATACATTCCAAGAAATCCTCTTCCTCTTCCTCTTTACCAATTTGGTTCACCCAGTCTACATGTAGATTGAAGTCACCCATTATAACTGCTGTTCCTTTATTGCACACATTTCTAATTTCCTGTTTAATACCATCTCCGACCTCACTACTACTGTTAGGTGGCCTGTACATAACTCTCACCAGCGTCTTCTGCCCCTTAGTGTTACGCAGCTCTACCCATATCGATTCCACATCTTCCCGGCTTATGTCTTTCCTTTCTATTGCGTTAATCTCTTCTTTAACCAGCAACGCCACCCAACCTCCCCATCCTTCATGTCTATCCCTCCTGAATATTGAATATCCCTGAACGTTGAGCTCCCATCCCTGGTCACCCTGGAGCCATGTCTCTGGGATCCCAACTATATCATAATCATTAATAACAATCTGCACTTTCAATTCATCCACCTTATTACGAATGCTCCTTGCATTGACACATAAAGCCTTCAGGCGCTCTTTTACAACTCTCTTAGCCCTTATACAATTATGTTGAAAAGTGGCCCTTTTTAATGCTTGCCCTGGATTTGTCGGCCTGCCACTTTTACTTTTCTCCTTTGTACTTTTTGCTTCTACCCTCACTTTACACCCCTCTGTCTCCCTGCACTGGTTCCCATCCCTCTGTCGTGAACTAACCTCCTCACGCCTAGCCTCTTTAATTTGATTCCCACCCCCCAACCATTCTAGTTTAAAGTCACCTCAGTAGCCCCCGCTAATCTCCCTGCCAGGATATTGGTCCCCCTAGGATTCAAGTGTAACCCGTCCTTTTTGTACAGGTCACGCCTGCGCCAAAAGAGGTCCCAATGATCCAAAAACTTGAATCCCTGCCCCCTGCTCCAATCCCTCAGCCACGCATTTATCCTCCACCTCATCGCATTCCTACTCTCATTGTCGCGTGGCACAGGCAGTAATCCCGAGATTACTACCTTTGCGGTCCTTTTTCTCAACTCCCTTCCTAGCTCCCTATATTCTCCTTTCAGGACCTCATCCCTTTTCCTACCTATGTCATTGGTACCTATATGTACCACGACCTCTGGCTACTCACCCTCCCACTTCAGAATATCTTGGACACGATCAGAAATATTCCGGACCCTGGCACCAGGGAGGCAAACTACCATCTGGGTCTCTGGACTGCGTCCACAGAATCGCCTATCTGACCCCCTTACTATCGAGCCCCCTATCACAACTGCCCTTTTATCCAAGCCACTTTCAAGGAGCGGTGCCACAGGATGATGGTGTCCATCAGTGAGGGCCCCCACCACCCAGGACATGCCCACTCCTCATTGTTACCATAGCTTCTTCCCTTCTTCCATCTGATTTCTAATTGTACATCGAACCCATGAGCACTACCTCACTACTTTTTTTTTAGATTTCTGTTTCTGTTATTTTAATTTAACTATTTAGTATACATATATGTTCATAATTACTGTAATCAGTTTGTTTCTATACTTATTATACTGCTGCGGCAAAGTTAACAAATATTTGAAGACATAGGCCAGTGATATTGAACTTGATTCTGACTCTGTTATTTTTGCAGTCTATTATTAAAGTTATCATTCATCATTGAATTGTCTCTGCTGCTCTGCCTTTGGGTCAAACCTCCTCTGCATTTCCTGACAACATTGCTTTGTATAAAATAGCTAAATCTTTAGGGTTATGCTGAAGCCTCCAGCAATTAGAGATTAGTTTCCAAAACAGTTCTGCAAGGAATCAGATATATTTGAATTTACTTTGAACACTTGTGTTGATTCAGCATAAACAGACTGGTGTTGAGGGGTGTGTAAGCCCTTTTCAGTGACGATCAATTATGCTGAACAATAGCATAATTGCAGAAGGTATAGTTCATTGCAGGAGTTCATTGGACAAGCTGTGAATGTGGTTGGGAAACCTTATCTTAAAATGATCATTTGTCCACATCAGGCATTGCAAGCTTTAACAGAAGCAAAAACAAATCTATGCTATACTGAAAAGGAAAGTGTGAAATTCAGAAGTTACAATTCTGGAGACTGTGACAAGTAAAGATTACAATGGCAAACAAACTTTGTAGGAAGTGGTTGACACTTTTGAATAGAATTGGTTCACAATCTAAGAGTTCTTACTGAATTTATGCAGTAATTTATCTCCCACTCACAGCTCAGTTACTTTTCTATATCTGGCTACCATCTTCTACCCATTGAAGAATGTACTTTTTTCTGTATTTTTACCTGATTGTGAATATTTCAAGTACATTTAGTCACTAGAGCCAGTGAACTGCATGAAGGTTGATAGGAATGATGTTGGTGAAAGAGCAATAATGGTAAGAGTGATGTCGGACCTGAAAGTATATGGCATCACATAATGGGACTCCTTGTACTGTTGTTTCTCAACTCCCTCAGACCTCACTGTGACCAAATTTAGACAGAATGCTGGAAGCTGTTGAATAAAACAAGAACTCTTTATACAGAAACAGAAAAACACATATAGGTTTTCAAACAGAACCACTGGGACAAATGCCACAATGAAGTAACCTTGGAATAATGTAACTAGCCCTGCGTTAGCTGATTCTATTTTCAATTGAGTTGTGTGGGCACCTCTGACTCAATTTTTGCTACCTTTCCAGTTACTGGGGAACATTATAGATCATATTTTACAAATTAGCAGTCTTAGCAGAATGTTGATTGTGCCAATAGTATGTAACAGGAAATTGAACACACATCTTGATCATTCCTACCAAACAATATTGCTAACCACTCAGGACCCCAACCTTAATTACTGTCTGCATACCCTTACAGACGATCCTATGGCCCCAAGCACCTTAAATTAACTGGCAGAGAGCACCAGGGTTTGTTGTATTCGGCTATGATTTTCAAACACTTGGTCCTTCTAAATAATAATCAGAACCAGTAGCCATGTTCTTGGTGTGAAATTCAGCTGATATGATGAGTTTGGGCAGCACCATGGTACGGCTAGTATTTATTTATTAGTTTATTTTTGGCACATGATTTGAGATACAGTGAAAAACTTGTCATGTATGCTCTTCATACAGATCAAATCATTACACAGTGCATTGACGTAGAAGAAGGTAAAATAAAATCAGTGCATAATAAAGTGAAACACCCTGCAGTTAATGATAATTGACCGTTCTTCATGTGAATCAGTGCATAACTATTTGCACTAAAATATTTACACTTTTTTTCAGATACATATAGATTTAGTTATTTCTTGACCAATTTTAAATTGGTATTGGTATTGGTAGAGGTTTATTCTTGTCACATGTAGCAATATACAGTGAAAATCTTGTTTTGCATACTCTTAAACAGATCAAAACACACACAGTACATTGAGCTAGAATAAGGTAAAGCAACAGGAAAGAAGAATAAAGTATAAAAGCTACCAAAGAAGTGCAGTGCAGGTAATCAATGAAGTGCAAGATCATAACGATAGATTGTGAAGCCAAGAGTCCTTCTTATGATAAAAGGGGTCTGTTTAAGAGCCTGATGACAGTGGGATAGAAGCTGTCCTTGAGCCTGGTGGTACATGCTTTCAGGCTTTTGTATCTTCTTCCTGATGAAGAGGTTGAAGAGCAAATTGCTGGGGTAGATGGGGTCTTTGATTATGTTGGCTGCTTTACCGAGACAGTGAGAAGTACAGACAGAGTCTATAGAAGGGAGGCTGGTTGCTGTGATATGCTGAGCTGTGTCCACAATCCTCTGCAGTTTCTTGCGGTTACATGCAGAGCAGTTGCTTCATCAAGCTGCTATGCATCCAGATCTATGGTGAGTGAAATTAATGCCTGAGGTTCATTTATTCAAAAAGGTACCGCAACTGTGCTACCCAAACAGGTATCACTGTGTGCCTGGTCATAATAAAGCTGAGAATTCAAATTCACTTTCAATAATCACATAATAACAGAGAAATTCTAGGTCTGTCCAATTTGAGTAGGAACTGGACCCAGAAGGGGCAATGGATCTCGAGCACTAAAAGAATAGTACTTTACACTTACTATTTTCATGAGGTTTGTATTCTCTTGACAGAGCTATTGATATTTCACATTCATAAAATGTATGCTCACCATTCTGGCTTGATGCCACAAAAGCACTCATGATTCCCAATTTTGACTATACCATCTACAGGTCATTCATGAGCATTATCTATATCATCCACATATTTCCAAGAACATTAGAGCCACCTAATGACCAAAGCTGCTGGCTGACCATCAATCTTAACTCTGTGATTAATCTGACCTCCTATAATCTCTGACAGTTTTCCCTGATAGTAGTGTTTACACTGACCAATGGAAATGGAAAACTCAGTCCTTGGTTAGTATATTATTTAAAGATCAGGGATTTGGAGTTTGAGTCCATTGTTGCAATTGTACTACAGTGTTTGGTTTGAATATTAGCCCAAAGGATAGAGATTGCATAAAACTTGGTGAGTTCCCAAATGTTGCATCAAAGTGCTCAATTGTTCTCAGGACAATTGCTCTTTCTGACAGCCATAATATAGTATACATGATAATAAAGCTACCCTTAAATTTAAATTTAGAAATGTTTATTTATTAGAACAGGATTTTTAATAGTAATTTTTGAATATGCTCTTGCATGTAACACCTTTAAATGTGCTTTAAATAACTGTAGGTTTTATCAATGCAATTACAAGTCTTGCATCTGAATTGCAGCTGTAATATCACAATTTTTAAACAGATAGGGGGCCAAAGGGGAAATAAGATCACGATTGAGTCAAATATTAATGCCAAATTAACCATGCTCATTCATTTATTCCGACTAGTTTAAACAATCTTTATACTTGATTTCCTCTAAGGTCAGAGTGGCTCCTAAGCTTACAGCTCTCTGTACATTGCACAAACTTGCCTTTTTGACTGTGTACTCTGTTGAGATGATTCAGGAATCTATGAATTCCCAAAGGAGAGGTAGGTCAGCTTCCTTCACTGAGAAAGAAGCAGCCCTGCTGAATGAGGTGAAAGAAGGGAGGTGACTATTTCTACATGTGTGGGGAGGTGAATATTTCTACGTGTGAGGGGGCACCCATTAGTATGCTGCTTTGAGGTTGCACAGGAAGAGGTGGTCCAGCAAGTAAACGTACTACATAATAAAAATCACCTTGTGTACTTATCCCTGAACCTTTCTGTATCTTTACCTTCCTACCTCCTCTGATATGTATCTTGAAACCTACCTCCTTGATCAGGCTTTTGGTCATTGTGAGTTGATGCGTCATTTACTCTGTAAACTCCACAATATGTTTTAGAATTCTTCTAACATTGCCCAAAGCACCCCGAGCTAAATATTAGAATGCATAGAAAACAAAAACAAGGAACAAAAAAGTGATAATCATTTCCAGGATTTCATGTACTTCCAATGGTCACATGCATTTGTGAGAAATTGCTGCTCAGTACATTTCTGCTGGGATGTTGCATTCAAAGGTGTTACATGCAAGTGCATATTCAAAACTTACTATTAAAAATCTTGTTCTACTAAATAAGTGCTCCTGAATGTAAGCATAGCTTTATTATTATGAATATTATGTTATGACTGTCAGAAAGAATAATAGCCTAGCAAATTGTTTTACACTTTTCCGTGCACTAGAACATCATTGTCTGTGATTATAGTACATAATAGTTTTTTCCAAAGTACTGGAAAAAATAGCTGCAAGTAAGTGTGCATAAGCATGGCTTTGTCCCAGAAAAATGTACTAAATTGTGAGCACAAAAGACTGGAGAACCTCAGCAGGTCAGCCAGTAACTATGGAAGGGAATAAACAGTCAACATTTCGGGCCAAGACATTGTGACAGGGTCTTGGCCAGAAACGTTTACTGTTTATTCCTTTCCATAGATACAGCCTGACCTGCTGATTTCCTCCAGCATTTTATGGGCGTTGTTCTGCATTTCCCGTGTCTGTAGAATCTCTTGTGCTCTAAGTTGTGAACTGCCTGGTCTCCAGTGGGAGCACTCCCAGTTTATCACAGCTGCTGCTACTTCCCTATCCAGCAATCAGAGAAGGGAGTTAGTCCTTAAAAAGCCTCTTCTCATAGCAGACAGACAACAGCAGCACACATTATGGTTGTCATGGAGGAAGAAAAGGCCAGAGGGAGAACCAAAGGTCTCTGAAAGTGACAATGAAATGCTGGTGAATGTGCTATATGCAAGAGGGAGAATTTAAAATCTATGTGAATCAGTAAAACCATAATACGTAGGAGCAAAATTAGATGATTCAGACTATCTAGTCTGCTCCGTCATTCCATCATAGCCGATTTATTATTCCTCTCAACCCTTTCCGCCTGCCTTCTCACCATGATGTCTGGCATTCTGACTAATCAAGAACCTATCAACCTCCACTTTAAATACATCTAATGACTTGATCTCCACAGCCATCTGTGGCAATGAATTCCACAAACTCACCACTTCCTGACTAGGGAGATTCCTCTTCATCTCTATTCTGAGGCTGTACCCTTTGGTCCTAGACTCCTCCACTAAAGGAAACATCCTCTCTCTCTAGGCCTTTCAAAATTTGATAGGTTTCAATGAGATCTCCCCTCATCCTTCTAAACCTCAGTGAGTACAGGCCTAGAGCCATTAAATGCTCCTCATACATTAATTCCCCAAATCATTCTTGTGAACCTTCTCTGGTTTCTCCAATGCCAGCACATCTTTTCTTAGATTAGGGTCCCAAAACTACTCACATTACTCCAAGCGCAGTCTGATCAGTGCCTTATAAAGCCTCAGCATTATATGTTTGCTGTTATATTCTAGTCTTGAAATGAATGATAACATTGCATGTGCCTTCCTTACCACTGGCTTAACCTGCAAGTTAATCTTTAGGGAATCCTGCATGAGCAATCCCAAGTTCCTTGTCGCCTCTGATGTTTGAATTTTCTCCTCATTTAGAAAATAGTCTATGCCTTTATTCCTTCTACCAAAGTGCATGACTAAACACTGTATTCCATCTGCCACTTATTAGCCCATTCTCCTAAACTGCCCAGTCTTTTTGGAAGCTCCCTGTTTCCTCAACACTACCTACCCCTCCACCTACCTTTGTACAGCCCGCATACTTGGTCACAAAACAATCAATCTCATCATATAAATCATTAACATATAATGTGAACACCGACCCTTGTGGAACACCAGCATATCTTTCCCATTAGATATGAAAAGGTGACCTACCCAGTTCTGATCTTTAATAATCAGAATCAGGTTTATTATCACCGTCATGTTTTGTGAAATTTGTTAACTTAGCAGCAGCAGTTGAATGCAATACATAATCTAGCAGAGAAAAAAAAATAATAAAATAAAACAATAGTAAATAAACAAGTAAATCAATTACGTATATTGATTAGATTTTAAAAAATCGTGCAGAAACAGAAATACTATATATTAAAAAAGTGAGATAGTGTCCAAAGATTCAATGTCCATTTAAGAATCGGATGGCAGAGGGGAAGAAGCTGTTCCTGAATCGCTGGGTGTGTGCCTTCAGGCTTCTGTACCTGCTACCTGATGGTAATAATGAATCCTAGACAAACAAAAAGACACTTGCCCCTTATAACATTTTATTTCTCGCACAACCCACACACAGATGAAACTCATCAAGGTATAATAAAAAGAATACATTTATTCAGTTCACAACCTTCAACAATGCATAGACTACTTGGATACAGGTGAAATTCTCTCAGGCGCACTGCTCATTAGGTTGGAGAAGAGGATATTTGTTTTCATGAAAAGAGAGACTAATGAGGCAACCACTGGTGAATTTCTAGGGAAAGCACTCTCTGCTGCTTTGAACACACACTGAGCATTTTGGGAGGATATTCTACCAAAATGTGCAAAGCATCCCATTGTGAGACATGTGGCTGTTTAAACACTCTCCAAATATAGAACCCAATCTGCTTTGTCTCTTCTATTTTGATCTCAGATAAACATCACTCATATTTTTGGACCTACAGTAAAAGCATCAGGAAGGCTGAAAACTGGCATTGCAAATGAATGGTATCATGGACTGTGTGTCCGATCCTGGGGAAAATACTAAATACTGTTATATGGATTGTGACGGGAAATGCCTAGTTCACTTTTGCACTTGTTATGATAACATCTGGAAATGCTCACTGATGGAATATCTTCTTCCTCTTCTTAACCCCATCACCCTTACTGGGGCATAGGCTGCTGACAGATCCTTCCTCTCCCAGGGACGGGATCTTGGGATCTTCTGCTGGTATTTCTGTAGCTTTGAGTTTTTACGGGATGGGCTTCCTAGCTCAATGCTCAACCCTCTTCCTTTCACAGCCAGGCTTGGGACCATACATGGCAGAGTTAGAATTTATTCCGGTTAATAACGATTTTGGATAGCATGACATTGAAACGAAACAACAGTTTGTGATCTGATTTTTAAACAAGCATTCTCTTTGTTCTATGGTGTCAACTGTAGTTAATTTGTAACACACTTCAACAAAACATATATTTGTAAAGAAAAACTTAAAAAAGTAGAGGTAAAATGTGGAGAGAGAGGGAGGGAGGGAGAGGGGCAGAGAGGGAGAGGGCGAAGGGGGAGGAGGAAGTGGAGGGTGAGAAGGAGAGGGGCAACACAATGGTTACCAGAACATCATTCAAAATTCTAGAATTTTCTTGTGGATTGGTTACCTGCAAATTTGATCTCACTTTTAAAGAAAAATACTAACACTAATACTAATCTGCTGGTCTAAGGTAAGTGTTGGGGAGAGTGTGACGCTTAATAATAATACACCTTGGAAAGGACTAGAGAATTGAACAGATCAGCAAGGCATTATGAAAGGAAGATCATGTCTGACTAATCTATCAGAAAAAAGCTTCCTGATTCTCTCCTTCTGCCTCTCCAAGTGGATAAGGTGTATTTGAATTTTCAGAAGAAGAGGCCGGGGGTCAATATGGTTGAAGGAAATATTATGACGTGAACTGAGAACTTGTCAGACAAAAAGCAGAGTGGAAGTAAATGGATCTTTCTCCATGCAGACTGGGACTAGTGGGGTACCAGAATGATAAGTTATAACTTATATCAATGATTGGGCTGATGGGACCAGATGTCATATTTCTAAGTCAGTTGATGATACAAAATTATGTGGGCTTGTTGGTGGGGAACATCATTTTAGTAAGTTTTAAGGGGGTAAGCTGAGTGAATGGGTAAGAACATTGGCAGGCACAACAGAATGTTGACAAATGTGGAAAAACCAATTTTTGGCATTCAAACAGAAAAGGAAAGTAATATTGGGTTGTGAGTGCACTTGTGTACAAGTCACTCAAAACCAACAGGTTAGTGCAGCAAGCAATTTGTAAGGAAAATTGTATGTTGGCCTTTTGTAAAAGAAGATTTGAGTACAGAAGTAAATATGTTTTACTGCAATTAAATGAGACCACACTGGAGTATTATGCACAGTTTTGGTCTATAAACCTTAAAAGACAGAGTATACAAGCAGTGAAGATTCGTCAGTCTATTCTAAGGAAAGGTAGATTTTCAGTCTGATGAGAGGTTATACGAATTAGTCAGATATTCTCTCAAATTCGGGAGAATGAGGAATAAAGATCTTGACAGAATGGAAACAGGAAAAATGCTTTATCTGAATGAGGAGACTGGAACCTGGGGTCACAGCCTCAGAATAGGTCTTGGCCATCCAGAATGAAAGTAAGGAGAAATTTCCTGAAGATGATATCTGAGGAATTCTCTGCCCTCCGCAGAAACTCAGTCTTTCAACTCATTCAGAGTATAGATTTCTGGATATTAAGGAGTAAAGGGATGTGGAAAAATTGAAAGGAAGTGTCATTCAGGTAAAATAGCATAAGATCATTAGAACTTGGATCAAAAGGAAACCATCTGGCCTACCGAGCCTGTTCCATCATTCAACAAAATCATGATTGACCTGGGCATGGATTCAGGTCCACCTATTTGCCTTTCCCCCATAACCCTTAATTCCCACACTATGCAAAAACCTAACCAACCTTGCCTTAAATATATTTATGGAGGTAGTCTCCATTGCTTCCCTGGGTAGAGAATTTCACAGATTCACTATTCACTACTTTCTGTTGCTGTAGCCCACCCACTTCAAGTTTCAATATGTTGTACATTCAGAGATGTTCTTCTTCATACCATTGCTGTAATGAGTAGTTATTTGCGTTGCTGTCACCTTCCTGTCAGTTTGAACTAGTCTAACCATTCTCCTCTGACCTTTCTAATTAACAAGACATTTTTGCCACAGAACTGTTACTCACTAGATGTGTTTTGTTTCTCGCATCATTCCCTGTAAACTCTATAGACTATGGTGCATGAAAATCCCAGGAGGTCAGCAATTTCTGAGATACTCAAACCACACTGTCTGGCACCAAGAATCATTCCAGAGTCTGAAGTTTGGTCTGAACAACAACTGAACATCTTGACCATATCTGTGTACCTTTATGCATTGAGTTGCTACCACATAGTTGGCTGATTAGGTATTTGCATTAATGAGCAGATGTACAGCTGTACCTAATAACGAGGCCACTGAATTTATCTTTTCTGAAGTAAGGAGACAAAAACCACATGTGGGACTCCATACAGACTTAAAATTTATATCCTTCACATAACTTCCCTACCCTTAAAGTTCAATCCTGCTAGCAAAGAAGATTAACATTACCTTTGCCTTCTTGATAAGCTGTTGCACATATAAGCCACCATTTTTGTGATTCATGCACAAGCACTCTCAATTCCCTCTGCACAACAGTAAGTTGCAATCTTTCACCATTTAAAAAACAATCTGATCTTCCATTTTTTTTTCCTTCCTAGGTGGATAACCTCACATTTACCAACGTTGGACTCTGTCTGCCTGACTCTTGATCACTCCCTTAACCTATTTATATATCTTTGAAGACTCTCCACATCCTCTGCACAATTTGCTTTTCTGTGGCATCAGCAAGTGTAGATACGCTACGCTCCGTGCCCTTTTCCAAATTATTAATGCTCATCATGAATGGTTACGGATCCAGTGGCAATCTGCTCACCACTGATTGTCAGCTGGAGAAATATCCATTTATCGTGACTTTTTGTCTTCAGTTGGGTAACGATCTGCTATCCATGTTAATACATTGTCCCCAACTGCATGAATCCTTATGCTGTGAATACTTCTTTTATGCAGCACCTTATCAAGCACCTTCTAGAAATCCAAGAATACAACATCCCCTCTATCCACTAGATCCTCAAAGAACTCCATTAAGTTTGTCAAACAAGACCTGCCCTTCCTAAATTTATGCTGCAGCCATCCAGATGTCTCACTGTTTCTTCCTTATTTTTTTTTTAGCCAGCTCAGGCGGAGTGAGTGTGAATGTTGGTGACATAGCCCTACGGAAGATCAGGAGAGAGAAAGAGTATGAAAGGAGGAGATTCTGAAGAGGTCGGTCTTCCCTGCTGTTCAAGCACCATAGGTGTCAGTGTCAGAGGCCTAAACTCAATTGCAAGTAAAAGGAAGGTAGGGTGAAGCAAAGTGGCAATTGTCGGAGTGTGCCAGTGATAGAGAGGGAAGGCTTTGGCTTATCAGGCTTCGGCGAGAACAGGCAGAGGAATAGATAAGAAGAGGTAAGCCTTTTTTTTTGTACAGATTAGTCAGGATAGATGTGGGAATTCAGGATACCTGATGGTTTCCCTGATGACTACATCTCTGGGAAGTACCCCCAACTTCAGCGCCTGACTGACTGGATCAGGAACTTGGAGCTGGAGTTGGATGCACTCAGGATCATTCAGGAGGCTGAAAATATTACAGATGAGACTTCTGAAGAGGTGGCCACAACCCGAGTACAGGCTTCGGACTATAGATGGGTGACCACCAGGAGAGATAAGGGGCTTAGGGAGTCAGTACAGGGTTCCCCTGTGGCCATTCCCCTCAGCCATAAGTATACCTCTTTGGATACTGCTGGGGCGGGATGACCCCTCGGGGCATGGCAGCAGCAGCCAGGCTGATGTCACTATGGACAGCTCTGTGGTTGAACAGGTAATGGTAAAGACAGGCAGTGAGGTCGTTATAGGGGATGTTTAGGGGGACAGAAAAGAGATTCCGTGGCTGATAAAGAGACACCAGGATGATGTTGCCTCCTGAGTGCTAGGCTCCATGAAGTATTGGAGTGTCTGCAGGGTATTCTCAAAGGGGAGTATGAACAGCCAGAGGATGTGATGCATATTGGCACCAATGGCATAGGCAGAAAAGGAGAAGAGGTCCTATGCACTGAGTATATAGAGTTAGGAAAGAGGCTCAAGAGAAGGACTTCCAAGGTAGCAATCTCCAGATTACTCCCAGTGCCACGGGCTAGTGCAGGTCGGAATGGGGTGATCGTGTGGATGAATATGTGCCTGTGCAGATGGTGCAGGGGACACAGTTTCAAGTTCTTGGATCATTGGAACCTATTCTGGGGAAGGGATGACCTGTACCAGAGAGACGGGTTGCACCTGAACTGGAGGGGAACCAATATTGTGTCGGAGAAGTTTGGTAATGTTACTCGAGAGAGAGTTTAAACTAGTTTGCAGGGGGCTGGGAAATGGAGAACCACATTCAGTAAGTATTGGAAGGTACTCTAGGTGTCCGGGAAAATACTGAAAAGCAAAATTGAAATGACAGGTTTGATGGGTCAGATAGTCTGAAGTGTATGTATTTTAATGCTCGGAGTATTATGGGTAAGGATGATGAAGTTAGAGCATGGATCAGTATATGGAACTATGATGTTGTGATCATCACAGAAACTTGGTTGAGAGAGGGGCAGGAATGGGTGATTAATGTACCAGGTGTTTGAAGTTTAGAAAAGATAGAGGAGGAGGTAAAAGCAGTGGGGGGTGGGGGGGGGGAGTTGCACTACAAATCAGGGACAATATCATAGAGTACTTGGGAAGACATAATGGAAGGTTCAGACACTGAGTCCATTTGGGAAAAGAAGGGTGCAATCACACTGAATGGTTTGCACTACAGAACCTCCAATAGACACCAGGACAGTGAAGAACAGGGATGTAATCAGATTAAGGAAATGTGTGAAAATAATAGGGCTTTTGTCATGGGGCATTTCAACTTCCCTAGTATAAACTGGGAACTTCATAGTGCAAGGGGTTTAAATGGGGCAGAATTTGTTAACTGTATCCAGGAGGGTTTCTTAAATCACCATGTGAATTGTCCAATGTGAGGAGGGGCTGTACTGGACCTGGCGTTCTGATAGAGCCTGGCCCAGTGTCTGACCTTCCAGTGGGTGAGTAGTTAGAGAGCAGTGACCTCTTTCAGAATAGATATCGATAAGAATAGATACGGTCGGAGAGTTTTAAATTGGAGTAGGGAATTACAAGAGCATTCTGTAAGTTTTAAATTGGAGTAGAGAAAATTAGGAGGGCATTCAGTAGGAACTAAGATAAGTAAATTGGGAACAATTTATTTTCTGGCACGCCCACATCAGACATGTGGAGGATGTTTAAAGATCAAACGCACAGAGTACAGGAAAGCAATGTTACTGTTAGAAGGAAGGACAGAGAAGGAAATATAAGACAACCTTGGATGTCCAGAGAGGTGATGAATTTTCAAGAAGAAAAAGGAAAAGTATGTAAAGCTTCAAAAGTTAGGATCAAATAGAGCAGATGAGAAGATAAAAAAAAAAGTGAGAAAATAACTAAAGAAGGAAATTACGAAAGCCAGGATAATAAATGTCCTTGGCAATTATGATTAAGGTGAATCTCAAGGCCTTCTATAGGAAGAGCAAGGGCAAGAGGATAACTAGGGAGAGGGTAGGACCTCCCAAAGATAAAGAGGGGAACATTTGTTTGGAAGTGGAGAATGTGAATGAAGTATGTAATGAGTACTTTGCTTCAGTATTTACCAAGAAAAGGATATGGAGGACCACGGGATGAGTGTTGACAGTATAAATGTGCTAGGATGTTTAGAGGTCAAGGAGGAGGAAGTGTTAGACTTCCTAATGAGTATAAAAGTGGATGAGTAGTCAGGGCCTGATAGGATTTATTCCAGATTATTGAAGGAGGCAAGAGATGAGATTGCTGGGCCCTTGACCAGTATCTCTTTGTCCTCTTCAAGCACAGGCAAGGGCCCAGAGGACTGGTGAGTGGCTAATGTTGTACCTCTATTTGAAAAGGGAACAAGGGAATGTCCTGGGAACAATAGACCAATAATTCAGCTTGAGGGTAATTGTTGGAGAAAATTCTTAGGGGTAGGATATATGAGCATTTGGAAACCCATGACCTAATAAGGGAGAGCCAGCATAGCTTTGGATGTGGCAGGTCGTGCATACCAACTTGTTGAGAGTAGGGCAGTGGGTGTTGTCTACATGGGTTTTAGTGAGGCATTTGGCAAAGACCTTCATGGGAGGCTAATCCAGAAGATTAAGATGCATGGACCCTGAGACATATTGGCTGCTCGGATTCAGAACTGACTTGTGCATTGTAGACAAAGCATAGTGTTTGAAGGGACTTACTTGAGCTGGAGGTCTGTAATTAGTGATGTTCCGTAGAGATCTGTGCTGGGACCTCTGCTATTTGTGATGTATATAAATGACATGGATAAAAATGTAGACGGGTGGGTTAGCAAGTTTGCAGCCGATACCAAGATTGATGGAGTTGTGATAAGAGTAGAAGACAGGCAAAGAATACTGCAAGATGTAGATCAGTTGAAGATATGGGCTGAGAAACGGCAGATGGAGTTTAGCCCAGATAAATGTGAGGTGTTGCACCATGGTCGGTTAAATGTAAGGAGACAGTACACTGTTAAGGGCAAGATCCTTATCAGGGTTGCTGAGCAGAGAGATTTGGGATCCACATTCATAGCTCCTTGAGAGTGGCTACACTGGTCAATAGGGTGTTTAAGAAGGCTTATAGCATGCTTGCTCTTATTTGTCAGGGCATCGAGATGAAAAGTTAAGAGGTTATATTGTAACTTTATAAAACTCTGGCTAGGCCATGTCTGGAGTATTGCATACAGTTCTGGTCACCCCACTATAGAAAGGATGTTGAGGATTTGGAGAGGGTACAGAAGAGGTCCGCCTGGATACTGTCTGGTTTAGAAGGCATGTGCGATCAGGAGAGGCTGTTTTCTTTGGAGTGGCAGAGGCTGAGGGGAGATCTGATAGAGGTTTGTAAGATTATGAGAGGCATAGATAGAGTAGACAGGGTGTCTCTGTTTCCCAGGATTGAAATGTCTAATACCAGAAGGCATGCATTGAAGGTGAAAGGGGGTAGGTTCAAAGGGGATGTGAGGGGTAAGTTTTCTACTCAGAGTGGTGGATGCCTGGAACGCACTGCTTGCTATGGTGGTGGTGGCAAAACATTAGTGGCTTTTAAGAAATGTTTGGATAGCCACATGGGTGTGAGGAAGACGTATGGATAAGGGTGTTGTGTAAGTAGGATGGATTAGTGTTTGGGTGTATTTGATTTGCTTTTTAGCTGGTTTCAGTAGATTTCAGTAGGTGCATTTAATGTCAGAGAAATGTATACAATATACATCCTGAAATTATTTTTCTTCACAGACATCCATGAAAACAGAAGTGCCCCAAAGAATGAAGGACAGTTAAAATGTTAGAACCCCAAAGCTCACCTCCAACTCCCCCTCCCACGCACAAGCAGCAGTAAGGCAACGAACCGCACCCCTCGCCCCCACCAGCAGAAAAAGCATCAGCACTCTCCACTGGGCACTCAAGCATGCAGCAAAGCATCAATAAAAACACAGACTTGCAGTACCGCAAAAACTACTTGTTAATCCGATAATTTGACATACCACAGGCTCTCTCTCTCTCTCTCTCTCCCTAATAAGGGAAAAAGATATGTCCCTGTTTCACAGCAACAATGTTCAGCATAACATTTTTTTTTGCTGAAGAGCCTGTCCCTGTGCTGTAATATTCTATGTTCTATGTTCAATGACAGCTTCAAGCATTTTCCTGACTATGGGACATTAAGGTAACTGCCCGTTAATTACCTCCTTTTGCTTATATCCTTTTTTTAAACAGAGGCTTGACATAGGAGGGAAGGTGACAAACTTAGAGCATGTATCAGAAGACGGAACTATCATGTTGTGGCTATTACAGGTGGAAGGAACAGGACATTCTGGGGTTTTCATGTTTTAAAAGAGACAAGGATGGAGGTGGAAGAGATGGGAGAGTGTCATTGCTAATCAGGGATAATATCGCATCTGCAAAAAGGAGAATGTTATGTAGTGATTGTCTCCTGAGTCAAGGTGGGTGGAAGTCAGAAACATGAAGGGAGTATTCAATAGATGCTCCAATTGCAACAGAGAAAACTGAGGAGCAAACTGGGATGCAGAATTTGAAAAGGTGAATATATAACTGGGTTGTTGTCATGGAGGACTTCAACTTCCTTAATATTGACTGTCACCTCCTGAGTGCAAAAGGTTTATATGTTCGGTATGTTGAGAAAGGATTCCTGACACAATATGTAGATAGGTTGACTTGAGAAGACATCATTCTGATTCTGGTATTAGGCAATGAATCAGGTCAAGTGTCAGATCTCTCAGTGGACGAGCATTTCAGAAACAGTGAACACAACTGACCTTTAGCATAGTCTTGGACGGGGATAAGAGCAGACAGTCTGTAAAAGTATTTAATTGTAGAAGGCAAATTATGATGCTATTAGGCAAGAACTTGGGAACATACGTACCAGGGAAATACACAATATAAATATAGAGGTTGCTTAGGAGCATTTGTTGGAGCAATCTGCATAGGTTTGTCCCATTGAGGGAGGGAAGAGATGATTAGATAAAACAACCATGGTTGACAAGAGATGTGGAATACCTAGCCAAGGGAAAGAAAGAACTTGCCTTAAGGGTGAGAAAGCTAGGATCAGTCAGAGCTCTAGAGAATAATAGAGTAGCCAGGAAGGAGTTGAAGAATTGATTTCGGAGAGATGGAAGCGGGCATGAGAAGGCCTTGGTGAGTAGAATTAAGGGAAACCCCAAGGCAATCTACATGTATATGAAAAACAGAAGGATGGCCGGAATGAGGGTAGGAGCGATCAGGAATAGTAAGGAAACATGTGTCTGGAGTTGGAGGAGGTAGGGGATATCCTTAATGAATACTTTACTTAATTATACAGAAGTGAGAGGGACTGTGATGAATATGAGCACACTGTAGAACGGAGTTATATGCTGGACCATGTTGATGTGAAAGAACATGTGCTGGACCTTTTAAAAAACATTAGGATAAATAAGATGCAATAGCTGGACGATAGGAAGATTACTATAAGAAGCAAGGGAAGAGATTGCTGTGTCAGAGGTGATCAATGCATCCTCTCTGGCTATAGGAGTAGAAACAGAGGATTGGAGAGTGGCAAATATTACTTTTTTGTTCAAGAAAGATAATACAGAGAATCCTGGGAATGACTAACCAGTGAGTCTTGCATCACTGGTGGGTAAACTACTGGAGAGAGCTTTTAGAGCTGGATTTACAAGCGGTTGGAGAAGCATAGTCTGATTGGGGTGGCAGAATGGAGATACATCTCAGTCAAAGGAGGTGTAAGGTGCTTTCTCGCTCTGCAAGCCTGAAGGTCACCCTTGGGCGAAGCCTAAGCACCTGGTTAGTGCCCCCTCACCCACCCCGATCATGTGAAGCCATGGGAGCAGGTGGTGGATAGTCATATCAGCAGCTGGTGCACATCACATGCCCTAGTTATGCGACCCGGGGTCACCCATCTTGTAAAGATACTGGCCCGAAGAAGGCAATGACAAACTACTTCTGTAGAAAAATTAGCTAAGAACAGTCATGGTCATGGAAAGAACACATCAAACGGCATGACACATAATGAATGAACAAGTCTGATTATGGATATTCAACATGTCTTTGTGAGGGGCATATTGTACCTCACAAGCCTGACAGAATTCCTTGAGGAAGTGACAAAACAAATTGATGAAAATAGAATAGTAGTTGTGGTGTATATGGATCTTAGTAAGTTGTTTGACACTGTAAACTCATTCAGAAAGTCTGAAGGCATGGGATCCAGGGAGACCTGGCTATGTGGACTGAGAATTGACTTGCTCACAGAAGGTAGAAGGTGATAGTAGATATACACATGCTGCCTGGAGATCGGTGACCAGTAGTGTTCTGGGACACTTACTCGAAGCGATTTTTATAAATGACTTGGATGAGGAAGTGGAAGGGTGAGTTAGTAAGTTTGTAGATGGCACGAAGGGTGGTGTAGCTCTGGACAGTGTAGAAGGTTGTCAAAGTTTATAACAGGACATTGATAGGTTGCAGAGCTAGTCTGAGAAGTAGCTGATAGAGTTCAGTCTGGAAAAGTATGAAGTGATTCATTTTGGAAGGTTGAACCTGAAGGTATATTACAAAGTTAATGGCAACAATCTTAGCAGTATGGAGGAACAAAGTAATCATGAGATCCACATCCATAGATCCTTCAAAGTTTCCATGCAAGTTGATAGGGTTGTTATGAAGGTGTACAGAGCGTTGGTTTTCATTAGTCAGGGGACTGAGTTCAAGAGCTGTGTGGTAATGCGGCAGCTCTATAATATACTTGTTAGTCTACACCTGGACAATTGTGTTCATTTCTGGTCCCCTCATTATAGGAAGGATGTGGAAGCTCAGGATGCTGTCTGGATTAGAGAGCATGTTTTATGAGGATAGGTTGAGCAAGCTGAGGTGATCATCTTTGGAATGAAGGCAGATGAGCGGGGTCTTGATGAAGATGTACAAGACAATAAGAAGCATAGATAGACTGGATAGCCATTGAATTTTATCCCAGAACAGAAATGGCCAATACGAGGGGGCATAATTTTAATGTGATTGGTGGAAAATATAGCGGGGGGGGTGTTATCAGAGGTAGTTTTTTTTAATGCAAAGATTGGTAGGTCTGTTGAATACACTGTCAGGGGTAGTGGCGAGGCAAATACGTTAGAGACATTAAAGAGACTCCTATATAGATGCATTGGATGAAAGAAAAATGGAGGACTACGCAGGAGGTAATGCTCAAATTAAACTTTGAGCTTAGGTGCCTGTACTGTGCTGTACCATTCCATATTCTATATGAGATATGCTGTCTTCCAATCTGCTGGGACCTGTTCAGAGTTCAGAGAGGTTTGGTAAATTAGAACAAAAACATCTCCAATAACTTCCACTATTTTTTACAGTACCCTTGCACTTGCCTACTTTTAGATCCGCTAAAGCACTCAGCACACTTTCTTTAGTGATAGCAATTATATTGAGGTTTTCCCTTCCCATTGCATCCGTAGCAACTCCTTTTGGCATATTAGGTATGTCCTCCACCCTGATGACTGACATAAAGTATTCATTCAAAGCCTTAGCCATTTCTGCAAACTCAATTGCATTTGATTTATCTCCAGGGAGCTTGCGTTCACTTTGGTCACCCTTTTCCACTTTGTAAGTCTAAAATATTTTACTATTTATTTTTATATTTTATACTAATTTACTTGCATATTCTGTTATCTCTTTCTTTATTGCCTGCTTTGACGTTCTTTGTTGTTTTTTAAAGTTTTCTCATTCTTCCAGTTTTCCAATACTCCTGGTGATTTCTTATGCATGAGCTTTTAGTTCAAATGCCTTACTTTATTTCCTTGCTTATCCAAAGCTGGCTCTCCCACCCTTACTGTTTATGCTTTTAACTGGAATATTCTTCTGTTGAGCACAGTGAAAAATCTCTTTGAGAGTCTCTGTGTCTGCGGGCTCTGTGACGTTTACATACTCTGCTCTGCACTAAACTGAGACTGGGGCTGTGTCCTGCTCCAGCTGCTCCGGGCTTCATGTCTGAGGATTCACTTTCATTCTAAATGCTACTTGCTTACTTTTATTGCTTGCATGAATTGCTTTTTTTTTTTCTCTCTCTCTCTCTGTACATTGGGTGCTGGTCTATTTTTTATTGAGTTCTTTTGGGTTCCTGGTTTTGTGGCTGCCCATAAGGAGACGAGTCTCAAGGTTGTGTACTTTGATAATAAATACTTTGAACTTTGAACTTCCACTGTCTCACTATACACCCTGTGTCCCCAGTCTATGCTAGCCAACTCCTTCCTCATTCAGCTGAAGTTTCCCTAGTTTAGGCACAATACACTGGTTTTAGATTGAACTATTTTTAAAGGTTTTAGATTGAACTATTTTAGTCTTGTGAGACCATGGATCTGCACCTGGAAAGTCTTCACTCTCCAGGGCGCAAGCCTGGGCAAGGTTGTATGGAAGACCAGCAGTTGCCCATGCTGCAAGTCTCCCCTCGCCACGACACCGATGTTGTCCAAGGGAAGGGCAAGGGCCGATACAGCTTTGCACCAGTGTCATCGCAGAGCACTGTGTGGTTAAGTGCCTTGCTCAAGGACACAACACGCTGCCTCGGCTGGAGCTCGAACTCACGACCTTCAGGTCGCTAGTCGAGTGCCTTAACCATTTGGCCACGTGCCCACAGATTGAACTATATCACCCTTCATTTGTATGAGGAAATCAATCATACTGCAATCACTCTTTCCAAGAGGATTCCTATCTAAGATCATTAATTTTCCGTGCCTCATTGCAAATGATCTAAGATAACATTTTCCTTTGTAGGTTCAGTAACATACTGTTCAAGAGGGTTATGAAGGTTTCAGTTTATGGATTTCTCCTCAAGAATGGCTCAACTAATTTGATTAGCCTGATCAACATGAAAGTTAAAATCTTCCATGAAAACTCAGGGACCTTATCTTGCACATGCATTGGGTGAATCGTGATTAGCATTGATAGTGCTGAATATCAGAGCTGACCCAAGTGACAAAACAACCTACTCCTGGCTCGTATTTTATTCTTAATTTGAGACAGTTCAGTTTAAAATTAAAGTGTAACAATGAGATGTGCACAAGTACCAAAAGTGTCACCTTTTCAATGAAACATTCAGCCCAGGTCTATATTGCTCTCTAAGTGGACATATTTGATCCATGGTGTTATTCTGTTAAAGGTCAGGTGATTTATCTCTGTCCTCTAGACCAACATAAATGCTTTACAGAAATATAATGGTTATGTTCTTGGACAAGCAATCCGAATGCCGGGACAAATAATAATCTAGAGATAAGGACAAATCCTACCACTGCAACTGGGGAATTGAAATTCTGGTAATTGAAGCATCTGCCTACTATTCATTGTGTTGACTAAAATACTATCACTTTTTTCACTTTAGAGAATGAAACCTGGCCTTTATGTGACTCCAGGATCACAGCATTGTGCTTGACTCTTAACTACTTCTGGCAAGAGCTCTTACGAATGGGAAATTAATGACAATCTTTCCACAGCTCATGAATGGGTAATGAAAAAAAACATTACTAAAAACAGATTATTTGGTTGTTATCAAACTGCGATTCATGGGTATTTCTGCCTGCAGATTGGCTACTGTGTTTCATACATAATGACAGTGAATTCACTTCAAAAATGTTTCTTTGACTGTTGCTTTGAGACAAACTGAAGTCAGGAAAGGTGAAATACAATTGAAAGTTTTTCTATTTCTACTTAAGATGAGCGATGATGGATTTGTCTTTCTCTATACAATCAGATTTCTTGCCGCAGCATGGTACGTCCTGCCATTATGAGATATATGCTTCACCATTGACACAGGAAGACTCTAGGCAGATCTATTTTCAAGAGTATCTGTGTAATATAAATGGAAAGCTGTTACTCTGTTACTTTTGTTATGCCAATTGAATTTCATACAATGCAGCTCCAACAACATGAGCACCTGTGGTGATCTTCCAATACTTCTGCAGTGAGGTAGATTAGAGCAACAGTTCTCTAAATGAGCCTTAAGCATTTTCTTTCAGGGAACTGGTTAAACAATCGAGAGTCAATTGAATTAATTGTAACAATTTTACATCTTTCATAACTTTAAAAAGGGTCATCAGAAACTCTTGGACAGGTGCAATTCGGATGCCGGAATGCTTATTTTGGTTTGACTTAATCTGAAACAATTTATGCGTGAAAACTTTGCAGAAGCTCCAACATATAATAACGAAGAAGTGACATGAGCCTCAATTAAAAAGCCTCAAACAGAAAGAGTATTTCAACAATTGACATTCAGTTGCTCTAATCAGATGTGACTATTCACATTAGATTTCAAGAATATTATGAGAGGATTTTCGCTTTTTTATGAACCTCTATTGTTAGGTCGACTAAGATGTCACTAAATAAAGTCAAATAGACTTTCTTACAATAAAATAATGAATGACTGTTATGTTAAGATTTACACAGAAACCAGTACACTCTGTTGTCCAATGTTTATTACAGATACTACTGTGGATTTTGTTTGCAATCAATTTTAACATGGCACACATAACTAAAATTGTTTTGCTCAGGTTTAAGCCCCAGCCTGCCTCCAAATCTTTGGTGATGTAGCGTTATCAGTAAACAGTGAACAAAAAAATCCTGATACCTATATCCACTAGCCTTTTTTTTATGTTTGTACTTTGAGTGCTATGTTTTAGGATGTGTCAACGGATACTAAGACATCACACAGCAATCAGTGCAAAACTGCTACATAGTGCTACTGGGTCATAGAATGATATAATGTAGAAAGAGGCCCTTCGACTCACCAAGATCAATATGACCATCAATCACCAATTTACGTTAATCCTATACTGATCACATTTCATTCTCCCCACATTCTCATCCAGTCCCCCACTCATCTGCACACCAGGGGAAATTTACAGAGGCCAATTAACCCACTTTGGGATGTGGGAGAAAATCAGGAGCTGGAGGAAATCTACATGGATGGTCATAGGGAGAATGCCTAAACTGCAGACCAACAATATCCAAGGTCAGGGTTGAATCTGGGTCACTGGTGCAGGGAGGCAGTGGCTCTGACTTCTGTACTACTGTGGCATCTTGAATTTTATTCTCAGTTTATCTCAAAGGGTTTCATGATTGATGCATTCTTTGTTTTGAAAGGCTTGTCATACGAGGAACATTTGAAGGCTTCACTCACTGGAATTCACAGGAATGAGGGGTGACCTCATTGAAACCTATTGAATGTTGAAAGGCCTTAACATATGGATATGAAGGGGATGTTTCCTATTATGGAGGAGTCTAAGGTCTGATGACACAACCTCAGAATGGAGGGGCGTCCTTTTAGAATGAGAATGAGGAGGAATTTCTTTAGCCAGATAGTGGTGAATCTGTGGAATTTGTTGCTACAAGTGGCTGTGGAGGCCATGTCATTAGGTATATTTAGGACAGAGGTTGACAGAATCTTGATCAGTCAGGGCATGAAGGGATACGGGGAGAAGGCCGGAGATCGGGCTGAGAGGGAAAATGAATCAGCCATGATGAAATGGTGGAGTAGACTTGATGCTTGATGAGCCAAATGGCCTAATTATGCTCTTATATGTTATGGCCTTTTGGTTTTTGTTGTTACTGGTGCTTTGCAGGGAAGTTTCACAATCAGCATTTTGCTCTTTCTTAGGGGATAACAATTGGTCCGGTGAATTTTGTACTGTTTAATGATGTTATGATCCTTGAACATTCCCCTGAATTAGTAAAGAGCGCCTCAATTTAAAATTTTATCTGAAAGGTAGCTCCACTAATAGTGAAATATGCCTTCAGCAGCCTACTGAAGTTGGCCCTAATTAGATGCTCAGTCTAGGGTAGAATGTGCAGCTTAAACCTCTTTTCATCCGAGTCAGAGATTATAGGGATGTAGATGAAGACAACACTTGGATTTCACATTTCAGAGAGCTAGCAAGAAGGCTTGAAGGTAATCATTTCATACAAAGGTCAATTATAAGTTAATAACTGTTCAAGGGAGAACTTGTCAATTTACCTGGAACTGTAAATTTACGTATATGCACTGCCAACTTACACAGTTCCCCATACTAACAATAATTAGCTGAGCTAAGATTCTACCTTGATTACTCTCTCCCCAGAAAGATTAAGCATAAGTTCAGGTAAGTTCTGAAATGAATTCAAAATGGGCAGTGTCTGTCCCCAAATACAATAAGGCATCATGAACACATCCAGCCATGTTAAGAAGGTACAAGGATGAAGATTGGAATAAAGAGAGCAGAAAAAGTTCTGTTGCTTATAAACTGTGACCAGAAATGCATCAAAAAGAGACCAATAGACTCACCCAGCAACATGCTAGGGGAAGTTCACAGTGGAAAATTAATGTACCCACCTGCATGTCTTCAGAAGTGGGAGGCAGCTGGGAGAATATTCAAGCTCCACTCAGGCAGTATTTGTGGCTAGGATTTAACCTGGGTCAGTGGCACAGAGAGAATTAGCAACTAGATCAGAAAACGGTGAACAAGGTTACTGATTCATTTACACTCTACAGTGCAAAGTCACCATTTTCCCATCTCCTGACAACCAGGCTTGTTAACATATTCCCTTCAGTTCCCATTTCACTTGCATCAGTCACTGTAGTTCACTTTTGTACATTACTTTACTCATTTATCACTGACAATTACCCCAATCTATTATAACACCAGAATTAAGCCATTCAGTCCATCAGATTTGCTTTGCCATGCATTCATAACTCTCTTCACACTTCACAATTCGCAGTGGCTCCTGGAGACTGAGACCAGTTCATTCTGCCTGATGATTATTCTTAACAAAGGCACGGGTGACCAGATACCTTATAGACAATCATAATTTATGCATCAATGTAGGAGAAGATGCTGAAATCATTTCAGACATACTTCAGTTGAATGTTTTCTAACATATACAGTTTTATGTTACATTAATCTAAAGAGTGAGGAAATGTAATGTATGGATCTATTTCTTTTAGAGCAGCGACTCCCTTTAGCACTACTTACAGACTGATAACAAATCAATGTGCATGCGTAGGCAACAGATTAATATACATAACTGTGCAAACATTCCAAGTACTGCGACTTTAGAGATGGACTTTCTGATGCATTAAGAGACAGGCTTGTATGTGGATGTTAGGTATCATACCCGGAGAAGTCATGTGGACCTGATGTTGGATGTTCAACCGAAGAACACGCCTGAGTTGACTGCATCAAACAAGACGGACATATTACAACCATCAGACTTACCTCTCATGTGACGAATAGCAACATGACATCTGCAACAGAGAACATTGTCTTTGACAAGACACCTGCCAAACCTAATGCCACTCCACAGTTCCAAAGGTGCTATCCTGAAAGGAACAGGGTGCCTACCAAAAGAGGGAATCTTTAGAAGAGTGTAGTTAGTCATGGACTCTTATTGTGAAAGCCATATTTATTTAAATATGGGTTGTTAAAGGGAAGTTGAATGTTTTGTTAAATATACAATTTTATGTGATATTAATCTAAAGGGGGAGGATCTATTTCTTTTAGAACAATGATTCCCCTTAGCATTACTTACAGACTGATAGCTTACCTATGCATATTGATCTGTTCCCTCTTTTTCTCTCTGCAAAATGAATACACGAGTTGACCTCACCTCCCATGTGTGTTCCTTTATTTAATTGATAAATGGTTGTGCAGACGTAACACCTTACTATTAACCAAACTAAGAAATCTAGGTCAAATAGTGAAGTATTGGGATCCATGGAACCTCTCTATGATGTCTTCATCAAAAATGGATACCTCTTCTGTAAAACGTAATTTGAAGCCTGCTATCAAGGTTGCAGATACTGATGGTGGTCTTGGCAATTATGTTTATCTCCCAGCATTTCTTTTTCATTGATACATTTGGACCTCTGGTACTTGGTCCATTTTATACAGTTCATGGAGATCATCAATTTTTCTTTAGGATTGACTCTACCATGTTATGAGGGACACGCCCTTTAATAGTAGAACTGCAATCACCTGAGTTGAGTATTATGTACTCCTAAGGGGTTGTCTATTGGTGGGTCTACAGGAGGCTGTAGGGTCCAATCTGGGATCCAGTGGCATGGAAAGAAAGATGGCTAGGGACTTTTCACTGCTGCAGCCTTCCTCTGCCTTCATTGTCAGTGTGATGTGTCATCATCTTCTGCCAGCTCCACCACTGAGGCCTTGGTTGGATCGCTCTTTGTCTGGAACCTCTTCTTTGACCTTACTACCATGGTAGAGCTAAGCTCCAGATGGCATTGCTCTTGTGATCTCAGGAACTCATAAGCATCTCCACCATGGCAAGGTGACGACCCTTGGAAAAGATCTTGAAGCTGCCCAAGAAGACAGGTTCCAAGTTGGAAGAGATCATGGATGTTGGACTGCTATAATATAATATCATCAAGAAAACTTGCAAGAATTTAGCATAAAACTTTCCTATGGTGTCACACCTACTTAGTATTCATGCAGTGTTATCCCTAGCAGCTAACAGGTGACGCTGGTGTTCTAGAAGTGCCTGGATTGTCTTTCGTGTGTAATTGATGGCAGTTGACACATGTGAGACTCTGTTCACAAAAGTGAATTCAGTTACCTGCCCATTCCAGCTTTTGTCACCAAAGGAGAAGGTTACACATCTTCAGGATCTAAATATGTCTTTTGAACTGTGTGAAGCCAGCACAAGACTCTCACTTTCCCTCCCATTATATACCAGAAGGAGCTATGGGTGAAGAAAGTAGGTGTTCTGGTGATCTCCTCACAGTGCCATATGCTGGTATTTAAATTTTGCTCTTTTTGAAGGTCACAAAAATGGGAAGAATTAGTGTGCTGGCATTCATAACCACTGTTAGTTTATTACTGAAAGGAGCTATGCCGCTGATTCACACCCCTTGAACCTCCCCTACATTCTCACTGATTTCCTTCCAAGGGCAAACTAATGATGAATAATGAGTGATGAACATTAACGCAGGTCAGGCCGTCTAACGTTTAATCAGCTCAATAAAGTGTTGAAGGAGTATCTCTCAATGCCACAGGAAAGTTTCCTGAACCTCAGAGAATCTTTGTGATAGCTGAGATTCTGAATTCAGTGATAGACTAGATTTACTAATGTAAATATCTTAATAATGGTGCCTGAATTCCAGAGAAAAATGTTCAAGTCTATAGTTCCCTGAAAGTGGCAAGTCAAGTATATAGGGTGGTAAAGAAGGCATAGAGCATATGCCTCTTCATTTGTTGGAGTATTGAGTTACAGCTTGTAACTACCATCAACAATAAAAATTGGTTAGGCACAGGCAGGATTGGTATTAACTGACAAATATTTTATTAGTTAAATTAACAACGAGCAGGAACATCATACAAAACTAAACATATGTTGGAACACCTGCCGGTTTCTTTGACAATCCCAGAATAGTTAGAGAACTGAAAAGGTAATATGAGGGAATAGGGATTTATGTTGTTCAGGTTTTCTACTTGATCCCAACGTAATCTCCACATTTCTTGGTGGCTTCATCCATTTCTGTGATGGCTGTTTATTTTTGCTTCTTCTCTTGCAATCTTCTGCTCTTATCCTCTTTCTTATCTGTTGTATTTTAACTTTGTTGGCTCAGGCTTATCTGTCCTGCCTGGGTCAGCTTCTCCTTGAATCTTGCCCAAGGTAGAAGTCGTGTTACTTTATTGCTCTTCCACCAGATTTATACCTTATGTAACTTTCTCTATTTTCCCTGAATCAAATTGGTTCAAGCCAGTTTAGCCAGCTCAGTCAAACACTGAACTCCAGTTACTTCAGGTCTCAGGCTTTTCTTTCCACAAGTCTGCCATTTCCACAGAACCAAATAAACAACTTCTTATTTGGAAATGATCTCAAGTTGAGCTGATCATCAACAGAGACATCATCGTGTCTGCTTTCATTTACTCTGATCAATCCATCCCAAAGCAAGAACAGAGACACTACGTGTGCTTCCACTGCACTTGGCTCATTATCAATTTGCAAATTTTAATTCTTTCTGGCCAACAGAGTATGAAAGTCAGGAAGTCATTGTGCAGCTGCATTAAACTTCTGTTAGGCAGCACCTTTAGTATTGTGTGCAGTCGCGGTTACTATGTTAAGGATCCTGTTCGTTGGCACAATGGGCAGTATCTCCTCAATTTCCTACACATCTGAACTCACCCCATCCTCCCACCATCGCAACAAGGTTAGAGTTCCCCTTGTTCTTATTACCACCCACGAGCTTCCATATCTAGCATGTCATCCCTTGTAACCTCTGCTACCTATCCAATGGGATCCTACCACTATATGCACATCTTTTCCTCCAGCCCCCCCCCCCAACTTTTCATAGGGAGTGCTCTGTATGTGACTCTATTGTCCACTCATCCCTCCCCACTGATCTTCCTCCTGGCAATTATCCCTGCAAGATTGAGAAGAGCTATACCTCATTCCTCACCACCATTCAGTACTCCTAATAGTCCTTCCAGGATGCCATCATTGAAAGCATTGTTTGAAGGCATTATCTTACAATCAATCAAAAGAATATGGCAGCGTGCACTGGATGAAAGCCTCAGTCGATAACTATTCGGAACGAATACACAGTTTTATAGTACTGAAGTAGAATTGGTCATGTTTTAATTTTTCTGTATTTCATTTGAATACACAGTTTGTTACTCAGTTAAACATAGTTTATCTTTTTTAAACTATTTCCATGAAACTTCGGCTAATTGGGCCAAAATGTACTGGTCCCAATGTGTCCCAATTAACTGGAATCCACTGTACATGAAAACTATGAAATGATGGAGAGGGAGATTGCAACAAAGTAACATGTAAGTTGTGAAATGCAAGTGTGTACATGGAAAGGAGTTAATGTATTTGAATGTTACATCCCAATCATCCTTGATTTAATATGTTCTTTTTTCTGTCCATGGTCATCAGCGAAATCTTATATTGTAAATGATTCATTGTAAACCTTCTTTTAAATTTTCAGCATTCTTATGCCCTGTCCCTTCTCTCGGCTGGAACAATCTATATGAACAGCTGGGGTATTATCAATAAAGCTTCGACGTTTTGAAAAAATAAATAACCGTTTGATTGTTTTCACGATATAGTTTGTGTGAGGTGCAATTTCTGTTGTTGCATTTTCTTGTTTCTAACAGTGGACTGACTTTAAAATAATTTCTTTAATTATAAGATGCTTGGGGCATTATGAAGTTAACGTGCAAAGCACTACATAAATCGAAGTCCACCTTTCTTTCTTTATCATGCTATGATTCCAACATCAATTCATGTAAAACACACAGAGATGCAAATAGTCTTGTCTGTTTTCAGATCCATGATTCTTCGTTATTCTGATTGGTAACATAACCTGACCTTGAAATACCAAAAGGTTGGTTCCTCTTGACAGGGGTTATTGTGATTCCAAGTGATTCTAAGCAGCCAACACTGTACTGCAGAAATAAGGGACGGGTGATGTGCAGGGAACTATATAACAATTGATTCAGGGAGTGGCACAAGCTTAATAGCTGCATTCCCATGGATACTGTATGAAATGACATTAAATCAATGAAAGAGAAAAAAATCTTATAACACAGTATCTGCCAGTCACACTTTCCGGAAATATTATGACTAAAATGTAAAGGCAACACTTCTAGGCATGTAAAATAAGGTGGCATATTTTTTCAAGTGGCCAGCTCTCTGCTCATCTCAGAGTAAAATTATTTCCCATTCCTTAGTGTATGCATTTCCTCCCTGTCTACCCTCAATAAACACTCCCATCTGCATCATCTTTATTTTTGAAAATTTCTTAAATTCATACTCATGACTCCACATAAATAATATCATAGAGAGACCTATCACCACAATAGGCCAATGATAGATGCCATCTTAATGGCGCTTTACATGACCTTAAACCACCTGGAAAACACAAACACTTATGTCAGGATTCAGTTCATCTACTATGGCTCAGCATTTAATACCATCATTCCCACAATTCTGATTAAGAAATTACAGAACCTGGGCCTCTGTACCTCCCTCTGCAATTGGATCCTCGACTTCCTAACCGGAAGACCACAATCTGTGTGGATTGATGATAACATCTCTTCCTCGCTGACGATCAACAGTGGCACACCTCAGGGGTGTGTGCTTAGCCCACTACTCTACTCTCTCTATACCCATGACTGTGTGGCTAAGCATAGCTTAAATACCACCGATAAGTTTGCTGATGATACAACCATTGTTGGTAGAATCTCAGATGGAGACGAGAGGGCGTACAGGAGCAAGATATGCCAACTAGTGGAGTGGTGCCGCAGCAACAACCTGGCACTCAACATCAGTAAGATGAAAGAGCTGATTGTGGACTTCAGGAAGGGCAAGACGAAGGAACACATACCAATCCTCACAGAGGAATCAGAAGTGGAGAGAGTGAGCAGTTTCAAGTTCTTGGGTGTCAAGATCTCTGAGGATCTAACCTGGTTCCAACATATCGATGCAGTTATAAAGAAGGCAAGACAGAGACTATATTTCATTCGGAGTTTGAAGAGATTTGGTACGTCCACAAATACACTCAAAAAGTTCTATAGAGCATTCTGACAAGCTGCATCACTGTCTAGTATGGAGGGGCTACTGCACAGGACCAAAATAAGCTGTAGAAGGTTGTAAATTAAGTCAGCTCCATCTTGGATACTAGCCTAAAAAGAACCCAGGACATCTTCAGGGAGCGATGTCTCAGAAGAGCTGTGTCCATTATTAAGAACCTCCAGAACCCAGGGCATGCCCTTTTCTCACTGTTACCATCAGGTAGGAGGTACAGAAGCCTGAAGGCACACACTCCAGGATTCAGGAACAGCTTCTTCCCCCCTGACATCCGATTCCTGATTGGGCATTGAACCTGCGAACACTACCTCACTTCTTTAATATATATTATTTCTGTTTTTTTCATGATTTTTAATCTAGTCAATATATGTATACTGTAATTGATTTACTTATTTGTTATTATTATTTAATACCTTTTTCTTCCTCTTCTTCTAAATTATGTATTGCATGGAACTGCTACTACTAAGTTAACAGATTACACGGCACGTGCCTGTGATAATAAACCTGATTCTGATTCTAAAATTTGTTGATAATACTAAGAATCTTATAGCTCATTATGTTTATAACACTACTTAACAAGAGTTTTTTGAATTGCAGCTAGAGCCAGTGAAAAGACTACCTCGACACTGACTAGTCTCTGAAGCCCAGACCAAATTTCCTGATGATCAGGCCAAGCTGATCCCTGGTAACCCAGCATTGCGCTAGTCATCATGTGGAACAAGTCCACATTGGGAGGGTCTGGGGAAAGAAGAGTTCTGTGTGGGCCTAGGGCACTCAAATTCATAACATACTATTGAGTATGCAACAGTTCTGCTTGTCACGAAGCAGCATAGAGCCTTAGAATACACTGCATGATGATATTGCTGGTCATTTTTATCAATGAGACGAACTATTCTGAAGATTACCAGTCCCAGATGTTGGCCTCTGTTGATTTTATGGGAAAAAATTTATATGTTGTTCTGGTAACTTTGCTTTCAGAGCAGTGGAGTTGCAGATTACTTGACTGTTCAGACATGAGGCACATTTGGCAATTAATACTAGTTAAGCTATTCAGTTAGAAGATGGCATTACTATATATGGGTCAAGTTAAAATATTCCCCAACTAGTTAGCTTCCAAACTTCTATAAAAGACATATTTCAAACAGAAAGTTTCATTGGCCTGTAATCCCCTGGATAACAGCACAGCAGGAAAGTTAGGACTACACTAATGAGTAATGGCCATGAATGAATTCACAACAGATCTTCAATTAGTCATGATCTTTTGAAGGCATTGTTTACAGCAATAAGGATAGAATCCTTTTTAATATATGCTTTTTAGACTGCTATGCTATGAAAGGTTTCTACTTGAGAATAAGAGTGCTTTCTTCCTAAACACAAGAAACTGATTACTACTTTTTCTGTGAAAATATTAACTGTCCATTTCAACATACTGGCTGTGCAAACTACCTCCAGCCCTAATGACAAATTGGTGAATAGCTATAAAAGATAAATGGGAGATTATCTCTTTGGAGTGAAGTGGCAATTTTTTATGAGTACCTGGTATCTGCAAGAAATTTCTCCTTTAATTATGTGAACTTGTAAAATTACCCCAAGGCACAGCAACATTCTAAATTGGACCAGTGGTCAGATTAACTTTGGTTGCTGTCAAGCAATAGGTCACCCTTGGGAAAGACTGGCTACCTACTGGAAAGCGAGTGTTATTGTTGAGTGGATAATTAATAACTGATAGAAGCAGGCAGGCAGTTAAGACTACTGAATCCAAGTGCAATTATAAAATTTCATATTTTTTTATCCCTTTGCAACTTTTAGAATAAAATACACCTCTAAGTGACTTTCCAATTTGATGGTCCTATCTGGTTTCTACAAAGATTGTTCTCTGTACACACTATATACTCTGTCACACAGAACAATAGCAGACATTATCTGACTCCCTGCTGCCAGCAGATAGCTTGTCCATTGGTAATGCATATTGGAAATTGAACAGTTTGTTGTGCAAGATATTACAACCATTCATTCATAATTAGGCTTAGCAATCATTCAACTTTAGAAATGTATTTCTTTTCAAAAAAGCCTTCTGTTAACAATCTAAATACTTAAAACTACCCTTTAAAGCTGTTCTGACAGTCTATCAAAAACGGAGACTTTGACAATTCATACACTTTCTGACTAGTAAGTGAAGCATTGCTGAAGGTATGATTGTATGTTTGAAAACATATATTTATATAAAAATGTACTTCACTCAATTAAATTCATGTTAACTAAATCAGAATTCTATCAGAAATGTTTATAGGGGCCAACATTCCTTGGGAATTCAGCCTTCTCCTGTAACTCAAATGGGACAGAAACAGAACAATGCAACATGATAGCAGCACTCTTCAAAGATTCAACAGCGATAATTTCACAGTTTAACTTGAGGTTTGTATAAGAAAACATTTTTTTATTTTTGCCACCTATCCAACAAAGAACTTTGATAGCAATAGAAGTACAGAGAAAAAAAAATCCCCACAAATTTGAATTCTGCCCCTGCAATATAGGTTATCATACCAGATAGCAGCAGAAATCAAATTCTGTCAACCAACCATCATTTCCATTTGAGTATATTGGATGGAGTGCTCTCAACCTATTTTCAAATGTAATACTGGATTTTCCTTCAATGCTTCAATAATGTAGGTTAAACTATGGTGAAGAGGCCAAGTCCTTACTTTGTAAAATTAACTTAGTGCCATTAAACTAGGCTGAAGAAAATCTAGTCAAGCCTCAGAGCTTCTTCCTCTCAATGGAAGGTGGGTGATGGAGCTTCCAGCTGGGCCCCTGCTATATCCTGCCCATTGCGTACACCTAAGTGATACTCCACTAAACTTCCACTCCTGTTACATCCCTAGAAATTTTCCAATCTTATATGTTCTGTATTGTGAAAAAAAATAGTTATTTGAAGCCAAAATGCTTTTCAAAATGCTGGTCTGAGGTTGTGCTTCTCAGATTCCATGAATCTGCAGCCACTGACTGTGAACTATTTCAGTTACGAATCAATCCAGGGGCTCTTTTCATAAAACTGAAAAGCCTGATTCCCTTTGCTGTTTGGTTGTTAAGTTGTCCTGTTAAAATTATACATAAAAAATTTAGACATTTAGGAAGCATGAAAGGTTAACATAGTTATAAATGAAAGGTCAGAAAGACAAGTCATGGAGACCATATTATCTTCACTATATGCTAATTATGAAAGAAAGAACACTGACATCTAATTGCCATTGGTTGGCTTTTACTGATATATTTCTGGTTAACAGCAAACTCAGCAATTTTTTGATCAGCGAGTCCCACTTCTGTTGTATATTTGAAGGTGGGTGTCTGCTTTATTGCTTATCCCAGTGCCATTACTTTCTGTTTAATTGAATGGAATTGAATATGAATGAAGTCGGTATATCTCCATTGAATTTATTGTGCTTCTAAAGCTTCGGTGCAGTCTTTTTGATTTTGACCACAGGAAACTTAGCCATGCTTTAATGATTTTGATTGCATTCAGATTCAAGACTGTCTCCAAGCTCTCTATATTGTTCACGTTCTCTGTGTTTTGTGATTAACATTTCTTATCCAACACATTCTCTTATCCTGAGGGAACTAGAATCACCCGCCAATCAGTGCGTGCATCATACTCCTGGTCGAAATGTTGCTCCTCCTGGCATGCTCACACCAACGTCAGTGGAAGTTCACCGGAAGGGCAGGGTTTATATTCAATTCTGAAAGCTTATGCTAATGCAAATCTTAATTGGCTGAAAACTTACCACATCAGATGAAGAAATCTGCAAGCCAAAGATGAGTCCAGTTATCAAAGTTATTAACCCTTTCTTATTAAATAGCAAACTCAATGAGAAGCATTTGCCAAAATATATGTAATGCAATAGTTCTACATGGATGGCAGAAAGCATGTCATATGATGAAAGATTAAGCTGCTCGGCCAATACTCTCTAGTCTAGAGTTTAAAGAATGGAATCTCACTGAATCTTGTAATTGTTTTACTGAACTTGACTGAGTGGGTTCAGGGATGCTTCTCTTGGGGGTTTTATCCAGAATCAGGGCTACTGTCTCAAAATAAGAGGTCACTGTTCATTTACAACTGATATCTGAATATCCCCTCCTTTCCTTCTTTCTCTTTTGATTTTATGTCCAAAGCTATTGCAAGCCAAAACCCAAATATTTTATGTGGTTAAATCCATAGAAAATTACTATCAAAACCTTGACTTTGGATCTAAAGGAAGCTTGTAAAATTGCAGTAAGTGAAATTCCAGCACTTATTCCAGGTAATGTTAGACCGAGACTCACTGTAGAAAAAAATTATCCGCCCAAAATATTCATGAGAAAGCTGGTAAATTTTAGATCGGTAATTGTATGGAAGTTCAAGATTCAAGCTCAAGAGCACAGCATTTTTGAACTTCCGCTGAGCTGATTGCTAGGAATTAATTTTTAATCATCACTGAATACTCCTGAATGCTTCTAAAGGTCAGAGGCTTTGTCGAATGCTCAAGCTGTCTGATAGCTTTGACAGCCAGTTTGGTTTGAAGGCTTGTTTAACTGTTTCTCATTGCACACCCCAGGCCTTGACAGTCAACCCAGAGGCAGCTTCTCAGCAAAGTTCATGCCATGGATCCACTCCAGGTAAGAGTCAGTTTAACAGGAAGCTAAACAGCAACAATAGTTGCAAATAATGAAGTGGAAATTTCAGGTTAATTTTAGTGGCTCATTCAATCTGTTTTATTTCACTGTTACAGTTTTCAAACTGTCATAAATTACAATATATATTGACAATCTTATTTTCTCAGTTAGGTGTTAATTACCTCTTTAAACTTGCACTGACCCCATCAGGCAGATAGACTACACTGCTTATCGTTATCTGCCAATATGCCGCAGGAAGCAAAATAAGGGTTCTAGAAACAGAACTATACCACTATTATAGGATCTATTGAGTACCTCTCTGAAAGCTATTAAAAAAGTCAGAGTGAGAGAGTGATATGTTGCAAGGTGGTTGCCATTTGAAAACTGCAAGTCATTTTGGGAGAGAGTCTCAATAAAGAGAAGGGAGTTGTAAGCGGAAGGGCCATCGGTGGAGTGGGTCAGTCTTAGAGTGGTCTGGCTTTGGCTCAACAGGCTTCGGTGAGAACATACTTGAAAAATCACAGGCACAGGCTTTAAGTAAGTTTCTAGGATTTTTTTTCTGTTTAGCACATAGCTAATGTGCTGAGAATGGGTTCATAGTTAGTGGTATGGTCCTTGTATGAGATGTAGGAACATTGGGAGGCCTCCGGTCTCCCTGATAACTACATGTGCATGAGGTGCACCAAGTTGCAGCTCGATGACCTTCGGCTCATACAGGAGAATGAAGCAGTGATAACAATGGGCAATAGGGAGGTAGTCGCCCCTAAGTTGCAGGAAGCAGCTACCAGGGTGACTGTCAGAAGAGGGAAAGGGAATAGACAGCCTGTAGCCATTTCCATCAATAATAAGTATACTACCTTGGACACTGTTGGGAAAGATTGATCTGCCAGTGAGAAGCCACTGAGTCTGGTTCTGTGGCTCAGAACGGAAGGGAGGAGAAAAGGCGAGCTGTAGTGCAAGGGGATTTGTTGCTTAGGAGAACAAAAACAAGATTTTGAGCCTGAGAACAAATAGTATGTTGCCTCCTAGTGCCAGCTTCAGGGAGATCCCGGATCGAGTCTACAGCATTCTCAGACGGGAGGGTGAGCAGCCAGAAGTTGTGGTCCACGTCAGCATCAATGACATTGGTAAGATGGGTAGCGAAGTCTTGCAAAGTGAATTGCGGGAGTTAGGTGATAAGTTAAAGGACAGGATTACCAGGGTTGTGATCTCAGGATTGTTCCTCAAGCTATGTGCTAGTGAGGCCAGAAATAGGAAAATCATACAGTTTAACATGTGGCTAAGGGGTTGGTGCAGGAGGGAGGGCTTCAGATTTTTGGATCATTGGGCTCTCTTCCAGGGAAGGTAGGACCTGTACAGAAAGGATGGCTTGCATCTGAACTGGATGGGGACTAAATTTAGTGAGAAGGTTTGCTAGTTCGCATGGAAGTGGGGAGGTGTGTTTCAACTAGAATTACAAGGGGATGAGAACCAGAACACTAGAACAAATAGTGGAGTGGTTGGTGGAAAAAGATGTTGTTACGCTTACATACAAGGTCAGGAATCAAAAGATCGAGCATGGTGGGACTAAGGCTCTGAGCTGTGTATATTTCATTGCAAGGAGATCAGCACATAGAATTATACCATTGTAGCCATTAGTGAGATGGTTGCAGAAGGGGAGGACTGGCAGCTCAGTGTCCCAGGTTTCCATTGTTTTAGATGTGTTAGAGCAGGAGGGATTAAAGATGGAGGGATAGCATTACTAGTCAAGGAAAATGTCATGCCAGTGCTCAGTCAGGACAGACTGGAGAGCTCGTCCAGTGAGGCTTAATGAGTAGAACTAAGAAATAAGTAAGGTATGGCCATGTTAATGGGATTATATTATAGACCACCCAACAGTCTGCAGGATGTAGAGGAGAAGTTAGTAGAGAGGTCAAAGACTGTTGCAAGACCATAGGCATGTGATAGTAGGTGATTTAAACTTTCCACATATTGACTGGGACTCCCTTATTTTAAAAGAGCTGAATGGGAAAGAATTAGTCAAATGTGTTCAGGAAAGTTTCCTTTATCAAGTTTCCTTTTCCTTTATCCTTTGTAGAAGTCCCAACTAGAGAGAGATTGTGATACCAGATTTCCTATAAGGGAATGAGACAGGGAAGATAACAGAAGTTTGTGTAGGGGAACACTTTCAATCTAGTGATCATTGAGCCATTAGTTTCAACATAATTATGGAAATGGATAGATCTGGTCCTCGGGTTGTGATTCTAAATTGGAGAAACATCAATTTTGTTGACATCCGAAAGGCAAGTGTGGATTGGGATAGTCTGCTTTGTGGCAAAGGTGTACTTAGTAAATGGGAAGGCTTCAAAAATGAAATTTTGAGAGTTCAGGGTTTATAAGTTTCTGTCAGAATAAAAGGCGAGGATAACAGATTTATGGAACCTTGGCTTTTGAGAGATATTGAGGCCCTGGTTAAGAAGAAGGAGGTGCATAACAGGTATAGGCAGGTAGGAACAAATGAGGTACTTAAGGAGTATAAGAAATGCAAGAGAACACTTAGGAAAGAAATCAGGAGGGCTAAAAGACGTGAGGTTGCTCTAGCAGACGAGGTGAAGGAGAATCCTAAGGGCTTCTACAGATAAGTTAAGAACAAAAGGATGGCAAGGCACAAAATCGGTCCTCTGGAAAATCAGAGTGGAGCTATGCATGGAGTTGGAAGTGATAGGGGAGATCTTAAATGGATCCTTTGCATCTGTATTTACTTGGGAGATGGACACAGAGTCCACAGATGTGATAAAATACAGCAATGAGGTCATGGACCCAATACAGATTGCAGAGGAGGAGAGTGCTTGATGTCTTGACGCAAATAAGGGTGGATAAATCCTCAGGGCCTGACAAGATCTTCTCTCAGACCCGGTGGGAGGCTGGTGCAGAAATTATTGGGGCCCTAGAGAGGTACTTAGAATATCCTTAGCCACAAGTGAGGTGCCAAAGGATTGGAGGATAGCTAATGTTGTTCTGCTGTTTAGGATATTGATGAAGGCAAGGCAGTGGATATTGTCTAATTGCTCTTTAACAAGGCCTTCAGTAAGGTCCCACATGGGAGGTTAGTCAGGAAGATTCAGTAGCTTGGCATTCAAGGTGAGGTAGTACATTGGATTAGACATGGCTTTGTGGCATAAGCCAGAGAGTGGTTGTAGATGGTTACCTCTCTGTGCAATAGGGATCGGTGTTGAGTTCATTGTTGTTTGCCAGCTCTATGTATCAATGATCTGGATGATAATGTGGTAAGCTGCATCAGTATATTTGCAGATGACACCAATATCGGGGAGAAGTGGAGAGCAAGAAAGACAATCAAAGTTTGCATCAATTCTGGACCAGCTGGAAAAATGGGCTGAAAAATGGCAGATGGAATTTAATGAAGACAAGTGTGAGATGTTGCACTTTGAGAGGACCAGTGAGGATAGGTCTTCCACGGTGAGCGTTAGGGCACTGAGGAGTGCAGTAGAACAGAATGATCTGGAAATACAGATCCATAATTCACTGAAAGTGGTCTCACAGGTAGAAGTGGTCATAAAGAAATCCCTTGGCATATTGGCCTTCATAGATCAATGCACTGAGCACCGAATTTGGGATGTTTGTGAAGTTATAGAGTTGTATAAGACCTAATTTGGAATATCGTGTGCAGTTTTGGTCACCTACCTGCAAGAAAGGTGTAAAAAGATTGAAAGAGTACAGAGAAAAATTATGAGGATGTTACTGGGAGTTGAAGAACTGAGTTACAGGGCAAGGTTGAATAGCTTAAGACTTTACTCCCTGGAACACAGAAGACTGAGGGGAGATTATATTGATGAATACAAAATTAGCCCAAGTGGTGGATGCGTGTTTGATTTTAGTATTTAAGAGAAACTGGGATTGTGCATGGATGAAAGGGGTATGGAGGGGTATGCTTTGGGTGCAGGTCAATGGGATTAGCAGGCTGATGGCTTGGAACAGACTAGATGGGCTGAAGGACCTGTTTCTGTGCTGTATTGTTCTATGACTCTGTTTTATGACTAAAAAAGTGAATAGGTTGATGGTTAAGGTGCTGCTTCTGGACAGCTTGAGTGACTGTTCATTCTCTGTTAACCTCTCCTGACTTCTTAAAATTTCAGATAATTTTTCTATTGAAGGAAGTTTTTAAAAAGTATTTGTTAGTGGGGTGTGGATGATAGGAAATTCTGCATTTATTGTCTATCTACACAGTATGCAATTGCCCGAGGCATCTAGAAGTTAGTTGTAATGGTGTGCCCGGAGTCACATACTGTAGATGCCATTCTAGGGATGACAGATTTCCTTCAGTGCTGGACCAGTGATAACGGAGTGGTTGCCTGGTTACTGAACTGAAAGCAGTATTTTTATAATTTAGTTACTTGTATTTAATTGCCCTAGCTACCATGGTGACATACAAGTTTATGTCTCTAGAACGATGCTCCAAATCTCTGTCTTTCAGTTCTGTAAATTGACCATTCTGCTACTCTGTCCACATAATGCCAATGTCAAACTAAATCAAAATCTCAATAATTGATTAGAATTGATTATTAATTCAAATTTAAGTCAGATATTGGGTGGCACAGTGGAGTGGCTAGAAGTGATGCTGCCTCTGCGAGCCGGGTCCCTGGTTCAGTCGTGACATGGTGGGCCAAGTAGCCTGTTACCATGCCATACCATTCCTTGTTCTGTGTTGGGATCAGTCTTTCTCAATGGGCACAGCTCTCTTATAACAGAATTAAAATTTTAATTTATTCATAGATAGCAAAAGCAACTGGGCCACACCTTGTATAATAATCAATTGAACACAAGAAGGACAAACACATGTGGTTAAACGTGGTAATCGAAATGTTTCTCTCACGGCACACCCATTACTCCAAAGGTGCACAGCTTTAAAACTTACCAATAGAATTAGCATTGGTATCAGCTTAATGGTGTGGGATTTGCAAATTATTTTCTGCTAAAGTGGCTTGAAGAAGCTAGGCTCTGTTAATTCAGGTGTAAGTGAACATTTATCACTCCCTGAATTGAACATTACGTGTAACAACTTTTCTGGTCTGTAAGTTTAATTTTGAAATCGTGAAGACTTTTATTACTTCAGATGTTAATTAAGAGTAGTAGTCAGAAGTTCACTGAAAATTGCTATCTAGTTGACAGCAATATAAATGGCCAGAGCTTTTATAAACCTTCTATCTCTCTTCCTCTGATTAACTTCCTTAATTGCTGAGTGCAAAATCTTCACATAAATTTTTCTTTGATTCTCATTCTGACGCTGATAAAAGATCAACAATCTCAAACTTTGAGTTTGTCACTCTTACACAGATGCAGCTGACTATCAAGGTGACCCCAACAATGCTATTTTTATTTCAGATTTCCAGCACCTTCAGCCTCTTGCTTTTCAATGTGATATGATTCTATTGATTTCATATGTGAAAAAAGTTCCAGGGAACTGTGGGATAGCTGCCATGATAGACAGCTTTAATTCTCAATCCTCAAAGCTGTGAGTTCTAGAGGAGTCAAAATCTAACCCCTTGGCTTTGCATCTACCAGGAAAGAAAGAAGACACGTTTTTATTTAATTATGGAAGATACTCAAAATGGAAGTGCAGAAGTCCTCCCTCAACTAGAATTGATTAGATGAGAGGAAAGTCTAAACAAAGAAGTGATATTTAAGTCATTGGCAGGAAGATAAACTCACAGAGTCTTAGTGTTGTATAAACAGAAATGGGCCTTCCTACCCATCCACCTCTAATCTCTTTTGTCTGTATTTCCATAACTTCTATATAATGCCTATTTAATTGCCCATCCAAATTTATCTTGAACACTGTGACTGTGCCAGACTCCACCACCTCCTCTGTCAGCAAGTTCAAGATATGAACCACTGTGTAAAAGAAAAATCCCTCAAACCTCTTTTAAAACTCCTTCTTCCCACTTCAAACCTATGCCCTCTTGTTTTTGTTACTCCTACATGGAAAACAAGATCTTAACCATTATTTAACTTTATATATCCTTCAGGTAACCCTTCAGCCTCTTTTGCTCCACCAAAAAAAAATCTAGCCGATCAGTTCTCTCCCCATAACAAACTTCCTCCAATCCAAGCAACATCCTGGTGAATCTCCTTTCCACTCTCTCCAGTGCAACCACATTCTTCCAATAGTATGGCCACCAGAGCTACACACAATGTTACCTTAAAACATATGGTTCTTCCCACAAAAACACTTCCACCACCTGCCCAGTTCCATTTCCTAAGATAAGACTGAGCTTTGCCCTGTCTCTGGTAGGACTATCGACATATAGACTCATTATCATTGACATGTCAACTTTCCTGAATGCACTTAACAAATTCTACCTCATCTAAACTTCTTGCACTTAGGCAATCTCGCTCAATATTGGGAAAGTTATCGCTCCCATTACTATAATGTTATTGCTGTTACATATTTCCACAATTTTCTTACATTTCATTCTTCTAATGTCCCTCTGACTGTTGGGTGGTCTATTGCACGTCTGCAACAAAGTGGGCACTCCTCTCTTACATCTAAATTCTACTCATATGGGCTGATTTAATGAATCTGCCAAGATTACCTATGTACTGCCATATCGTACTTCCTAATCAGTAGTGTGAATCTTCCTCAGATGCATCCTCCTCCGTAATACCTATAACTTCTGTACTTTGGAACATTGAGCTGCCATCCCCTCAGTCATGTTTCTGAAGCTGCAATAACATCATAGCTCCAAATGCAGATCAATGCTCCAGTCTCATCTAATTTCCCTATGAGGCCCTTTTGCATTAAAATGAATCCAGTAGAGCTTGCTATCACCTCTTATCTGCCTACATCAGCTCTGCCCACTGGACTTGTCTAACATTTCTACACTTGTGACAGTCTCTCCACCTGCTGCACTGATACTATTCTTCACTCCTCCCCGTTCATCGAATTAGTTTAAACCCTCCTCAGCAGTATCAGCAAACCATCCTGAGAAAGGATATTGGGACCACTTCAGTTTAGGAGCAACACATTCTTTGTATATGATCTTATCTACCCTAGAATAAACGCTAAAGATTCAAATACCTAAAAATCTTCTTCCTACTCCAGCTTTTATCCATATATCCTTCAATATTCTTCTAATTTGACCTTCGCTTGCCAGTGGCACTGGGAGTAATCCTACAATATGGCCCTGGAAGTCCTGTTTTTTAAACTTTTGTCTAACTCTCTAAATTAATTTTGCGAGACCTCAACCCTCTTTCTATTTATGCTATTAGTAACATTGTACACAATGACTTCTATCAATTGTCTCTCCCTCTTCAGAATGGTTTGTACATGATCTGAGAAATCTCCTCAGCACCAGGGAGGCAACATATCATTCACAACCCTCATTCTCAGCCAAGCAAAGACCTGGCTGTTCCCCTCAGTAATGAACCACCCACAGCTATTGCCACTAAGACTTTTCTCTCCCCTGTTTTACAGCAGAGCCAAACATGGTTCCACAAACTCAGCTACTGCTGTTGTCCTCTGCACAGCTACCAATGCCTCCTCCCCACCCCCCAGCTGTAATCTGCAACATACATGCTTGAGAGGGGTATTGGCAGGAGTCTCCTGCGCAACATGCCTGCACTTACCACTCTTCCTGGTGCTCACCCATCTCATTTCTGACTGTCCCTGAGCACTATATATTATTGTTTCCTTTATCAAGGGTTCTTTTGTTAAATTAAACTGAAGTATCACCAACATTTCCAGTAATTGTAACTATTTCACTGACTGCAATGTGTTTGACAATTCATTGCTGGGTTTATCTCATTAAAATGCTGCTTAGTTACTTCTTCAGAGGTTAGAGTAGATATTATATAGTACATGTAAACTCATCATCATCATCTCTTTACGGATGAAATCAGTAGTATTGGAATCAAAAGAATTATGTAGCACACACTTAATTTACTTAAAACCTCTTATTGTTTAAATCAGTCAAGTACTGACAGTATATTTAACATAAACATAAGTGGTAATCTTATTGGAGGTCATTTTGACTTTGTATGATAGCAATAACAACTCAGCAGACCATTTTATATCTCTGATTTTTATTTCCCCAGAAGGTGGGAGAAATAAAAATTAGGAAGGATGTAAAATAGACTGCACATTTGCTATCACCTGTTTTACAGTTTCACACCATTTAAAGCCTGCAGTCCACTCTGTCTGAAATGCTAATTTACCATGACTAATATAAATGCATTAATTTTGCCGCAATCAGAAGTCTGTTAATGATCTGTATCAATTGTTGCTTTCTACAATCTGCCTTAATGCATGGTGGGGCACTTCCAATGAAAGAGGATATGGTGGCAAAAGAAATAAATGAACATAATACCATGTACTGGTTTCCCTTACATACACCAGAAATTTGTATAACTCATTGCATTGCACTGACAAGTTATGAGACTCTTGTGTTCCTTGAGCAGTAATGAATTATTCTTTGTTTAAAATTCCTAACTCCCATCTTAAAATATAGTAGAGGATGCAGTTGCAGTTTTATTACTCCACATAGGCTCAATTTTTGGAACACAACTCTGTACTGCAGAATTTTAACTAGGTTTACCCTGTCATTTGTAATTCCTGAAAGTAAGCACAAACAAATATAACAAGGGTCCACATTCTAGTCTGCATTGACTGATATGTAATAGGGTCTCTGAAGAATAATCTGGAATAGCCTTTGGACAAACATTATCATCCCACCTTTCCTAAGAAAAATAATTTACATTTTTCAAAAGAAGTCTGTAAAATTAAGTGGAGGTGATTTTTAGCAATGTAGTTATATCTATCTTCCATTAAATTAAAAAATGAAATGTAGAAAATCTGTTTAAGTTAATCTTATAGAGCCTTGAAGGTAGTTGGTGTTGAGACAAAGGGAACCCTTATCCTTTGCTATCTACTGAGGCATTGATCATGTGGATAGTCAGAGGAAAGTCATTTGCCCAGGGCTGAAATGGCTAGCACGAGATGGCACAGTTTTAAGGTGCTTGGAAGTAGGTACAAAGGAGATGTCAGGGGTAAGTTTTTTACACAGAGTGGTGAGTGCGTAGAATGGGCTGCCGGTGAAGGTGGTGGAGGCGGATACAATAGGGTCTTTTAAGAGACTCCTGGATAGGTACATGGAGCTTATTGAAATAGAGGGCTATGGATAACCCTAGGTAATTTCTTAGGTAAGGACATGTTCAACGCAGCTTTGTGGGCTGAAGGGCCTTTATTGTGCTGTAGGTTTTCTATGTCTCTATGTTTCTACCCCATTCATGTAACGCTTGCTACTTGCCTAAGACTTGGACAGCAATTCTAGTTTTACACTTCATTTAATATTAATCTCTATTGAAATCAAAGTGTGATTCACCTGGCTCTATAGCTTTCTATTTGGACAGGATAGATAAAATTGCTCTCCAAAAGTCAGCTTTTAACCACTTTCAGTAAAACACCATTGCAGAAGAAAGTTTTCTCCATTTCATCCAGTCTGCTAATCCATGTGAAGACAATTTCTGCTACCAATCCAATCTAAAAACTGTTTCAAATTGTTTAATTGCCCATCTCATCCCCACTCAAACCCTACATAGCCCCTGCATTGTTATAATGATACCAACATTAATTTAAGGAATAGCATATCATCTTCTGTTGGAGGCTTCTAGATTCAACAGTGATTCCTAAAACTATAGATAATTTACATTCTGTATACTGTATATTAAAAACAGCAATTTCTGCTATAAACCAAGCATGTGTGATATTGCTAGTCTGGCCTGCCTGGCATTTCCCGGAGCCCATAAGTTTCCTTTGTTTCTATTGTGGTCCCTAGCAGTTCTCATCTGTAAGCTTCTGCTCTGTATTTTTCCTGTATTGCTCTTTCCAACATTAGCCCTGGTCTCTTCCAATCTTTGTTCTATCCAACCCCACCATCACCTACTATGCAACTTCAAACTCTTTCCCATTTCTAACGATGGGTTAGACCTGAAACGTTATGTGACTCTCTCTTCCACAGATGCTATGTGAACTGTTGAGGAGATTGATGAATCTGTTTAGTCATTCCAGATGACCAAGGCTTTCTCATTACCTTCTGCACAGGTAGGGCAGCTATGCAATGGCTTGCTATGAATGCTGGAATAATGTCATATAGTGCCCAATTCATCTTTGGTGATCATAATGCAACCTTGAAGGATACTTTAGGGAGTAGCATTGCTAATCGGGGATAGTAACACAGATGCAGAAAGGGAAGAATCATCTACTGAGTCAGAGTCGATGGAAATCAGAAACAGGAAGAGATCAATCACTCTATTGGAAATATTCTGTAGACACCACACTGTTAACAAGGACGCTGAGGAGTAGGTCAATAGGCAGATTTTCAAAGGGTGCAAGAATAACCAGTTTGTTGTCTTGGATGACTTTAAGTGCCCTAATATTGATTTACAGCCCCTTAGTGAAGAGGTTTAGAAATAATTTATTAGGTATATAGGCAGGTCAACTAGCTAAGAGACCATTCTGGATCCGGTAGTAGGTAAGAACCTGTTGAAGTGACTGCACTCTCGGCGGGTATGCATTCAGAAACAGCGACCACAGCTCCCTGACCATTGGCATAACCTTGGACAAGGATAGGACACAGTCCGTAAAAGTATATAACTGGGAAAGACTAATATGCTATTAGGCAGTAAATTGGGAGCAGAAATTGGGAACAGATATTCTTCGCGAAATATACAACGAGAGTATGGAGATTGCATAGAGAACACTTACATTGCGTTTTAAATAGGTTTGTCCCATTGAGTCAGAGAAAGGATGGCAAGGAGAAAGGATTATGGTTGACCATAGAAGTGGAAAACAAAGTCAAGACTTGGATGAGGAAGTGGAAAGTGGGTTAGTAAGTTTGAGTATGTCACAAAGGTTGGTGGTGTTGTGGATAATGTAGAAAGTTGTCATAGGTTAGAATAGGATATCAATGGAGTACGATAAACCAAGCCGAAACCCAAAACAAAGCAATTGCGACTGCAACGCAGTTGTTATTCTTACATGACACACCCCCAGCTCCAATGATTGCTCCAAAAGTTGAATCCTTTATTTGGTCCTTTGAAAGCAATTAGCAAACATATAATCTTGAAGCTGTGAACTTAAGCTAAGCACTATTCAGCATTCAGCAAAAGATACGACCCCCGCCAGTCCAAACTCCAAATTGCCATGAAATATGTAAGAATACGTAACTTATTCACTTTGATTTATCACAACCTGACTCATACCATAATAAACACACAATGCAAGATACAAAACAGATAGAGAACAGATACGTGGCTTCTACGTTCCAACCCCTTGATTATTATACCAGGATATTTACAAACTACATGCTACCATGACACAGGAGACATGAAATCTCAATATTTATACCAATGTCCTCTTTTGGGAAACAGTCCTGAACTGCGATCTTCTCATGACAAACCAGGTTATCCCTCTTGACTGTATCGAGGAAAATCTGTCTTGAATTGCTGCTCCCAAAACTCATACAAATGCAAAACTGAAATCCCATTAACTGTCAGCTCTGGCTGAGCATAGTCTCTTCCACTACCACAGTCTCCTCGCAATGGTCCATTAGTAGTCCAACCCAGCATTGTTCTAGTTACATAGAGTTCATCACTAACACTGCAAATCATTTGCAATATCTCCAGTGCCTTAGGCACATTCGCCCCTGTCAGCAGCTCAATTTCTGATCCAATAGTCCGACAAATGACTATACTTCAGGTGAGGCCATTCCTGAAGATCTCTATGGCAAGGAAAGTTCCCTTTGTGGACAGACTTATGTTCCTGTGTATAGATGTTAGGCATTTCACAACAGTTTTCACTATCTAAGCCAGCCACTTTCAATCCTGTAACAACATAGCTACTCACAATGTTCTCTTGACCCATGGTGCATAAGAGAATACATATTTCTTTTCCTGTCAGGTTGAGATTGTTCATGGGGCACTCTGTGCAGACACTACTGTACTTCCTAGATCTAAGAAAGCATAACTAATCACTGCCTTGTTACTCTTAGACTTCACCTGAACTGGAATTATAGGAAATTTACAATCATGAACATCAGTCCCTATAAGACCATTAGGTACCATGGCTGTACTCATTGCTGTGTTTGCTTCATTCATGGCTTGTTTTGAATCTGCACCCTTTTCAGCAGCTCTGGGCTCAGTTTCAGCCTCACTTCATGAGGTTGGTCATGACTAGACTGAACTCCTGCCTCAGCAAGGAACTGGACCCATAGCTATTTGCCTAACACCACAATAAGTAAACGGCAGACGCAATCTCAATGGCTCTCCACACGGCTTTAGACCACCTGGACCACACAAACACTTGTGTCAGGATGCTGTTCATTGACCACAGCTCAGCATTTAGTACCATCATTCCCACAATCCTGATTGAGAAGTTGCAGAACCTGGGCCTCTGTACCTCCCTCTGCAATTGGATCCATGACTTGCTTAACCGAAAGACCACTAAAGACCACTATCTGTGAGGATTGGTGATAACATATCCTCCTCGCTGACGATCAACACTGGCGCACCTCAGGGGTGTGTGCTTAGCCCACTGCGCTACTCTCTGTAAACACATGACTGTGTGGCTAAGCATAGCTCAAACACCATCTATAAATTTGCTAACGATACAGCCATTGTTTGTAGAATCTCAGGTGGTGACAAGAGGGCATTTAGGAGTGAGATATGCCAACTAGTGGAGTGGTAACACAGCAACAACCTGGCACTCAATGTCAGTAAGATGAAAGAGCTGATTGTAGACTTCAGGAAGGGCAAGACAAAGGAACACATACCAATCCTCATAGAGGGATCCAAAGTGGAGAGAGTGAGCAGTTTCAAGTTCCTGGGTGTCAAGATCTCTGAGGATCTAACCTGGTCCCAACATATCGATGTAGTTACAAAGAAGGCAAGACAGTGGCTATACTTTATTAGGAGTTTGAAGAGATTTGGCATGTCAACAAATACACTCAAAAACCTCTATAGATGTACCATGGACAGCATTCTGACATCACAGCATAAGTGACCATGAGGGCCACTGCACAGGACCGAAAGAAGCTGCAGAGGGTTGTAAATCTAGTCAGCTCCACCTTGGGCACTAGCCTACCAAGTACCCAGGACATCTTCAGGGAGCGGTATCTCAGAAAGGCAGTGTCCATTATTAAGGACCTCCAGCACCTTGGGCATGCCTTTTTCTTACTGTTACTATCAGGTAGGAGGTACAGAAGCCTGAAGGCACACACTCAGCGATTCAGGAACAGCTTCTTCCCCTCTGCCATTTGATTCCTAAATGAACATTGAACCCTTGAACACTACCTCACTTTTTAAAATATATATTATTTCTGTTTCTGCACAATTTTAATCTATTCGATATATGTATACTGTAATTGCTTGATTTATTTATTATTCATTAATTATTATTTTTATTTTATTATTTTCTCTCTTTTATATTACGTGTTGCATTGAACTGCTGCTACTGCTAAGTTAACAAATTTCACGTCACATGCCGGTGATAATAAACCTGATTCTGATTCTCACTCTGACTTTCCACCGTAGCCACGGTGGCAAAGCTGCTACTTTAATATAAGAACAAATTTGTGATCCAGGCTTGTTCAGGTCTTTACCTACTGTTGGTGATGCAGCATTATATTTCTTTCCAAACACTGTGTGTAGCAATCTTTACTTGCCTGTCAATAAAATCAACAATGTCAGTGAAAGCAATCTTACGGTTGTGCTTCTCTTGCAGTTTATACACCGACGATTACCAGTTTTTCAAAGTTCATTCGGCAATTTATTCAAGACAGACTTCATATTAGCAGGCATATCCAGCTCATGCATGGCCTGCATGTCTTCCATGGCATTGCAACAGACTCTAAGAAAACGATTAATCTTGCAGAGCTTTCACATCTTCTGATTTGATATGTGGCCAAAGAAGAGCCTTTTCCATGTAGGCCACAGCACTTCTGCGCTCATCACCAAAATGTTCCTGTAGTAAAGCTTGGGCCTTTAGATAACCTTGCTCTGGTCTGGCCCACTGGCAACCTTTGACAAGCTCTCTAGATTAACCTCCAGTGAACTGTTCAAGAAAATAGAGATGGTCACCATAATTATCAGTCTTGCCTTCAATGCTATTCGTGAAAGCCCTCCTAAATGAACAATACTACCTTGGATCGCCATTGAAGATTTGAATATCTCTTTTAGGTAGCAATGCAATGCGTTGTTTAGGCATCACAATGCTTGTTATTTTCTTCTGTCCTTATTGCCTCCATCGTAGGATTTAGACCTCTATCATCTGAAACATGAGTCTCACCATACTGTAAATTAACGTCCTCAGATGCACCTCGTGCTTTTGGAATGGCGTAGGTTCAGAGTGCCTCCTTGGTACAGGCTGAGACTGTGCCCCTGAACACCTCTTTGGGGTTCAAACTCATGGCTCATCAACTTCTGGTCCTCAGTGGTATCCACATTGATATTGAGTGTGCTGGATTTTCTCTATTCCATGTCAACTTTCACCATGAAACTGCTTTGCTGGAGTACCTTTAGCATTCACAGGACTTGAAGCCCTTAGCACTTTAACTCTGGCTATCTTGGTTGCAATTTCTTCCTGCAACTTAATCTGCTCCATCTTCCTCCTAAGTTGCTCTTCCATCTGTTCCTGGTTTCTTTGAAGCTGTTCTGCCCGTTGTTCTAGCCTCTTCATAGTTGTTCCATTTTTTTCTTCTAAAGCGTGCTTATCCCTCAACACCTGTTTTCTTGTATTTAAATCAGCCTCCATTCTAATGCATGGAAATGAAGTATCAGACACATGATGCATTCTGCTGGCAATAGCAGGTGCTGCACGCATATTAGACACACTGTCTTCAGTGTGTACATCATCCTGTAACTCATCACGTTTATATGTAGTCACAGCTTCATAAATATTTTCATTTCCTCCAACAAACTGACCTTCAACATACCACATATTTGATTAATTTTTCCCTTACTCTTACCTTCAATGTCACTGCTTCCAGCTGGACTGATGTCGTTTTCTAAGTGCAAAAAAAAACAGACAAAACAATGACTAATTCAATTTAACTTTCAACAATGGAAGCAACTTAATTCTTCAAATTTTCAACAGAACCAAGTGGTCAAACTCTTCAGGCAAACACCACTATACAGCTTTTTAATCCACCATTGGACAGGCTGACCATTCAAAGCTGTGCTTCAAACCTAAACACACAGCATGAATCAACAAAAGGTTGTTACTTGCCAAAAGCTCCTAAAGGCTGCAGTGCTTCTAATTGCACAGACCCATCGGAATTAACGTTTATTTGGTATAACTGTCGAAAACTTTTGCTGACAAAATATGGCAGCAAAACCAAACTAAAAACTGAAATAAAGCAATTGCCATTAGCCTACAATCGCTACAAAGTTGTTATATTTGCATGATGCACCCTGGCTCCAATGATTGCAACAAAAGCCCAATCCTTTATGTGATCCTTTTTTTTACCAATTAGCAAACATTCAGTCTTGAAGAATTGAAGTTAAGCATTTCTAAGCGTAAGCCAAGCATGATAGAGTGGGTAACAAAAGATATGACCTCTGCCAGTCCCGAGCTTCAACCTGCCATGAAATAAGTAAGAATATGTAACTTATTCCCCTTCGCTTTTACCATGCCCCCACTCATATGATAAGTTAACTTAATAAACGCACAACATGAAATACAAAGCAAATAGAGAACCGATGCATGGCTCCTACAGATGGGATACGGAGCTAGGCTGAGATGCAGCTGATGGAGTTCAGTTTGGGGAAGTGTGAAGTGATACACTTTGGAAGGTTGAACTTGAAGGTAGAATACAAGGCTAATGGCAAGATTTTTGCCAGTGTAGAGGAGCAGAGGGATCTTGGGGTCTACATCCCTCTAAATTGCCATACAAGTTGATAGGGAGGTTAAAAAGGCATTTGGTATGCTGCCCTTCACTAGTTGGAGAATTAAGTTCAAGAGGTTCAAGGACATCTTGCAGCTATATGGAGCAGATGGGGTATTGTGCTCTGTTCTTATCACATCAGAAAATGAAGGATGCAGAAATTTATAGAGGATACAGAGGAGACTTACCTCTAAATTAGACTAAATTAGAGAGTATATATTATGAGGAAAATTGAGCGAATATGGGCTTTTCTCTTTTGAGTGAAGAGGATGAAAGGCAACTTGACAGAGATGTACAAGATGATAAGAAGCATAGATAGAACGAGCAGCTAGTGTTTTTTAACAAGTGGGCAATAACTAATATACCAGAGCATGCCCTTAAGGTGTTTGGACGTAAGTATACAGGTATGTCAGAGTTGTTTTTACACAGAGAATGGTTAGTGCGTGGAACCCACTGATGGAATTTGTAGTAGAGGCAGGTACAGAGATTCAAGTTGGTACAGGGATGAAAGGCTAATCAAGGGCTATGTGGGAGGGTAGGATTAGATTGACCTTGGAGCAGGTTAAAAGGTCAGTACAACATCATTGGTTGAAGAGCCTGTGCTATACAGTTCCATTATACAGTAGCTCAGAAAAAAATGAAGCAGGAAAAGGATTGTAAATCCAGTTTATTAGACAGACTGTGCAGAAGAAATATGGACACTTTGGAACAACAAATCCATGTACAACAATAAGAATGTGAGCTGCTGATAATCCCCTGTTGTAGGGGAATTGAGAGTGAGGGCTAGTAACTCGTGAATAAAGATGTGGTAACAGGGAACTGCAGACAAAGCCAAACAGTAGAGACATGGAATGCAGCAGTGATGACATCCAAGATTCAGGAGTTGTGTGAATGATGTTATAGCATGCACCCGTTGTTGTAATAGAAAATTGGATTTACTCTGAAATCAGTAGCTACTCAATTACTTAATTAAGTCTTCCTGTAGCCATCATTCTGTTATGAAAATGTAGTTTTACTGGCAATCTCATCATCTGAGAATATAAAAGCTCTATCAAATTCATGCTCAGGCAGATCAGCTTTGACTAGTCTCATGGTGGGCACCAGTTTTAATAAGTCGCCCATTACTTTGGACACCATCTCTGTGTGATCTTTCAGTTTGCTCCTACAGTTGGCATTGTCAGCGGGATACCCTACTGGATTACAACCAACTATGTGGCTTCTGTTCAGGTGAGTGTGTTTGAGATACCGCCCTATTGGGTGAGGGGATAACCCCATAGTCGACTGTGCAAGTTGTAGTGAAAGGGGACCTTGGAGCGTGAGGAGCTTGGTGTCGGAGAATGGGGTACTGAGGTAATTGCCGGGTGGGATCTGTTTGATTATGGGCTGCAATTGATTTAGGGTATCAATTGAGTAACCAACTTTATCTGAGGTATAAGCTCGGGGAGTTGGAATTGTAAGGTATGGCCATGTAGGAAAAAAGGAAGCTGAAGGAAACCGGGGAAGTACTGAGGGATTGGGTATGATTGCTCATACAGATGACAACACACCATAACCAGAAGTCGATACAAAAAAATGATAAAGCAGCGTTACAATCCAAGTGGAGCAATCCCTGAACAAATTGCTTGGTGGAAGGGACAAGACAAGGGCAAACATGAAAATGCCATTGTAATAGTAACAGCATTATTGTGCAATCACTGCAGAATAGCGATCAGCAAACAAGCTCAGAACCCCTTGATGCTGGGGTGAATGGTAGTTAGTGGAAGTCCACACCCACCCCCAGGACATTACGTATATTGGGATGATTCAGCTAATGCAACTGGTGAGTACGGGACTCGCACTAAAGATTCACCTCCATCCTCCAATAAGGCAGTCTCATAACTAGCTCACCTTCAGGTCACAAGAAGACCATAGGGAATAGAGCTACAAAGTCCAGGGTGAAAGAACCTCATAGAGCAACAGAGAAACAGATGTTGCTGAATGAATTAGCCCACTATCGAACATATTGGTGTCAATGTGCTCTCTTGGCAAAAGGTTGAATTTTAAAGGAGGCCCACCATCTGACTCTTGATGATAAACACATCCTTTTAAAGGCTAAAATATCCCGGCACATCTGGTCCACTTTACCCGACCATATACGAAATTAAAATTGGCTTAAAGGGAGAAGCAGATCCCCAGAGGACAAACTGGGGGACTTCACTGAGGCAGTTAACAATGAGATAGGTAAAGGACAGGCAGATGGGACCAAAATTACTTTAATTAAGCAAGAGCTAAAAGAGAAAGGGTGGAGTACTATTGCGAAAACATATGCTTGTGTGTGGGTCACTCACAAGCAAGACTGTGGCCTTGCTGAGGTGACACCCATTTGGATAGAAAGCCCATCGCACCTACCCCATAGACAGTATCCCTTTAAACTTGAAGTGGGGCTGCAGTGGTAAAGATAGTCACAGAACCACAGCAACAAGGAGTGATACAGCCAACCATTTCCCATCCGAATTCCCCGATCTGTCCGGTACCTAAACCAGACAGGTCCTGGTGACTGATCATTTATTATACAGTATCTCCCCAAATGATACACCCCTCAGGAATATCCTATAGTGGTGAAACCATCTATTATTTTGAATGGCCTGAGGCCAGAACAGGATATTTTTATTGTCTTGGATATTGCAAATGGTTTTTGATCAATTCCAGTACATCCTGATGGGCAGGATAAGTTAGACTTTACCTTCCAGGGACAGCAGAATGCTTGGACAAAGTTGCCTTAGGGTTTGCATAACAACCCCACCATTTCCCATTGATGTATAGCTAAAATAATCGCTCCTGTTCCCTTGGCAGATACCAGTAGCATATATTCTGCAATATATGGATGATATTCTAAATGCACCTTCAAGAGAGAAAAAGAATATCCAGGTGGAATTAAAAATTTTACAGGTTATAGAAAGTGCAAGGCTGAGAGTAAACCCCTCCAAGGTACAGTTTGGACAGGCTGAAGTAGTGTATTTAGCACACAAGAGCAGACAGGGTGAGAACGTTATACCCAAGGAATGTAAAGATGCAATTCTTAAACTCCCCTGCCGATTCACAGTGAAAGGAATCCACCAAATTTCAGGGCTCCTAAATTACTGCCGCAGTTTTGTGGAAAATTGCACTGAGCTCACAGAACCTCAGCAAGCTCTTGCAAGAGGAGGAAAACAGGACAAAGAAAAGGTGGAATGGATGCTGGAGTTAGATCAAGCCTTTGCGCGTCTGAAGCAAACCCAAGCTGCAGGCCGGCTTTGGACTTGCTGGACATGAACAGACTGGTACACCTTTTTTGTGACAACTGGGAGAAGCTTTAGACAGTTGTTGTATGTCAAGAGCATGGTTATAAGTTGCAGCCAGAGCATTTTATTCCATAAAACGGGGCCCTGTTTTGATGGTGTATGCAAGAAATAGGTGGTGCGACTTGGGCTGTTGGAACATTGGAACCTATTACTCTGATGGGTCAACTCATCTTTCACACACCTCACAGCATAGTCACTCTCCTAGAGCAAGGGGCACTGCAGGCAGTGTCCGACAGCAGGTGAGCAAAATGGGAGGCGGTATTGTTACCTGATAACAAACACGTGCAGATAATAAGGGATAGTGTGGTTAACCCAGACAGTTTGATAGGGCAGGATGGGTCCCTGCATGGGTGCATGGAGTTAATTCAAGGGCCTGAGGTGTCAGTCATAGGAGAAATGTCTTTAGAGGCAAATGATATGTTGACTATTTTTGTAGATGGGTCTAGGATGGTAGTCCATGAATGAGACGGGCTGTTGCAGATAAAGGAAGGGATCTAATGCCAGGCGAAAACTCCTGGGCCACAGGTTGGCACAAGTGGCATACCTAAAAGCGCCAACAGAGGCCCTTAAATTAGGTAAGGGCCAGAAGATGAACATTTTCACAGACAGTCGATTCATATTTAGAGTAGTACATGATTATTTGACAAATTGGGCAAGGAGATGGTATGTGACCTCATCAGGAGGGCATTTACGTCCAGAAAGCACATGGAAAGAGTTAGTTGAAGCTGCTAAACCGCCCTGGGAGCAGCTGTCATAAAGATTGATGTGCACAGAAGGGTAGACACCCTTGAGCAAGCGGGAAATCCATTTGCTGATCGGGCAACTAAGGCAATTGCGCAGGAATCTGGTCCAGTTCCAGTAGAGGTAGCGATGATCAGGGAGGTAAATGAGGAAGATTTAAAGGCAATACAAGAGGAAACATCTTCAGAAGAAAAGCAGATTTGAGAACAGACAGGAGCTGTTCAAAAAGAAGAATGTGGGATGTGGTGAGAAGGTGATCATGTGATAACCGCAGAGTGCATCAAACATACATTGTCAGAAACCTACCATGGTTTAGCTCATATAGGGTGCAATAAGGTGTGAGAGATGCTGATGGTGGCCAGGGATTGGGAGAGAGATTACTAAATTCTGCCAGCAGTGTATAATGTGCCAGAGTGATGCAAGAAAAGAAAATACAACTAGGGCACAAGCCACAGCCTAAAGGTCTACGGGGCAACTTCAGGTGGACTTCACAGAGCCACTATCCCAGTCTAGGGGTAAACACTATGGCTCAGTGACCACTGATCACTTCACCAGGTGGATGGAGCTTTCCTGTGTCAGCATTGCTTCACCAAGGCAGTGGCCTGTGTGTGAGCTGAGGAGCTGTTACCCAGGTAGGGAGTACCAGCCAGCCTTGATTCAGATCAGGGGACACTTTTTACTGGCAAGGCAATCAAGAGTCCTCAGACAGAAGTTTCATGTTCCATACCAGCCTCAGAACTCTGTCGTGGTTGAGAGGAAGAGCTATGCTACTACCAGAAGATAAGATTACTAGAGGAATGCAGAGCCACAATGATAAGGAGTAAAACACCCAGCTTGTATGGGAGATCTCCAAGGTCTAAAAAGGAAAGTCATTGATAGACAGTGTGGGACTGGGAGCACAAGAACGCCAAGAAAAGGAGAACCTGTCAAAAGCGGAAGGTGAGGTATTGGTAAAAGTTGTACTCCATTAGCAATCCTGGGACTATGGCCCTGAGGGACAGCACCATTTATGGCAATCTTGACAAGAGAAATGTGAGCTCTTGTGGAAGCTAAGGAAAGGCCAAAGTAGAAGCACAGGTCCCACCTGAAAAGATACCGAGAGTAGGAATGATTTAACCATGCAAACATATTTCCACAGGAACAGTAAAGAAGGAACTCGACAAACTACGCCCAGAAGAATCTGGATAATTGAATTTGTCATTCTTTTGAGCTGTCTCTCGAGAGCAAGTAAAATACCGTCTATAAACCGAGGGGATAACGAAGAGCGACCATCTGTGGTGTGTACCAATGGTATCCGGTTCAACAGGAGGGACGTGATAGCATGCGGTGCTGTGAAATGGACATTTGAAAACTGCACAGCGCTCGGGGGACATCCGGTGGGGAGTGGGCATGCACGAGAGGGGGATCCTATGTTTATGTTTGTCATGCCGAGACACAGGACTACCGAACCATTCACACTTAAATGTGGCAATGAAACTTGTACGGTAACACGACAGGACTGCTGCATTCAGAAATTGATCAGTGCAGGACTCCCCTGTTACCCGTAGTGATAGCCGAAATGACACTGGGGATATAGGATTAGTACTGGAAGATATGAGCGAAAGGGTTACTCTAGTACCAGGCTACAGACACGTACAGTTAGTCTTCAACCTGACTGCCTTCTGACTTTAGTTTTTGTGGGGACCGTACAAATCTCCTTTTCCAACAGTTACTCAATAAACAAGTTACTCGGAGTGAGATTAGGACAGAGAGATGAAAAAAGAAAGGAGCTTTATAAAGTTGCTAGGAAAAGAATATTCAGCTGGGGTCTCTGTAGTTAATTCTTTAGATATAGCAGAAAATTTTGTGCATTTAATATTTCAATAACATTTGAGTAATATATATTGTTTAACTAAGCATTCTTGGTGGTTATTCATTACAAGTTATATGTAAAAATACATTAATTACATGCATCATCATGCAGCAATGTGATTCGAGCTCACCTCGCTTAAAGTAAAGACGAAGGGACACCCACATTCTCGGACTCCCGTGTCTTTCTTTGAATTAGTTTAATATTTTGAAGTTACAAAACATAACATTGGCGACAAGGTATTTTTAAAACAAACCTGACACAGCTACCGACCTGGGCAGCATGGTAGCACAACCAACTCAATCCACTAGGGAATCTTGCATGAGGACTTCTAAGTCTCTTTGCACCTCAGATTTTTGTATTTTCTCTCCATTTAGACAAAAGTCTATGCTTTTATTTCTTCCACCAAAGTGAATGATCATACGCTTCCTGATATCGTACTCAATCTGCCAGTTCTTTGCCCATTCTCCTAATCTGTCCGCCCTTCCACAGCCTCTCTGCACCCTCAACACAGCCTGGCTCTCCTTTCTTCGATTATCTGCAACCTTGTCTGCAAAGCCATCAATTCTGTCATCCAAATGACTGACATATAATGTAAAAAGAAATGGTCCCATCACATATCACTCTGGAACACTACTAGTCACCGGAATCCAAACAGAAAAGGCTCCTTTTATTCCCACTTTTTGCTTCCTGCCAATTAACCAATGCTCTCTCCATGTTAGTATCTTTCCAGTAATACTCTGAGCTCTTAACTTATTAAGCAGCCTCATGTGTGGCACCTTCTCAAAGACCATCTGAAAATCCAAGTACCCGACATCAACTAATTCTCCTTTGTCCATCCTGCTTGCTATTTCTTCAAAGAATTCCAACAGGTTTGTCAGGTGTAGCAGCTACTCTAACAAACCAATGCTGCTTCTAGTGACTCCCGTGGATTGTTACACTTGTATGACGCACCCTCCAATCGATCCAATAATAATGTTCCAAAAGTTGAAGAACAGCATTCTATCTTTTATTAGCAACTAACAAACATAGAGTCTTGAAGCGATGAAATTAAGTGTAAATAAGCACACTTAAGCATAAATTAAATGATCAAATAAAGATATGACGTCCACCAGTCCCCAGGTCCAAATTGGCCAGAACAAAGTACAAATATGTAACTTATTCATTTCACTTTTATCACGCCCCCTAGTCACCTTAACAGATATAATATACGCATAATACAGGATACAGTGCAGCTAGAAAGAAAGCAGATGCATTGTTCCTACAAGATTTCCTCTTAAGGAATCCATGCTGATTTCAGCCTATTTTTTCATGTGCCTCCAAGTGCGCCAAAACCATATCCTTAACAATTGACTCCAACATCTTTCCAACCACTGAGGTCAGACTAACTGGCCTATAATTTCTTTTCTTCTGCCTCTCTCCCTTCTTGGAGTGGAATGACATTTGCAATTTTCCAATACTCTGGTACCATGCCAGAATCTATTGATTCATGAACAATGATTACTAATCCCTACACAATCTCTTCAGCCACCTCTTTCAGAACTCTGGGGTGTAGACCTATTTGGTCCATCTGACTTATCCACTTTCAGAACTCAGAGTTTCCCAATCTCCATCTCCTTAGCAATGGCAACTTCACTCCCATCCACACCCTGACACCCTCAAATTTCCAGTATACTGCTAGTGTCTTCTACTGTGAAGATTGATGGAAAATACTTAGTCAGTTTCACAGGCATTTCCTTGAGCCCCATCGTTTTCCAATGTTCTGATATCTACTCTCTCCTCTCTTTTACCCCTTATATATCTAAAGAAACTTTTGGTATCCTCTTCAATATTATTGTCTAGCTTATCTTTGAATAATCTATTCCTCACACTACCAGGAACGATTGGTGCGCTTTGAAATCTCTTCTACTTCCAGGTACCCTACCACTGGCTGAGAACAACAAAGAAGCAACATCTATTCAATTCACATTCTTTGTTAAAATTCCTTCAATGATCAGATTCCAGCTTTCACTCAAGTCTGTTTTTACCTTTTACACACTCATATTGCTTAAGATGCTTTCCACACCAACCTACACAGCTCCAAATTTAATGATTTGAAAAAAAATCTCTCAGTCTGCTAGATTATGTTATATTTCAAAATAGCCACTGCTGTTTCATTTTTATCAGTCTTTATCTGTTGTTTATTTTCTCAGAGGTAGTCACAGAACATTTTTGGAGATGAACATTCAATGCCTTTGACTGGTCAACAATTGAAGCAAGTCCAGCTGTCACTCAAAGAGTTCTTCTGGTCTTATTTCAACTGTTGTTTAGATTATACTCTGATCTGATTCTCCTTTGCTTTGGAAGACAGTAGAACTTAGAAGACTGTGGTAAATGATTTTGCATCAGCATGCAGTAAATCGATAAATGATCATTGAAATGTCATCTGAAGATATTGTCACATGTAATTCTGCAATGCCAAACTCTTTTATAAAATGGACTAGAGGAAAAATGAAGTTTAAAATCAAAATTATTGCACCTTTTAGAAAAGTGATTAAGCACTTTTTTGGTGAGTTTGTAATGGGAAAGAATTACATACTGGTTAGTGTTGAATTCAACTCAGTTTTTCTTTGGATGATCACAATGAAATGTGATTAGATTTGAATTCAGTGTTTAAATTAGTGCTATTTTTAGGATCTATTCATGAAATTAGAGTTTGCGGTTCAAATTCCACGCTCATGCTCCTGGATCAAAATGTGTAATGGCTAACTCAATGCTATTGCAGCTAGGGTTGTTGGAGTTTGGAGTTCAATTCCAATGTCATCCGTAATGAGTCTGTACATCCTCCCAATGGAATGTGTGGGGTTTTCACTGGGTGCTCTAGTTTTCTCCCACAGTCCAAAGACGTACTGGTGAGTAGGTTGCTTGGTCATTGTAAGTTGTCCCATGATTAGGCTGGAGATAATTGGGGAGAATTGCTGGGAAGCGCAGCTCGAAGGGCCGGAAAGACCAATTCCATGCTATATCTCAATAAAATAAATAAAAATAAATGAATTGCAGTGAGACATTTGAACTAAAATAAACGCAGAAGAACATCAAGTTAAAAAAAGCAGTCCAGCATGTGGAGACAGTCGAGTTTTAAGCAAAAAGCAGCACAACACATATTCTTCGGAAGGGAAGACATGAATGATTTTAAAAGAAAGTGATAAGTCATGAGTTTATAAAGAGTGAGTACTAGGTGATAATCCTTATTAAAGATATATCAGAAGTGGTTGGTTACTTTGAAAAAATTAATGAGTTTGATTACAAATCGGGTAATTGTCTCATGAATACTGAACTATTGGAACAGTATTTTGAAGCAAATGAAATAGCCAATGAGAACAAGTGCCAATTTTGCTAAGTGTATTAGATTTAAACGCATAGAGTTTGCCTCGATGTTTAATTCCCAACTCAACCATCCGGAAATGAGCTTTGATACTATTGTAAATATGATGTAGAAACACTTGGAACAAAAGCCATTATTGTTTGCAGGACACTTTAGGTATCATAAGTAGAGTCAAAAGGAAGGAGAGTCCATTTCAGCGTACGTGGTTGAAATGAACTGATTGTCTGAGCATTGTCAGTTCGGCAACAGGATTAATGATGCAGTGAGAGATTGTTTAGTTTGTGGAATCTTAAAAGAAATAATTCAAAAAGATCTCCTAACTGAAGGACAACTTACTTTCAAAAGAGCAATTGAAACTGTTGTTTCAATGGAAACTGCAGAGAGAGATGCAATTGAGATGTGATCAGGAATCAAAGTGAGCTGAGACAAAATTGCAGCAGCTGAACAGAAACCAGCCTTGCCAAACAAATTTTTTATTGTGGCAGGGTCTCAAATACACCAAACAAATGCAGATGTATAGGCAAAACTTGTAGAAAATGCAACAAAGTAGGACACATACAAATAATACTTCGGGCAGACAAAAATAAAAGGACAGCACAGAGTATAAAAATATAAAAAGTCAAGTTGCAATTTCAAAAAGAGCATTAATTTGCATGCTGCTAATGAAAAATCTGACAATGACGAGAGTGACACACGACTTTGTTGCCTTGGAATTTACAGCATGAAAATTAGCAATAGACAAGCGATATAGCTTATATCAGAAAAGAATAAAATTGGACACTGGTTCAGTTGTTTCAGTCATTCCAGAAAATGAGTTTGAACAGCATTTCAAAGATACCAAAATGAAGCCTGCAAATATCCAATTAATAACTTACACTGGAGAAAGGATAATTCCCATAGAATGACATACAACAAACAACAAGTCACATTTGTATCTAGTAAAACAGAAGGACCAGTATTGTGGGGACATAATTGACTGAGACAACTACAACTTAGTTGGAGATCCATCCACAGTTTGCATGTCACATCCTTTGAAAACGAATTAGGAAAGACACTGGATGATGCCAAAGAAATGCTCAAAAAAGGTTTGCTAAGGCTATTGGGGAGAGTTTAAACTAGGATTGCTGGGGGGTGGGAACCAAACTGAAGAGACGAAGGAAGAGGTGGTTGGCTCACAAATAGAGAAAGCTTGTAGACAGCGTGAGAGGGAGGATAGGTAGGTGATAGGGAAGGGACACGCTCAGACCGATGGTTTGAGATATGTCTATTTTAACACGAGGTGTATTGTGAGCAAAGCGGATGAGCTTAGAGCATGGGTCAGTACTTGGAGCTATGATGTTGTGGCCATTATAGAGACTTGGATGGCGCAGGAGCAGGAGTGGTTACTTCGAGTGCCAGGCTTTAGATGTTTCAGAAAGGACAGGGAGGGAGGCAAAAGAGGTGGGGGCATGGCACTGTTGATCAGAAATAGTGTCATGGCTGCAGAAAAGGAGGAAATCATGGACGGATTGTCTATGGAGTCTCTGTGGGTGCAAGTTAGGAACAGGAAAGGGTCAATAACTCTCCTGGGTGTTTTTTATAAACCATCCAATAGCAACAGGGACATCGAGGAGCAGATAGGGAGACAGATTCTGGAAAGATGTAATAATAACAGGGTTGTTGTGGTGGGAGATTTTAATTTCCCAAATATTGATTGGCATGTCTCCAGAGCGAGGGGTTTAGATGGGGTGGAGTTTTTAAGGTGTGTTCAAGAAGGCTTCTTGACACATTATGTAGATACGTCTACAAGAGGAGAGGCTGTACTTGATCCGGTATTGGGAAATGAACCTGGTCAGGTGCTGGATCTCTCAGTGGGAGAGCATTTTTGAGATAGTGATCATAATTCTATCTCCTTTACCAAGCACTGGAGATGAATAGGAAAAGACAAGTTAGGAAAGCGTTTAAATGAAGTAAGGGGAAATATGAACCTATCAGGCAAGAACTTGGCAGCATAAATTGGGAACAGATGTTCTCGGGGAAATGTACAGAAGAAATATGGCAAATGTTCAGGGGATATCTGCGTGAAGTTCTGCGTAGGTGCATTCCAATGAGACAGGGGAAGTATGGTAGGGTAAAGGAACCATGGTGTACAAAGGCTGTTGCATATCTAGTCAAGAAGAAAAGAAGAGTTTGTGAAAGGTTCAAAAAACTAGGTAATGATAGAGATCTAGAAGATTATAAGGCTAGCAGGAAGGAGCTTAAGAAAGAAATTAGGAGAAGCAGAAGGGGCCATGAGAAGGCCTTGGCAGACAGGATTTAGGAAACCCCTAAAGCATTCTACATGTATGTGAAGAGCAACAGGATAAGACGTGAGAGAATAGGACCAATCAAGTGTGACAGTGGAAAAGAGTGTATGGTACCAGAGGAGTTAGCAGAGGTACTTAATGAGTAGTTTGCTTCAGTATTCACTATGGAAAAGGGTCTTGGTGATTGTAGGGTGACTTACAGCAGACTAAAAAGCTTGAGCATGTAGATATTAAGAAAGAGGATGTTCTGGAGGTTTTGGAAAGCATCAAGTCTGATAAGTCACCGGGACGGGATGAGATGTACCCCAGGATACTGTGGGAGGTGAGGGAGGAGATTGCTGAGCCTTTGGTGATGATCTTTGCAGCATCAATGGAGGTGGGAGAGGATCTGGAAGATTGGAAGGTTGTGGATATTGTTCCCTTATTCAAGAAAGGGAATAGAGGTAGCCCAGGAAATTATAGACCATGGAGTCTTACTTCAGCGGTTGGTAAATTGATGGAGAAGATCCTGAGAGACAGGATTTATGAACATTTGGAGAGGCATAATATGATTAGGAACAGACAGCATGGCTTTGTGAAAGACAGGTCGTGCCTTACGAGCTTGATTGAATTTTTTGAGAATGTGACTAAACACATTGATGAAGGTAGAGCCGTAGATGTAGTGTATATGGATTTCAGCAAGGCATTTGACAAGGTACCCCATGCATGGCTTATTGAGAAAGTAGGGAGGCATGGGATCCAAGGGGACATTGCTTTGTGGATCCAGAACTGGCTTGCCCACAGAAGGCAAAGAGTGATTATAGACGGGTCATATTCTGCATGGCGGTCGGTCACCAGTGGTGTGCCTCAGGGATCTATTCTGGCACCCTTACTCTTCATGATTTTTATAAATGACTTGGATGAGGAAGTGGAGGGATGGGTTAGTAAATTTGCTGATGGCACAAAGGTTGGAGGTGTTGTGGATAGTGTGGAGGGCTGTCAAAGGTTACAGCGGGACATTGATAGGATGCAAAATTGGGCTGAGAAGTGGCAGATGGAGTTCAACCCAGATAAGTGCGAGGTGGTTAATTTTGGTAGGTCAAATATGATGACAAAATATCATATTAATGGTAAGACTCTTGGCAGTGTGGAGGATCAGAGGGATCTTGGGGTCCAAGTCCATAGGACACTCAAAGCTGCTGTGCAGGTTGAGCCTGTGGTTAAGAAAGCATACGCTGCATTGGCCGTCATCAATCGTGGGATTGAGTTTAGGAGCCAAGAGGTAATGTTACAGCTCTATAGGACCCTGGTCAGACCCCACTTGGAGTACTGTGCTCAGTTCTGGTCACCTTACTATAGGAAGGATGGGGAAACCATAGAAAGGGTGCAGAGGAGACTTACAAGGATTTTGTCTGGACTGGGGAGCATGCCTTATGAGAATAGGTTGAGTGAACTCGGCCTTTTTTCCTTGGAGTGACAGAGGATGAGAGGTGACTTGATAGAGGTGTATAAGATGATAAGAGGCATTGATTGTGTGGACAGTCAGAGGCTTTTTCCCAGGGCTGAAATTGCTAGCACGAGAGGGTACAGTTTTAAGGTGCTTGGAAGTAGGTACAGAGGAGATGTAACGGATAAGTTTTTTATGCAGAGAGTCGTGAGTGTGTGGAATGGGCTGTCGGCGACAGTGGTGGAGGTGGATACAATAGGGTCTTTTACCAGACTCCTGGACAGGTATATGGAGCTCTGAAAAATAGTGGGCTATGGGTAACCCGAGGTAATTTCTAAGGTAAGGACATGTTCGACACAGCTTTGTGGGCCGAAGGGCCTGTATTGTGCTGTAGATTTTCTATACTTCTATGTTTCTCTGGCATTGGAAAAAGGTAAAATAGTGTTAAATGAAATGCTGCATCCAAGCTTTGCAAAGCCCACCTAGTTCCTCATCCCATCTGTGATAAAGTAGCCAGTGAGCTAGAGCTCATGGAGGCTGAAGGAATTCTTTCCAAGTTTGAGTGGAGCCCATGGACAATGCCAGTGGTCCAAGTATCCAAGAAGAATAGGTTTGTCAGGATCTGTGGTGACTTCAAGGTTACCATCAAACAGTACTGAAAGTAGATCAATGCTCTCTGCCCAGGATAAAGGATATCTTTGCAAATCTTGCTGTAGGAAAACACTTCAGCAATGTGGATTTAACTGAGGTCTACTAGCAGATGGAGATAGATGAAGAATCCAAATGTTTCTCACCATAAACACTCACAGAGGGCGTTATCACCATAATATACTTATTTGTGGCATGGCATCTGCACCTGCACTCTGGTAGAAAGATATGGACCAGAACTGCGAGAATGCCCAGGCACCCAGTGTTACCTAGATGACTTCATTGTTACTGGTATGTATGACAAGGAACATCTCCAAAATCAGAAATCAGTATTAAAAAGATTAGAAGGTGGGCTCAGATCATGATGCAACAAGTGTGAAATTTTAATCCAAGGATCACTTACTGTGGTCTCACCATTGATGCACAAGCATTCCACAAGTGTGCTCAGAAAATTTAGGCAGTGGTAGATGCCCCAAGGCCAATGGACATGTCACAGTTGTGGTCCTCTTTAGGATTGTCTATTACTGTAACAGGTTTCTGTCAAATCTGGGTACTATACTCTATCCCTTGAGCCCAATACTGCAGATTGGGAAGAAATGGCAATGGACAAAGCTATGTGAGGTGACTTTCAAAAGGCAAAGGAATAGTGACGGAAGACACTGTACAAACGTATTATAATCCACATCATCCACTGGAGCTTACCCGTGATGCCTTGTCTTGTGGTATAGGTGCAGTCATGTCACACGTTACAAATGATGGAAGTAAACGTTCTTAGAAACATAGAAACTTAGAAACATAATAACATAGAAACATAGAAAACCTACAGCACAATACAGGCCTTTTGGCCCACAAAGTTGTGCCAAACATGTCCCTACCTTAGAAATTACTAGGCTTACCCATAGCCCTCTATTTTTCTCAGCTCCATGTACCTATCCAAAAGTCTCTTAAAAGACCCTATCGTATCTGCCTCCGCCAATATTGCCGGCAGCCCATTCCACACATTTACCACACTCTGTGTAAAAAACTTACCCCTGACATCTCCTCTGTACCTATTCCCCAGCACCTTAAAACTATGCCCTCTTGTGGCAACCATTTCAGCCCTGGGAAAAAGCCTTTGCATCATATTTCCTAACCACTACAAGAAAAATTACACACAGATTAACAGAGAGACTTTGAATCTGGTTTGGAGTGTAAAGTGTTTTAATCAGTGCATGTATGAGGGAGGGTTTAACTTCATTATTGATCAACCACTAGTGTCCAGTTTCAGGGTGTTCCACTAATAGCAGCAGCACAAATACAGGGATGGGCTCTGTTTCTTGGAGGACACAGTTACAAGATTGAATTCAAGAGGATGACTAATCATGGAAATGCTGATGGATTGTCCTGTTCACTCTTGGAGAAGGTAGCACCAGAAAAATTTACAAAAGTGGACACTCCTCTTGACATATTCTTCCTAATGCAAATTGACTCATTACAGCAGAAATGATCCAACGGGAAAGCAGAAAACATCCCACACTGTCTCAGGTCTACATGGCCACCCAAAATGGCTGGAATATGCAACAGAAATCCCTCTTCCCCCATTTTTACCAGTTCAAGGATGAACTTGCCGTTAACGAGGGTTGCCTCATCTGGGGATTGAGAGTTGTTGTGTGATCCAAGCTAAAAGCTAAAGTGTTGGAGAAGTTACATGCTGGTCATCTAGGTGTGGTTAAAATGGAAGTGTTGGAGAAGTTACATGCTGGTCATCTAGGTGTGGTTAAAATGGAAGTGTTGGCTTGAAGTTTTGTCCAGTGGCCTGAGATGGATCAGCATGTCGAGCAGCTTGGTAATCACTGTACTGGATACCAAGATCTGCGCCTCTCCATCCATGGGAATGACCTGCATTTCCCTGGCAGAGGATTCGTGTGGATTTTGCTGGACTATTCAGGGGCTCATAATTCTTGGTAGTAATGGATGCAGCTACAAAGTGGCCAAAAGTGTTCCCAATAGCCTCCACTACAAGCCCATACACTGTTGATCAATTGTAGAGAGGACTGGTGTTCCAGATCACTTATTTAGTGACAATAGACCACAGTTTGTGGGGAAACAGTTTCATTCCTGAAAATGAATGGAATCTGACATATTATATCTGCACCGTACCACCTAGCTACACATGGCTTGGTGGAAAGGTTTGTCCAGAGTCTAAAGAATGCTGTGTGAACAATATCAGCAGAACACACCACACTAACACCAGCTCAAAAATTTCCTCCTTGCACATCGTAATGCAACACATTCCATAACCATTAACTCACCAGCTATGCTGTCCCTTGCATTCACACTTGGATCTCGTCAAACACAATCTCAGAAGGAGTATGCAGGACAGACAGTTGAGACAAATTTAAGGCTCCTCAATCAAGGTGGTCCGATGTTTTACTCTTAGTCCTGGCGATGGACTACAAAGGGGATCAAAAATGGGTACTCAGAAAGATTAAGGACCGAAATGGACCACTTACCTACACAGCGGAAATTGAGTCTGATATCATCTGGAGAGGACACATCGATCTGTTGAGGAGAGCATAGTCAATTGATAGAGAAAAAAGGCGGCTACCACTATCAGAACCATTTCCTGCAGCCCCAGAGTCAACTCCTGCAACCACCAAAGAGGAGACCATAAAACCTGAGATTGTTTCACAGCCACAAGCCTCACCTGGCAAACAGAGTGACCCTCCTTGTCAGGAATGATGTTATCCCATAAGAGTAAGAAATCCTCCATAGCAGTAAAATCTTGAGGCCTGAATGGGAGAATTTAAAATTTACTATGCTGTGGATGTCTGTATATAGTAGTTGTATTACAGAATATCTTGTATATATAGTTGAGATGCATTAGCTATTGAGTTGGAGTTTACAGCAAACCAGGGAGGACAGTTGTGCACTTAATATTTAAATAATGCTTGAGTAATCTTGTAAATATATCAGTTGATTAAGCATTCCTGTTCATTTAAATAATTAATTATGGATTATATGTCAAAATATATTCTTTGCATGCGTTATCACGCTACCCTGTGATACATACACGCCTCGCTTAAAGTAAAGAAGAAGATACATTCCTGGACTCCTGCGTTTTTCTTGGAATTAGTTTAATCTTTTGAATTTACAAAACATAACCAAAATAAATACACAAATCAGTTCCCTCTGGCTTGAAGTTGAAGGGGATTATAAAACAAACTTACCGTGAGTTGGGACGAATTGGTAGAATAGAGAAGCAAGGAGCAGAAGTAGAGTTGGAAACTATCCAGCTATTGCAGCCATTAAAGGATATAATAACAAAGTTATTTAAGGAGTTAACAATATTAACTGACGCCATGATAAAAGTCATCCTCCACATTCTCCAACATGGTGACAATCAGACAGACTCTGATAAGAGTGCATCCTGTAGGAAAATATCATGAGGGAACTTGGAAATTTCTAAGCAACCTGCCGACATACAGAATCGAGTTACACAAGTCTAAGGGGGCGGTGGGTGAACTTGATGCAACATTGCCAAAGGAGGAATCATTGGGCATGTCCAGAGGAAGTTGTATGAAGAAGCCTGACGGAATGTGGTTTTGCTACAAATAGTTTCATAACTGTTCCTTGTCCATATTGCCGGTTAATAATGAAACCTTTCTGAAGAATACCTTGGTGAACAACATTTACTATGCCACAATATCAGCAAGGACATATCACAAGGGGGCAGTTGCCATGCATCTGACTGGCTGTAATGTGGCAATCAGTGATGTCTCAACCGAATTAATGATTGTGGGGCAGAACTTGCCTAAGCCAGCTGCAAAGGGAGGCTGGAGCTGGAGCTACCATTTATGGGAGTAACACAAAGGATTGCACAGGTATATACCCACAGAATCGCTACACATTCCTGCTGATTAGGAAAAGATCATCCTAGAGGACAAATAATTTATTAAGAAATGGGATACACTATCGAAAAGGATAATAAATCATGGGAATGGAGCCAAGGTGGCTCTAGAGAACCCCTCCTTTTGGGACAGTATTTGGAATTGGGGTTTGAATGTAGAACTCCATCATTGATTTCAACTTATCTCTCATATTATCACTGTTGTACAGCTGGTTGTTTTAATGACCATTGTTAAGGAGTTGGAGCTGGAACTGGACGAACTCTGGATCATTTGGGATGCTGAAAGGGTGATAGATAGGAGATATAGAGAGGTCGTTACACTCAAGGTGCAGCACACAGGAGACTGGGTAACAGTTAGGAAGGGGAAAGGGGTTAAGGAGCCAGTGCAAAGTACCTCGGTTTCACTCAACAACGGGTATAACACTTTGGATACTGTCGGGGTGGGGTGGTGGTGGTGGGGATGACCTGACAGAGGAAAATCACAGTGGTTGGGCCTCTGGCACTGAGTCTGCCTCTGTGACTTAGAAGGGAAGGGGTCGGGGGGAAGAGGTACACTGTGGTGATAGGGGATTCATTAGTCAAGGAAACAGACTGCAGGCTCTGTGGGCGAGTACAAGATTCCTGGATGGGATGTTGTCTCCCGGGTGCCAAGGTCTAGGATATCTCAGATCGAGTCCTCAGCATTCTTAAACAAGGAGGGTGAACAATCAGCAGTCTGACATAGGTAGGAAGAGTGACAGGGTTCTGCAAAGGGAGTTCAAGGAGTTAGGTGCTAAGTTAAAGGGCAGGACATCCAGGGTTGTGATCGCAGGACTGCTACTTGTACCACATACTAGTGAGGCCAGACCTAGGAAGATTATACAGTTTAATACATGGCTAGGGAGTTGGTGTAGGAGGGAGGGCATAAGATTATTGGACCACTGGACTCTCTTCCAGGGAAGATGGGAAGCTGTACAGAAGAGACAGTTTGCACCTGAACTGGAGATGGGCTATTATCGTAGTGGGAAGGTTTGTTAATGCTGTACGGTGGGATTTAAACTAGAGTCGCAGGGGGATGGGAATCAGAGTGCCAGAACAATTAGTAGAGAGGTTGTGGAGGCAGATGTTGGTCAGACCTCAGACAAAGTTAGGAATGAAAAGGAGTATATTGCGACTAGTGCCCTGAGCTGTGTATACTTCAATGCAAGACGTATAGGAAAGGCAAATAATAGTGCTGAAGACAAGGTAGCTGGTGAAGATATGCTGTTGATAGGGCAAAATTGCAGTCAACAGAATGAGTTGCAATGCAAAAGGTGGACAAAATCGAAAAGGGTGAATACAGGATTGAAGGTGTTATATTTAAATGTGCGCAGTGCATGGAGTAAGGTAGATGTATTTGCAACACATTTGCAGATTGGCAGGTATGATGTTTTAGGCATCACTGAACCATAGCTGAATGAAGATTATAGCTGGGGAACTTAATTTCCAAGGATATACATTGTATCAAAAGGCCAGACAGGAAGGCAGAAGGGTCGGCATTGTTCCGTTGATAGAAACTGAAATTAAATAATTAGAAAGAGGTGAGACAAGGTCAGATGTTTTTGAAACATTGTGGATAGAGCTTAGGAACTGCAAGAGTAAAAAGACTCTGATGGGTGTTGTATACAGACCCCCAAACAGTAGTAAGGATATGGCCTACTAGTTACAAATGGAAAAAGAAAATGTGTGCCAAAATGTCAATATTACAGTAGTTAATGGGGATTTCAATATGCAGATAGATTGGGAAAATCAGGTTTGTGCTGGATTCCAGAGGGGAAATTTCTAGAGTTCCAATGAGATAGCTTTTTACAGCAGCTTGTGGCTGAGCCCACAAGAGTATCAGCTATACTGGATTAGGTGTTGTACAATGAACAGGAATTAATTAGAGAGCTTAAGGTAAAAGAACCCTTTGGAGTAAGTGATCATAATATGATCAAATTCACCCTGAAATTTGAGAAGGAGAAGCTAAAGTCAGATGTATCAGTATTGCACTGGATTGAAAGGAATTACAGAGGCATGAGAGAGGGTTGACCAGAATTGATTGGAAAAGAACACTAGCAGGGATGATGGCACAGCAGGAATAGCTGAAATTTCTGGAAGCCGTTGAGGATATATACATCCCAAAGAGTAAGAAGTATTCTAAAGGCAGAATGACACAACCAAGGCTAACAAGAGAAGTTAAAGCCAACATAAGTGCCAAAGAGAGGGCATATAATAGAGCAAAAATTAATGAGAAGTTAGAGGGTTGTGAAGATTTTTAAAACAACAGATGGCAACTAAAAATGTCATTAAGAAGGTAAAGATGGAATGTGAAAGTAAGGTAGCCAATAATATTAAAGAGGACACCAAAAGTTTCTTCAGATACATAAAGTGTTAGAGAGGCAAGAGTGGATTATCTGACCACCGGAAAACAATGCTGGAGAGGTAGTAATGGGCACAAGGAAATGGCAGATGAACTGTTTAAGTATTTTGCATCACTCTTCACTGTGGAAGACACTAGCAGTATGGTGAAAGTTCCAGGTGTCAGGGGTCATGAAGCTTGTGAAGTTATCGTAACCAGAGAGAAGATTCTTGGGTAACTGAAGGGTCTGAAAGTAGGTAAGTCACCTGGACCAGATGATGTATGCTTCAGGATTCTGAAAAGGTGACTGAAGAGATTGTGGCTGAAGAATCATTAGATTCTGGAATGGTTCTGGAAGACTGGGAAATTGCAAATGTCACTCCACTCTTCAAGAAGAGAGAGAGGCAGAAGAAAGGATACTACAGGCCAGTTAGTCTGACCACAGTGCTTGAGAAGACGTTGAAGTGGATTGTTAAGGATGAGGTGTCAGGGTATTTGAAGGCACATGATAAAATAAGCCATAGTCCAGATGATTTCCTCAAGTGAAAATCTTTCCTGACAAAATCTGTTCGAATTCTTTGAAGAAATAACAAGCAGGATAGACAAAGAAGAATCGGCTGATGTTGTGTACTTGGATTTTCAGAAGACCATTGACAAAGTGCACACTTGAAGCTGCTTAATACAAGCCCATAGTAGTACAGGGAAGATTCTAGCATGGATAAAGCAGTAGCTGATTGGCAGGAGGCAAAGAGTGGGAATGAAAGGAGCCTTTTCTGGCTGGCTGCCAGTGGCTAGTGGTGTTCCACAGGGGTCTGTGTTGGGACCGATTCTTTTTACGTGATATGGCAATGATTAGGATGATAGAATTGATGGCTTTTTTGCAAAGTTTGCAGATAATATGAAGATAGGTAGAGGGGAATGTAGTTTTGAGGAAGTAGAGAGGCTACAGTAGGATTTAGACAGATTAGGAGAATCGCCAAAGAAATGTCAGATAGAATACAGTGTTGGGAAGGTTATGGTCATGCACTTTTGTAGAAGAAATGAAAGGGTTGACTATTTTCTAAATGGAGAGAAAATACAAAACTCTGAGGTGCAAAGGGAATTGGGAGTTCTTATACAGGACCCTAAAAATTAATGTGCAGATTGAGTCTTTGGTGATGAAGGTAAATGCAATGTTAGCATCTATTTCAAGAGGACCAGAATATAAAAGAAATGATGTAATATTGAGACTTTATAAAGAGCTGTTGAGGCTCACTTGCAGTATTGTGTGCAATTTTGGGCCCATTACCTTAGAAAGGATGTGTTAAAAGTGAAGAAGGTTCAAAGGATGTTCACAAAAATGATTCTAGGATTGAATGGTTTGTCATATGAAGAGTGTTTGATGGCTCTGGGACTGTATTCACTGCAGTTCAGAAGAATGAGGGGTGACCTGATTGAAACCTATCAAATGCTGAAAGGCCTTGATAGAGTAATTATGCAGAGGATGTTTCCTATGGTGGAAGAGTCTAAGACCAGGGGACACAGCCTCAGAATAGAAAGGCATACTTTTAGACTGGAGATGGAGAAGAATTTCTTTAGTCAGAGAGTGATGATTCTGTGGAATTCTTTGCCACAGGCAGTTGTGGAGACCAAGTGTTTATGTATATTTAAGGCAGGGGTTGATAGATTTTTGATTGGTCAAGGCATGAAGGATATGGGGAGAAGACAGGAAGTTGGGGCTGAGAGGAAAATTGGATCAGCCATGATGAAGTGGTGGAGCAGACTTGACGGGCCAAATGGCCTAATTATGCTCCTATATCTTATGGTCTAATGACTTTAATGTGTGTACTACTACAGCAGGTAAAGCGTTGGTGTTAGCGGGATCCAAGCAACCCACACAAAATGCTGGAGGAACTCAGCAGGACAGGCAGCATCTATGGAACAGAGTACAGTTGAGGCCAAGACACTTCAATGTTAGGGGGATTGTCCTTCAGTAAGCCAGACAAGGGTTCTATTAGGAATCTAATCTTTAGACCCTATTAGCCATTTTAGGCTATGGGCCTAGAGGAGGGTCTGATTTGGGGAAGGAATAGCGGGGGCTAGTAATTAGTAAATAGGGATGTGGATTGTACTAATGTGGTAACAGAGAACCACAGATAAAGCCTAGAAGCAGAGACGTGGAATGCAGCAGCGATGATGTCCAAGGTTCAAGAGTTTTGTTATTTGTGTTGCAGCATGCACCCATTGTTGCCATAGAGAATTGGATTTACTGGTATACTTGAGGACGTTCATTTTACTCTGTCATCTGGACCTACTCCGTTACTTAATTAAGTCTTCCTGTAGCCATCATTCTGTTACGGAAATGTACTTTAAATGGTAATCTCATCAACTGAGAATGTAAAAGCTGTAACAAATTCATGCTTGGGTAGATCAGCTTTGGCTGGTCTTCTGCTGCGCCTCAGTTTTTAACATCTATCGCCCGTTATTTCGAACACCAACTGTATGTGATCTTTCAGTTTTCTCCTGCACCCTCACTAACCTTGCATTCAGTTTCATTGTCTTTAATGAGATCAGACATGTAAGAGGGGAGTACAACCATTTCCTGAAATTCCTGAACACATTTAATGCAGGTAATCAAGGATGAATCTGTCATTCAGTAAATAAGTATGCACAAGCACTGGTGGTTTTGTTCACAGTAGGGTAGTGACTGTCGAACGCAACGGAGTGGTTTTCCGATGGAATCTAGCACCAGGATTGATTTTTTGTGTTCTCTGCATACAGATCACTAAAGTCTGTTCATTGATAGATAAAGCAACCAAAAAAGTGGTTCACACAAATGGTGTTGGGGAACTCTAACTTCCACCCACAAAACTTTGAAGGGAGTTTTTCACTAGATGGGGCTTTGTAGGTAAGGTTGTCATCGATCAAGGGCCAATCAATGGAAGTGGTCCTCAAAGCTGCCATGAATGGTGGGATTGGCACCAGGAACTGAATGATCCAGCCTTGCTCTTACATTGTGAAGTCAATGCAAATTGATGAGGTCATTATGAAGATTTGGGATTGCTTGAGCAATAGAGAAGAATGTAATTTGTAGCAAACGCTACAACACGCATCTATCAGATAGCTTTAGCAGTGTACTAAAGATATATAACAGCTCCAGGCTCTGTCTCTTCTTCATATTGTCTCCTTGCCACTATTCATTGGCTTCATTCTCGAAGCAACATTTTATAGCACAAGCAAAGTTCTATGGGATGCATCAGCCTATAATAATGTGCATAATTAATGCTGCACAAAACTGATGTGCATCATTAATCTCGACAATAATATACTTGCTGTATATTTACTGATGAGTTTACTGCATGCACACACATCGTTACATCTGTACCAGGAAAGTCTACACGGTTATCGCAGATGTGTCATGAACAAGGAGTATTAATTACTTTTATTTCTGAACTGAATAATAGGAGCCTGCTGGAGTGCCCAGATAAAGCCAGAAAATGCTAGTCATTAAAGGGATAATAATCCTTGTGGATCAAGACTGCACAGTTATTCTATGAAGGAGGCTACATACTTTAATTGTTATAATCAGTGGTTCTCTTGGTTTGGAAGAATCCTCCTTTTTAGGAAAAATTCAGAAATTTCTCGATGCCACTAGCTTATTAGTCCATGGTGGAAATATTTTTAAAAGGAAACAGTATGTCAATCACCTGTATGAAACATTTGCAAAACTTTTATTACCAACAGTGCAATAATTTAATGCTTAAATTCATTAGAACCACATAACAAAAATAGGTGCTTTATTCTATCACATCTTTGAAGGAACTATCTAAACAATCCTATTCTCATACTCATTCACCCCTGGCCCTGCAACCCTTCCTCTTCAATTTATCTGATATTCTTTTGAAAGATGCCATTGAATCTGCTTTTATCACTCTTTCAGGCAGTAACTTCCAAATCATGAACACAGCATATAAAATAGTCCTCCTCTCACCTTTGGTTCTTTTGTGATTTCTTTTAATCGGCATCCTTTGGCTATGAGTCATTCTGCCACTGGCAACAATTTTGTCTTATTCACTCTTTCAAAGGGTTTCACAAATTTGACCAGTTCTATTAAATTTCTCTTTTAACTTTAATGCTCAAAGGAGAAAATTCCCATTTCTCCAAAATGGTTTTGCAATTCAAGAATAAAGCTTAGAAATGGCTGCAATACAGGTACCCCCACATTATTGCCATTTGGGTTACAGAAATTTTCTCATATGGAATTCAGAGATCATTTCCCAAGATCTTGAGAAAATAATTTCCCTCTCACAGAATTTATGTGAGAAATAAACACAAAATCAACATTTTTCAACGTGTTTCTTAATTGCACAAATAAAACAAATTCACATTACAGAAAACCTGAAATGAAACATTTGCACAACTGCACCCCACCCAGCACCATCACCAATATTCCTTTCATATTAAAGCAGTGCTTGCCTGTGTTCTGTCAGGGTCAAATCTTGTAAAGAAGAAAAAATTAGCAAACTTCCAGGCTTTTATTATATATGTTTTTATAATAAAACAACTATCCTTTATAATTTGCTAACAGCATCTTCAGCTTAAAATTCAGCAAGTTATGTTCATACATAAATCCAATCAAAATTGGGTCAAGGACAATGGCACAGTAGCCAGAATGGAAAGTTAACGGAACATCCAAACAATTCCATGGACTTCATCAGCTGAATTTGCAACAAGCTATATGTGCATTATCATCCTGATGATGGTCAGTGATTCGGACCAAACAACTCCAGCCATAGAACCCAAGGGTAATTAAAGTTAAGAGCTCAGGGTATTACAGTATAGATAGTAACATGAATAGAGCATTGGCTAGTTGTCAGAAAACAAAATGTGGCAATAAAGGGAACCTTTTCTGGTTGGATTCCTGTGACTAGTAGTGTTCCACAGGGAAATGTGATGGGACCATTTCTTTTTACATTATACTTCAATCATGACAGAATTGATGGCTTTGTGGCCACAATGCTGGATGTTACCAAGATAGGTGGAGGGAAAGATAGCATTAAAGATGCAGGGAGGCTGTGGAAGGACTTGGACAGATGAGGAGAATGGGTATAGAAATGGTAAATGGAATACACTGTCAGGAAGTGTATGATCATACACTTTGGTAGAAGAAATAAAAAGCATAGAAAAAATTCAAAAATCTAAGGTGCACAGGGACTTGGGAGTCCTCATGCAGGATTCCCTAAAGGTTAATTAGCAGGTAGAGTCAGTGATGAGGAAGGCAAATGCAATGTTACCATTTGTTTCAAGATGGCTAGAGTATCAAAGCAAAGGTGTAATGTTGAAGCTTTATAAAGCGCTAGTAAGGACTCACTGTGAGTATTCTGAGCAGTTTTGGGCCCATTATCTAAGAATCGCCATGCTGATATTGGAGAGGGTTCAGGGGAGGTTCACGAGAATAATTCCCGGAATGAAAGGGTTACCATATTCGGACACTGGGCCTGTACTCATTGGAATTCAGAAGAATGACAGAAGATCTCATTGAAATCTATTGAATGTTGAAAGGCCTTGATAGGGTAGATGTGGAGAGGATGTTTCATATGCTGGGGGAGTCTACAATCAGAGGATACTGCCGCAAAATAGAGGGACTGTCTTTTAGAATGGAGATGGGGAGGGATTTCTTTAGCCAGAGAGTGGTGAATCTGTGGAATTCGTTGCCAAAGGTGGCTGTGGAGGCCAAGCCTTTGAGCACATTTAAATCAGAGGTTGATAGGTTCTTGATTAGTCAGGGCATGAAGGGATCTGGGGAGAAGACAGCAGATTGTGGTTGAGAGGAAAAAAGGATCAGCCATGATGAAATGGTGGAGCCAAATGACCTAATTCTGCTCCTGTATCTTATGATCTTATTAAAAACTTTGCAAAGTAAGCTACCTTGCCAAACATTAGAACCCTTTCAAACAATACTCTTGGCACTTCTCATTAGATTAGATTAGATTATGAGGACACTCAGTCCTTATTTATTGTCATTTAGAAATGCATGCATTAAAAATGATACAATGTTCCTCCGGTATGATATCACAGAAACACAAGACAGACCAAGACTAAAACTGACAAAAACCACATAATTATAACATATAGTTACAACAGTGAAAAGCAACACTGTAATCTGATAAGAGCAGACCATGGGCACTGTAAAAAAAAGTCTCAAAGTGCCAATAGCCCCAACATCTCATGCAGATGGTAGAAGGAAGAAACTCTTCCTGCCATGAGCTTCCAGCGCCGCAAACTTGCCGATGCAACATCCTGGAAGCACCCGACCACAGTTCGACTCTGAGTCCGTCCAAAAACTTCAAGCCTCCGACCAGCCCTCTGACACCGAGCGCCGAGCACCATCTCTGCCAAGCGCTTCCACCCCGGCCCCGGCTGCTAAGCAACAAGCAAAGCCAAGGATTCGGGGCCTTCCACTCCGGAGATTTCGGATCACACAGTAACAGCGGCAGCAAAGCAGGCATTTCAGAAGTTTCACCAGATGTCAAGCAGTGTCAGGCAGAAAAGTGGCTGAAAGAACACCGCTGAATCCTAGAAATGAACATCTTCCAGGCATCTTTGGTGCAGATGTGTTCATGACGAACTGCATTGACATCGTGGGTTGGATGACCTGTTTCTGTGCTATTATTACTCGGTAACCCATGCTGAAGAGTTCTGGGCAGTCTTCCATTTCTTGGAGACCCTGTCTGATTAATCCCTGCCCAACTTGAAAAACAAATACACCTGGCTTCTTCATAAAGAAAGTAGAATCAAATAAAAGAAGCTGAGGAGGTTTATTGGAAGTAATATGGTCCTTTTGTCCCAGGAAGAATGGGAATAAAGTGGGATGAGCATTTCCATTGATCCAAGTGCTCAAACGTTAAACAAATATCTGAATTTTTTGTTAAATGTTGGGAGGGAAGATCATATCAGAATATTTTACTCTTGAGGAAAGGGCTATTTTTAGTTGAATTTTTAGCAGGTGGAAGGAATGTCACAAACACGTCAGAGAACTAGCCTCTTTGACTATCCTGGGGAAGTCTGCAAAAATCTGAAAACAATATTAACAGATTTTGATTAATTTACAGTTTGTACTGATAACGGTAAGTTCAAAATTCCTGAATTAGCAATCATAAAATATAGATAAATGTACACAGAAATTTTAACAATATAATGCATATTTGATTATTGCTTTCCTAATTTTGTATTGCATATTGATACATACACCTATTACATGAGAATTGTTAGTTTGCCAAAAGAGAAGAAAGATAAAGGAAAAATATTTTATCATCTTTGAATAATCAAACTTGGTTATTTTAGGTATGTATCAAACTCTGAAAGAGGTTGAGTTGACTAAAAAATGCACAATAACTGGCATTGAAATGAAACATAGATCACAATTTTTACATTTTCTTGGTAACATTAATCAAAGCTTTGTAGTTAAGTGAAAAAACAGCTTGAAATGCATGAATTGTGCATTGGAGTATTTTTGCCCTGTGTAGAACAAAACAAATCAATTTGCAGCTTTAACACCACACACTCAAGCCTGTGCTGAATGTAGAACAGGAGAGAAAAGGACAAGCATTTCCATCGTGGGCTTGAGAAATAAGGTGCTTATTAAAATGCAGCACCAAACTAACCTTCACATTGTTGTACTTAAACACCAAAATTCTTCACAATTAAAAGTAAATTAGATCATTCCAAGGCATTGACTTGTGGGAAGAGACAGGTTCAATACGAATGATTTATCTACTTAGACAAATAGAATTAGTTGCCATGTTGTTTCCAAATGCAGCACTAACTCCTGTTCAATTAAGATGACAACTAAGAATGTTATTTTGTCTTGAGATGTCCTGAAGAATGGATTCCATTTTCTATGCTGCTTTACTCCACAACATAAATGGAGTAGTGAGTGGTTGAGTTTGTAGCATGGTCTTCATATCCATATGAACACGGCTGGATTCAACGGCTACCCATCATTAAGAGAAATTAGAAACTGGCGGCTTACACTTCACAGAAATCAAATGGAGACAAGTTAACCTTGAACCTGAGGGGCTGACAAAGAAAAAAGAAACTAATTGCTATGATCTCACTACCACCTCTATCCTAACCACACTGTGTGAGCTTGAATATTCAATGGATGCAGGCAAGAACACAATGAACAAATATAAACAACAAAAAGCTGAAAACCACTTCAATATGAAATTACAGCCCTTCTGCCCAATACCCATCTTGTCAGCTAGGTATACTGAGATGGATTAAACTCTCTTTAAAGGTACACTCTCCCGCAGGCATGTGGAGGATTTGGGTATTAGTTTGATGACCAGGATTGCTTCTTGCTGAAATTATCTTGCTGAATAGTTTGGGTTTGTCTTGGAAAGATTTATTTACTAATATCACTTTTATTTGAATTGTGGAACAGTTTAAAGTAACAGCCAGCCAATGAAGACTAAAGGGGAAGGTGGTGAATCATAGGAAGCTATGTATTGTGATGTGTTGCACCAGCAATGCAGCACCCATTTGAAGAGCTTCTGCAGGTTGATTGGCACTGATTCCTGCAGCTTACTATAAAAGACATGCCACCTCAAGGACCAGGTAAGCATGCTTTGGTGCCAATAGAACTTTCTATTCTACCTTACGGGACATTAAGTGCATTGATATTTGCACCACAATGGCATTACTCTTGGCAGTTCACCGGCTACAGCAGCACTAGCTGGTTCCATCACACTCAGGATGTGTATGTATCCCCACCAGCCAGCAGCAATTCCGAATGGAAAAGATTTCTCCATCCATTTCCAGTTGGTTTATGACCACTGAAACAAGGTCATGCATATTTACACAAGGCGGTCAAGTAGCCGTCATGGTACCGTCAGACAGAGGCAAGAACAAACTAGACATAATTCCTTATTAGTTTAAGGTCAGTATTACCTTGCTTCATCTCACCATCACCAATGGAAATCTACCCAAGTATATTCAGCTTTCAGACACATCATTCTTCAAAGTCAGCTCCATATGCCTATTTTTTCAATATCATGCATAGAATGTATGCGTACAAATCCAATCTCATATCCACGCCTGATACCTAATAACTATTTAAGGCCTCACTTGCTGACTTTCTAGTCCTGCCAATGGAGATTGGAGGGACATATGAGGTATTCTTCCCTCATCCCTCATTTAAGAATACTCGATGGATAGTATACTGGAATTCCAGAAACGTGATCACAGGTGCACCCTGACTTAAAGTGACAACAATAATTTTATTTGCTTGTGGCAGGTTGTTTGCCATATACTGAATTTGATTTTGGAATGTAACTCAATTATTTTATTCCATAGAAACAAAAAAAGACCATAAGACATAGGAATAGAATTAGACCATCAAGTCTGCTCCACTATTCGATCATGACTGATTTATTATCCCTCTTAACCCCATTCTCCTGCTTTCTCTCCGTAACCTTTGATACCCTGAATAACCAAGAATTACTCTACCTATACCCAATGACTTGGCCTCCACAGCCAAACATGGGAATGAATTCCACAGATTCACGATCCTCTGGCTAAAGAAATTCCTCCTCATCTCTGTTTTAAATAGACATCCTTCTATTCTGAAGCTGTGCTCTCTGGTCCAAGATGCACCAAATATAGGAAACATCCTTTCCACATCCACTCTCTCTAGGCCTTTCAATATTCAATAGGTTTCAAAGAGATCACCCCTCTGTCTTCTAAACTCCAGTGAGTACAGGCCCAGAGCCATCAAATACACCTCATATGTTAACCTTTTCTCCCCATTTACAAAATAGCCTTTATTCCTTCTATCAAAGTGCATGAGCATACACTTCCCTGCACATTCACTCTGTGAGTTCTTTAACGAGTACACCTGCTAATCAGCCAATCATGTGGCAACAACTCAATGCATGCAAACATGGTCAAAAAGTTCAGTTGTTGTTCAGACCAAACATTAGAATGGGGAAAAAATGTGATCTAAGTGACTTTGACCATGGAATGGTTGTCGGTGCCTGACAGGGTGGTTTGAGTATCGCAGAAACTGCTGATCTCTTGGGAGTTTCATGCACAGCAATCGCTAGAGTTTACAGAGAATGGTGCAAAAAAACAAGTAAATTAAATACAATTCAGTGAACAGCAGTTCTGTGGGCAAAAATACCTTTTTAATGGGAGAGATCAGAGAAGAGTTGAACCAGACTGGTTCAAGCTGACAGGAAGGAAACAGTAGTTCAGATAACCACACTATACAAAGGTGGTGTGTAGAACAGCATCCCTGAATGCCCAATAGGTCGAATCTTGTAGTGGATAGGCTACAGGAGCAGAAGGCCATGAATATATACTCGGTGGCAACTTTATTAGGTACAGAAGATCTATACAGAAGTGGAATTCTTGATATGATAACATATGATATATTGCTCAATTATAGAATAAAGCTGTTTCTTGAAGCAAAGATCACTCCATTAATTGCTGATATGTTTCATTTCTTATTCTGATTAATATAAAAATTCCAAACAAAACAGTAACTTAAAATGCCCAATGACAGAAAATTCTCTGTATTTCTCTTTCTCGTATTCCCTCGATTTTATTTGACTTCAAGATTTGACATGTAATCTTTCCTGCGAATGATAGCTCAGTTTCCTTTTGGGTCACATTATTTTAGTGTTCTTCCATACTGGAGTGAACATCAATGATAATTTGAAATTTAAATCTCAGTGGTTTCACTTTACACTGACAATGCAGTCATGGGGCTGGAGTTTTCCAGAATCTCAGGCCACTAGCGTGAAGCATTCAGCAGAAGCTTATTGGAAATCATTGATGTGTGAAATCAATATTCTGGAAAATGATGAACAGCTTACTTGCTGTATTGCTATAAGCTTTCTGCTAAATGGCAAGAACTGTTGGAAAGTTTCTCCATATCAGAATGAAGCTGGAAGAATTTCTGATTCCTTTCCGTTCTCTTTGGGATTAACATTCACTTTACAATCACATGGGGGTGAATTTCATCTCAATTTCACCCAAATTCAGGGCAGAAATGGAATAGCAGAAAAGCAAACTGTTGCAATGATAGATTCTTTTCCCTTCATCTAGACACCAGACCTCTTCAATCCCAATGCCTTTATCATTGTCACAGATTGCTAGCTGTTCTTCCCCTACCTGCATACAGTCAGAGGCTAAAGGGCAAGACTCCAGAGGTAAAAACCACAAAGAGGTGATTATGGGCAGCAGAGGTGTGTCTACAGGATTGCTTCGAGTCAGATGACTGGGCCATTTTCAGGGACTCATCAGAGAATCTAAACGAATATGCCACAGACATTGTCACAGACTTTATAAAGTCAGTCACGGACTGAGGTCCAGGTACAACCTCCAGAAAGCCATCTCACATGTGGCAATTTTGGACTGAACCTGAATCCCAGAAGGGTGCTCGACAGCTGTGGCAGGGCTTGAATGTTAACACCTCCTACAAAGTAAAACCAGACAACGTATGTGACAGAAAGGTTTTGCTCCCAGATGAGCTCAATGCCTTTTATACATGCTTTGACTGACAAAACAATGAAAGCACATTCACAAACTCCAACAGCCCCCAGTGAGTCTGTAATTTTAGTTTCTGAGGCCAACATGAGAGCAAACTGTCAGGCATTTAGCCCAAACGGTACCTGGCCTAGCACTGTGCTAATCAACTGGCTGGAGTGCTCACTGATATCCTTAATGTTTTGCTTCAGCAGTCTGAGGTACTCATTTGCTTCAAGCAGGCTTCAATTATACCTGTGCCAAAGAAGATCGTGGTAACCTACCTTAATGTCTATGATCCAGTAGCACTTACAGCACTGTGATGAAGTATTTTGGGAGGTTGGTGATAAAACCTAACAACTCCTGCCTTAGAAGCAACTTGAATTTGCTCCAATTTGTCTACAGACACAACAGGTCAATAGCATATGCCACTTCATTGGCTTGTTACTGAATCCTGGAGCATCTGGACAGTAAAGGTGCATACATCAGGATGTTCTTCGTTGAATACAGCTCTGCATTCAACACTATAATCCCCTCAGAATTAAGCAATAGACTCCAAAACCTAGGCCTCAAAACCTCCTTGTGCAACTGGATCTTAGATTTCCTCACTTGCAGACCCCAGTCATTTCGATTGGCAACAACACCTCCTCCACAATCACCACAACACTACGTGCTTATTTCTTTGGTCTACTCACTTTATACTTAGGACTGTGAGTCTAAGTATAACTCCAATGCCATATTTAAGTTTGCTGTTGATACCACAGCTGTTGATCAAATCTAAGGAGGTGACAATTCAGCACATAGGAGGGAGATTGAAGATTTGGCTGAGTGATGCCACAAGAACAACCCCACACTCAACGTCAGCAAATCTGAAGAGCTAATTATTGACTACAAGAGGATGAACCGAAAATCCGTGAGTCAGGCCTCATCATTGGATCAGAGATGGAGATGTCTACAGCTCACTTTCTCAATATTTATTACCTGTTTTTTATTACTGTTGTTTGTTTTTTTTTTAATTTCTTTTTGTATTTGCATAATTTATTGCCTTTTGCACATTGGTTGTTTGTCCATCTTTGTTATGTGTAGTTTCTCATTGATTCTATTGTGTTTCTTTGTATTTACTGCGAATGCCCACAAGAAAATGAATCTCAGGGTGGTATATGGTGACATATATGTACTTGGATAATAAATTTACTTTAAACTTTGAATTTTGTTTGCTGACAGAATCTCAAATGGTGATGAGGAGGAGTACAGGAGCAAGATAAATAGGCTGGTTGAGTGTTGTCACAACACCGATTTTGCACTCAACATCAGCAAGACCAAGTAGAGGAAATCAGGAGAAAGCACACCAAACCTCATCGAGAGATCAGCAGTGGAAAGGACGAGCAGTGTCAAGCTCCTGAGCATCAGCATCTCAGAGGATGCAAACTGGGCCCACCATATTGATCCAATCTTGTTTAAGGTACACCAGTGGCTATATTTCATTCAGAGTTTGAGGAGATTTGGTATGTCACCAAAGACTCCAGCAAAATGCTACAGATGAACTGTGGAGAGCACTCTGACTGGTTACATCACTCTCTGCTACGGGGGGTACAAATGCACCAGATTATTGGAGACTTCAGTTCCTTGATGGGCACAAACACCCCCACCACTGAAGATATCTTCAAACGCCAGTGCCTCAAGAATGTAGCATCCATCATTAAGGACCCTCCCCATCGGGACATGCTTTTTTCTCATTATTACAGTCCAGGAGGAGGTATATAAAATTGAAGACTCACATTCAATGTTTTAAGAACAGCTTCTTTTCATCCTCCATACAATTTCGGAATGGACCTTGAATCCATAAACACTACCTTACTATTCTTGTTATATCCTGTTTATTTACATAATTATTTTATTGTAAGCTGTAATAATTTGTTATGCCTACACTGTACTGTTGCCAAATAACAACAAATTTCACAACTAATACAATTGATAATAAACTTGATTCTAATTCTGAGGGACTGAGTTCACTTTCAATGCTTTCCAAACATTTCAAAACTATTGACTAGAACCTCATCTTCAGCTGGTTGAGCTAAGTACGTTGTTTGATACCATTAGTGCATTGTATCTCCAGAATTTGTTCCACTAATGTCCTTGATAACACATCAATTTTGTTATCCACATCTTATTTAAATTTGACTAATTTTCATTTCAAAAATCTAAAAAACGACCTTTGCTTTTCAGTTTAAAACCGTAGTAGGTTGACATTAAAATTTAGTGATTTGCAAAATGGTCATGAGTGATACATCATTTCATGTCAATATTAAGCAATAAAATCCATATGAGGGGTCTTTAAAAGATAAACCATATGCCAGTCTCCTTTGAAAAAGAAGTGATTACATTGTTTCAATAAGAAATTTGATTACTTGTCCCAGACTAGGGTGAAGTGCATGTCAGTAACTAAGCTAACAATGGAGTTAGATTTTCATTCTTTGCATTGCTCTTCAAAGCAGGATCATTAACACAACAATAATAATTGGTACTGCATGGGAATCAATTGCATATCAAACAACTTCTCATACTGTGCACAGAACATGTGAACTTCTACCAATCCTGAAAGCACCATTCTCCTCTGAAACTAACTATTGAAGTTGTACTGCTGCTTTTCAAAGGAAAATTATGTTACGAAAGAAAGCAGTAACCACTTATTGAAACAAGGACCATTGAATGATATAATATTAAATACAATTATTTACTGTGTTGATGAGAAGAGCAATATAAATCATTAGGAGAGTCATCTAAAGTCTGCTCGCATTGGGGTTATATATATTCAATCCATTTATTCCAGATTTGATAAAATGTTTCTTTTTGAGTTCTCAGGGAGTAGGTCAACTTTTCCATTTTAAATATTTCCAAGATAATTTCGTACCAATCTTCTAATGTAGGTGGTATTGGATTTAGCCATTTTCTAGTGATTGATTTCTTACTTGCCGCTAAGAGGGCCTGCAGCAACTTTATATCTTCCTTCTGTTCAAGGAACAATACCTGCCCCAAATAGAGCGTCTCAAAGTTCAGAGGTATCTGGGACCTAAGTACCTTAACCAATGTTCTATGAATACCTTCCCAAAATAGACTTAATTTAGGGCAATCCCAGAAAATATGAAAATGATTTGCCTCCTTGGAGCCGCACCTTCTCCAACACATCACATTTGTATCTTTATATTTTTCCTGATATGGGGTACGTAAGCACCCCTAGTCTAAATGTTTGTTGTTTTTTTTTGGAAAATAGAAAATTAACACAAGTAAAGGGAAAGATTTGGGAAAGGGATAAAAAAAATGAAAAAATTAAGTAAATAAGTACATAGGGATTGGATTATTATGTCTGTGGGCAGGAACAAGCACGATCAAATTGGGATATAAACACCTACAATGGTTGGTATATACGCTTGTATGCAACATTTTGGACCAGTGGAAATGGTCCAGAAGGGTTGTATGGAAACTATTATTACCATTTTTCTTAACAACTAATTTCATTACTTAGCCTAATAGGTTAGATTTACCACAGTACATAATTATCTATTTAAATGTTTATTTTGCTTTTATATCATCTCAATATGTACTTAAGAAAGTATAAATAATTGTAGTTTTATACATATAAAAAAATGGAAAAGGCTATATGTGTGAAAAAAGTACATGATAATTGTGAACTCCTTATCCAAATAAAAATAAAATTAAAAAAAAATAAATACAATTATTTATGCAATTAAAATGTATGAGCTAATTGGTTTAATCAAAATATTAGCTATCTGAATACCAATAGTTTTAAATGCTCCAGTAGAAAATGCTTTGCCATGAGTAATCTGATATTGTTCAAAGCCTGCGGTAGACCTGACCTTATTTATCTCTGTGACTTCCAAAACTTAAACAATCTTTAAGTGCTTATCTCCCTCCAGCTCCTGCCTCTTACATATCCCTGAGGTTCCTATCATGCTTCCAAAATAAGATTTTTTTTGGCTGAGCTTTGCAAGAAGCAAGGTGAAAAATAGAGGATTCAAGAGACAACGCAGTCAGGCCTGTCCGGCTGGTGTTTGATTGCCCCTTAATCTCCACCAGCTCCCTATACTGATAATTCAGCTGAACTGCAATGAACTGATTGCTGTAAAAAAATGTGAGTCAACACAAGAATGGATTTGGATACAGACAGAGCTACACATTCAGAATGAAACTCAGCTCCTGTGATTCCAGAACCTAGGAAATTGCCCCTTACCTAATGCCGCCTTGAACCAATGGCTGTAGAGCTGAGGGGAAATCAAACTAAAACCCAGTCAAATTGAAGGGTTTGATCTCAACAAATGGTTAGTAAAGACCAGACTTCTGCCCCTCTTCCCATTCCTCTGTACAGTTGTCACACCTACTCACAATCTCTGTGCCACCCCTCCCCTCTCTGCTTTCCCCACCCTCTTTATTTCAGTTTCTCTCTTACTGTATCTCAATCTTTTCCTGTCCTATTGTCTTCTTGCCCCTCTCTTCCCTTTCACTCTATAAATTCTTAGTTCCTAATTGGTTCTGACAAAATGTGAATTTGACAATGATTCTGAATGAGTCAACATTTTAATTTTTGCATGAGAAGTTCAAGATCCCTACCCGACCTTTTGAACTTGAAACAATTATTCAGCCCTTTATGCCCAGGTGACACCCTGGGCATAATTCATAACTAGGTATGAATTATAACATCCAGTTAAGTGACATAATGATCCAGACAGATTATTGTTGTTACTATTGTTAGTTACAACACTATCCTCTCAATGTGATACAATCTCTTTATTAAAACATGCTAAAGACTTCTTAACATTGATAAAAGGGAGAAAAGGATTGTAAGAGATTTTTTAATAGATCCAAAATATAATAATTAAAATAGATTGCTTAAGTGATATAGAAGGATTTTCAAATACGGTACTTTATCATCTGTCGATAATTTATGGATCTAAATTTCTCATTCAGAGGAATTTACACTACAGATTGTGGTGAGACACTCTCCCACTGTGTTTTGATTTTTTTTTAATCTAATGTGACCTTAAAATTTTATATTCTTCTTATTTTTTTCCTGCAAGTTAGTAATGATTTATTTTGCTTATCTGCATCATAGCTTACAAAGATGCACCAACTGCATATATCAAGTCATTTTTTAAAAAATTATTTCTGATGTCCACATTTCACTCAATTTAATGGTTTTATTTGGTTTGTAGATTTATCTTTTACAGAACACGAAATGCACTGGGACTTGGACATATTACACATCATCTGCTTATCATGTGGGAGTGATGCACTGAGAATAACATTGTGTGGAATAGGAGACCAGGGATATTTTGAAGTACTAATTGTACACTTTGGATTATCATAATGTTAAGTACAGGTTGAAGTAGAGGTGTTCAATAAAGTGATTGAAAGATCCTGAAGGAAAATTTAACCATTGACAGACATCATTAAAAGGAAGTGCAGCTAGAATCAACTGAAGAAGCACTCTGCTTAGAGCGCACTGTGATGGTCAGTATTTTGGTTTTCAAATTAATTGGTTGTTGATCTACCTTCAGGTGAAAGACTATTTCTGAAAAACAACATTTTATTTCCCTTAACAGTCAAGACACAGTCAAAAAACCGAGTGAGAATAAAATATGCTATCATATGCAGTATTTCTCCATATCATGTTAAGGATTCAATGCTAGTGAATATTTATTTAAAAACAGGAAAAAAAATCTGCTGACGCTGGAAATCCAAGCAACACACACAAAATGCTGGAGGAGCTGGGCAGGCTCGGGACTGAGGAAGGGTTTTGGCCTGAAACGTCGACTGCACTCTTTTTCAATAGATGCTGCCTGGCCTGCTATGTTTCTCCAGCATTTTGTGAATATTTATTTAACTTCAGCAACTTTTATATTAATGATGTAAATCAGAATGCAAGGCACACACTCTTCCAATGGGGAGTGTATAATTGAATTGACTTTATTTCTTACGTCCTTAACATACACGAGGAGGTAAAAATCTTTACATTATGTCGCCATCTAAATATGCAATGTGCAATTTATAGTAATTTGTAATAAATAGTATGTGCAACAGGACAGACAACATAGCATAGAAATACAATTGTATCAGTGTGAATTAATCAGTCTGATGACCTGGTGGAAGAAGCTGTCTCAGAGCCTGTTGGTCCTGGCTTTTATGCTGTGGTATCATTTCCCGGATGGTAGCAGCTCGAACAGTTTGTGGTTGGGGTAACTCAGGTCCCCAGTGATTCTTTGGGCCCTTTTTATGCACCTGTCTCTGTAAATGTCCTAAATAGCAGGAAGTTTACAGTTCTCATACCAGGCAGTGATGCAGCCAGTCAAGATGCTCTCAATTTTGCCCCATAGAAAGTCCTTAGGATTTTGGGACTCATACCAAACCTCTTCACCGTCTGAGGTTAAAGAGTCGCTGTTGTGTTTTTTTCACCACACAGCCAGTATGTACAGACCACGTGAGAGACTCGGCGATGTGTATGCCGAGGAACTTAAAGCTGTTCACCCTCTCAACCCCAGATCCATTGATATCATTAGGGTTAGCCTGTCTCCATTCCTCCTGTAATCCACAACCAGCTCCTTTGTTTTTACGACATTGTGTTGCTTTCTTGACACCACTATGTCCGGTGATGACTTCCTCTCTGTAGGCTGCCTTGTTATTATTTGAGATAAGGCCAATCAATGTAGTATCATGAGCAAATTTAATTAGCAGATTGGAGTTGTGGGTGGCGTCATGGGCATACAGGTAGTAAAAGAGGGGACTTAGCACACAGCTCTGAGGGGCTCCTGTGTTGAGAGTCCGAGGGGCAGAGGTGAGGGAGCCCACTCTTACCACCTGCCAGCAATCAGACAGAAAGTTCAGAATTCAGCTACACAAGGCAGTGTGAAGGCTGATCTCTCTGAGCTTCTTGTCAAGCCTGGAGGGAATTATGGTGTTGAATGCTGAACTGTAGTCGAAGAACAGCATTCTCACATAAGCATCCTTCTTCTCCAGATGCGTAAGTACGGTGTGGAGAGTTGTGGGTATTGCGTCATCTGTTGATCGGTTGTGTCGGTAGGCGAATTGTAGGAGGTCCAGTGTGGGTGGTAGCAAGCTGCAGATGTAGTCCTTGACCAGCCTCTCAAAGCAGTTGCTTATTATTGATGTGAGTGCGACAGGACATCAGTCATTCAGACATGTTACCTTGGTCTTTTTAGGTACATGAACAATGGTGGATGTTTTGAAGCAGGAGGACACTCTACACTGGGAAAGGGAGAGATTAAAAATGTCCGTAAACACAGCTGCCAGTTGTGCTGCGCACATCCTGAGTACCCACCCGGGGATGCCGGCCAGTCCTGAAGCCTTGCAGCTGTTCACTTGTTGGAAACATCTGTGTACTTTGGTCTCAGAGATGGTCAAGGTGCAGGTCACATCGATGGCTCTCCTTTGGAGGCTCAGTGTTGGTGACATCAAACCAAGCATAAAAAAGTTTTTGCTCATCTGGGTGAGAAGCAGCGATGTTGGCAGCACCACTGGGCTTAGCTTTGAACTCTGTGATGGTGTGTAGACCTTGCCATAAGCTGCATGTGATGTTGGTGGAGAGTTGTGCCTGGATCATGTTCCTATATTGTTGTTTTGCTGCTTTGATGACTTTGCACGCATCGTAGCTGCATTTATTGAGTTCCTGTTGGTTACTGGCAACGTAAGCTCTGTCTCGTGCGGTTAGTGCGGCGCGCATGGAACTGCTGATCCAGGGTTTTTGGTTTGGATATACCCTGACCGATTTTTGGGGGCAATGCACTTCTGGATGAAGCTCGTGAGCTCATCTGTGAACTCAGAGATATCCTCATCACGAGAGACTTTCCGATTGACATCATCAAAGCAGCCCTGTAGCATGGAGACCAATTGGTCGGACCAACAGTGGACGGTTTTACCTAAGGCTACCTCTTGTTTCAGCTTCCGCCTGCACTTTGGCAGCAGCAAGCTGGAGGAGTGATCCAACTTCCCAAATGGTGGACGGAGAAGTGCTTTGCAAGCTTTGTGGAAGGGAGAGTAGCAGTGGTCGAGTATGCTACCTCCCCGTGTGCTCACCTGGATGTGACGACAAAACTTCAGAGAGACTTCAGTCAGCGACACTCTATTGACATCTCCAGTGATGATGAAGGCAGCCTCTAGGTGTAGACTCCAGGGTGCTGATGGTCTCGTAGAGTTCCTTGAGAGCCAGGTCAGTATCAGCCTGCGGCGGAATATACACAGCTGTAGTAATAACAGCCATGAGCTCTCTAGGCAGCCAGAGAGCTCTACACGGCAACACAAGGTACTCCAGATGGCATCTCTGTAAGTGGGTTGCGGGGGTGCTCCAGACGCTCAGCGAAGCAACATGACATGTTGAAATGAATTATTATCATTCTATTGATTTTGAATTTCTGTTGATACAGTGAAGGTGAAAATCTACTTCTTTGCTGTTCAAAATGGGTTAACCATTCCATTAGAAGGATATCATTTACACATGTAAAACATTCATGGTCTAATATAATCAACAGTAATTTGTACACATGATAAGTGGAGCTGCATTGACAGGTAAGATCATGTTCAACCTGCTATGGGAACCTAACAAGCTTGACTTAAGTGCCTTACTTGTAAATATTGTCAGCATTTGTAGGGATGTGTGTCATAGTTTTCTGAATAAAAGTGCAAGGAAAATAATCTTTTTCTTTAATCACTTTCACCAGAAGACAATGTTGTTGATGGCAGGTTCATTGTTCTCCCAAGAGCAGTGAGGAATGAAACTGTTGTAAAGAAACATAAAATTATGTCCTGTCACAGTAATGGCTATTTCCTTAATTTTATACCTGTAAGTGCATGGGAACATCTGTCACACTTAGGCAATAGGTCAGTGGACCCTTCAGTGAAAAGTACCCACCGTTTTTCATGATCTGTACTAACTTTGCTGATTAAGGAACCCGAAGTGGGTTTTACTGATGTTGGGTAAATGGAAATTAGAATTTTGCTATAAGATGCATACTATGATGAAATAAACGATCTTTAGTTTCATATGTTACTTAGTGTACAATTTCAATTTATTGAAGTTCTTTACTTAACAACCTCTTGTCTGAAGTCTCAAAGAAAAGCCAAGAATCTAAGAGTCATGGTATGGAGTGAATCTGCAGGTTGGTCATTGTTTGTTCAAAGTATCATTACTGACAATAGACCAACGATAAACACATGCACATTCGGTAAAAGAATTAATCTGAAGCGAGGGACATTATTTTAGTTAAAGAACACCAGATCTTTGAATAAATTTCATTGTATTGACTGGTCTTTTGTATGACCTGACTATATCTTCCTTTTGAACCTCTGGTATAAGTGTAAATAAATTTAGTTGCCAGTTAACTATGTATTGATATTTCAATAAGTGTTTTGCCAAGGCTGTATGAAGTTCACAAAATGATCTTTTATAGATACTGCAACTTGTATTCACAAGACAGTTCCTTATTTGAGAAAACCAAATGCAAATTTTGTGATCACTCTGAAGTTCAAAGTTCAAAGTAAATTTATTATCGAAGTACTTATATGTCACCATATACAACCCTGAGATTCATTTTTTTGCAGGCATACTCAATAAATCCATAAAATATTAACCATAACAGAATCAATGAAATACTGCAGTAACTTGGGCATTCAACCAGTGAGCAAAAGACAATGAACTCTGCAAATATAAAAAAGAAAGAAAGAATAATAATAAATAAATAAGCAATAAATATTGAGAACAGAAGATGAAGAGTTCTTGAAAGTGAGCACATTGGTTGTAGTATTATTTAAATGATGGGCAAGTGAAATTATCCTCTTTAGTTCAAGAGCCTGATGGTTGAGGGGTAGCAACTATTCCTCGGCCTGTTGTTCTGGCTCATGAGGCTCCTGTACTTTCTTTCTGATGGCAACAAGAAGAGGAAAGCATGTCCTGGGTGGTGAAGTCCCTGATGATGGATGCTGCTTTCCTGTGATTAATTTTCCTGAGTTTAATGTAGGTGTGCTCAAGGGAGCAGAGGATTTAACCAATGGACTGGGCCATGTAGGATTTTCCATTAAAGGGCATTGGAGCTTCCATACCAGGCTGTAATGCAGCCAGTCAAGAAACTCTACACTTCAATCTACAGAAGTTTGTCAAAGTTTTAGGTGTCATGTCAAATCTTCGCAAACTCCTAAGGAAGTAGAGGTGCTGTCATGCTTTCTTCATAATTGCACTTACGTGCTGGGCCCAGGGCAAGGTCCTCCAAAATAATAACACTGAGGAATTTAAAGGTGTTCACCCTCCCCACCTCTGATCCTCCAATGAGGACTGGCTCATGCACCTCATGTTTCCTTTTCCTAAAATCAATAATCAGTTCCTTGATCTTGCTGACATTGCGTACGAGGTTGTTGTTATGTCACCATTCAGCCAGATTTTCAATCTCCCTCCTATGTACAGAATCATCGCCACCTTTGATTTTGACCTCTGACACCGGTGTCATCATCAAATGTAAAAATAGCATTGGAGCTGTGCTTTGCCACCCAGTCATAAGCGTAAAGCAAGTGGGACAGGGGGCTAAGCACACAGCCTTGTGGTGAACCTGTGCTAATGGAGATGTTGCTGCCAATCCAAACTGATCTGTGTCTGTGAGTGAGGAAATTGAGGATCTATTTGCACAAGGAGGTATTAAGGCCAAGTTCTAGGAGCTTAGTGATTAGTTTTGAGGGTCAAATTGTTTGACCATTGTTCCAACTGTATGGATAGCCCTAAGTTTCCAGTCACCTGTCAGTTTCATTTTTCATTTCAATCATGCTCTGACATATATTTATTCTCCTACAATGTTGTGAAGAAAAACAACATTACCTTCAGGAAAAAGAAAACATTTTCACATAGCCACATTACAGCCTTTCAAACTCAATATTGAGACCAAGAGTTTCAGATCATCAGCAGTTCTATCCTTACATTTCACCTTTCCAGAATTCACAATTTTTTTTCCTTCTTTGGTTAATTGGGGAGTTTTTTTGCCACCTTCTAATAACATCTCAGTATACAATACTATTTTTATTCACTTATCTTAACCATCACTTTTCAATCAGATTCATCACAGTTTATGTCATCCCATCTCTCTTGGTCTCCACTTTATCAGAAACCTTCCCTTTTGTGACTTTGTAACGATTAATCAGAACCAATAAGTTGAGTGTCCAGGATATGTGGTAACAAGTGTACAAGCACAACAAAGTAATTTAAGCCTCATTTATTATCATAAAATAGAAAGCACAAATAAACCACACAAATTACTCCATAGAAAGTCACATGATCTTAACAAAGACTTCTGGTCTCACAATTCTTAGTCACCACTTGTCAGTGGAACTCTGAATTCCGACTCGCTCATGAAACCACCTTGGGTCTTTGGCACTGACTGCAATTTCCTGCTCTTGGTAGAAGTCCAAGAAAAATCACAAAAAAAGCAACACAATATATTCACAAGCTACACAAGGAGAGAGACCTAGAAATAGACAAACTCCAATCTTTTCTCTCAACACAGCCTGATATCTTTTTCAAACATTAAAACAGTCCTCAGAAATTAATTACACATTTTAATGGTCACTCTTTTTGTTAGTCCCCCTATGTCTGGACAGAAAATATTTCTTGGACTTTCAAAAGCACATTAAAGTTTACACACATAAACTATAAGGTAGCAGGGTAGCATAGTGGTGAGCAAAATGCTTTACAGTACAGATGAATGGGGCTCAGTTCCTGCCACTGCCTGTAAGGAGTTTGTCCGTTCTCCTCATGACCGCATGGGTTTCCTCCAGGTGCTCCAACTTCCTCCCACAGTCCAAAGAAGTTGGTAGGTCAATTGGTCATTGTAAATTGTCCTATTATTAGGCCAGGATTAAATCAGAGGGATGCTGGGTGGCATGGCTTGAAGGGAGGGAAGGGCCTACTACATGCTGTATCTCAATAAATAAATAAATAAGCCCAAATGGAGACACGCATTTGCATTTTATAATCATCATTGTCTGAGTGAAAAAGGCCCCCATCAGATCCCTTCTAAATCTAAACCCTTTAAATCACTAAAAGCAATTTTCCTTATTCTAAATCTATGCCCTACTGACATGGGGAAAAATTTCCTGTTACCCCATCAATACCTCTCATAATTTTATATACCTCAATCATGGCCCTTATTAACCTTCTCCATCACTGCAAACAAGCCTGGCCTCTCCTGTCTCTCCTCATAACTGGAATCATTCAACTCAGGCAAACATCCTAATGAATCTGTTTTTCACCCCCTTCAGCACTGTGAGATCTTTCCTATCGTCTGGTGACCAGAACTGCATACAGAACTCCAGGTCAGATCTGACCAATGTTTCATCAAGCTACAGACTCATATCTCTCCTCTTGTATCCCATCTGTCTACTTAACCACATTATCTACCTGTGCTGCCTCATTCAAGAATAACTACACTCTCATGCGAAGGTCCTTCTGTTCCTCAGAACTCCCTAGAACCTTACCATTCATTGTTTATGTCCCAATCCCATTAGTACTCTCAAAGTACATCAGCTCACATTTTAAAATTAAACCCCAGCTGCCACTTCTCAGGCCATTTTAGCAACACATCAAAATAACCCTGTATCATAGGATTACCCCAACACTGTCAAGAACACTGCCAATCATAGTGTCATCTGTGAACTTACTGATTATATCACATACTTAGAAATCATAAACACAATGGATTCAACAAGTACTGCAAATCTTCAGCAGCACACACACAAAATGCTGCAGGAACTCAACAAGTCAGGCAGCATCTATGGAGAGGAATAAACAGTCTGCGCCAGATGCACCAAGATGCAGCTTCTGAGAGACCGTGTTAGGGATCTGGAGCTGTGGCTTGATGATCTACAACTTATGAGGGAATGTGAGCAGGATATATATGGGAGCTACAAGGAGTTAGTCACCCTAAGGCTGCAGGAATTAGATAAATGGGTAACTGTCAGGGAAGAGATGGGAAGAGCTCAGATGATAGAGAGCATCTCTGTGGCCATCCCCCTCAGTAATTTTTATCTCGTTTTGGATGCTTTTGAGGGGACAGAGGACGACCATGGTGATCGGGTCTCTGGCACTGAGCGTGGCTCCATGGTGCAGATGGGAGAGAAGAAGATGAGGAATGCGGTAGTCATATGTGCTCCATAGTGAGGGGAACAGACAGGAGGTTCTGTCAGCCTGATAGGGATACCCGCATGGTGTGCTGCCTCCCACGTGCTAGGGTACGGGATGTCTCAGATTGGGTGCAGAGTATTCTGAAGGGAGAGGGTGAATAGCCAGAAGTCTTGGTACACGTTGGTATCAATAACATAGGTAGAAAAAGGGAGGAGTCTTGAGGAGAGAATTCAGGGAGTTGGGTAGGAAGCTGAAAAGCAGGACCTCTAGAGTAGTAATCTTAGGATTGCTGCCTGTGCCACGTGCTAACAAGTGCAAGAATAACATGATCAGGCATATTAATGTGTGGCTGAGAGACTGGTGTAGCGGGCAGGGCTTTGGGTTCCTGGATCATTGGGGCCTCTTCTGGGGGAGGTATGACCTGTACAAAAAGGACAGGTTAAACGTGAACCCAAAGGGGTTCAATTTCCTAGCAGGCAGGTTTAATAGAGCTATTAGAAAGGGTTTAAACTAATTTGGCAGGGGGATGGAAACTGGAGCGATAGGGCTGAGGATGAGGAAAACAGAAATAAATCAAAGACAGAGATAATAGAAAGGTCAGGCAGGTGAGGCATAACCACGGGCAGTGGGATGAGTTACAGGGCAATAGAGGCGTGGTGCAGTTAAAACAGAAAGCAACAAATATTGGACTGAAACTGTTATATTTGAATGCATACAGCATAAGAAATAAAATGAACGGACTTGAAATTCAGCCACAGATTGGCAAGTATAACGTTGTGGCCATCTCTGAAACTCGGCTAAAGGATGGCTACCATTGGCAGCTGAACATCTAAGGATATGTGGTGTATCGGAAAGATAGGTTAGTAGGCAGAGGGGGTGGTATGCCCCTGTGTATAAGAAATAATATTAATTCATTAAAAAGGGATGACATAGGATTGGAAGGTGCAGAGTCTCTTTGGGTTGAGTTGAAATGGCAAATGTAAAAGGACACTAATGGCAGTTGTATACAGGCCTCCAAACAGCAGTTGGGATGTGGATTACAGATTACAGCAGGAGATCGAAAAGGTGTGTCAGAAGAGCAATGTCATGGTAATCCTTGGGGATTTTAACATGAAAGTGGATTGGGAAATCTAGGCCAGTACTGGACCTTAAGAGAGAGAATTTGTAGAATATCAAAGGGATGGCTTTTTAGAACAGCTTGTTGTTGAGCCCACTAGGGGATCAGCTGTGCTGAATTGGGTGTTATGCAATGATTCCAGAGCTTAAGCTTAAGGAATCCTTAGGGAATAGTGATCACAATATGATCAAGTTCACTTTAAAATCTGAGAAGGAGAAACTAAATTCCAATGTGTCAGTATTTCAGTAAAATAAAGGAAATTACAATGGCATGAGAGGGGAACTGGCCAAGGTTGACTGGAAAGGGACACTAGCAGGAGGGACAGCAGAGCAGCAATGGCTGGAGTTTCTGCAAAAAATGAGGGAAATGCAAGACAGATATACTCCAATTAAGAATAAATTTTTGAATGGAAGGAGGGTACTACTGTGGCTGACAAGTGAAATCAGAGCCAAAGTAAAAGTAGAAGAGGACATACAAGGTAGCCAAAGCTAGTGGGAAGATAGAAGATTGGGAAGCTCTTAAAAACTTTCAGAAGGAAACTAAGAAGGTCATTAGGAAGGAAAAGATGATTATGAAAGGAAGCTGGTGACTAATGTCAAAGAAGATACTAAAAGCTTTATTAAGTATATAAAGGGTAAAAGAGAGTTGAGGACCAATAGAAAATGACACTGGAGATGTAATGGGAGACGCAGAGTTCTCAGAGCAATTGAATGCATATTTTGCATCTGTCTTCACTGTGGAAGACATCTGCAGTACACCGGACATTCAAGAGTGTCACGGAATTGAAAATTACGACTGAGAAGGTCTGAGGGTGGATAAATTTCCTGGACCTGATGGAATACACCCTTGGGTTCTGAAGGAAGTAGCTGGAGAGATTGCGGAGGGATTAACTATGATCTTTCAAGAATTGATAGGTTCTGGCATTGTACCAGATGACTGGAAAATTCCAAATGTTACTCTGCTATTTAAGAAGGGTGGGAGGCAGCAGAAAGGAAACTATAGACCTGTTAGCCTGACATCAATGGTTGGAAGGGAAGCTGTTGGAATCGATTGTTAGGGATGAGATTACAGAGTACCTGGAGGCACATGACAAGATAGGCCAAAGCCAGCATGGTTTCCTGAAAGGAAAATCCTGCTTGTCTAACCTACTGCAATTTTTTGAGGAAATTACAAGCAGGGTAGACAAAGGAGATGCAGTAGATGTGGTGTACTTGGATTTTCAGAAGGCCTTTGACAAGGAGCTGCACATGAGGTTGCTTAGCAAGGTAAGAGCCCATGGAATTACAGGGGAGTAACTAGTATGGGTGGAGCATTGGCTGATCGGTAAAAAACAGAGAGTGGGAATAAAGGGATCCTATTCTGGCTGGCTGGCGGTTACCAATGGAGTTCTACAGGGGTTGGTGTTGGGACCGTTGCTTTTTACGATGTATGTCAATGACTCGGACTAAGGGATTAATGGATTTGTGGCTATATTTGCGAATGATGCAAAGATAGGTGGAGGAGCGGGTAGTGTTAATGAAACAGGGAGCCTGCAGAGAGACGTAGATAGTTTAGGGAAATGGGCAAAGAAATGGCAAATGAAATACAATGTTGGAAAGTGTATGGTCATGCACTTTGGTGGAAGAAATAAACGGGCAGACTATTATTTAGATAGGGAGAGAATTCAAAATGCAGAGATGCAAAGAGACCTGGGAGTCCTTGTGCAGGAGACCCGAAAGGTTAACCTCCAGGTTGAGTCAATGGTGAAGAAGGTGAATGCAATGTTGGCCTTCATATTTAGAGGTATAGAATGTAAGAGCAGGGATGTGATGTTGAGGATCTATAAGGCACTCGTGAGACTACACTTGGAGTATTGTGTGCAGTTTCGGGTTCCTTATTTTAGAAAGGATATTTCTGACATTGGAGAGGGTTCAGAGAAGATTCACGGGAATGATGCCAGGAATGAAAGGGTTACTGTATGAGGAACATCTGGCAGCTCTTGGGCTGTATTCCCTGGAGTTCAGGAGAATGAAAGGGGGATCTCATAGAAACATACCAAATATTAAAAGGCCCGAACAGATTAGATATGGCAAAGTTATTTCCCATTCTAGGACAAGAGGGCATGACTTCTGGATTGAAGGGCATCCGTTTAGAACAGAGATGTGGAGAAATTACTTTAGTCAGAGGGTGGGAAATCTGTGGAATTTGTTGCCACGAGCGGCTGTAGAGGCCAAATCATTGGGTACATTTAAGGCATAGATGGATATGTTCTTGATTAGCCAGGGCATCAAAGGGCATGGGAAGAAGACAGGGGAGTGGGGTTGACTGGAAGAATTGGATCAACCCATGACTGAATGGCAGGGCCGTCTCGATGGACCAAATGGCCTACTTCTGCTCCTATATCTTACGGTCTTGTCATCTTAGCAGTCAATGTTCAGGTTGAGGTTTTTTATCAGGATGACAAAAGAAGAGAGTAGAAGCTAGAATAAGAGGTAGAGGGAGAGGGAGAAATGCAGGCTGACAGGTGAAAGGTCAGACAGGTGAGGGGAGTAAGTGGGTGGGTGGGGGAGAAGGGGGATGGTATAAGAAGCTGGGAGGTGATTGGTGGAAGATGTAAATGGCTAAAGAAGAATCAGTGTAATGGGAGAAGTCAGGGGACCATGGAGGAAAGGGTCGGAGGAGGGGAACCAGAGCAAAGTGATGTGCAAGTGAGAAAGAGAAGGGGTATGAAGTTGACTAGAATATGGAATGGAAAAGGGGGGAAGGAGGAGGGTGGAGAAATTTCTAAAGGTTAGAGAAATCAATGTTCATGTAATCAGGTTGGAGGCTACCTAGACATATTATGAGCTGTTGCTCCTCCAGCCAGAGTATGGCCTCATCATGGGCAGACATTTCAGAATGGGAATGGAAAATTGAATTGAGATGGTTAGCCACTGGAAGATCCAGCCTTTTGTGGAGGACAGAACAAAGATGCTTGAAGAAGTGGTCCCCCACCAAAGCAGAGGAAATGTACTAGGTGCACATAATACAGTAGGTGACACCAACAGACTCACAGATGAAGTGTCATCTCATATGGAAGGATACCCTGAGTGGTGATGAGGGAGGAGATATAGGGGCAAGTTTTGCACTTGTCAGACTTACAGGGATAAGTGTCAGTATGGAGATCAATGGGGAGGAATGAGTGGACAAGGGAATCACACAGAGAGTGCCACTGTGGAAAGCACAGAGTGGGGGGCGGTGGTGAGGGGGTAGGAAATATGTGCTTAGTGGTAGGATCCTGTTGAAGATGGCAGACAGTACAAACCATGTTGTGCTGGATTCCTTGGGTGTGGGGTGGTAAGTAAGGAAAAGAGAAATCCCCTTCTTGTTATGGCAGGAGGATGGGGGTGAGGGCAGATATGCGGGAAGTGGAGGAGGCAGCTTTACTTAAAAATAGCAGAGGTTCTATCATGGATCCTTTTGGCCACTAGCCAAAGCCAAACCCAGAAAGCAGTCCCCTACCGTCACCCTCTGTTTTCTACTGCCAAGCTAGATTTGGAACTAATTTATCAAGATTTCTGTGGACCCTAACATTTTGGACCAGCGTCTTATTTGGAACCTTTTCAAAAGCCTGAGTGAAATCCTTGTAATTCACATCTACTGCACTGCCCTCATGCATATGCACTTTATTACCACCTAAAAAAAGATCCAACTTAGTATCTCTTCAGTCTAAGGGTATTCTAAGAGCAATATTTATGTAAGGTTAAATTTCTTAAGACTTCAATGTTAATCACATTCTCAAACATGAGTAGAATCCTAAATGACCAAGATAATGGCCCTGATTTTGACAGGAAATACCAATGGTTCAAAATGGACTATCCTTATTAACCCAAATGTAGTAAGCTTACTAATTTAAATGGGGATTGTCTAGCTGCAAAGAATGAAAGAAAAGGGATGGAAAATTGTCTTACTTAAGATTTTTAGTTGAGTTTAGACTTAATCCTTTAAACTTATTTTTTCAATATATTTATTCTTTATTTCATTTTTAAGTTCCTCAATGTTTAACAGCCCTAATGTCCTGCAAAGCTGTGGTGTGAATATGCTGCCTTTTAATCCTCTCAATGGCTTTGCATGTATCTGAAGTTTAGCTGTGCAAGAACTACTGGCAGCAGCTGAAGGCAGCCAGATCTACCTCAATAACTAAATTCATTTAATGGATCAGAGTGTGTTTTATATACCAGAATCTTTCCTGAATCTCTGAAGCAGTGTATCATTTCTGAAAATGCCACGTTTCCATGGAAACCCCAGACAATTTGTGTTAGGATGTAAACTTGGCATCGTGCATAAATTGGAATAGTATCTTTCAGACAATGCCACTCCATCATATTCATGTAAGCATAACAGCAAAAATCAGCAACATTTACAACTTGCAGCGCTGCAGCAAAGAACTGGCTTCCAATAACCTTAATTCTGAGTATTTCAGTAACAAAGGTAAAAGGTAGATCCCACTAAGGTTTGAACCTAGATTATTACTTCAGTGGTGCATTGGGATCTGAGGGGGATTCTTTTAATTCTGAAAGGGTGGTTGAGATCTGTAACATGCTGCCTGAGGAGATGGTAGAGGCAGATTCCCTCACAATATTTAACAAGTGTCTAGACAGGGACTTGAATTGCCAGGTCATAGAAAACTGTGGACCTAATGAAAGTCAATGGAACTAATGTAGCTAGGTACGGTGGGAAGAATGAGCAAGATGGGGCAAGTGGTCTATTTTTGCTATACTACTTGGGATGGCTCTTAAATTTTCAACTTGAATTTAATCCATCAGCACCAAGTTTATTCCATCAAGCACCAGTGAATTTGACTGTATTGCTAACCACTTGCATAATACTCTGCAGTACCTAGTTTTCTCCTGCAACACCTCCCAAACCTGGAAGGACAATGACAGCAGGTACACCGAAACAGCGCCACCTGCAAAATTCCCTCCAAATCATGCCCTACTCTGGTTTGAAGATATAGTTGCCTTTTGGTCACCGTCACCAGCTCAAAATTTGAAACTCAGTGCATAACAACATCATCAGGACTGGAGTGGATCAATGAAGGTCCAAATTAGGGTGGGAAACAAATGCTTTATTTCCTATATTCTGCAAAGAAATATAAAACAGCTCTGGACAATAGATAGTTGGATTACTGGAATTTCTCTACAGTACAGTGTTCCCCTTCAGATTCACAAATTAATGCATGCATTATTAAGTTTATGATAAATGCATATATAAGTACACATCTTTGTGTGATTTTAGTCTCTACATTTAAGTAAAGGGATTTTCAGATATAGAGTATGACATAATGTGAAAAGCTTAGTTGAAGTTTTGTTTTCCAGGGTTCTCCAATGAGTTAGTGAGTAAAACTGAACCATAACAAAGCTAAAGGACTGATGTCCAGTCTGTATGTTATGTAGCTGACCTCTACTGTAACAGTAGATTGTGCATTAGACATCGATCCTAAAAAGATTGAATTGGGAAAACAGCAAGAGATAGCACCAGCCAGAAAATAGGTGTAAATTTTAACCACAATTTGACTTTGTTGTTGTAAGATTGATGATCAAGTGGAATATTGACAGTCAGTAACACTGGAAAGCTGACCATTCTTATAATGCGCTGATTGATGAGACTCTGTGGATCTCAATGCCAATAGGGTCGATGCTATTAGGTGGAAAGGAAGGAATCTGGGTGAAATTCTTTTTATAATTGCTTAAAATTTGCATGTTCCTATTATTTCCTGAATGTGCCACAATATAATCATTCTTAAATTTCTGTTCAGCCTGCCTAATGACTTCATGTTTTATGATCCATTGATAATAGGATTTATGACTTATGCAACAGGTTGCTTTAAGAATAATAAGGGATTGTGGTTATGTTGCTAGACAGCTACAATTATTACTATAAAAACCCGGTGAAATGCTTATGAAGGTTACATGGCATATTCAGCTTACAGTAAATATTTGGACACATAAAATGAAAGGAATATAGAATGATGGAAAATGAGAGGAGAGCATTAGAAGTAGTTTGTGAATTATTCTAGCAAATAGTAAGCAAAGAAACCATGTGCTGAATGGTCTAACTCTTGTAAATGTTTATTATTCTAACTAACAAAATTAGAGCTATTGATATTTCGAGGCTGCTACCTTTTGCATACAAGTGCTTTGGGCTTGCCAGCAATACCTTCCCCAAGAGAAATCCCCTTTAATAATAAAAATGAATAACTGTAACATTGAAAAGAAAAACAAATGTCTCTATGTAGCCATTTTACTTCTAGTAATGAGGAAATATTTGACATACCCCTACTGTGCTCAATGACTTACAGAAACTTTATTGGTTCAAAATAGCAAAATCCATATATTTACAGCTTTTGGCTGAGAATCAGGATTCAGTAGCTTGCTTTACGTGATTAATTATGTAAACTGTTAAAGAAAAGGAAATAAGCTTCACACTATGAGGCCTCTTTATCATGGCGCCCTGGTGTGAATAAAACTATAATTGCTTTCTCAACGACAGAAATGTGATGCAGATGAGTATGGAAAACAATTTTCTTCAGGGGCCTACAGTCCTCCCTCCCTGTTTGTATTCCACTGAGCCCAAAAACCCATGAACAATTTAAACAGCTCATGCAAGTGCAGCAGTCACAGCACATAACTTGTCAAGTTAATTTATGATGGAGTGTAATTGCCAGTGTTGTTAGGTTACAAAGCAAAAGTGATTGAGCTCTAAAACATTACAGTGCCTCATTTTTTATGTGACACAGAGAGGATTCAAATATAACATATCCATTTTAAGATGAAGAATTGATTCAATGTCTTCTTTCTTAGGAGTCAGCAAAACCAAACAATCGGAACAATAATGGTGATGACAAGTATTGATCACTCTTCATCGGTGTCCTTCAGAACTGGCACTGATCATCAATTAAATCCCCGCACTATCTAATTGTCATTGATCTAAAGGTCAATCTGATTAAAAGGGTTGTGTAATCTGAATTAGTTATTTGGATTGCAGAACGTTGTTGTGGAGCTCCCCTAGTAGGTAGCCAGCTAAAGCTCTGCCCTGAAGTTGGTTCAGTTGAAGCTCTGAGGCTGAATCAAGAGGTTGCATTTGGATTTGCCATTATTTTATTACAAGTATTTAACATAGAGGGAGGTAAAGAGAGTTAATGTCAGCAAAGATCAGTCATGATCATATACAATGGTGTGCCAGGCTTGAGGGGACAGGAGACCCACCGTTGCTCCTCCTTTGTGATTATACTTGAGGCTAAAGAATAGCATTTGGTATGAACAAACTGAAATAATGCTTGCTGGGTAACAAGTTGGAGCAACATTGGACCTGGATCTTATACCCTGGTACCAGTTGCCATTGGAATCAGTCAGGAATGTTGTAGAAACTTATAGGAACCATTTGAATGAATTAGCAAGAAGAAATATTTTATTGAGTTTTGAAACTTGATGAATCAAAATTGATGTAGCAAGAGGAACAGGTGTTAATCTAAGCCCAGCAGGCCTTTGCTTGTCATTGGCATATTCTTCAGGAATTAACGTCTAATTTTCCTACTGTATATCTCAGAAATGCCAACATGTCCTGAAGGATTCACAGATGAATATATTACCAACTTTTTTTGTATGTGACCTTGTGTTAATGTTCAGCAAACACTTTTTTTTTAAAAAAGAGCAAAGTTGACATAGTTTTTTGCTTGTTGCCAGCAGCAGGATTTGACCTACAGAGTTAGTAAACCAAGTGCAACAGCAGAGAAAGTGCAATTAAAAAAATAATACCCATAGCAAGTGCATTGCCACTGTCAGGCATCACTGAAATAAAACAGAGCAGATTAACCCCTTCTGAGCACTAAATACACTTTGGAACTTTCATATTTGTTAACTGCTAAAGTTGATATCAGAGGACAGAAAGGATAATTGGCTCTAGATGGAAACATGAAGGGAAGAGAAGTGGGAGAGAGCACGATGTTTGTACAGGATAAAGCACAGATGGGGGTGTGGGAGGGAAAGAGGAGATGCTGATACTGTGCTCCAAATTCAGTTTATCAAAGAAAATAATGAATAAAGGACATCCTGCACTTTAAGTCATCTTTTATTTGATTCAAAACTAATAGAGTTTAATGTAATTATATTCTAGATCATCCACGCTATGAAGTTCTCATCAGCTCAGTTCAAATTTCTATCTACAATGACTGCAGTTTAGGGTAACCCATCTGAGATCAATTTAATTTATTAGAAGCAGTATGTACATAAACTAAAAGAATATTAAAGTTGATAAAACTCACAATGTCTTTTAAAGAATACTTATTAATGTTAGTGGTGAAAACTGCCCAGCAGATTATCGGCACCCAATTGCCCACCATTGAGAACATCTACCATAAACGCTGCCTGGGCAGGGCGACGAGTATTATCAAGGATACATCTCACCCTAACCATGGATTTTTTACTCTCCTCCCATCTGTTAGGTGCTACAGGAGCCTCCGCTCCCGCACCAGCAGACACAGGAAGAGCTTCTTCCCTGAGGCTGTGACCCTGCTGAACTTCATATCACAGCACTAAGCAGTATTGCACCCATATTGTACTGTCTCAGTACTTTTATATTTGTGTGCTGTAGCACTTACTTTTTATTTTCAGTTATTTTGTAAATAACACTATTCTTTGTATTTCTGGTTTGATGCTAACTGCATTTCATTGGCTTTGTATCTGTACTCGGCACAATGACAATACAGTCTAATCTAATCTAATCTAAGGAGACAGTCTACCTTTTTTCAAATGGAAATGAGTTAATCACCTATGTTGCTGATCTGCTCTGATTACAAAAAATGTTTTTTTTCTGTTTCAAAACCAGTAAAAACAGGTTTACAGGTTTTGAATCACAAGGAGAAGGTTGAAGACATGAAAAAGAAAGGGCAGGCAGATAGAGGAAACAAGACGAGGAGAGAATGGGTGATGGAGGAGGAAAGAATAATGTGTTGGAACCAAGGAGAGAAAAATGGGAAGGCAAAAAAGAGTGTGTGAGGAGTGGTCATAAGTTGTATAGAATACTACAGGACTGCAGCACTGCAACAAGATATTAATGTTTGTGCTTCACAGAATACAATTGTTACTTCTAACCATATCTGCACATCTCTTTCCCTTCATCCATATATCTAGTTTTCCCTTAAAATCATCTATAATATTTGATTCCCACAGACCTCAATTCTCCACTATGTCCATCACACACAGAAAACCTTTGGGTAAAAGGCTTCTCAATTTCTTGTTGAGTTTAGACAGATTAGGAGAATGGGCAAAGAAATGCTGAATGGAGTACAGTGGCGGGAAGTGTATGATCATGCACTTTGGTAGAAGAAATGAAAGGGTTGACTATTTTCTAAATGGAGAGAAATACAAAAATCTGAGGCACAAAATGATTTGGGAGTCCTTGTGCAGGATCCCCTAGAAGTTAACTTATAAGTGAGTCTGTGGTGAGGAAGGCAAATTCAATGCTAGCATTCATTTCAAGAGGACTACAATATACATTCGTAAAAGCAAGGATGTAATGTTGAAACTTTATAAAGCACTGGTGAGACCTCACTTGGAGTAATATGAGCAGGTTTTGGCTCTTTATCTTAGAAAGGTTGTGCTGAAACTGGAGAGGGTTTAAAAGAGGTTCATAAAAATGATTCCAGGATTGAATGGAGGGCAGAGGTTAGGGGCACCTAACAGCGACTCCTTTGCTTGCAACTTTGGAAACAGCTCTATTTCTATCTTTAATATCTGCTTTTTTTCCTTTTTAGGGTTCTTTTGAAGACTTGACCTGAAGTTACACATTGACTTCGGTTCTTTGCAGGAATGGGACCCGCTCTCAGTGCCTCATGACCGGCTGCTTTTCGATATGCCAAGGACACGGTCTGAGAGACAAGCGCACCTTCAGGGTGTGGGATTCTCGTGGCTCTGGACATGGGCAGATTCGAGGTCGGTGCTGCTGCCTGATGTGTCACGGGAGTACACGGAAGATCGAAAGCAGCGAGCTGGCTGCTGTCTATGTGCCCAGAGACCCAAGATCTTTGGGCACAGAGCTCGGAAAAGGCGATGCAACAGACTTATAACACCATAAATCAGTGAGTTGTTTTAGAACATAGAACATAGAACATAGAATAGTACAGCACAGTACAGGTCCTTCGGCCCACAATGTTGTGCTGACCCTCAAACCCTGCCTCCCATATAAGCCCCCAACTTAAATTCCTCCATATACCTGTCCAGTGGTCTCTTAAACTTCCCTAGTGTATCTGCCTCCACCATTGACTCAGGCAGTGCATTCCACGCACCAACCGCTCTCTGAGTGAAAAACCTTCCTCTAATATCCCCCTTGAACTTCCCATCCCTTACCTTAAAGCCATGTCCTATTGAATTGAGCAGTGGTGCCCTGGGGAAGAGACGCTGGCTATCCACTCTATCTATTCCTCTTATTATCTTGTACACCTCTATCATGTCTCCTCTCATCCTCCTTCTCTCCAAAAAGTAAAGCCCTAGCTCCCTTAATCTCTGATCACACTGCATACTCTCTAAACCAGGCAGCATCCTGGTAAATCTCCTCTGTACCCTTTCTAATGCTTCCACATCCTTCCTATAGTGAGGCGACCAGAACTGGACACAATACTCCAAGTGTGGCCTAACCAGAGTTTTATAGAGCTGCATCATTACATCGCAACTCTTAAACTCTATCCCTCGACTTATGAAAGCTAACACCCCATAAGCTTTCTTAACTACCCTATCTACCTGTGAGGCAACTTTCAGGGACCTGTGGACATGTACCCCCAGATCCCTCTGCTCCTCCACACCACCAAGTATCCTGCTATTTACTTTGTACTCTGCCTAGGAGTTTGTCCTTCCAAAGTGTACCACCTCACACTTCTCCGGGTTGAACTCCATCTGCCACTTCTCAGCCCACTTCTGCATCCTATCAATGTCTCTCTGCAATCTTTGACAATCCTCTACACTATCTACAACACCACCAACCTTTGTGTCATCTGCAAACTTGCCAACCCACCCTTCTACCCCAATATTCAGGTCGTTAAAAAAAAATTGTTATGTCTCCTCTCTCACTGTGAAATGGGCATGCCTCTTTTGCCCTTATTAGGGAGAGAGAGAGTCTGTGGTATGTCAAATTACCGGGTGAACAAGTAGTCTTTGGAGCACTCCAAGTCTGTGTCTTTATTGATGCTTTGCTACACGCTTGAGTGCTCGGTGGAGGGTACAGATGCTTTTTTGCTGGTGGAGGAGGGGGGATTGTTGATTTGCTGCTGCATATGTGTGGGAGTGGGGTTCTGGGGGGGTTCCAGCATTTAACTGCCATTCATTCTTTGGGCCACTCCTCTGTTTTCATGGATGTTTGTGAAGAAAAAGAGCTTTAGGATGTATATTGTATTAATTACTCTGACATTAAATGTACCTATTGAAACTTATTGAATGGCTTGTCATATGAAGAGTGTCTGATGGCTCTGGGACTGTATTCACTAGAATTCAGAAGAATGACGGTTGACCTCATTGAAACCTATCGGATGGTGAAAGGCTTTGATGGAGTGCATGTGGAGAGGATGTTTCCTATGGTGGGAGTGTCCATCACAGCCTCAGAATAGAGGGACGTACTCTCCTTTTATAAGGGAGATGAGGAGGAATTTCTTTAGTCAATGAATGGTGAATCTGTAGAGCTTTTTTGTTGCAGGCGGTGGAGGTCAAGTTCTTATGGCAGAGGTTGATAGATTCTTGATTGGTCAGGGTATGAAGGGATACGAGGGGAAGGCTGGAGATGGGGCTGAGGAAAATTGGATCAACCATGATGAAATGTTGGACAGACTCAGTGGGCCAAATGGCCTAATTCTGCTCCTATATCTTATAGTTTAAACAGTCACTTCTTTGTAGTATGCCCCCTCCCCATGCTTTTGGACTGGATACAATTTCTCTACGTTTGTCCAATAATATGCCTAAATTATCTTAAAGACACTTTCTGGGTTAATCTCAACTTTCTCTGAATTCTAGGAAGGATAGTGAGGGGAAAATGATGTGAGCTGGAAGGAAAATTAAGAGTTTGAGAGGCAGAAATAGTGGGAGCAAAATTACATCAACAGGAAAAAGGGGAAAACATTTTCGTATGGAATGGGGAGAAAAGAGGTAATGATAACTGCCCTATTCTCCAACCTCTGAAATGGGATCTAACAGAACTTTAGGAGATGCCTCGTTATAGTTCTTGATTGACACAATTCAGTCTTCATGGATCAGCCATTTTCCATGCTGGACTCACCCAATGTTATTCCCTGTGCCCTTCTCTTTATTTTGGGGGGATAATCACTGAGAGCATTATTGGGAAAAATTAGTTTACTGGTACCAAAGAATACTGTAGGGCACCCTTAGCCTATCCAGGTGATGATGCTTGATATATAACAGAATTTAAATGTTGTCTCCATCTCCAGACATTAGCCTGGCCCTAGGAAACTAATTCAGGTTCATCCTGTTTGATGTATTTATAGCCTGCCAATCCTCCACTGCACCAGTGAATGTTGCCCGTTATGCCTCATGGTCCTTGTCCAACCCACCTTCCACCTAGCCAGCACCAAAATACTAGATCTCAATTATACAAACCAAAGGTGCCAATCACCCAAACCAATCTATCCACATCAACACACTCATTCAATGTCCTGATTGCGGGACACGAGGCACCAACTCACCAATTGCTGGTTTACCCCTCCTCAACTCAACACTCCTTCCCCCTATTCTCCCTGTAACTCACCACTCTTCTCCCAATGTACTCTTCCTCTAGTCAGTATCTCCCACTTTGCAATTGCTGATGACAGGTCTCACCATCAACCCTTGTTTCAGAACACAGGACACCACATATGTGCTCTCTCACACATAGGCCTCCACCAATCCTCCTAAATCTGGCAACACACATCAAAGTTGCTGGTTAACGCAGCAGGCCAGGCAGCATCTCTAGGAAGAGGTATAGTCGGCGTTTCAGGCTGAGACCGTTCGTCAGTCCTGGCCTGAAGGGTCTCGGCCTGAAACGTCGACTGTACCTCTTCCTAGAAATGCTGCCTGGCCTGCTGCATTCCCCAGCAACCTTGATGTGTGTTGCTTGAATTTCCAGCATCTGCAGAATTCCTCGTGTTTGCGCCCCTAAATCTGGCACTTGTTTTATACATATTTATATTCTTTTGCCTATACACAGCATGAAAAATAGAGCTTACCTCTGTGCAAGGCCAGCTAAGTATTAGTCAATGCCTTGGGTCTCAGATACTACAGAATTCTCAAACAGCAGTCAAAATACTATTGAGTGCAACTGGTTCTGACCCTCAAAAGCACCAGTGGATTTGGAACCTTCATCTTTCCTAGTGTAACAAATTTTAATGAGTACTTTCTCAGCCTCTTGTTGTTCAGCCCTGACCGACAGGTATATGAGTTAATTTCTGTGATTAATCTTATTAATCATTTTCTATTCTTTTAAGATTTCTTCAGCACCTAACTTTAAACAGCCCTGTTGCAGCCCACACGCAGTCATTAATGGTGCTATTATAACGGTAGTATTTTAACAATGGTTTCTCCTTGGTGCACTAACTTTACCTGTTAACCACTGCAGAGACATGTTTGCAGGACATCATAGATTGGAACCGGAATACTGAAGCATATATGGAAGGACCAGTAACTGGTAAAAGGTGGGGGAGTGGTTCCGTTCATTTATGTTGGTCTGAGCACAACATAAGTTCAGGAATCCATGATATATAAATAGATTGAAGATACAATAGATAGTTTGAAGAGATTCCTGGACAGGTACATGGAGATCAGAAAAATAGAGGGCTATGGGCAACCCAAGGTAATTTCTAAAGCAAGGACATGTTCAGCACAGCTTTGAGGGCCGAAGTGCCTGTATTGTGCTGTAGGGTTTTGATGTTTCTATGTTTCTATAAAAATAACAGATAATAAAACCAAGAATTCACTTCCAGGAGTAGCATATTAGGCCCCTAGAAATTGCAGAGAAGGAAGAAGTAATGAAAGCTTCTCAGAAACGTCTGCCGATAATCTGGGGTAAGGGTGAATTTTAACCAATATATAAAGCATAAAATTCAGATAGGCAAAAGTAGACTAAGTGATGAGTTTGTGAAGTGTATTCTGTGTAGATTCCTAGAATATCACCTTCTGGGTCTAATTGGAGAGCAGGTTATACCAAACCTGGCATTATGGAATGAGATGGGATTAATTAATCACCCCATTGTCAAGGTACCCCTTGGTCAAAGCAATTATAAACTGATTGAGTTTTGTACTCAGTTTCAAAAAGAAAAGAATGGGTCACATATGAGTAATTTAAGCTGAATATTACAAGAGCAATCATGAATGCCAAGCTAGCTAAAATAAACTGGCTAATTACGTTAAGGGATTGCTGAATCAAGAAGCAGTGACAGACGTTCAAGGAGTTCATTCAGCACATGAAGGATAGATGCATTCCAAAGAGAATGAAAAGTTCTAAGAGGAGGACTCACCATTGTTAGTTTACTAAAACAAGTTAATGATATTATCAGTCTTAAAGGGAAAACAAATAATAGTGCAAAGATAAATAGTAAGTCTGAAAATAGGACAGAATATTAACAAAGTGCAAAATATGATTAAAAGAATAACAAGGAAGGAATAATTGGAAAATCCAGTTCAGTTTATTGTCATTCATCTGTACACATGTATACTGCCAAATGAAACAAGGTTCCTCCGGACCAAAGTGCACAATGCAATACACATAACTCACACACATAACACATAAAGTAATACTCACAAAAATAAATTAACAAATAATAAGGTGCATATATGACACAAATTAAAAAGTAAACAACGTTATCAACGCTTCATATGTGATGAGACCTGGGAGGTGGCAGGGAGTTCAGCAGTCTTATGGCCTGGGGGAGGAAGCTGGTTACCATCTTAACAGTTCTTGTTCTAATGCTGTGGTAGCTTCTGCCTGATGGTAGTGGGTCAAAGAGATTGTTGGACGGATGAGAGGGATCTGACTCTGCATACACAGCTCTCCTGATAAATATCTCTGATGGGTGGAAGAGAGGCCCCGATGATACTCTCAGCAGTATTCAAATAACCTTTGTTCAGATACCTTGTGATTTCTGTACCATTGATGCAGCTAGTCAGGACACTTTCCACGGTGCTCCTGTAAAAATTGTTTAAATGGGGGGTGGGATCCTCACCTCCCTCAATCTCCTAAGGATGTGGAAATCCTACTGTGCTTCATTGACCAAAGAGGTGATGCTGAGGGACCAGGAGAGACCGTCTGTCATCTGCAATTCAGAAACTTCATGCTCCTAACTGTCTCCATGGAGGACCCATGTATGTGCAGTGAGGAGTCGTCAGCTTGACCCTTCCTAAAGTTCACAATCATCTCCTTGGTCTTGTCCATGTTGAGAATCAAGATGTTGTTCTGCATCATTCTACCAGCCTCCCTAAATCCTCTCTGTACATCACCTCATCACTGTCATTAATGAGGCAAACCACTGCTGTATCATCAGTGAACATAATGATTCTGGTTGAACTGGTACAGCTGGGCAGAATTATAAAAAATACAAGCGTTAAGAATTTCTAGAAATATTTAAAAAGAAGAAAAATGATCAAAGTGAATGCTAGTTCAAGAGAACACGAGTCTGGGGAAATGATCATGAAAAACAAAGAGATCAAAGACGAATTGAACAGGTATTTTACATCAGTCTTCATAACAGAAGATAGAAAAAAATCCCAGAGACAAGCGGAAATAGGGAAATGGGAGGGAGATCTGCAAAATTGCAATCATAGGGAAGTGATAATGAGCAACAATTTAGAGATGTCCCTTTAGGTGTCAAGGAGTTTATCATAGTGTCTTCAAAGAAATGGTTACCTAGATACTTGATTCATAGATTTTAACTTTTCAAAGTTCCCTAAATTTGAAATAGGTTTAATCAGATTGGAAAAAATGCAAGTATAACTTTTTATTCCAAAAGAGTCAGACATGAAGCAAGAATCAACCAACCTGTTAGCTTCCATTTGGCATTTTAAAATGTTCAAAGCTACTATTAAAGACATTACAGTAGGGCACCTTGAAAAATATCAAGGGAAATTCAAAGTAGCTTGGCAAAAAGGAACTTATGCTTGACCTATTTATTGGAGATCTTTGAAGAAGCAACAGGTACTGTGGATCAAGTGATATGTATAAACATATTACATTTTCAACTGTTACAACAAGGATCTTGAGGAAAATAATAGTTCATAACACAGGAGCTAACATTTTGTTACAGTTACAAGACTGGCTGACTAATAGGAAAACAAGTGTAGGCGTAAGTGGGTCTTTTTCTGATTGAAAAGATACAGTAAGTGCCAAAGTACCAGTGCTGGGACACCTCAGTAATTTACATTTTGTACAAATAACTTGGCTGAAGGCACCAAAAGTACAGTTGTTAACTATGTTGATGGTATAAGTAGGCTGTGAAGAAGACATAGAATATAGAGTAGATAGCTTAACTGAATGGGAAAATATCTGATAAATGGAGTAGAATATGGAAAAATGTAAAATTCTCCATTTTGATGGGAAATAAAAGCCTACTATTCAAATAGTGAGATTGCAGAGCTCTGAAGTAGAGCATATAGCATAGAAATTTACAGCACATTACAGACCCTTCGGCCCACAATGTTGTGTCAACCATGTAACCTACTCTAGAAACTGCCTAGAATTTCCTACTGCATAGCCCTTTATTTTTTCTAAGCTCCATGTATCTATCCAAGTCTCTTAAAAGACCATTTTGTATCCGCCTCTACCACCTTCATTGGCAGTGCATTCCATGCACTCACCACTTTCTGTGTGAAAAACTTACCTCTGACCTCCAACTTCCAACACCTTAAAACTATGCCCCCTCATGTTAGCCATTTCAGCCCTGGGAATAAGCCTCTGGCTATCCACATGATCAATGCCTCTCATCATCTTATACACCTCTATTGGGTCACCTCTCATCACCCGTTGTTCCAAGAAGAAAAGGCCAAGTTCACTCAACCTATTCTCTTTAAGGCCAATTCAGGCAACATCCTTGTAAATCTCCTCTGCACTCTCTCCAGAGTATCCACATCCTTCCTGTAGTGAGGTGACCAGAACTGAGCTCAGTACTCCAAGTGGGATCTAACTAAGATCTTAAATAGCTGTTAAATTACCTTACGGCTCTTGAACTCAATCCCATAGTTGATGAAGGCCAACACACCAGACACGTTCCTAATAACACTGTCAACCTGCACAGCAACTTTGAGTGTCCTATGGACATGGACCCCAAGATCTCACTAATAATACTATATTCTGTCTTCAAATTTGACCTACCAAAATGAACCATTTCACACTTATCTGGGTTGAACTCCATCTGCCACTTCTCAGTCCAGTTCTGCATCCTATCAATGTTGCGCTGTAACCTCTGGCAACCCTCCAGACTATCCACAACACCCCCAACCTTTGTGTCATCAGCAAACTTACTAAACCTATCCTTCTACTTCCTCATCCACGTAAGGATCTGGTGTCCTAATCACAAAGGATTAGTAAGCATGTACAAAAATTAAACAGGAATGCAAACAGAATGTACTTGTTTATTCATAAGAAAATGAACCTGGGAGTAGGGAGGTTAGGTCTAAGTTATGTAGGTAATTGATGAGAACACATCTGGAGCACAGTGCACAGCAATGGTTTCTTTATTTAAGGAAAAGGTGAGTAAATTTGATTCAATTCACAGAAGATTAACCAAACCAATAACTAGAATGGGTGGATGATGTTTTGTATAAAAATTGGGCAGACCAGGTTGGTATGTACTGGAACTTCGAAGAATAGGATGAAACTTGATAGAAACTTTTAAGCTCATGAAAAGTCTAGGTAAACTGGATATGGAGAAGTTATTTACGCTTTTTGGAGAATCTAGTAGAATTATGGATTATTATTTTAAAATAAGAGGTTATCCATTCCTTTTTTCTCTGTATTTTTGGAAATTTTCCGCAAAAGGTGGTAGAAGCAGGGTCTTTCTTTTTTTTTTATTTTAAAAAAGAGTTAAATAGTATCTGTTTATACGAGAATAAATCACTGAAAGACGGAGCAAGTTTGACAGATAGAATGTCACCCTCCTGCTTCTAATTTATAAGTTCATACATTTGTATGATAATAATCAGAAAGGACGCAGCTCTTTCTGACTTCACATGGGCACTGAATATCACTAACTGTATACAATTACCAATCAAGTTATCTTCAAAAGATCCCAGAGTGCTCATATAACACACAGGCTTCCATTCATACAATCTGCGACTGGACTGTGACCACAAGAAGATTTTTCTGTAGAACCGCACAAGATCCAGAGGCAGCTGCCAAGTGTCTTTTCCCTAAAGCATCCTTTCACACTTCAAGGCACACAACCTCAATGGCTGCTCAAAGACAAATGAAACATCTTAAAAGCTGGCTGGTGTCACCCATCATGAACTAAGCAAAAAATCCCTGGGGGTGGTCCATCTGCTTCTCTGGTCTATTACTGAATGAGCCAGCAGTTTGGTGAAGATGCTCTAGGTACGTTAACGAGTCTGAAGGTGTCCTTTGCTACTCATCAACCAGAACCTCCAGTACACTGTACAGAGATGCTACATATTGTACCTGAAGAACGAATAAGATACAATACACTGAGCCTCTTTTGATGAGGTGTGAAAGGAGGAAGCATCTACAGGTAATGCGGACAAAGTGGTAATTATTAATATCAGGGTCGCTGGAATGCCTACATTATAGCAAGGTTCATTCGGCCCTGTTAATCCACCCACCTAACTTTAAAGTGCAACCCACTCCCTCCCCATTGGCCTTCACTCTATTCAGACCCTTTTCATCCAACACAGGTATCTCTATGAACTGCCAGCCTTCACTTGTCCTTCCTCCACTGCTCAGCGTCAATTCATTTGTCAGCAATTTATATGATTAAGCAAACCATTTGCCAGCCACTAACTAAAATATTCTAGACCAAAAAGACTCACCAACAAATTATATTTTTGGAAGCCTAGGAGCTTAACAATCTATCATTGTATAAAATATGAATGGAGAACATAAGTGCAATTGCAAATTCTGGTTCCTAGTTGTCTTAGTTCTCCTTTTTTTGGGGGGGTCAGTGGAGGCAGAGAAGTAGTCTTTCAGACCCCAATCCCTTCAGTTGATTTTCTTTCGGCTTCTTCCACTGGGCTTTGGAGTCCAAGAGGGCCCTTTGATAGTGAGCTCACTCTGAACCTGTGTAGAGGCAGACTCAGTCAGCAGGGCATATGGAGTACTGACTGATAGGAAGGTGGTGCATGGCCATGGTTAGGAACTCTTTGGTCACAACCTGATTTCCATGTCCCCTTTTACTAGTATCTATCTCCTGGGGGTTTCACATGCTCAACTCAAGGTACTATACGTCGCCCTCAATAAAGTTCTGAAATGTGTAAGTATTTTATTAAATGCTCCAGACAAGTGGCTTTTGGTTGCCTTGTTGAAGACTCCATTGCAGGATCTTCCATATCTCCCCACTCTTGCTCTCCTAATCGTTCCCCATGCATGCTGAATTCAGCAGGAATGCTAACCATTCATTGCTGCTACTCCAGTTCACTGGAAGGATTTGAATGGTGGTGATTGCATTCAAATAAGCAGAATCTGAATTCTGACAAACCCTCCAGTGTTGACTTAGCAAGGCTGTGCATGTTTACACCATCTGCTCTGGCTCAGTTATGATGAGTAAGTTACCAGATGAAAGTCGAGCCAACTTTCATACTAGATGGATGACAAGGAAGATAGATCTAAATGACTGAGTGATGGTGGTAGAACCAAGTCCTGTGTTGGTGAAATATTGGGAGTTAATGACTCTGAGGAGGAGGCTGCCATACTACAATGTTCCTTGTTGGGTAGGTGAAGACCATCTGGGAAGGTAAAGATGGGCACTGGGACTCTCCAGTTGGCTATGTTAATGGTCATCCTCAGGTACCTGACCACCTGGCACACGCTGCTAACAACATTCTTATTAGTGAGTATCAAAGCAATAAAATAGATCGGAATGATCTCTGCAATGGACATGCACTCCATTACTTATCTCCAGGGATACTTCCTCTTCAGATACTTATTACTGGGTTGGAAAAGGACTCGACTCTTGCCTAATGGTTCTTCTTCTGTCAAGGGAGATCCAATGAATGGGACCAATGGTGCAGTGAGCATCCATTAATACGGATCATGGCACATTGCTGCATATAGATGAAGTGGGATGTCTATGGTGGATACACACTGAGGACATATCTGGCCAAAGGAGATGGGTACAATTAAAGCTGAGGTAGACTGAAGAAAGCAGATGGTAGGATTTGGATTAATACATACATCAAGCAATTGGTAAATGAGCCAATGCTGTCAACCTTCCTTATCTTGTGGATATTAAACTGGATGTGGCACAGTAACTAGATAGAGAGGAATACACCCAGCTGCCTGCTGTGGGCACCTCTAGTCATGCTTTTCGGTACGCTACCAGACTTCTTCCTGTTGCCCAATTTCTGGCTTCCCTGAAAGCAATTCAAGAATCATCAAATTTTACAATCATGGTATACTTTTAAGTTAGAGAACTGGAGCTGAGCTATGTGCTCTATTACATCCACTCAGCACAATCCCTTTTTATCACTACAGAAGGGCTACTTTATCCATTCATATTGATTTGTTTAAAGAACGCTCTGGCAACAAAGCCCCAAGTCATTAAAAAGGTAAAGGAGTATTCTCTCTTTTCCAGGTACAGAATTTAACCCAGCTGGAGGGCAGTAATTTTACAGATATTTTACCGTGCTCCCAATAGATGAGGCTGCACTGTTGTTGTGTTAAAAACTGTTTTCAGATCTTTTACTAGGTGCTTTAATATAATAAGAAAATGAAAACTTGGTGTGCATTGATCTGCTTTAAGCAGCAATCTTCGCCCAATACATATCTTTATTTATGACTTTAGATTCTGTTTGGTATGAATCTGGATATCCCAGAGAACTTGTAATCAATGGATTTGTCAGAATCAGAATCAGAATCAGGTTTATTATCACCGGCATGTGACGTGAAATTTGTTAACTTAGCAGCAGCAGTTCAATGCAATACATAATCAAGCAGAGAGAAAAAAAACAATAAATAAAATAAAACATAATAATAAATGAACAAGTAGATCAATTATGTATATTGATTAGATTATTTAAAAATGTGCAAAAACAGAAGTACTGTAGATTAAAAAAGTGAGGTAGTGTCCAAAACTTCAAAGTTTAGTCAGAAATCGGATGGCAGAGGGGAAGAAGCTGTTCCTGAATTGCTGAGTGTGTGCCTTCAGGCTTCTGTACCTCCTACCTAATGGTAACAGTGAGAAAAGGGCATGCCCTGGGTGTTGGAGGTCCTTAATAAAGGATGCTGGCTTTCTGAGACACCGCTCCCTAAAGATGTCCTGGGTACTTTGTAGGCTAGTGCCCATGATGGAGCTGACTAGATTTACAACCTTCTGCAGCTTCTTTCAGTCCTGTGCAGTAGTCCCTCCATACCAGACAGTGATGTGGCCTGTCAGAATGCTCTCCATGGTACAACTATAGAAGTTTTTGAGTGTATTTGTTGACATGCCAAATCTCTTCAAACTTCAAATAAAGTACTGTATAGCCATTGTCTTGCCTTCTTTATGACTACATCAATATATTAAGACCAGGTTAGATTCTCAGAGATCTTGACGCCAAGGAACTTGAAGCTGCTCACTCTCTCCATTTCTGATCCCTCTATGAGGATTGGTATGTGTTCCTTCATCTTACCCTTCCTGAAGTCCACAATCAGCTCTTTTGTCTTACTGACGTCGAGTGCCAGGTTGTTGCTGCAGCACCACTCCACTGGTTGGCATATCTCACTCCTGTATGCCCTCTCGTCACCACATGCGATTCTGCCAACAATGGTTTTATCACAGCAAATTTATAGATGGTATTTGAGCTATGCCTAGCCACACAGTCATGTGTATATAGAGAGTAGAGCAGTGGGCTAAGCACACACCTCTGAGGTGTGCTAGTGTTGATAGTCAGCGAAGAGGATATGTTATCACCAATCCGCACAGACTGTGGTCTTCAGGTTAAGAAGTCAAGGATCTAATTGCAGAGGGAGGTACAGAGGCCCAGGTTCTGCAACTTCTCAATCAGGATTGTGGGAATGATGGTATTAAATGCTGAGCTATAGTCGACGAACAGCTTCCTGACATAGGTGTTTGTGTTGTCTAGGTGATCTAAAGCCATGTGAAGTGCCATGGATATTGCGTCTGCTGTTAACCTATTGTGATGACAGGCAAACTGCAATGAGTCCAGGTCCTTGCTGAGGCAGGAGCTCAGTCCAGTCATAACCAACCTCTCAAAGCATTTCATCACTGTCGATGTGAGTGCTACCTGGCGATAGTTGTCAAGGCAGCCCACATTATTCTTTTTTGGCAGTGGTATAACTGTTGCCTTTTTGAAGCAAGTGGGAACTTCTGCCCGTAGCAGTGAGAGGTTGAAAATGTCCTTGAATACTCCAGCTAGTTGGTTGTCACGGATTTTCAGAGCCTTACCAGGTGAATAAAAACAAATTGAACCATGTGCTACAGAATGATACAGTTACCTCTAAGCATAAATTTCAACTTTCACTTTAAAGCAATTAATAGGTGAAAAATGTACTTCCATATTTTTCTGTTTTGTAACGACAGAAAGAAAGCCTGACAACCAAGCCTGCAATTATAACATCAGAAACATGAACTAAATGTTTTAACACATTTCTACACATAGAGCTCTCATTCCAAATATCTCAGCAATTAAACAGAGCTGATTATGGGGAAACCTATTTATCTGACCCTGGATGTGTTCTGTGATCCCCAAGATAAATTCCCTTCCGACGCTGACACTGCTTCAGAAGGATCACTTTGATTTGAACCAATATGCAAAGGGATGTCTGTTTTCTATAACATGAGACAGAATTGGTAAAAAAATCTTTTAATTATAATTCATCTTTAATCTGACATGCACATATTGGTGCATGAACATTGGTCACATTCAAGAGTAACCTGTACATCTCCACATTCCAAGTTACTCTGGTATAGATTTTCCATTTTCTGATCTTTGGCTCAAACTTCAGAGAAAGTATTCTGTTTTGATGAGGAAAGAGAGGAAAGTGTTGGAAGAAGAATCTGTGCTTGACTGAGAAAGATGCGTATCGTGTGCAGAGATGACCAAAATTAGATGTGTCAGGAGATGTAGGAAACCAGCTGCAAGCATTAAATCACGTCTCCATTTCAAAGTTCATTTAACTTCAAGTTCAAGTTTATTGTCATTCAACTGTATTCATGTATACTGCCAAATGAGACAACATTCCTTCAGACCAAGTTGCACAACATAGTACATATAACTCACACACAAAAGAGATAAAGTAATATTACAAATAAATAAGCAAATTCTGAGGTGTAAATACAACGCAAGTTAAAAAGTAAACAGTATAACGCTACTGCCACTTCATATGTGATGAGAGCTGGGTAGTGGTAGGGAGCTCAGTAGTCTTACAGTCTGGGGAAGAAGCTGTTCCCCATCCTAACAGTTCTTAACATAATGCCACAGTACCTCCTACATGATGGTAGGGGATCAAAGAGATTGTAGGATGAATAGGAGGGATTCTTGACAATGCTAAGGGCCCTGTGTATGTAAAGCTGCTGATAAATATCTCTGATGGGAAGAGAGACTCCAGGGATCCTCTCAACAGCTCTCACAATTCCTTATAGGGACTTATGGTCAAATGCCTTGCATTTCATGTAGCAGACAGTGATGCTGAGAGACCAGGTAAGCTCACCCATTATGTGCACTCTCAGAAACTTGGTGCTCCTGACTCTGTCCATGGAGGAGGTACGTAAGTGCTGTGAGGATGGTCACCGTCACCTTCCTAAAGTTCAGAATCATCTCTTTAGTCTTGTTCACGTTGAAACACCAGTTGCTGTGCTCGCACCATTCCACAAGCTGTTCCACCTCCTCTCTGCAGGGCACCTCATCACTGTTGTTGATGAGGACAGCCACTCTTGTGTCATCAGAAAAATTGATGTTTCAGTTTGAACTGGATCTAGCAATGCAGTTATGCATCTGCAGTCTGAACAGCTACAAGCTGAGCATGCTGACCTGGGGAGCACTGCTGCTCAGCGATATGGTACTCGGGATGTTTCTTCCAGCGCAGACTGACTGCGGCCTTTCTGTCAAGAAATTCGGGATCCAGTTACAGAGGAAGGTGTTGAGACCCAGCAAGGACAGTTCACCCACCTGCGCCTGGGTTACTGTACAATCATATTATATGCAAGCTGAAGTCAATAAGCAGCATCCTGGCATGTGAGGCACTATTTTCCAGGTGGGACAGGGTGGAGTGGAGTGCAGAGGCTATGGCATCATCAGTAGACCGATCTGAATGATCAGAGAACTGGAAAGGGTCCGATCTGACAAAAAGATGGAAGCACTTCATCATTGTTGAGGTCAGTAATCATTGATTTAGGAGAGTTCTGTTCATTAATTAATATATGAGCTATTTAGGTCTGGATAAAAGATTCTTCCAGAGTACAGATAAAAAAACAAGTGTTTAAAGAAGGTGATGAAGAAGGTCAACACAGCCACATACATGTTAACATTGATGTAGGATATTGTCTGTGTGCAGTTCGCATATTCTCCCTGTGACCATGTGAAATCTGGTTTCCTCCTACATCCTGAAGACGGACTGCTATAACATCTCTCTCGGTAAAGGGAAGAATCAAAGTTGATGGCCTGTAAGAAAGAATGAACTATGGGACTGCGGAGAAATGAGGCTGATAGGATTCCTCTGGTGGCCACTGGTGTGCACCAAATAGGCTAAAATAGTTCATTCGGATTACTGTAAAAAGCTGATATTTTAAGAGCTGTAAAAATGAAGCTGAAAAATCACAATGCCAAATGGATTTTTTTTTATTATTATCTAGTGAATTGGAAAATGTATATATTCACTGGGGAGTATAATTTAAAGATCGTAAGAAAAGTGCAGTTAACAACTTCCTGATAGAATCACGTGGTACAGTAACATGCCCTGATGGTCCACCTAACTGTGATGTCTACGCTATGCCAATCCCATTTGCCTATGTTTAACCTGAGCTCCTATTCCAAATATTCATCACCATCTGGAAAACCTACTCCCCAGATCTCCTTTGTTTCTCTTCTATCCCCTCAGAACCCTGTTTTCTAGTTTTCGGCTCCCTACCCTTAAAACATGATTATATTTATATTTAATCCCCACATAATTTTGTAAACTTCTATAAGGCCACTCTTCAGCCTACCACAGTACAGTGAGAATAAATATTGTCTAGTCAGTCTTTTCTCTTAATACCAGCTCTCCATTCCAGGCATCTCATCTGCAGTTTCGCAATTGTTACCACATCCTCCATGCTGGTAGGGTCCAGGGGTTCATACCGAAGATCAAAGCCCGAAAGTCAATCAGAGGTCTGGAAGTTAAAACCCGTTGGCTGAAGACTGGAGACTGGAGACTGGAGGCCTGTCTTGGAGTTGGAAGGCTGTCTGTGTGTCTGGTGGGTGAGAGGGAGCAACCAGGCTATTGTTTTGTTGTTGTTGTGTTCTGTATTACTCTGCCAAGCATTGTGAGCATGCCATGTTGGCACCAGAATGTGCAGCAACACTTGTGGGCTGCCCGAACACATCTTAGAGGTTAACACAAATGATATATTTCACTGCATCTTTCCAGGTACATGTGATAAATGAATCTCAATGTGAATCTGGTGGCCTGAACTGTACTCACTCTCTCTTGGGAAAGCTGTGTCCATGTCTATAAACTTAATTTAAAGAAAATACATTTGATAATCTGCTCACCCTGACACATTAGTATTAATTTTTTGTAGGCATCCATTAGTCTCGTGAGACCATGGATTTGCGCCTTGCAAGGCTTCCAGGGTGCAGGCCTGGGTAAGGTTGTATGGAAGACTGGCAGTTGCGCATGCTGCGTCTCCCCTCTCCATGCCACTGATGTTGTCCAAGGAAAGGGCACTAGGGCCGATACAGCTTGGCACCGGTGTCGTTGCAGAGCAATGTGTGGTTAAGTGCCTTGCTCAAGGACACAACACGCTGCTTCAGCTGAGGTTCGAACTAGCGACCTTCAGATTACTAGACCGATGCCTTAACCACTTGGTCACGGGCCAACACTTACTATTAATAAACCGACATAAATCAACATTTCCTAGCTCAATGGTCATCTAGTAATCAAAGGAAGATTGCTGTTGGGTAATGCATCACCCTGATACTGCTGAGTCTGCAAATATTATTGGCTATTTGTGAGACAATCAACATGTAGAGATACTCAGAGAATTTCAGTGAAGGACTCATCCCAGATGTAAAATTTACCTGAATACTGCATAAGAAGAGATTAATGGAATGAACAGAACATAACAGACAAGCAGAAGTTGGCTATTCAACCCTTTGAGTTTACTTCCCAATACAATAAGACTATGGCTGACATTTGATCTCATTTTCCATTTCCTTGCAGTAGCCCTATTTCCCCTGGTTGTCCTAATATCTAAAGTAATCTAACAATCTCTGTATTGAACATATGTAGCAATTGAACTTCCATGGATCAGAGATTGATTTCTCTCTGGGTGAAGATATATTGTAGAAGATATATTGCCCAGAATGGGCAACTCTCGAATTGGAGTCAATGATCCTTGGTTCTAGACACAAAAGGCATGTCAATTCCTGGAGGAAATTAGTGTATTTCAAAGAGATCATCACTTATTTGCCTTTCTTGTTGAAAGTATAGGCCCAGTCTGTCCTTAGATGACAAAAGTTCGTACCCCAGCTATCAACCTGGTTCAAGTACCTTGTATTTTATTTGTGTTAAATAATGATTAAGGTGCTTAACTCACTGTTTGACTAAATAGTTATCTTCTAAGTTCTCATGCTTGAGGTAAATAAGACAAAGAAAAATCTGACACTGGTTAGACAAGTTTAAATAAACATACTTACTGTTTGGCTCACAACAATTTGCCTTCTTAGCATGAATAAGTCAACAAGTTAATATCAAAAGTGTCACAATGGTTTTAAAAAATGGGATAATATCAATGAATGAAAATACACATTTGCATTGAAATCTTCCGATATTCACCCGCAGCTATTTTGATGGTGATTGCCAAAACACACAACCAACTTTCTTAGCATGGATAATGTTCTACCAATAACTTCTGGAAAGTTTTTTGGTGTGCTAAAAACAGCAAACTTCTTGTAATGTCACAACTCTGGCCTATTCTGAGCCTGTTAAGGCTAAAGCAAATAGTTTCTCCTAACTGAAGCAATGTACAATTCTGTCCAAGACTCCTAGAAATTTAATTTCCATCCATAGTGTCCAGCTTTGTAGTGCCTCAGTGCTACACAATCTGCTTCTTTCTTCTGCACAAGGTCTACAAATAGTCATGTAATAGTTCGAGCTCATAGGACTAGATGTTTCAATAGCTAACTTGGGTCATGGCATAGAGATCTTGTGGTGGGGCTTGCTGGGTGGCAGATGCTTCCCAGGGGTCATCAAGTGGGCATCCCCCTTCTTATAAGTAAGAACCACTGTATTAGCCTGCCTTTGCAGGGTAATGTATTTGGGAGAAATGTACGTAATTCACAACCGCCAACATTCAGTTGGGGTTTCACATTAAGAAAATGATCTCCAGAAGGGCAATTTTATTAAAATGGAAAGATGCCTCTGCTCCCACTTTGATACAATGGTCCTCTCAGATTATGTTATGTCTTAGTTTGGAAAAAATTAGAAGTTGAACTTTTGATCCTAGATTTGACTTTGAGAAAGGGTGGGGTTCTTTTGCCTGTTATTATCATTTGACTTGAGTTAATAAAGATGGTCCTTTTCTGATGCTTGGGTATATGGATTTGGTTGGCGGTTTGATGTCTTTTTTTTATGGAAGCTTGTATGGCGCATAGCTCCGGGTTTGTGCTCCGAAGGGGGTTTTCCCCTTTTTTTAGTTATTAGGGGTTCTCTCTGTTTTAGTTATTAGGGGTTCTTTTTTTCTTTCTTTCCTTTTTCCATAAAAAAAAGCTTTAACACTTTGTTTTTAGATTATTATTGATATACTGTTCAGCTTGGTTGATAGTTTAACTCTTATTCTATATATGGATATGTTATCTTGATTATTTTGATGTATTTTTTTCTGTTGTTGATTTTCAATAATAATTAATAAAAAGATTTAAAAAGAAAGAAAAAAAAGAAAATGGTCTGATGTGATGAGGTTATTATGTTAAGAGTTTTAACACATTTTTGTGTGTAGGTTTTGGAATTCTATAAAATGAGTTACAAGTTTCATTAAGCATAAAATGCTTCACTTCATTTTATATGCATAAACCTATATTAGTGACCCCAATGCACTTGGACAATTCCAGAGTTATTCAGCATGTCGGCCAACACAGTCACTTTGAAACTGCTGGAGTTTTGGGAGCAAAATGTAGTTGCTTGGTTTGCACAAGCTGAGGCCCAGTTTGTTGCATGAGAAATCTCCACCAATAATACCAAATTCTATTACGTGGTAGTGTCACTCAGCAACTCTATGACTGCAAGAATGGTGAGTCTACTACAACACCCATCTGATCATGATAAATACAGATTGCTGGAAACTCACCTTTTTCAGACTTATGGACTATCGGAGTCTGTGTGTGGCAAGCAGTGCTCTCCTTGCCTGGTGTCGGTGATGCTATGCCTTTGGAGCTAATGGACCACATGCTGCCTCTCCTGGGAAATCACCGCCCTTGTTTTATTTTTAAAGAACTCTTCATGCAGAAAATGCCTGATCAAGTTCATGTAGCCCTCACTAATGCACCCGTGAAGGATTATAGGGAGCTTGCTAAAATGGCTGATAGTCTACACTCATCTACGCAGCAGTGCATCATTCCTCCTCCTATCTCTACCTCAAGAAGCCCGATCAGGAAGGCCCCCAATATAAGGATGCCCATGTCTGCGAAACAGGCAATGCCGTGTCTGTGTTTTCACCATGCGTGCTTTAGTTCGAATGCTAGGAAGTGCCAACCATCTTGCAGCTTCGACGGTGCCAGTACTTCAAGACATCGGGGGTCTGTGAACACCATGGGTTCCAGTTGCCAGGTTATTTACTGTTCATCCCAGACACTCCTCAGAACGACGCTTGCTGTGTGACATCGGTGCTCAAGTGAGTGTGCTGCCAGCATCGCCTATTGATCAGAAGGCAAAGAGCCTTCTCGCTGGAGGTGCCAGTGGCAGCAGGATCCAGCCTCATGGGACACAACGGGTGATGCTCTAATCCAGAGGCGACGTTACACATAAGACTTTGTCCTGGCTAAAGTGGCTATACCTCTGCTTGACACGGATTTCCTGTGTGCCCAAGGACTGTTAGTCAATATTAAGAACTGCCGACTTGTGGATGTCAAGGACTTCGGGTCGTTACCCTGCTCCCCCAGTAAGTTCCCCACAACGACTCTGTCAAGCACATGCTCCACCACATGTGAGTTTACTCAACTGCTGGATGAATTTCCAGACCTCACCAAGCCCACATTCTCCACTACAGTCACAAAGCATGGGGTTGAGCACCACAGTTCTACAACTGGCCCGCCAGTCCACACCCATGCGCACAGACTAGACCCAGAAAAGCTGGCAACGGTGAAGTCTGAGTTTGCCAACATGGAAAGACTTGGTATTGTACATCGGTTTTCACCCCTTCATATGCCCCTAAGTCTGATGATGGTTGCCACCCATGTGATGAATACCGACTCCCCAATGAGGGCACCACCTTCGATTGTTACCCGATCCCATATATCCTAGATTTTTCAGTACGTTTAGCTGGAAGAGTAATTTTTCCCAAACTCGATCTAGTTAGAGGCTATTATCTGCTGCTTGTGTGCTCAGACGACATTCACAAAAACAGCTGTAATAGCACCGTTTGTCCACTCTGAGTTTCTGCGCATGCCATTTGGACTGAAAAATGCAGCACCGGCTTTCCAACGGCTGATGGACTCTGTATTAAAAGAAAACTTTTCTTTTTGTTTACTTGGATGACTTATTCATGACACTTACTTGAACAGTGCATCCAAATCTGAACAAGTAACTCGTCTCCGCACAACTTTCGAGCGTTTAAGCTGACACAGGTTGATTAATGACCCTACTAAGTGCCAGTTTGAGTTGTCAACCGTTGACTTTCTCTGCTGTCACATCTCCGCAAAAAGTTCGAAACTCCGCCCATCAAAATTAGCCACTATTATGGATTTCCCATAGCCCCAAACTACAAATATTGTATTGAAAGGCAATACCCCTAATCAAGTGCTTGACTAGACAGTAAATGTGACCAGCACATTTGATGATACCAAACAAGCTCTTTCTAATATGACCGTACTGCCGCACCCACTCCCCCATGCATCCACAACCATTACTACTGATTTCAGACTATGCTGCGGGTGCTGTGCATGAACAGTTGGTTGGAGGCCTGTGGCAGCCGCTCACCTTCTTCAGCCACCAACTCTGTCCCCACCCCTGAAAGGAAGAACAGCACGTTTGTCCTTGAACTTCTTGGTCTCTATCTGGCTGTCGAACATTTTCATTGCTTTTAGAGGGTTGCCATTTCACAGCGTTTATTGACTACAAGCCCCTTGTGTACACAATGACCAAAGTATCAGAAACTTGGTCTGCACTGCAGTAATGCCACATGGCTTTCATATCCAAGTTCAAATCTGATGTACAACATATCAAAGGGAAAATAATGGCGTGGCTGATTGCTTCTCAAGGGCAGCCATTGAAGCTGTACACATAGGAGTTGACTAAGCCGACATGGCAGCCAACCAAGCTACTGACCCAGAGGTCCAGGCTTGCCAAACAGCCGTCACGGGCCTGCAGTTGGCTGACATTAAGTTCGGGGATGCTGGGGTTTCTCTCCTGTGTGATGTCCCAACTGGTCGCCCTCGCCCCATCGTGTTCACAAACTGGAGACGATCTGTTTTGGATTCCATACATGGCCTCTCGCATCCGGTACGGAAGACCTCACAGAAACTGGTTGCACTAAAGTTTGTGTGGCATGACCTTAGAAAGGACGTGCGTGACTGAACTGCAGCTTGTGTGGAGAGCAAGCGGGCAAAAATTAACCGTCATGTTCAGGTGCCATGGGCACCTTTTGAGGTCACTGAGTGATGCTTTGACCATGTTAATGTGGACCTTGTTGGTCCTTTTCCCTCCTCCCATGGTTACACACATCTTCTTATCATGGTGAACCGTACCATCAGGTGGCCTGAGGTCATCCCTCTAGTATCAACGATGGCCGCAGACGTGACTCGGGCATTCATCAGCTCCGGGTTGCTTTGGGTTGGCACCCCATCTAATACTTGTTCTGAAGGCCCCAATTCATTTCAGACTTCTGGGCTGCGATGGCTCAGAACCTCAGTGTTAGGCTACATCACACCACAGCGTATCACCTGCAGTCCAATGGCCAATGCGAGCAGTTTCACTGTTCCTTTGAGGCTGCTCTGAGGGCTTCCCTGACTAAAATGAGTGTTGGCATAATCGTCTTCCGTGGGTCTTGCTGGGGCGCAGAACTGAACCAAGAGAGGACCTGCAGTCATTCATGGCAGAGTTGGTATACAGGCAGCCATTACAAGTGCCACATGGTTTTGTTTCTGATGCCATGACCGCCAGGTCGGCCTCTCAACAGCATTCTACTCTCCTCAGTAAATTCAATTCCTTCTCACCTACTCCTACCTCCCATAATGGTGTACAGCCCTCTTGGGTTCCTGTTGACCTGCTTTCCACCTTGTTTGTTTTTGTCTGCCATGATGCATGCCAATGTCCCTTTCGGCCCCCTTACGATGGTCTGTTCCGCATTTTGGAATGGGGAGAAAAGATGTTTATCATAGATAAGAGCATTAAACCTGAACATATTTTGGTAGATCTCCTTTAAGGTGGCCCACCAAGATTTGGAGTATTTCACTGCCATGCCCCAGGCATCACATATTGACCATGGGCATGTCAATGCACCTCTGGATGAGCCAGAGGAAACTATGGTTCCTCCACCCACTGAACACAGGGCCTGAGCCGGGCAGCTTGTCTGAGTTCTATCAGGCTCACAGTGCAGGTTTTTGTGAATTCCTGGGGGCCTGTGGATTGTAATGTAATTGGGAGAAACGTACATAATTCACAACTACCGGCATTGAGTTGGGGGTGCACTTTAAGAGGCTGGTTTTGACATGATGACATTAAAGATTTGTTGCACGTTTTCGTGTGTAGGTTTTGGAGTTCAATAAAATGTGTCACGGGTTTCATCAAAACATCTCACTTTGTTTTATTTGATCAAACCTACAGCCGCAACAAACTTGCCTCTTCCTATTTTGAATCTATTCTTTTTCTTCTGGACTCTTCAATGCCCTCTGCCACACATAGATTTCAATTCCGTTTTCCCACTTGGCTCATATTCATTATAGATGTACAATCCCTCTGCACTCCCATCCTAAATCAGGAACGTCTGAGGGGCATTCACTTATTTCTTGAACACAGGTTGAAACATTTGCACTCTGCTCGTTCAGTTGGCTGAAATCATCTTCACTTTGACAAACTCATTCAATTCCATTCACTTTCTTCAGTTGAAAAGTATAACCATAGGAAATTGCATGGGCTCAAGTTATGCTTGGCTTTTCAGTTCTACTCGTTTCTGTTCAACTCGTTTCCAGTGTATCAGCGACAGGCTTGGTGTTGTTTCCTACACCCATACAGACTTCAAATTCATGTGGTTCATCTCTAATGCTGCCTTTTCTTTTCTGATTTTCATCTCTAGAGACAGCTTAGTTGCAGCTCATAGAATTCCACAGCAATCTTGGCTATGCTTCCTCCCATCCTACCTCCAGTCTCTGACATCCTGCAGGAGTAGAAAACAGGCCCATTGAAAATTTAAGCAGCAGTACCTCATTTATTGGTGCATATTGCAGCCTTCCTGACTCAATATCAAACTTTCCAACTCCAGCTAATTTTTTTCAAATATCCCAACACCCTGAAGTTTATTTTTGAATTTCTGGTAAATCTCTTAACTTGTTTTCTTCAGGACTGGCCTCTCCTGCAGATAGTCATCCTTCTGTCGTATTGATTCAATTTTCCTCTCCACATTAGCACCGACTGACCTATACACCCACTCATAGAAACATAGAAAACATAGAAAACCTACAGCACAGTACAGGCCCTTCGACCCACAGAGTTGTGCTGAACATGTCCCTACATTAGAAGTTACTAGGCTTACCTATAGCCCTCTATTTTACTAAGCTCCATGTACCTACCTAAAAGTCTCTTAAAAGACCCTATCGTATCCACCTCCACCACCATTGCAGGCAGCCCATTCCACGCACTCACCACTCTCTGAGTAAAAAACTTACCCCTGACACTCCCCAGCACCTTAAACCTGTGTCCTCTTGTGGCAACCATTTCAGCCCTGGGGAAAAAGCCTCTGACTATCTACATGATCAATGCCTCTCATCATCTTATACACCTCTATCAAGTCACCTCTCATTTTCCGTCGCTCCAAGAAGAAAAGGCCAAGTTCACTCAACCTTTTCTCATAAGGCATGCTCTCCAATCCAGACAACATCCTTGTTATTCTCCTCTGCACCCTTTCTATGGCTTCCACATCCTTCCTGTAGTGAGGTGACCAGAACTGAGCACAGTATTCCAAGCATGGTCTGACCAGGGTCCTAGACAGCTGCAACATTACCTTTCGGCTCCTAAATTCAATTCCACGATTGATGAAGGCCAATACACCGTATTGGTGTAAATGCCTTCTTAACCACAGAGTCAACCTGCACAGCTGCTTTGAGTGTCCTATGGACTCGGACCCCAAGATCCCTTGATGTTTTCAAAACAATACACTCTAATTGTCTTCAATAACAGTTGACACTAAGGTTGGGGGTTCAGTGGACAGCGAGGAAGACTATCAAAGCTTGTAGTGGTATCTGAATCAGCTGGAAAAATGGTAGATCGAGTTTAATCAGATAAGTATGAAATGTTTGCACTTTGGGAGGACAAACCAGGGTATAACTTACATGGTGAGTAGTAGGGCACTGGGGAGTGCTGTAGAACAGAGGGATCTGGGAATACAGATCCATAATTCCTTGAATGTGGCATCACAGGTAGATAGAGTCATAAAGGAAGCTTTTGGCACATTGGCTTCATAAATCAAAGAATTTAGTACAGGAATTGGGATGTTATGTTGAAGTTGTATAAGATGTTGGTGAGGCCTAATTTGGAGTATTGTGTGAAGTTTTGGTCAGCTACCTACAGGAAAGATATCAATAAGACTGAAAGAGTGCAGAGAAAATGTACAAGGATGTTGCCAGGAATTGAGGAGCTGAGTTATAGGGAAAGATTGAATAAGTTAGGACTTTATTCCCTGCAGCGTAGAAGAATGATGGGAGATTTGATAGAGGTACACAGATAGGGTAAATGTAAGCAGGCTTTTTCCACTGAGGTAGAGTGAGACTAAAACTAGGATCATGGGTTAAGGGTGAAAGATAAAATGTTTAAGGGGAACATGAGGCGGAATTTCTTCACTCAGAAGGTGATGAAGTGTGGAACAAGATGCCAGAGGAAATTATGGATGTAGGTTTGATTTTAACATTTAGGAGGGATTTGGATTGGTACTTGGATGGTAAGAGTACGGAGGGCTACCATCCTCGTGCAGATTGATGGAACTAGGCATATTAGTAATTCAGCATGGACTAGATGGGCTGAATGACCTGTTTCTGAACTGTAGTATTCTATGACTCTATGACTCTATTTGACCAGAGAATCTCTATAAATTCTCTCTATCACAAAGCTGGTTTCAAAATATCACTTGCTTTTCCCGTTGTCCTGATGAGAACCAACCCTCTGCCTCCACAGATGCTGCTCGATCCATCACATTCTTCTAGCTGTTTGTTTTCTGCTTCTCCTTCTTCTCTCCACTCTACCCCATCCCTACCTTCTGTTACTTAAAACTGACTTGTTTTCACTCTTACACGATGCTGAAGAAGTTAAAGTTGAGTTTACTGTCATATGCACAAGCACATGTGCCATATCTGCCTGGGAACGAGTAAATGCCATTTCAAAAAAAGCAAGGAAGTATCTCTATTTTCCTAGATGTTGGTTCAGATATGGCATGTCATCTAAAACTTTGACTGGTCTTTACTGGTTGCATTATGACCTGGTATACAAACTCCAGTACCCAAAAATGAGAAAAGTCTACAGAAAGTAGTGGATACAGCTCAGTTCATCCCAGGAATAGCTTTCCTCACCATTGAGCACACCTACAAAGAACTTTGCCACAAGGAAGCAGCATCCGTCAGCAAGGATCCACATTTTCCAGGCCATGTTCTCTTCTTGCTGCTACCATCAGAAGGGAGACACATGAGCTTTAGGTTCCATACGACCAGGTCAGGAACAGTTATTACCCTTCAATCATCCGGCTCCTGAACCAGCATGGACATCTTCACTCACCATTACACTGCACTGATCACTGAACACAACCTATAGACTCACTTTCAAGGACTCTGCAACTCATGTTCTTAGCATTAATTATTTTATGTTTCATTTTTGTATGTGCACAGTTCATCTCCTTTTGCCCATTGGTTGTTTGTCAGTCTTTGTGTGTAGTTTTCATTGATTCCATTGTATTTTTTTTGGTCTATTGTGAATGCCTGCAAGAAAATGGATTTCAGTGTTATATTCGGTGATATATAAGTACTTCGAATTTTTGAAATTTAAACTTTGAAATGTATCCACCAGTGCAATGACAAACAACAGCAGCAGCATAGGCACATCGTATCATATAAACACCATTCACAAGAAAAATATAAATTAACCATAAATTACACACAATTTTCACGCAAGTGAACACAATTTTAATTAGAACAAAATAAGAAAAGTCCATATTAGTGCAAAATGATCAAAGTAGTCATAATTTTGTTAAATTGCAATAATTACGTTTGTGCCAGTTGGTTCAAGGACTGAATGGCTGAGTAAAACTGTTCTTGAACTTTGTGGTGTGGGATTCAGACTTCTGTACCTTCTGCCTGATATTTGCTGCAAGAAGGTGGCATGGCCTGGATGGTGTGTGGTTCTTTGATAATGGATGTTGTCTTGTTGAGGCCGCACTTCCTGTATGCACTACTAATGGTGGAGGGGGATTTCTTGTGATATACTGGGCAGGGTCCACTACTTTCTGCAGCTTCTTACACTCCTGCCCATTCAACTTTCTGTAGCAGACCATGATGCAAGCCGTCAGGATACCTTCAGCAGTATATCTGGAGAAGTTTGTTGAGATTGTTTGTTAACAGACCGAACTTCCTTAACTTCTTAAGGAAGTAAAGGGACTTGCACTCCTTCGTTATGAATGCATGGATATGCTGGGCCCAGGAAATGTCATCTGAAATGTTAATGCTGATGAATTTAAAGCTTTGACTCGCTCCACTGCCAGCCCTCAAAAGTAGACTGGCACATGTTCGCCTTCCTTCCTTTTCAACAATCAGCTCTTCTGCTTTACTGATGTTGAGCAAGATGATGTGGTTTCATGGAGGTGCCCTATCTTACTCAGGCAAGCTGGCACTTCAGCGCCTGTGATTTGTCCAGCAACAGTGGTGTCAGTGGCAGGGTTGTATGTGGCACTGAAACTGTGGTCAGCCATGCAGTGGTGTGTGTACAGATGGAAGAGCAGGTGGCTAAGCATGCAGCATTCAGGTGGCTGGGATGATTATGATGAACACCACGCTGATGGTCGATAAACAGCAGCCTGACATTTGAGCTCCTGTTGTCCAGATGGTCCACAGCAGAGGGAAGAGCCAGAGAAATCGCATCTACTAATGACCAGTTGTGGCAGTCGGCAAAGTGAAGCAAAGGTAATTTCTAAGGCAGGATTTACGCCATAACCAATCTCCTGAGGAGTTTCATTATGGTTGATCTAAATACTACTGGAAGGCAGTCAGTGAGGCAAATCACCAAGCACTTCTCGAACGCTGGCAAAATAGATGCCTTTTTGAAAGAGATGAGAAGTTCAGACCACAGAAGTGAGAGGTTGAAGATGTCCATAAATACTCCAGGCATTAGGTCTGAGAAAATATTTAGTGCCCAGCCAGGTGTTATGTCTGGACTAAATGTCTTCTGTGGATTCATCCCCTTGATGGATGCCTCAACTTCAGCCTCAGATCTGAAATTACAGTCATGTGGAAATGTGGAGTTTCATGTGGGTGTGTCATATACTTTCCTATCAAAGCACATAAGAGGCAATGAGCTCATCCAGGTGTGCTGGATCTTTGCCATTTATACTAACCAATCTCGTCTTGTAGGAAATTTTATTGTGCAAGCCCTGCCATAGCTACTGAGAGTCTATCTGTGATTCCAGATAAGTCTCCTACATTGCCGTCTTGCCCTTGCAGAAATCGTACCTGGATAACCAGCCCTAAACACCACACATCTAGCCCACAGCTGATTACGAATCTCCTGCTTCATCAAGGGTTCTGATTATAGATTCCTAGAGTGATACAGCATGGATACAGACCCTTCGCACCAATGAGTCCATGATGATCACTTTGAGTGCCTAGGTAGTCCCAGTTTTTGGTCCATATCCTCCGGGACCCTCTCCTCTATGTACCCATCCAAGAACTTCTTAAATGATACTACTGTTCCTGCCTCAACTACTTCCTCCAGCATCTCACTTCATCCACTCACTGCCCTCTGCATGTAAAAGATTCCTCTCAGGTTCTTTTTAATTCTTTCTGTCTCTGACACTAAATCTATTCCTCCCAGTACTGGAATCCCCTACCTTGGGAAAGGACTGTTGCTCTCGAGTTAATCTTTGCCTCACATTTTTAAATACTTCTATAAAGTTCTTACTCATTCGCCTATGTTCCAAGGAATGAAGACTTAAGGCTGATTTATACTTGTGCATATTAGCTTACACCGTAGCCTACGCAAGTGGGCTACGTCGTTGTGAGCATTTATACTTGTGCGTTGGTGTGTCTGCGTCACTCTACAATTCACCGCCAAAACACTAGTTGGCGGTGGGATTTTATATGCCACTGTGTTGAGTTTCTTCGTGTTGAAACTCAACACGAAGCAACTCAAACTTCAAACAATGGCGACTGAAACTGAAGGAGGGAGAATTTTCTGTGCTGTTTGGCCACTGAGAGATATGGATGAGGAAATGCATTTCAAATATTTTCGGATGTTGGATTCGGTTCATCACTTCCAACCATTTATCTTGCATCAGTGTACTCATAGTATACTCTGAGACTGGCAATCACCATTCGAGTTTTAGTTTCAGGTGCAAGTCAACAGGCTGTAGCAGCTAGCTACAAACTGGCATCAAGCACAGTGTCCTCCATAATTTCGGAAGTCTGTAAAGCTTTATGGAAAGCACTTCAGTCGCCCAATGGGAAGCTATTTCAGTGTCGGAGGAAGTGCGATGTTACCAAGCGGACCAATCACACTTGTTGAGGTCTGCGTCGCCGCCGTGCGTAGTTACATTTTCGGAGAGGTGCGCGTTAGGCTACGGAATAGGGTTCGGCGTAGAGTGCAGCGTAGGGTACGCCGCTACGCTGTACCCATGGCGTACATTTGATGCACAAGTATAAATCAGCCTTTAGACTTCATTCCCTCCCGCTGTACTATCCTGACCACATCCTCGTAAATCTTTCTGTACTCTTTCCAGTTTAACCACATCTTTCTTAAAACAAGATGATCAAAAATGAACACAGTACTCCATGTGCACCATCACCAAGCAGTTATACAACTGTAACACAATGTCCCAACTCCTAAACTCATTGCCCTGACTGATGAAGGCTAGCATTTTAAATGGTTTCTTCACCACCCTGTTCACCTAAGATAATACTTTCAACAAACTCTGTTCTTGTACTCCAAGGTTACTTGTTCCATTGCACTCTCTAGTGTCTTAACATTTAAAGGTCAAAGTAAATTTTATCATCAAAGTACATATTTGTCACGATATACAACACTGAGATGCATTTTCCTGTGGGCATACTCAGCAAATCTATAGAATAGTAACTGTAATAGAATCAATGAAAGATCACCTCATCAGGGTTTTCAAACAGAGTGCAGAAGACAACAAACTGTGCAAATGCAAATATAAATAAATAGCAATAAATAATGAGAACATGAGATGAAGAATCCTTGAAAGTGAGTCTATTAGTTGTGGGAATATTTCAATAATGGGAAAAGTGAAGTTGAGTGAATTTATCCCTTTTTGTTCAAGAGTCTGATGGTTGAGAGGTAGTAACTGTTCTTGAATCTGGTGGTGTGTCTCCTGAGTCTTTTGTACCTTCTTCCGGATGGTAACATGGTAGATGTCCTACTCTACTTTGCTTTTCCAGAATATATCATCTGTATTGAAATCCATTTGCCACTTCTTGGCCCACTTTTCTAATTGATCAAGAATTCCTGTAATCTACAACAACCTTCTTCACTATAAACAACATCTCCTAAATTTGTGTTATTTTGTGTCAAGCATTTTACGTTCATAACCAAATCACTTGTATTCATAACAAATAACAAGGGCCCAAGTACCGAATCCTGTGACACTCCGCTAGTCACTACACTCCTGTGACACACCACTAGTCACTACAATCCTGTGACACTCCGCTAGTCACTACAATCCTGTGACACTCCGCTAGTCACTACACTCCTGTGACACACCGCTAGTCACTGGACTCCCGTGACAAACTGCTAGGCACTGGACTCCATTCTGAGAAACAACTGTCAACTACTTCCAGGGTAATTTTGAATCCGCAGTTCCAGTTAGGGAAGACTCGGAATATTTTTGTAGATACACAGATAAAAGGATCGAAGGGTCTTCAACCTGAAGTGTTAATGCTGTTTCTCATTTCACACATGCTAACTGACCTAACAAGTGTTTCTAGCATCTTCTGTTTTCAGTATGTTGAGATACAGCACAGTAACAGGTCCTTCCGGCCCAATAAGCCTGCACCTCCCAATTGCACCCATGTGACCACACATTACTTCCTACACATCTTTGGAATGTGGGAAGAAACTGGAGCACGGGAGGAAACTTGTGCGGTCACAGGAAGAACATAAATCTCCTTACAGACAGTGGACAGCGGTGGGGATTGAACCTGTGTCACTGGCACTGGAATAGAATCACACTAACTGCTACAGTACCGTGCTGCCTAATTACAATTTGTAAATGGCAACTAAACTTTCTGCAACTTATTACTTATGTCTCCTTTAGGCAAACCTGTTTAATTCCTAAAATGACATATGCTAAGTTATTGCCATTTGCTTTGTAAGGCAGATCACTGGTCCTTGAAAGATAGTTATTGAAAAATTAACCTGAACAAAGGGCAAAAACATGTCTTCCTTTTCAAAGACACGAAGTTCCGAAAAATATTCTGTAGATGAATAATTATATTCAACAGATGCATCACAAAATGCTCTGAGCAGAATGGCTGATGATGATAGGAAGACTGATGGAGCATCTTGTAGAGCTGCTGTCTCACAGATACAGTGACCCAGGTTTAATCCTGGCCTCTGGAGCCATCAGGGTGGAGCTCGCACGTTGCCTTTGTAACTGAAGGCATGTCACCCGTGTGCTCCATTTCAGCTGTATCCTAAAGTCTTGTAGGTTGGTAGATTAATTGGCCAGCTTAAGTTGCCCCAAGTGTAACTGAGTGATAGAATCTGTGGGGGGTGGGGGAGAGATGATGGGAACATGAGCCGACATTGTTTTAATAGAATGAAGTGTATTTGCGAATGTGATTTGCGTCACCTTTATAAATATTTCTGTTTTCTCTGTATACTTCATTCAAATGTGAAGAAATAGTAGACTGTAAATGGCAAGGCCGTTAACAGTGTTGCTGCGCAAAGGGACCTTGGGAGCCAGATCCATAACTCCCTGAAGTGGCTGTGGAGGACAATAGGGTGGTAAGGAAGACCTGTGGCATGTTTGTCATTATTAGTCAAGGTATCAAGTTCAAGTGTCAGGAAGTTATGTTGCATATGTTAAAATTTTGGTTAGACCATATCGGGAGTATTGCATTCATTTCTGATCACCCCAATATATGAAGTCTGTCAAGGCTTTGAACAGGATGGAGAAAAGTTTTCCCAGGATGCTGCCTGTATTGGACATGTGCTATGGGGACAATTGGACAAGCTTGGGTTTTCACTAGATCTGGAGGGGCTGAAGGGAGATCTGAGAGACGATTATAAGTGGTACAGATAGAGTAGTCAATCAGTACCTGTTTTTCAAGGGTTGAACTGTATAATAGCAGAGAACATAGAAACATAGAAAATAGATGCAGGAGTAGGCCATTCGGCCCTTCGAACCTGCACCACCATTCAGTATGATCATGGCTGATCATCCAACTCAGAACCCTGTACCAGCCTTCCCTCCATACCCCCTGACTCCTTTAGCCACAAGGGCCATATCTAACTCCCTCTTAAATATAGCCAATGAACATGCATTTAAAATAAAAGGAGCTACATTGGGGCAAGTTTTTTTTTTACACAGAGAGTAGTGACTGCCTGGGATACACTGCCAGACATGGTGGTGGAGGCAGATCAAGTTCTAGTTCAACTTTAATTGTCATTCAACCATACATGAATACCCATGAATACAGCCAATCAAAATAGCGTTACTTTGGAGCCAAGTTGCAGAACACAGTACCAACAGTCATGCCCAGCACAAGGCACATATACCACATACAAGACAGTAATAAAATACAGTCACACGAAAAATATAGTCTAAGTCCCTGAGTCCATGAATGTTGCAGCAGTCTGCAGTTGAACACAATTCATCTTGTCTTGTGTCGAGCGAACTCCAGACAGAAGCACCGACTTCAGCATGGAATCCGCACCACACCACCTTCAGAACCCTTGTGGAGTGCACCAACTCCTTTGCATCTCTCTTGGGTGGCTGCAGACAGGTGACACCGTAGCTTGGGGCCAAGTCCTCGCTATGAGTGAGGCCAGGAAGCTTGTCAGCCGTTCGCCAATAAAATAATGAATTGTGCTCATAGAATTCTGCATTACCAACATCCAATAGGGTCATGCACTCACAAGAAAAGTGACTAAGATGATCACTTGCTGTTAAACTGCACACCACATTCATTGACATGAAAGAGCCGTTCAAGGTTTTCTTAGATTTTCTGTGTTTCTAGTTATATGTTTTCCAACTTCAAAGTACACGTTTTATCATATATATCACCATAAAGACCAATGAGATTTATTTTCTTATGGGAACACTCAATAAATCTATAGAATAATGACTATAACAGAATCAATGAAAGACCGCACCAACTTGGAATCAGAATCAGAATCAGGTTTATTATCACCGGCATGTAACATGAAATTTGTTAACTTAGCAGCAGCAGTTCTATGCAATACATAATCTAGCAGAGTGAGTGAAAAAGTAACAATAATAAATAAAATAAAACATAATAATGAATAAACAAGTAAATCAATTACATATATTGAATAGATTATTAAGAAATGTGCAAAAACAGAAATATTGTAGATTAAAAAAGTGAGGTAGTGTCCAAAGCTTCAATGTCCATTTAGGAATTGGATGGCAGAGGAAAAGAAGCTGTTCCTGCATTGCTGAGTGTGTGCCTTCAGGCTTCTGTATTTCCTACCTGATGGTAACAGTGAGAAAAGGGCACTCCCTGGGTGCTGGAGGTCTTTAATAATGGGCGCTGACTTTTCTAGATACCGCTCCCTAAAGGTGTCCTGGGTACTTTGTAGGCTAGTGCCCAAGATGGAGCCGACTAGATTTAGAACCTTCTGCAGCTTCTTTTGGTCCTGTGCAGTAGCAACCCCCCCCCCATACCAGACAGTGATGCAGCCTGTCAGAATGCTCTCCACAGTGCAACTACAGAAGTTTTTGAGTGTATTTGTTGACATGCCAAATCTCTTCAAACTCCTAATAAAGTATAGCCACTGTCTTGCCTTCTTTATAACTACATCAATATGTTGGGACCAGGTTGGACACTCAGAGATCTTGACACCCAGGAACAAAGCTGCTCACTCTCTCCACTTCTGATCTCCGAATGAGGATTGGTATGTGCTCCTTCATCTTCGCCTTCCTGAAGTCCACAATCAGCTCTTTTGTCTTACTGGCATTGAGTGCCAGGTTGTTGCTGTGGCACCATTCCACTAGATGGCAGATCTCACTCTTGTATGCCCTCTCATCACCTATGTTCCCTCCAAGCTGTGCACGTGTATGCGCGTACACACATTTTTCAATCAGCGCACAAAAGAAATTAATGTGCGCACAAAAGGTTAGTTACCTAAAATAAGGTAGAAATTAATAATTATACTTATTGAAAATAATCTTTTAGCTAAATGTTTCTGTTAACTAGTTACTCGGTTTTTCAAATACCACAATGCACGTCACTAATTTACGTCACCTTACTTTTCCTGTTCTGGATTGTACAGCTGCATCACGGCAGCAGCCATCTTTGGCGGACAGTGTTCATATCGTACCGTTTACAAAGATCTGTTTCAAATCCTGTAGATAGCTTACTAAGTTTTTATTGAAAAAATATTGATTCACTATGTCGAATTCAAAAGAAGCGAAGGGCGTGAAGCGCAAAAGAACTGCAAATTTGTTTAAAGTTGAATGACTTAACAAAATAGTAGAAACTGCTACGCCCAAAGCTCATGAGGTCATGAACGTTCAGCTACGAGAAATGTTTATGTATGATTCGGAAACTGGAGTTATCTGTTTGTATTGTCGTGATGCGAAAGTTGCTGGAGAATTTGCTAGTGGAAAGAAGTGGGATGATATTTGGAAACTTGACTTTTTAAAGAGTCATTTGGCAAGTAAATTGCATTTTGATGGTGTACAAAAGTTCAGGCAATAGAACCTCGTCATTACCTCTTACAGGAGTGCTACGCATGTTACTGTTGAGTGCAGAAAAATGCTGAGAAACCATTTAGGTGAATGCCATTTGGATATGTTAATAAGAATCAAAAGCTATCAATTGGATGGAAGTCTATTAGTCTAGATAAAGTTTACAAAGAATGGGTAAATGCCAAAGTCAGGAGAGAGAAAAAAATAACTGAGTGACTTAAATATGTACATTATTTTGTTGTTATTCTGTGCAGTTTTATGTCAAATATTTTGTAAACCTACATAAACTGTGCCACTTTTGCATTCAGTGCACACATACTTCCATCACAGGAAAAAAAATTGCACGACATAAGATTTTTGTGCACACTGACTACTAAAAATTAGAGGGAATATTGCTCATCACCACCTGAGATTCTACCAGCAATGGTTGTACTAATGTGCAAAGGACAGCAAACTGTGCAAATAGGAAAAAAAAAGAAATAACAATAATAAATAAATAAACAAAAGATATTGAGAACATGAGAATAAGAGTACTTGAAAGTGAGTCCTTTGGTTGTGAGAATGTTTCAATAATAGGGTAAGTGAGGTTGAGTGACGTTATCCCCTTTGGTTTAAGAGCCTGATGGTTGAGGGTTAGTAACTATTTCTGAACCGGGTGGTGAGAGTCTAGAGGCTCCTATAACTTCTTCCTGATGGCAGCAGCAAGAAGAGAACATGCCCTGCGTGGTGAGGGTCCCCGATGATGGATCTGCTTTCCTGCAGCAGCATTTCATGAAGATATTCTCAATGGTGGGGAGGGCTTTATCTGTGGTGGATTGGACTGTACCCACTACTTTTTGCAGGATTTTCTGTTCAAGAGCATTGGCGTTTCTATACTTGGCTATCATTCAGCCAATTAATATACCCTTCACTACGCATCTGTAGAAGTTTGTTGAAGTTTTAGATGTCATGCCAAATCTTTGCAGACTCCTAAGGAAGTAGAAGTGCTGCCATGTTTTCTTCATAATTGCACTTAATGTGCAAGGACCAGGACAGGTCCTCCAAAAAAAATAACACCAAGGAATTTAAAGTTGCTGACCCTCTCCACCTCTGATGAAGATTGGTTCATGGACCTCTGTTTTCCTTCTTCCTGAAGTCAATAAACAGCTCCTTGATTTTGCAGACATTGAGCAAGAGGTTGTTGTTTTGGTGCCAGATCTTCACTCTCCCTCCTATATGCTTCTTCATCACCACCTTTGATTCAGCCAAAGACAGTGGTTTAGTCAGAAAACCTGAATATGGCATTGGACCCATGCTTAGCCACACAGCCATAAGTGTAAAGCAAGTAGAACAAGGGGATAAGCACACATCCTTGTTGCGCACACAGTATTGCCTAACTCACGGAAACAAAGAGGTCAGTATACTTGTGTGGTATGACAAAATTTATAAAAACAGAAGGATTCAGGGTTCATAATATGGCCTCATCTGCAGTGGAGCAATCAATTGAAGAAGGGAGATATACTTTACGAAACACTCCATTCTATGCGGATCACCTATCTGGGCAAGGCAGCAGCAGCCAGACCAATAGCACTGTGGTTGGCTCTGACACTCAGAAGGATAGGATGAAGTCAGGTGAATCTATCGTCATAGGGGAATCGATAGTTAGGGGGACAGATAGGAGATTCTGCGGCAGCAATAGAGACGCCCAGATGCTAATTTCCAGGATGTCTCTGAGCAGTTACAGAATATTCTTGAAGGAGAGGGTGAGCAGCCAGAGATTATGGTATATGCTGGTACAAATGACATAGGCACGAGAGGGGTAGAGGTCCTGCGCAGGAGGTGTTGGGAGTTAGGAAGGAGGCTGAGGAGCAGGACTTCCAGGATGGTAATCTCCAGACTACTCCAGGTGTCACGAGCTAGGGAAGGTCAGAACAGGAGGTAAGCACAGATGAAGTCAGAAACAGAATGGGAGCGATAACTCTACAGGGTGTTTTTTATAGACACCCCGCCCCCCGCGGAGTAACTGAGACATCAAGGAGCAGATCGGGAGGCAGATTCCAGAATGGTGCAATAATAGTGGGTTGTTGTGATGGGTGATATTAACTTTCCTAATATTGACTGGCAACTTCTTAGGACAATGGATGGAATTTGTTAGGTGTGTATTCAGGAAGATTTCCTAACACAACATGTACATAAGCCAGCTAGATGTGGCATTGGGAAATGATGCTGGTCAGGTGTCAGATCTCTCAGTGGGAGAGCATTTTGGAGATGGTGATCACAACTGTACCTCCTTTACCATGGTGGAGGGATAGGAGCAGACAATTTGGGAAAAAAATTAATTGGGGTAGGGAGAAATATAATGCTATTAGGCAGGAACTTGGGAAAATAAATTGGGAGCAGATGTTCTCAGGGAAACGCACGGCAGAAATGTGGCAAATGTTCAGGGGTCATTTGCATGACATTCTGCATAGGTATGTTCCATTGAGGCATGGAAAGGATGGTAGGGGAAAATAGCCATGATGCACAAAGGATGTAAAAAATGTAGTTAAGAAGAGAAGAAAAGTTTATGAAAGTTTCAAGAAACTAGGTACTGTTAGAGCTCTAGAAAATTACAAGAGTGCCAGGAAGGAGCTCAGGAATGAAATTAGGAGAGTTAGAAGGGGCCAGGAGAAGGCCTTGCCAGGTAGGATTAAGGAAAACCTAAGGCATTCTCTGAGTATGTGAAGAGCAAGTGGACGAGCTGTGTGGAGAATAGGACCAATCAGGTGTGAAAGTAGAAACATATGCATAGAGCCAAAGGAGGTAGCGGAGGTACTTAATGAATACTTTGATTCAGTATTCACCAGTGAAAAGGACCTTGGCAATTGTGGGGATGAACTTACAGTGGACTGAATTGCGTGAGTGTATAGACATTAAGAAAGAGGATGTGCTGGAGTTTTTGAAAGGTATTACGTTAGATAAGTCTCTGGGACCGGATAAGATATACCCCCAGGGTACTGTGGGAAGTGAGGGAGGAGATTGCTGAGCCTCTGGCAATGATCTTTGCAACATCAATAGGAATGGGAGAAGTACCAAAGGATTGGAAGGCTGAAAATGTTGTTTCCTTGTTCAACAAAGGGAGTAGAGGTAACCCAGGAAATTACAGACCAGTGCGTCTTACTTCAGTCGTGGGGAAATTGTTGGAGAAGATCCTGAGAGGCAGGATTTATGAGCATTTGGAGAGACATAATCTGATTAGGAGTTGTCAGCATGGCTTTGTCAAGGGCAGGACATGCCTGAGGAGCCTGACTGAATTCTTTCAGGAAGTAATAAAACACACTGATGAAGGTAGATCAGTGGATGTATTGTATATGGATTTCAGTAAGGCATTTGATAAGGTTCCCCATGCAAGGGTCATTCAGAAAGTAAGGAGGCATGGGATCCAAGGGGACCTTGCTGTGTGGATCCAGAATTGACTTGCCCACAGAAGGCAAAGCATGGTTGTAGATGGTTCATATTCTGCATGGAGGTCGGTGACCTCCATGTTCTGCGAGGATCTGTTCTGGATCCCCTCCTCTTTGTCATGTTTATAAATGACCTGAAGTAGGAAGTAGAAGGGTGGGTTAGTAAGTTTTCTGATGACACAAAGGTTGGGGTTGTTGTGAATAGTCTGGAGGGCTGTCGGAGGTTACAGTGTGACATCGATAGGATGCAGAACTGAGCTGAGAAGTGGCAGATGGTGTTCAACCCAGATAAGTGTGAAGCGGTTCATTTTGGTAGGTCAATTTTGAAGACAAGATATAATATTAATGTCAAGACACTTGGCAGTGAGTAGGATCAGCTAGATCTTGGACACTCCATAGGACACTCAAAGCTGCTGCACAGGTTGACAGTGTTGTTAAGAAAGCGTATGGTGTGATGGCATTCATCAACAGTTCAAGGGCTGTGAAGTAATGTTACAGCTATATAAGACCTCACTTAGACCCCACTTGGAGTACTGTATTCAGCTCTGATCACCTCACAACAGGAAGGATGTTGATACTATAGACAGTGCAGAGGAAATTTACAAGGATGTTGCCTGGATTGGAGAGCATGCCGTATGAGAATAGGTTGAGTGAACTTGGCCTTTTCTTCTTGGAGCCACGGAGGATGAGAGGTGACCTGATAGAAGTGTATAAGATGATGAGAGGCATTGATCGTGTGGATAGCCGGAGGCTTTTTCCCAAGGCTGAAGCAGCTAACACAAGGGGGCATAGTTTGTTTTATAAATAGGTACTGAGGGGATGTCAGGGGTAAATTTTTTCACACAGAGAGTGGTGGGTGTGTGGAATGCACTGCCAGCGACGGTGGGAAAAGCAGATACAAAAGCGTCTTTTAAGAACCTCTTGGATAGGTACATGGAGCTTAGGAAAATAGAGGGCTATGGGGTAGGGATATTAGAAACATGGAAACGTAGAAAATAGGTGCAGGAGTAGGCCATTCGGCCCTTCGAGCCTGCACCGCCATTTATTATGATTATGGCTGATCCTCCAACTCAGAACCCCGCCCCAGCCTTCCCTCCATACCCCCTGACTCCCGTAGCCACAAGGGCCATATCTAACACCCTCTTAAATATAGCCAATGAACTGGCCTCAACTGTTTCCTGTGGCACAGAATTCCACAGATTCACCACCCACTGTCTGAAGAAGTTTTTCCTAATCTCGGTCCTAAAAGGCTTCCCCTCTATCCTCAAACTGTGGCCCCTCGTTCTGGACTTCCCCAACATCGGGAACAATCTTCCTGCATCTAGCCTGTCCAATCCCTTTAGGATCTTATATGTTTCAATCAGATCCCCCCTCAATCTTCTAAATTCCAACGAGTACAAGCCCAGTTCATCCAGTCTTTCTTCATATGAAAGTCCTGCCATCCCAGGAATCAATCTGGTGAACCTTCTTTCTACTCCCTCTATGGCAAGGATGTCTTTCCTCAGATTAGGGGACCTAAACTGCACACAATACTCCAGGTGTGGTCTCACCAAGGCCTTGTACAACTGCAGTAGTACCTCCCTGCTCCTGTACTCGAATCCTCTCGCTATAAATGCCAGCATACCATTCGCCTTTTTCACCGCCTGCTGTACCTGCATGCCCACTTTCAATGACTGGTGTATAATGACACCCAGGTCTCGTTGCACCTCCCCTTTTCCTAATCAGCCACCATTCAGATAATAATCTGTTTTCCTATTTTTGCCACCAAAGTGGATAACTTCACATTTATCCACATTAAATTGCATCTGCCATGAGTTTGCCCACTCACCCAACCTATCCAAGTCACCCTGCATCCTCTTAGCATCCTCCTCACAGCTAACACTGCCACCCAGCTTCGTGTCATCCGCAAACTTAGAGATGCTGCATTTAATTCCCTCATCCAAGTCATTAATATATATTGTAAACAACTGGGGTCCCAGCACTGAGCCTTGCGGTACCCCACTAGTCACCGCCTGCCATTCTGAAAAGGTCCCGTTTACTCCCACTCTTTGCTTCCTGTCTGCTAACCAATTCTCCACCCACACCAATACCTTACCCCCAATACCGTGTGCTTTAAGTTTGCACACTAATCTCCTGTGTGGGACCTTGTCAAAAGCCTTTTGAGAATCCAAATATACCACATCCACTGGTTCTCCCCTATCCACTCTACTAGTTACATCCTCAAAAAATTCTATGAGATTCGTCAGACATGATTTTCCTTTCACAAATTCATGCTGACTTTGTCCGATCATTTCACCGCTTTCCAAATGTGCTGTTATCACATCCTTGATAACTGACTCCAGCAGTTTCCCCACCACCGACGTTAGGCTAACTGGTCTATAATTCCCCGGTTTCTCTCTCCCTCCTTTTTTAAAAAGTGGAGTTACATTAGCCACCCTCCAATCCTCAGGACCTAGTCCAGAATCTAACGAGTTTTGAAAAATTATCACCAACGCATCCACCACCTCCCGGGCTACCTCCCCAAGCACTCTAGGATGCAGACCATCTGGCCCTGGGGATTTATCTGCCTTCAATCCCTTCAATTTACCTAACACCACTTCCCTACTAACATGTATTTTGCTCAGTTCCTCCATCTCACTGGACCCTCTGTCCCCTACTATTTCTGGAAGATTATTTATGTCCTCCTTAGTGAAGACAGAACCAAAGTAATTATTCAATTGGTCTGCCACGTCCTTGCTCCCCATAATCAATTTACCTGTTTCTGTCTGCAGGGGATCTACATTTGTCTTTACCAGTCTTCTCCTTTTTACATATCTATAAAAGCTTTTACAGTTCGTTTTTATGTTCCCTGCCAGTTTTCTCTCATAATCTTTTTCCCCCTTTCTAATTAAGCCTTTTGTCCTCCTCTGCTGAAATCTGAATTTCTCCCAGTCCTCAGGTGAGCCACTTTCTCTGGCTAATTTGTATGCTACTTCTTTGGAATTGATACTATCCCTAATTTCTCTTGTCAGCCACGGGTGCACTACCTTCCTTGATTTATTCTTTTGCCAAACTGGGATGAACAATTGTTGTAGTTCATCCATGCAACCTTTAAATGCTTGCCATTGCATACCCACCGTCAATCCTTTAAATGTCATTTGCCAGTCTATCTTAGCTAATTCACGTCTCATACCTTCAAAGTTACCCTTCTTTAAGTTCAGAACCTTTGTTTCTGAATTAACTATGTCACTCTCCATCTTAATGAAGAATTCCACCATATTATGGTCACTCTTACCCAAGGGGCCTCTCACGACAAGATTGCTAATTAACCCTTCCTCATTGCTCAAAACCCAGTCCAGAATAGCCTGCTCTCTTGTTGGTTCCTCGACATGTTGGTTCAAAAAACCATCCCGCATACATTCCAAGAAATCCTCTTCCTCAGCACCTTTACCAATTTGGTTCACCCAATCTACATGTAGATTGAAGTCACCCATTATAACTGCTGTTCTTTTATTGCACACATTTCTAATTTCCTGTTTAATACCATCTCCGACCTCACTACTACTAATATTCCATCTCCGACCTCACTACTAATATTCTAGGCAGTGTCTAGAGTAGGTTACATAGTCGGCACAACATTGTGGACCAAAGGGCCTGTAGTGTGCTGTAGATTTCTATGTTCTATCACAGAGAAGGAGAGCACAGAAGCTGGCCTTCACAAGCACCCATTGGCACTAATCCTACTCAAACCTATGTTATTCTCTCCACATTTTTCTTGATTTCCTCCCACTCTGGATTCTACCACTCACCGAAAATTAGGGGTCATTTGCAGTGGTCAATTTACACACCAATTTGCACATTTTTGGGAAGTGGGAGGAAAGGAGAGCATGCGAGGGGTGGGAGGAACCTACATGGTCACAAGAAGAACATGTATACTTCACATCAACAGCATCAGCTGTCATCATTGTGCTGAATCTGTGAGGGAGGAGTTCAATCAGCTGTAGCGCTGTGTTACCCAGTGTCAACCATGAGCTTCTAGTTGCCTAACTTCCTCAATTTAGACTTCTACACTGTTTCAATATACAAAATAGGGGAGGAATACCTAATTTTTTGAGTAGCTATGTGCCAATCTTTAAAACACAATAAGAAATTCATCAAGTTCAGACAATTAATATTTCCAGTCTGTTCTTATTAATGGCTGAGAACTCTACATTTCTCTCTACCAAACATTGCATTGCCTACAGAGATTTTTACCACTCTGTTTCATTTCATATTTTGATCAGCTGCTTTGTTTTGAACCTCATTTCTTTTCATTTACACCCAGTGGCCACTTTATTAGATACATCTGCTCATTAATGCAAATATCTGATCAGCCAATCATGTGGGAGCACCTCAATGCATAAAGGCATGCAGACGTGGTTGAGATGGTCATTTGTTGTTCAGACCAAACATCAGAATGGGGGAGAAATGTGATCGAAGTGACTTTGACTGAGGAATGAATGTTGGTTCCAGACTGGTTAGTTTGAGTACCTCAGAAATTGCTGATCTCCTGGGATTTTCACACATAACAGTCTCTAAAGTTTTCTGAGAATGGTGCGAAAAACACAAAACACCCAGCAAGCAGCAGTTCTGTGGACAAAAAAATGCCTTGTTAATGAGAGAAGTCAGAGGAGAATGGCCAGACTGGTTGGGTCAAGCTGATAAGAAGGTGACAATAATTCCAATAAACCACATGTTACAACAGTGGTGTGCAGAAAAGTATCTCTGAATGCACAACACATCAAACCTAGAAGTGGATGGGCCACAGCAGAAGACCACAAGTGTACTCTCAGTGACCACTTTAATAGGAACAGGAGGTACCCAATAGAGTGGCCACTGAGTGTTGATCTCCAGACAGACCAGATGAGATCAATATGCCTTGTTATCCTCTCTATATTATGACTGTTTATTTATTCTCTCCAACCTGTTACAGGTCTGCCTGCCTTAGGTTAAATTTATACTTTTCTCTAGTTTCTCTGCTGTCTTTCCAAATCATACTCCAAACTTATCTCTTCCATAATACCAACCGCCTTCTCTCCCTGTTTCAATTGCACCAAACAGTTGACTACCCATCTTTGCTTTCTATGTCCCAAGATCAGTCATATAATGAGCATTTTTCTCTTCATAGTTACCAGTCCTTTTTCATTAAAGTCTCCCATTATTAATCCTATCCTTAAAAATCAAACATCATGCCTCTACCCCATCTCCTTTTCCTCTCTAAAATTCACAAACATTTTGACACTTAAGTTTATCAAAGAAATTGTTATGTTAGTAGTTTGGCCTATATGTGAAACCTGACCACCAACATAGTTTAGTCTAAACTGTGTCTTCTAATCAGAAACATTTAAGGATGGGCATTAAGTGCTGGAATTACTGTGACACCCACACTTGGGAACTCTGAAAAAGAGCTGCTTTTTAAAACACAGAACAGATAACTTTGTTATCCTCAATAAAACAACTGATTTGATGGCATGTGTTTAATGAGGCTAGTAGGCCTGCTTATACTGATGTTTCCTTGGAAGTTACTGGGGCATTCATAATGTTGAGGATTATATTCTCACTTGATGCTAAAATATGTTCAACTGTGAAAAATATTTGGAAGGTTACTTGGAGAGTGAGTCAATATAGTCTCCCATGTTCAACATTGCTAAGGAAAACTTACAGTAAGGTTTTGCATTAACAGGATTAAAGCTGTAGCATACAAATTTTTGTATAAATGTGTACTGGCAGATTCATCCCTCATCAGTTGCACTAAGATTGTTACATAGAACTGCTATGTTCCAAGTATGTGATGTTAGTCACACTTTCCCATGGCTTTCATGTGATGGATCCAATGATATTGACTAATATTCTCCAAAATATATTCCACTGACTTCAATGGAATGACTTCTACAGGCCGACCAGAAATTGTTGCATCGCTATATAGATGCAGCAATCTGCTGAATGGCGATGGATTGCTGGGCATTCCACTATTCCTCATGTGAGGCATTTCTGGATCCTCTGCTAGGCTTTAAGCCTTATGGTTTGCAAACCCCATTGATCCAATTTATTAATAATCCTCTGTTCCACAGAAGATATGCTTTATATTTTCAGTAATTTCACAGGCTAAGCACTTTGCAGATCACCTGAAATAGACTAAAAGCAACTACATTGCAGGTTATGGTGAAAATTTGGAATGGAGAATGAGCATTTTGATCAGCTTCTAAAAGGCATTTGTGCTCTGCCCACGTATTTTAGCTAGCCATACTTTTAGGAAAGGAGGCATCAGGTGGGAGCTGAAACAATTTTGAAAGTTTGTGGAGGCAGACATCATCCTGTTTGCTGAAGGACATTAACAAAGGAGATGTCACCAATCCTTCATTCAGTTTCATCATTCACCCGGTGGCTCCTATTACTCTACTGTCTTTACTGTTCTGACTAGAAAGCCAGTTCCTAAGAGATGTATTATGAATCTTTCTCTCTTTGCAAAATACTCCTTAGATGAGGAGAACATAGCATCTTTCCTATTATCCCAGAGTCTTCCTACTGTACTGAGTTTAGAATCAGCCCTGTCATGAGGAAAAATTCAATCAATGTTGAGTTTGAACAAGGGACTCACAATAGGTAATTGAGGCAGAGCGAGTGAAGTTTAAAAAAGTCAAGTGCCATCTTCCAATCTTTCAAATCACATTAAATATTTTCAACTAAAAGATAAAATTTGAAGTATACTCCTTTAATTTCCACCCTGCAGAAGGGTATCGGCCCAAATCATTGACTATACTTTTTCCCATAGATGCTCCTGGCCTGCTGAGTTCCTCCAGCATTTTGTGTGTGTTGCTCAGACTTCCAGCATCTGCAGCTTTTCTCTTGTTCGTCCTTTAATTTTAACATGATGTCATATAATTGCTAATCGCTACCTGAATAAAGATAGTGGACCAGTGAATTTGAAAAGATTTTATTGTTGGTCTGGATTCTTGCTGAGCAGGAGATTGAATTGAGTGAGAAGCTCTTTTCATGCATTTTGTAAGTAATATTTGTATGTGATCGCAACATTGAGGAAGCTGTCACATTGAATCACTTGCTTTCGAACTAGCCTCTTGTTAAGCAAAGTGCTATGCCAACAGGGATAGTTTGGAAAGCTGACATAAGAACTGAATGAATAATTTCTAAACAGAATAGCATTATAATAACTGTATTTCCTATACTATGATGACTAATGAATTCACAAGATTACATAGTGCACATTATAGTTTGATATAGAAATAGAAAAAAACGTGTATGTTTTACACTCAATAGCAGTGATCAGAAGCATATTCATAAATTCATGCTTCCTGAAAATATCATTCAGCAAGATAAGAAAAAGAGAAAAGTTGACAGTGAATGTCAGGTTTTTCAAGCTAAGTACCAACTGGAGTACCTCTTACAAAATCTTATTATATCCTTTGTCTCATTTGTCAAGAAGCTGCTGCCATGTGGAAAGGACATGATCTCAAGAGACATCATAACTTACAATGGGAAAAGCATCACAATCTGAAAAGGAGGTTCCAAGTTGACAATAAAAGAGTTTTCGAAAGCTTTCATTCCAGAAAATTGCTCTTTCAAGAATCGGTAAAATGGCAGCACTTTAACAGATATTGACAAATACACCTCACCACATGATGTAAGGTACAGATACCAAAGATGTCCCAGGCACAGTTCTCAATTGTGCTATCTATGGCAGCTAATTCATTTGTGTGCCTCGACATCTATTCCAGCCAGCTCCACTTGAGGGAGAAGGTAATTTATGGCTCCAAACTCTGACTTTTGTACCATGCTTCCTAATGATGGAACGGAGCAGAATCAGACTCTGCTGTAATTTTCTCTCTAAATTCAAATGCAGGAAAATGGTTATACGTCAACTTTTTTTACAAACATACACAGAGTGGCTATGAGCCGAGAGTAGTGGGTGGTGTGATTTTCTTCATTCTCCACATGGTATGTGGTCCCTACTCAATGGAGCTTTTCCTGTAGTTTGCCTGAAACTGATTTTAGGCTGATTGTACCTTCCTTACAGAGAGAAGACTCACAAAAGCAAATGTAGCAGGTACAGTGAACTTTCAATAATCATCTATTCCATTTTTCAGATACTCTGGCTTAACATCTAGCTTACCTGGTTCTAATCCCACACTCCTTTAAAACTCTTTTCACATGCTCCATTTCAACTCGTCAGGACGCCTTCTCCACATTTCCTTTAAACATGTCAGAGCCCTATTTCCTTTTAAACTCACTCAATTCATTAGATGTTATTATATTACCGTATAACAACTTCTAAGACAAAAACAAATTAAAAGTGTTGGGGTGTTAACTTAATAAAGATAAGTTAGAGTGGCTAACTTATCGGAGTTAGCTGGACGGTGCCAGGCAAATGCTGATTTATTGCTACTATCATCCTGACAGTTATGGAGAATTCCTTCTCTGCTCTGTGGCGTCAGCAAGTGGCCGGATTTTAGTGAGGATTTCCATACAAGAGTAGGACCGGTTCATTGCATCCGCACTCTGATTAAGGAAGGAACTACAATCCCTGAACACCCATGATGGATATAGCCTCTTGCCTGAGCTCCTCCTCTCTTTTTTTCCCAGAAGTCTGTTCCACTTTGCAAGCCTTCCACCTATTTTCTCAGTCTTGCCTTACTGCAAGGGAGAAGCCAACTGATGCATCCATGACTGACAGCATATGCTTTGTGCGGAAGATTTAATCTCAGAATAAAATAACTCAGCCTCTGCAGGTTGAGACTTGACAAAACTAGAAAGTGCTTCACACTTTGTTGAAATCACTGCAACAATCAGAAAGGAAGCAGACAGAAACAATCTGTAAGGGGCGGATGACCGCTTTAGGTAGCACTGCAGGGCGAATTAAAGAGGAGGAAGAAAGGAGAAGGCAGCCTACGTGATGATTGTTTACGATGACAGTTCCATTGTGATCAAATGAAACAGACCTGGGGTAATTGCTGTCTACTTACTCTGACTAGAAAACAGATAATTTAACACCATATTTTGGTGTGCCTGTTGAACCACATTTCACAATAAAGTAAAATTCTATGCATCTGTTGCCATTAGAGGATGCTGGACATGTGCAATAACATCAACTGAAGAACAAAAGAGGTGACATAATACCAGATTTCCTTGGAATTCCTCTCATTTATTAACATCTCATTGCAGCCCCCAGCAACATTTTAGAGGCACGGCTCCTGTGAAAACCAAACCATGTACCATCGTCAATCAACACCAATTCCAGCCAGATTCCAACTCAACTCAGCTTCCCAGCCAATTAAGCTACCAATTCCCATATCCTTCTGGCTTGATGTATAGTGTCTGGCTAACGTGTTCTATAAGCACTAAAGAATTTCCATAGTAAAAATATACTGCCATGATCTTTGTGTAAATATGAAGAAAGACTGGATGAACTGAACTTGTACTCGTTGAAATTTAGAAGATTGAGGGGGAATCTGATTGAAACGTATAAGATCTTAAAGGGATTGGACAGGCTAGATGCAGGAAGATTGTTCCCGATGTTGGGGAAGTCCAGAACGAGGGGTCACAGTTTGAGGATAAAGGGGAAGCCTTTTAGGACCGAGATTAGGAAAAACTTCTTCACACAGAGAGTGGTGAATCTGTGGAATTCTCTGCCACAGGAAACTGTTGAGGCCAGTTCATTGGCTATGTTTAAGAGGGAGTTAGATATGGCCCTTGTGGCTACAGGGGTCAGGGGGTATGGAGGGAAGGCTGGGGCGGGGTTCTGAGTTGGATGATCAGCCATGATCATAATAAATGGCGGTGCAGGCTCGAAGGGCCGAATGGCCTACTCCTACACCTATTTTCTATGTTTCTATGTTTCTATGTTAATACATGAAGAATTGTTCACCTGAACAGATATTATCCTGCAAATGGCTGCTCCTTGTAGTACAGTAATCAGAATTTAATTTAAAGCCTTTCCTTGTCAAATTTAGCATACATAATGGCACTTTACTTATAATGTGCAAATTTATTGCTTATGAACATAGGTCAGGAATTTCAAGATGTAGAATAGGAGTTTTTAGCATTTTCTTTTTGTTAATGGAAAACTATTAAATGTTAACTTAAATATTAAGTTATTTAAGTTTTCCTTTTTGGACCTCAGAATTATGTTCTTGAAGAACATTAATCATGAGCCAGAATATCTTCTCTCATGCAACAAAAAGTCATTATGTTGATTGTGAAATTTCACTACTGCAGTGTTAGTTATTTTGTGCTTTCACTGCCAAAAGCAATTTATTTTTAGTGAATCTGTTTCAAATTCGTACTTATGCAGTGGCATACTTCATAATTTTAAATAAGTGGATCTTGATACGAAACATACATGAGCTATTGTTTATAATTAAAATATTTTACCTGGTAGTGTTAGAAGGGATTGAGTAGTGTACTTCTGCGTTTCTTCCCTGCCACAGATCATTGTAATAGCCTTGATTATGTACTGAGCACACCAGCTGATGAAAAGGAGAAAATCAGCTGAACTTTTCTTAAAAAATTAATTTTCAATTGTACGCCTTTAAGGATTCAGCAGTAAAAATCTAGCAGGAATTGTTTGGCAATTGTTTACAAGTGAGCAAGATAGTCACAGATGGTGTCTGCTATAGAGCAGGTTTCTGTTCATTTAAACAGCCTTAGTAGTTATTTTCCCTCAGTCTAAATGAAGCACATTTTAATTTGTCATTCACCAGCTAGAGAAGTAGTACCAAAATTATGCAGTATTAAACTTGAAAAATGCATTCAGGAACATTATTCAATGTACAATTTTGTCACTTTTAGGAAGCAAGGATTCTTCATTATTTCAGTATTTTTAAATATATATTTAATTATTGAATGCTAATTACAACTCCAGCAGTTTAGCTTTCTGGAATTATTGAGCCCAGCAGTATGATGGTGAATACTCCATGAACATTGTAGAAATTATAAAGATTTCTAAATCATCTAGGCTAAATGACTGCATCTTCAATAATATTGCTGTCACAGACATGATTCGGACTCAGAAATTCCTCCAAATCAATATTCTTTGATGTAAATACTGTACATACTCATTGCTCAAGCAAAACTCCACTTTTATTTTTAAAAGAGGTATTGTTTTTGCAAAAGCAGGTGTAACAAAAATAGTATTAGAACATTTAAAATCCAAGGATTGTTTTCATCTAAAAGGCATGATGAACAATTAAATTGATGAGGGGTTAATTTTTATCTTTTGTTCTTCCAGCTTTGAGCTTTGAGCATGGATAGAACTTAGGTGCTTAAAATCATTCCCACTGAAATTAAACCCCACCAGTCCTCACTCATACAAGTTTCTACCCAATGTATTTGACTAATATCAAGTCATAGGTTTCACCCCAAATTATCTCTGGTTTCCCTAATATGGAATCACTGGAAAAGGAATGTTATCATGATGTGTTTTGATTAAGCCAACGTCCTTGTGATATGTTTGGTGAGGAAAGGGATTCCCATGGCACAAAACTTCTATTGCTTTGTTGAATTATTGTTTACAATTAACAGATTATTTATATCTACTTTGATATAAAATATATTCTAACACTTCGAGAATGAGAATCAGAATCAGGTTTAATATCACTAGTATACGTAGTGACATTTGTTGTTATTTGACAACAGTACATTGCAACACATAACAATAAAACTATAAATTACGATAAGAAGTATATATATTTATAAATAAATAAGTAGTGCAGATAGAGAGGTAAAAAAAACTGAGGTAGTGTTCATGGGTTTACTGTCCATTCAGAAATCTGATGGCAGAGGGGGAGAAGCTATTCCTGATACATTGAATGTGTGCCTTCCAGATCCTAAACCACCTCCTTGATGGTATCAATGAGAGGAGGGCATGTCTTGGGCGATGGGGTTTCTTAATGATGGATATCGCCTTTTTTGAAGATGTCCTGGATGCTGGGGAGCCTAGTACCCATGAAAGAGCTGGCTGAGCTTACAACTTTCTCCAGCCTTTTCCAATCTTGTGCAATAGCCCCTCCATACCAGACAATGATAAAACCAGCTAAAATGCTATTCACGGTACATTGTAAAAATTTGAGAGTGTCTTTTCTCCTCAAACTCCGAATGAAATTTAGCCATTGCTATGCCTTCTTTGTAATGGTATTGATATATTGGGCTGAGGATAGATCTTCAGAGATGTTGACACCCTGGAACTTGAAATTACTCACTCTTTCCACTTCTGATCCCTCTGTGACAACTGACGTGTGTTTTCTTATCTTACACTTTATGAAGTCCTCTATCAATTCCTTAGCCCGACTGATGTCGAGCACAAGGTTGTTGCTGGAACAACAAATAGCTGATCTACATCACTCCTGTATGCTTCCCTGTCACCATCTGAAGTTCAATGGTTCAAAAGTTGTCAAAATATGCACGTACAATACAACTCTGATGTTCATCTTCTCCAGATAGCAATGAAGTTCAGAAAGGCCATTGAAGTTGTATGAAGAAAATATATCAACTCCACCACCCCCCCCGAACCAGCATGATAAAGAAAAAGAAACAACCTCCCACACCGTCCCTGGCAGAAAAAACAATGACAATAGCATCAAATACCCAACCCTCTCACTCACAGAAAAGAAAAGTGACAATAGCATCATAACTCCAACCCCCCCCCCATACACAACAAACTAACAGGAAAGCACCGACAAGAACATCAGACCCCCAAATCCACATCCCATTTCCCTCACAAAGACTAACATATCGCCCACCGGTCAACTGATCACAAGAAAGAAAACAACAAAAAATTGAAGGAAAATTAAAGTAGTCTAATTATCACATAAATCTCAGAATATCAAAAACATCTTCCCGTCAGCATTTGAGGAAAGCAGCCTCACGAACTCAGTCCTTCCATGAAGAGCGACCGCATTCCAGGTCCAAACGCTGCCGAACCAGCTACTGACTTTCATCGCCCTGTGACCTCGCTGACCTGACCCCTCCGCATTTGCCTCATTGCTTCAATCTTCCTCGATGCTTTGAAATGGAGTCGTTCATGACTCTGCTCCCCATCTTTGGTCTTTTCCATGATTTGACTCATGTTCAGCACAGCTTTGTGGACCGAAGGGCCTGTATTGTGCTGTCAGTTTTCTATGTTTCCATGTTTTTGGCCCTTTTCTGGGACCCCATCTCTGGTCTTCTCCATGAGACAGCTCTCCGCACATAGCAGAGAGCTTGATTATTTGATTGAATTCTGACCTGCACATTGCAGACTCCAACCGTTTCTGTAACACAATCCAGACAAAATAACACACAGATGATGTAAAGAAAGTGAAATAATTGAAGAGATTGGCAACCTGGAGGATGTCATCTGAGGAATCATTCTTCAGTGGTGCTATCTAAATGGGAAGTCAAGTTCTGCCAATACAGTTGTCTTAGTCTATTACTAAAAGTGATCCTCTGTTCGGCAAGGTGTCATGCAGAGAGTGAGAAATATTGTCTGGAATTGTCAGGGTTTTCCTGAAGGATTCTTTGTTCTACCACAGCCTCCAATATGTCGAGTTTGACTACTATAACAGAGCCAGCCTTTCTAATCAGTTTATTGAGCCAGTTCGCATCACCCCTGTTGATGCCATTGCCCCAGCACAACACCACATAGACGATTGTACCGGAAACAACATGCTCATAGAGCGGGCAGCGTAGTTTGCGGGCGGCGGAGTGAGCCGGGAGCAGAGTGAAGACTTAAGGGCTTCGGCTCACCGGGCTTAGGCGGAAGTGGGCGAGGCGAGGAAGGTTTGACATTCATTTTCTGTTGCTATTTGAGGAGAGGGGCATTATGACTGTGAGGGCAGTTTGCTATTCTCGGTGTCGGATGTGGGAGGCCCTGGAGTCTCCAAGCCTCCCGGATGTCTACATCTGCGCCAAGTGCATCGAGATGCAGCTCCTAAGGGACCACGTTACGGAACTGGAGCTGCAGCTCGATGACCTTTGTCTGGTCAGGGAGAGCGAGGAGGTGATAGAGAGGAGTGGAAGGCAGGTGGTCACGCCGGGGCCACGGGAGGCAGACAAGTGGGTCACGGTTAGGAGGGGGAAGGGGAAAAGTCAGATGATGGGGAGTACCCCGGTGGCTGTGCCCCTTAACAACAGGTACTCCTGTTTGAGTACTGTTGGGGGGGACAGCTTACCCCGGGGAAGCGACAGTGGCCGTGCCTCCGGCACAGAGTCTGGCCCTGTAGCTCAGAAGGGTAGGGCAAGGAAGAGGAGGGCAGTTGTGATAGGGGACTCGATGGTAAGGGGGTCAGATAGGCGATTCTGTGGACGCAGTCCAGAGACCCGGATGGTAGTTTGCCTACCTGGTGCCAGGGTCCGGGATATTTCTGATCGTGTCCAAGATATCCTGAAGTGGGAGGGTGAGGAGCCAGAGGTCGTGGTACATATAGGTACCAATGACATAGGTAGGAAAAGGGATGAGGTCCTGAAAGGAGAATATAGGGAGCTAGGAAGGGAGTTGAGAAGAAGGACCGCAAAGGTAGTAATCTCGGGATTACTGCCTGTGCCACGCGACAGTGAGAGTAGGAATGCGATGAGGTGGAGGATAAATGCGTGGCTGAGGGATTGGAGCAGGGGGCAGGGATTCAAGTTTTTGGATCATTGGGACCTCTTTTGGCGCAGGCGTGACCTGTACAAAAAGGACGGGTTACACTTGTATCCTAGGGGGACCAATATCCTGGCAGGGAGATTAGCGGGGGCTACTGAGGTGACTTTAAACTAGAATGGTTGGGGGGTGGGAATCAAATTAAAGAGGCTAGGCGTGAGGAGGTTAGTTCACAACAGAGGGATGGGAACCAGTGCAGAGAGAAAGAGGGGTGTAAAGTGAGCGTAGAAGCAAAAAGTACAAAGGAGAAAAGTAAAAGTGGCAGGCCGACCAAACCAGGGCAAGCATTAAAAAGGGCCACTTTTCAACATAATTGTACAAGGGCTAAGAGAGTGGTAAAAGAGCGCCTGAAGGCTTTATGTGTCAATGCAAGGAGCATTCGTAATAAGGTGGATGAATTGAAAGTGCAGATTGTTATTAATGATTATGATATAGTTGGGATCACAGAGACATGGCTCCAGGGTGACCAGGGATGGGAGCTCAACGTTCAGGGATATTCAATATTCAGGAGGGATAGACATGAACGAAGGGGAGGTGGGGTGGCGTTGCTGGTTAAAGAAGAGATTAACGCAATAGAAAGGAAGGACATAAGCCGGGAAGATGTGGAATCGATATGGGTAGAGCTGCGTAACACTAAGGGGCAGAAGACGCTGGTGGGAGTTGTGTACAGGCCACCTAACAGTAGTAATGAGGTCGGAGATGGTATTAAACAGGAAATTAGAAATGTGTGCAACAAAGGAACAGCAGTTATAATGGGTGACTTCAATCTACATGTAGACTGGGTGAACCAAATTGGTAAAGGTGCTGAGGAAGAGGATTTCTTGGAATGTATGCGGGATGGTTTTTTGAACCAACATGTCGAGGAACCAACTGGAGAGCAGGCTATTCTGGACTGGGTTTTGAGCAATGAGGAAGGGTTAATTAGCAATCTTGTCGTGAGAGGCCCCTTGGGTAAGAGTGACCATAATAGGGTGGAATTCTTCATTAAGATGGAGAGTGACATAGTTAATTCAGAAACAAAGGTTCTGAACTTAAAGAGGGGTAACTTTGAAGATATGAGACGTGAATTAGCTAAGATAGACTGGCAAATGACACTTAAAGGATTGACGGTGGATATGCAATGGCAAGCATTTAAAGGTTGCATGGATGAACTACAACAATTGTTCATCCCAGTTTGGCAAAAGAATAAATCAAGGAAGGTAGTGCACCCGTGGCTGACAAGAGAAATTAGGGATAGTATCAATTCCAAAGAAGTAGCATACAAATTAGCCAGAGAAAGTGGCTCACCTGAGGACTGGGAGAAATTCAGAGTTCAGCAGAGGAGGACAAAGGGCTTAATTAGGAAGGGGAAAAAAGATTATGAGAGAAAACTGGCAGAGAACATAAAAACGGACTGTAAAAGCTTTTATAGATATGTAAAAAGGAAAAGACTGGTAAAGACAAATGTAGGTCCCATGCAGACAGAAACAGGTGAATTGATTATGGGGAGCAAGGACATGGCAGACCAATTGAATAATTACTTTGGTTCTGTCTTCACTAAGGAGGACATAAATAATCTTCCAGAAATAGTAAGGGACAGAGGGTCCAGTGAGATGGAGGAACTGAGTGAAATACATGTTAGTAGGGAAGTGGTGTTAGGTAAATTGAAGGGATTGAAGGCAGATAAATCCCCAGGGCCAGATGGTCTGCATCCTAGAGTGCTTAAGGAAGTAGCCCAAGAAGTAGTGGATGCATTAGTGATAATTTTTCAAAACTCATTAGATTCTGGACTAGTTCCTGAGGATTGGAGGGTGGCTAATGCAACCCCACTTTTTAATAAAGGAGGAAGAGAGAAACCAGGGAATTATAGACCGGTTAGCCTAACGTCGGTCGTGGGGAAACTGCTGGAGTCAGTTATCAAGGATGTGATAACAGCACATTTGGAAAGCGGTGAAATGATTGGACAAAGTCAGCATGGATTTGTGAAAGGAAAATCATGTCTGACGAATCTCATAGAATTTTTTGAGGATGTAACTAGTAGAGTGGATAGGGGAGAACCAGTGGATGTGGTATATTTGGATTTTCAAAAGGCTTCTGACAAGGTCCCACACAGGAGATTAGTATGCAAACTTAAAGCACACGGTATTGGGGGTAAGGTATTGGTGTGGGTGGAGAATTGGTTAGCAGACAGGAAGCAAAGAGTGGGAATAAACGGGACCTTTTCAGAATGGCAGGCGGTGACTAGTGGGGTACCGCAAGGCTCAGTGCTGGGACCCCAGTTGTTTACAATATATATTAATGACTTGGATGAGAGAATTAAATGCAGCATCTCCAAGTTTGCAGATGACACGAAGCTGGGTGGCAGTGTTAGCAGTGAGGAGGATGCTAAGAGGATGCAGGGTGACTTGGATAGGTTGGGTGAGTGGGCAAATTCATGGCAGATGCAATTTAATGTGGATAAATGTGAAGTTATCCACTTTGGTGGCAAAAATAGGAAAACAGATTATTATCTGAATGGTGGCCGATTAGGAAAAGGGGAGGTGCAACGAGACCTGGGTGTCATTATACACCAGTCATTGAAAGTGAGCATGCAGGTACAGCGGGCGGTGAAAAAGGCGAATGGTATGCTGGCATTTATAGCGAGAGGATTCGAGTACAGGAGCAGGGAGGTACTACTGCAGTTGTACAAGGCCTTGGTGAGACCACACCTGGAGTATTGTGTGCAGTTTTGGTCCCCTAATCTGAGGAAAGACATCTTTGCCATAGAGGGAGTACAAAGAAGGTTCACCAGATTGATTCCTGGGATGGCAGGACTTTCATATGAAGAAAGATTGGATGAACTGGGCTTGTACTCGTTGGAATTTAGAGGATTGAGGGGGAATCTGATTGAAACGTATAAGATCCTAAAGGGATTGGACAGGCTAGATGCAGGAAGATTGTTCCCGATGTTGGGGAAGTCCAGAACGAGGGGTCACAGTTTGAGGATAGAGGGGAAGCCTTTTAGGACCGAGATTAGGAAAAACTTCTTCACACAGAGAGTGGTGAATCTGTGGAATTCTCTGCCACAGCAAACTGTTGAGGCCAGTTCATTGGCTATGTTTAAGAGGGAGTTTGATATGGCCCTTGTGGCTACAGGCGTCAGGGGGTATGGAGGGAAGGCTGGGGCGGGGTTCTGAGTTGGATGATCAGCCATGATCATAATAAATGGCGGTGCAGGCTCGAAGGGCTGAATGGCCTACTCCTGCACCTATTTTCTATGTTTCTATGTTTCTATGTTTACTGAGAGAACAAGTGAAGGAGAGGCCTGCATACTCCAAAAGAGCTCAGGGAGTAGAAGCGACTCTGGCCTTTCTTGTACACAGCCTGTATGCTGGTGCTCCTCTCAAATCTGTTGTCTAGATGAACCCCAGGTACTTGTAGGTCCTCATCACATCCATGTCCTCACCATCAATAGTAACACAGCATTGCAGGCTTGGTCTTCCTAAAGTCCATCACCATCTCCTTTGTCTTACTGATGTTGAACTGCAGATGATTCAGCTTGCACCATTCGACATAGTCCTCCACCAGGGCCCTGTATCCATCCTCCTGCCCTCCCTTTATACACCCAACTATTGCAGCATTATCAAAGAATTTCGGCAGATGGTATGACTCAATGTTGTATCTAAAGTCTGAGGTATACAGGGTAAACAGGAATGGAAGCAATACAGTTCCCTGTGGGGTCCCAGTGCTGCTTATAGCCATGCTCTGAAGCCGTACAAACTGTGGTCTGCCAGTCAGGTAGTCCATTATCAAGGGTACAATGGAAGTGCCAACCTCCATTGAACGGAGCTTTTCCCCCATCAATGAGGGCTGTATGATATTGAAGGCACTTGAGAAGTCAAAAAACATTATCCTCACAGTGCTGCCCTGCTTATCTAAATAGGAATATACTCTGCTCAATAGGTAGGTAACAGCATTGTCAACTCCAATGTGCTCCTGATAGGCAAACTGCAGGGGATCGAGTGCTGATCTGACCAGGGGTTAGGGGTGAGCCAGGACCAGCCTCTCTAGAGTCTTCATGATGCATGAGGCAGGGCCACTAAATGGTGGTCATTCAAGACTTTCAGTTGGCCCTTCTTGGGTACTGGGATCACTCATGTTATTTTCCACACAGTCGAGACCCTTTCCAGTCTGAGACTCAGATTGAAAAAATGCTGGAGAGCTCCACACAGCTGCTCAGTGCACTCCTTCAGGACGTCCTCTGAGACTGAGATCACATGGTAACCAGATACTGCAGGGATTCACCCAGGTGTAGTTTTATTCTCCTTTTCAAAATGTGCTCAAGAGGTTTTAACCTCATCTGGGAATCAAGCATCACAACCATTCATAATGTTAGGTTTCGCCTTGTAGACGGTACTGAGCTGAAAACCCTACCAGAGCTGATGTGCATCCAATTCCTTCTCTAACCTCAATCACAATTGTTTTCTCATCCTTAAAATAGCCTTTCACTGGTCATAGCTTCACTTCTTGTATTCTGGATATCCTTTCTAGAACGATACAGATCTAGCCCTCCGTAGACTACAAATCTCCTGGTTCATCCATAGCTTTTAGTTTGGGTATGTCCTCGTATGTTCGTGAAGGCAGACACTCATCCACACAGGTCTTGATAAAGTCGGTGACGATGGTGGCATTTTCATTTAGATTGGAAGATGTCCATCAAAACAGTCCTGTAAGTGCTCCTCTGCCTCCCTTGACCATACCTTCTTGGTCCTCATGACTGGTGCTACGGTCTTTAGTCTCCGTCTATAGGCTAGGAATAGATGTACAACCATATGATCAGATTTTCCAAAATGTGGGTATGGGATAGTGTCCAGTGGGGCGGGGGCCCTTATTCTGATTGTCAAAAATCACTTTGTTGTGATTGGTCAGTTTAGAAACTGCAGCTACTTTTCCCATTGCTCAGCCAGCTGGTGTCCAGTTTCAAATATCCACGGTAAAAAATAGCACATGGAAGCGGCTTGCTCTCTCTTCCTTTGTTTAAGGCAAGTGGTGCACACAGCCATTGTGAAGGTATGCACTGCACACACTTTTAGCTAAGTATGTTTAGCTAAGAATATTCAGCTTTGTAGTTTCTGTGACTTGGGGAACATGAATGTTCTGTCGAATTTTTACTGTTTGTAAATAAGTGATTAATATACTTCTTCACAGTCAGAGTTTTTGACAGACTCGCAAATCTGATTCAACATTACATTTTGACGCTGAGAGCAGGGCCTAGCTATTTGAGCAAAAATGCATTTCTTTAAAAGGTTCTCCAAAAGAGAGGACATGCGCCCCCCCCCCCCCCCCGCCGTATGAGAGATGCAGAGTCTCAGGTTGGACAGGTAATAGTGAGGGCTTTGGAAGTTTCATTAACCTATTGATGGGTTATGGAATGCTAGTAGGTTGGTCAGAGTAATTAGATTTTGCCGGGGTTGAAATGGGGCACCACATTGTTTCCATACTTAAATAGTTGTGTTTTCCTAAGAGAAAGCATATCAAGCAGGATGCTTTCTGGCTGTTTGCAGTAATTATAAAACATCAGTATAAAACGATAGCGGGTCTTAAGAATGAATTGGAAAATCTAAGGCAGAAACATTGTTGACGGCCCAGACTCGAGCTGCAAAGTTAAAGGATAAGAATACAGAGATAGCTTGTCAGCTGATGAAGCCACAGCACTTAGACGCTGTGCGCTGAGCTGGCTGGAAGCCTGACCCTGTTAAGGTTCGAGCCATGATCAGGCAGGGTGATGATCCTACTGTGGGGCCGGGGGATGGGGATGTCTGTCTGGATGACAAAAATGAGGAGGAGAGAGTAGCATGGCCCCGTCGCTTTAATCCTCGAGTGATTGGCCCCTCTCCTGTCTATCTGGAACAGTGATCACACATTCCCACACCTGCTGTGGGAGCATCAGCCCATGGCTTCTCCCACACTGCAGGGGGAGGGGGAGGACAATCAGGAATGTGTAGGGGATGGTGTAACGGGCATGTTCGAGACAACAGAGATCTTGGAATTCTCTGCTAAGGAATTAACGAGTTTAGGGGATAGGTGAAGACAAAAGGCTGGGGAATCTTTAGCTGCATGGCTATTGAGGAGTTACCGAGGTGACCCCATCTAACAGAGAGATGGGTGCTTTAGGGAGCCTATCATCTCAGCTGACATCAATAATGCCCTGAGAATGCTGCTTACTTCCCCTGAGCATAATGCATCACTATGGATTCGACTAATGGCAGCGATTAAACTTGGGTATCCCGCTCTCACTGAATGGAATTTAAAACCCCAGGTGGAATGGAGCACAGTAGAGGAGGGCACTGAAGTCCTATGCCAGTGGGCTCTTATCACAGAATTATATCGCCAGAGGATATTGAATGAACTTCTGGCATGATAGGAGTTGTGGCTGCGGTGGTGGCTTCCCGAATAAAAAGGGTGGTGCTGTCTTTAACAGCACAGCTGTTGATCATCCTATAAGTATAGTGATTCAGTTATGACCAGAGTTAGAGCATTATGAAACCCTTTTTTACAGGGCACTTCGAAAGGTACAGTTCATTACCCTCAGAGGTGAGAAATCCACTTTTCTCAAACTCTGGACATCTAGGGTCGGTGTGACTTGGGTCCCACCAAAACTGGAAAGTTGGGATGTCTCAACCACTGAACCGCAATCTGTGCAAATACTGTGTAAATACTGACCCCGTGCGATTAGCCATCGGCAGGAAATAACAGATCATACACTGCATATAATTATAAAGAAAGTATATTTACAAATGTCAGCCTTATTGAACAGTTAGTAGGAAAAAGAAAAGGAAAAAAAATAAAAAGGGCCCATTGCCATTAACCCAGTCCAAATATGCATATAAGTTGGAGCTCATCTTGAAGTTGTCTTTAACTCATGCACTAGACCCACGGTCAGCGTGAAAGCACACACACTTTCCAAATGTTGCTCAAAATCCACCTCAAACAAACCGGCTCCCCCACGGGAGTATTGGCCCTTCCTCCTTGAAGCCATTCATCTGCAGAAATCACCTTGTGCAACAGGAATGGCATCCATTGCCAACTTCCCTCCTGTCTTCTCACAGCTCCCACCAGAATGACCTCGACCTACACCAGTGTCTGTCACAAAAACTTTTCCGCCCAGCATTCTCTAGAACTTTCTCTCAATTCCACCATCCTGTTTGTGTGACACAACATTCCTAAGTGAACAATATAGCTTTTCTTTAGCTCAAACTCAAACATGCTAAAAACAGAACAGACTGCTCTTACAGAACTGCTAAAATGAAATACCTGTAGCATAGCAGTAAAACACTTAACCAAGGTGTTACATGTAAAACAGGGTGTGCTTAACCAGGTATGGAAGTTTGCTAACCAGATGAGGAGTGCAGGGGATCCTGCTTATCCCGTAAATATATGTTTTTATCTTTGCTCAAAACTAGGATCCTGGAGGAGCAGGTAAATGGGATTCCCACCCCATCCTTAATGCAATGTGGAGGAATTACTGTCCGGAGAAGCAAGAAAGGGAGGCTGTTGAGGGGGAACGGTCATACTTGAAGTCCTCTCCCAGTAAGGGCTCCTTTTTTCCTCTACCAGATTCATCACATCCTAGGATTCCCTACAAAGAACCTTGGCTAACATTCAACAGCATTGGAAATGGCGGGGTGGGTAGTTAGTGCCTTTGCACCTCATCCTGGTGGGGGGCTGTCATTTGACATTTGACCTGCATCCCTCTTCCCTGTAAATATAGTGTGAATTATCTGAATGTGGAGAAATGTGAGGCGTGGCCACATGGGTCAATTTGCTTGAGGACTTACGTTTAAGAGAGTCTGTGAATGTGTTGGGCCCCGACCAGATTGGTTTTCCTTCTCAGTTCTTTCCTGATAAGGATGCCGTTTCTCTGTGAGAAATTAACTGCCTGTTTAGAGTTTTTGCAGTTCCATATGAAATTTTAAAGAAGAGTACAGCCTGAGATTTGTGTCTTGTATTTCTAATCTGTTACTTAGTGTTTTGTGTTTTAATCTATTTCTTTATTTCTTGTGTTTTTAAAGTCAGTTAATTTGTTTCTTTTTTTTAATCTGTTATTGTTTTTTGTGTCTTAATCTATTACTTTGTTATTTGTTTCTCATGCATTATTTTTAGGGTGAACTCACATTTCATACTGGCCATAAGAAATTTGTGTTGATGGGACAAAAATCTGGGTAACTTTATCCCAGAAGTGAAATGCCCATATTTCAGAGCATTTGGGGAGCACTTCCAGTAGTTCTGTTGTGTTTTCTAAATATCCAGTGATAAATCAGGAGCAAGTGCATTTGTATCTGCCTGCATTACAGAATGGCAAAGTGGTGGATGCTGACATGTGGTGGGAGATCCTGTGATACATTCCTGGGGATGGCATTTGAATTCGAACACCGGATCGGTGGGATAGATTGCTGAATTTGACTGAGGACTCCTTACTTCATTGTGGAAGGGATACCACTGATAATGATCCCTTTGACAAGGAAAAGGACTACTGGGGGAAATTATTTGGCTTCTCTGGTTTAGCATCTGTTTTGGGGGAATTGGGAGGGGGTAGTCTATTCCAGCCAACCTCAATCCAGAGTGTGATATCAGCCTTAAGGGACTTGAGACTTAATTGTCCTGGTGGAGTAAGTGCCTTAAAGGCTGGTATTTCCCTACATGCCATTTGTTTAATTGGAATTTCCTGACTCTTACTGTGATTTTTCCACCTGGTAGAGTGTTGGTAGAGGTGGTAGGCTGAGTACAGCTACAAGGTGCAAGGTGGATAGCAAAGGTGAGCAGAAACAATATCCTGGGACAGCTGTGTCTATGCCAAGCGGTGTTGTGAAGTTGGACACTTGCTGGACGCTGAATGGTTCTTACAGGATATGCAGTTCCTATGCCTACCTGTGGTAATCACAGGGCAGTGCAGTTGGTATGTGGTACCGTATGTATGCCACCCCAGTGCCCTGGTTGAGCACCTTGTCTATGTTAGCTGGTAAGATGGCTATTATAAAGAAAGGAAGGTTTTGAATGATAGCCTTTCTCAGCATAGTGTGTCCAGACTGTCCCGGGAACTGATTTCAATGGGCTTAGGTTACCTGCTCACAAAGGAAAGTGGCACTTGTATTGTTATTGGACAAGAACGCTGCACCTACAGTCCTGACGGGTCGGGTAGCATCACTCACCTGGTGATCACGTCTGCGGTCAGTGGATAAGATTCTACGGCAGACCAGCTAATTAGCTATTACACTCCGGGGTCAGGCCGGTGCAGTTTTGGCATGCTGCAAGGCTGGTGGACTACTATAGTGTACTGGGGGGTGACTAACAAGTTTTCAGTACTGAGAATTGTTCTTTTGTGTTTTATATGTAGCTTACTTTAGAGTTTATGGGAGTCATATTAGTTTGATTGTTGAATCTTCACATTCACAACTTTCGAGGAGCGGAGTGTCCTGGGGGGGGGCTTGGCTTATTCTGATTGTTGAAAGTCACTTTCGTTGTGATTGGTTAGTTTGAAAACTGAAACTGCTTTTCCCATTGGTTAGCCACCTGGTATCCAGTTTCAAATATCCTGGGTATAAAATAGCATGTGGAAGGGGCTTGCCCTCTTTTCCTTTGTTTAAGGCCTGCAGTGCATATAACCATTGGGAAATTATGCTCTGTGCAAGCTTTTAGCTAAATATGTTTGTTGAACATTCAGTTTTATAGTTTCTGTAATTTGACCGCTAGATGTTTCAGGTGGAGTGAGCAGTACTGAAACAAAACCAACACGTTGGTGCACCATGATGAATTAATCATAAAGTATATTCCCCTTCCTCTATCTTTCAAAAAACTGAACTGTCCTGTCGTTGTGGAAAATCGTGAAACCATCGGGCTGTAGTGCTGCATCCAAAATTGCTAGTGTGAGCCATGTTTCCGCAAAGCAGAAGACACAGCAGTCCATGATTTCCCTCTGGTACTTCACTCTTACCCTGAGTCTTCAATTTTATGTTCCAGAGACTGTATGTTTGCCAGCTGGATAGTCGGGTGTGGAAGTCTAAGGTTTCTGCATTTCAGTCACACCTGTGGACTGGCGCAGCATCTCCACTTCCATTGTCTTAAAGGGGCACTGTACTTGTGACCTGAGTCAGCTGTCTGAAGTTTGGTGATTTTGAATATCAAAAGATTTTATAAAACATCTTTAAACGAAGTTGCCTACTGAAGTTCCCATGGCTGTCACGATGGATTTCAGCTGCTGTCCTAAATGGGAATGCAGTAGTTCTCTTTCCAATATCTCTGTTTTCTGTATTTAAATAAAAATTGCATTATTATCTGCTCTTCAGTTATTATCTTATCCAAGATGCATTTTTTGACTGTCTTTGTCTTGGACTTCAGTCTCTCTCTCTCTCTCTCTCTCTCTCTCTCTCTCTCTCTCTCTCTCTCTCTCTATCTATCTCTCTCTCTCTCTCTCTCTCTCTCTCTCTCTCTCTCTCTCTCTATCTCTCTATCTATCTCTATCTCTCTCTCTCTCTCTCTCTCTCTCTCTGATGGTTGGCTTCCCATTCTTGCTGTACACTCACCTATGATTTTTGTTTTCATTTGGGATTGAAATCTTGCACAAACTTCCACAAATTCACATACCCTTTTCGTATGTATTGTCAACCTTTGGACCCTGATCCTTTCAATGGTGAGTAAATTCCACAGTGTACACCATAACTTTGGTTTACATAGAGTCATTTTGATTTTCAAATTCAACGATGAATTGTGAAATGACAAAAATGTCTGTAACAGGACAAAAGAAAACATAAATAATTATCTAAATGTCCCTGTGGACAATAATGGATTTGATAACAGTTCAAAGCAAGAGACTAAGGCAGAAACAGCAAAAGTGCATGCAAACAGTTGCTGACATTTCTTGAGGCCCTCAGACACCAGTGGGACCCCTTGAAAACCAAAGCCAGCTTATCAAAACACTGCAGATGTATTGCCCATGACTTTCCAGTGAACCTTTTATTGGATGTGAAGTTCCATTGACGATCCAACATTTCAGAATATTTGGCTTAGTTTGCTATTTTGTTCAGAGGAAAATACGTATTTGATCTTAAAGTATTTAATCATGCTTGCAAAATGTAACATCAGCAGACAACTTGAAACCTATATTAACCTAATACAGTGATACTCACACCCAATTTATATGATGGAACATGACAACCCAGTACTACCACAAGGTTAGTTGGTTGCGTGATTTACCATTATGATCAGCATTTTACTGAGGTTATGGGTAGGTGGATCTATATGACATGACATTCGAAGGCTCTATGCCAAAAGTAGAAAGTGCAATGCTTCATGATATTCGACAACAGAGGCTCAAACTGCTTTTCTAAATTTATCAGATTATAAGGTGCACAGTGAAGAAAGGAAGAACTAGTAGGGGGTCTCTGATTTCATGATTAAGGATGCAATCCTTTCAACCATGAAAGCAAAAATATAGCTCAGATTCCTTCTTCTCCATCTCTTTAACATTCCCACCCATATGGCTTCACCTATCAACTTCCAGCTAGCCTCCTTCCCCTCCCCCTGCCATTTTGTTGTTATTTTTTCCTCCTTCCTTTACAGTCCTGATGAAGGGTCTTAGTCTGAGATGTTGATTGTTTATTCATTTCCATTGATGCTGCCTGACCTGTTGAGTTCGTCCAGCATTTTGCTTTGGATTTCCAGCAACTGCAGACTTTCCAGCATTTAAAATATTGAAGAGTATGCAAGCAGATGTGAACTTAGGGGTAAAAAAATGACGAAACAGTAAAACATTTTTGATTTCTGTAGGTATTCTCTTACAATCTCCAATATAACAGTACTTTCATTTCACATACCCAAGAAAGCAAGATCCAGTCAGTGTTGGAAGAGGGGAGAAAAGGTGCAGATGAGCAGACAGTGTCACTCGATCATAAGCTTGCAGTCACCCAGTCTGTTCTAGACAGTGCACACATTGCAGAGCGTGGGAGAGATGTGGTGAGCAGGATCCAGGAGCAGGGCAGGAGGGGTGCCACCATTCTGGAGGATGAAATCACGCACTTACCCTGCCACAAAGGATTCAGATGAATGCTTTGATGGGTCAGGTTACAGTAATATCAGTTATTAGCAAATGTTTGCTGCATTGGAAGGCCTCCCATAGAGTCTCATTCAGTGTGGAGGAGCATGAACGAATTTGGGGCCCGCTTAGTGCAGTGGTTTGCTAGTCCGTTCTAACCTGGAAAAGTGCTTATCCCCACCAGCACACCTGCACAAAATATCACAAAGCAGTGCTTGCTGCTGCATTTACCATGGTAGCACGTTGCTCCTTCTGGAAGTCAGCACATGATGGTCTGTGTCCATGACTCTGGATGACAGCATGGAGAATAGTCCTCAGGGGAACAGCATTTTGTCCCCATCAGCACCATACTCCCAAAGCTCACCCCTGTGACTCTCATGTTATATCTTGTCAAGGCCGCTGCGCCCAGGTCAAGCCTAGAACCGCCCGAGATGATCCTGGTGAAGGTCAGAGCCTTCCACCAGAGTAGGGCTATTATGGACACGGCTCCTGGAACTACTAGAATAGGGAGGAAAAAAATACATGAACAACAGGCACTAAAATCATGCATGAGGGTGAATAATTTGCTCGTGTGTGAATTATCTTTCACCTAATTTATCAAATAAGATTATAGCAGGTATTTCTAATTCACCATTTTCATGTTTTCTGAAAAATGGATGACGATCAATTGTAGAGGAAAGATAAAGTGTTTAAGTGGCTGGGGAGTTGTGTTTGGGGAATTAGAATACGCTGGTGTAATCAGATCGTATGGAAGTGAGACAGAAGCAGTCATCACTGCTGAAATCTCTTTATTTTTAGAGTTTGTCTAACTCCTTCTTTCTGTTTCTCTGGGACCCCAGCTGTTCAGTTATTTGTCCGATTTGTGATGTTAATGGCGATTTACCCTGAATCCTGAAATGCTGCAAGTCTAGAGTCCAGGGAAGCGCTTAAAGGTTATCATGACTGTGCTCTTGTGTTCCTTGACACAATGAAGTTTTCATCAGTGTCTGCATGGATACTGGATACATGCTGGCAATAACTCACCTTTCACTTGCCGCATTGAAACACCAATGCCTTTGAACGGAAAATTTTACCAAAGGTTCAAAGGTTCGAAATTTCATTTACTGTCAAAGTATCTATCCAAATGCAACTCTGAGATTTGCCTTCTCCAGATAGCCACGAAACAAAGAAGGAACTTAAAAGTCATTTGGAGAGAAACACCAAACCCCTCCCCCCCCACAAAAAAGAACAGCATTCAGATCATCAACTCCCACCCCCTCTGCACAAAAAAGAATAGCATTCTGATCAACTCCCACCCCAACCCCGAACAAAAAAGAATGGCATTCCAATCATCAACTCCCACCCCCTCCCAAACAAAATGGAACAAGAACATTGACTCCATAGGCCCCTCGCCTGCTCAAAATGAAACAAGAACCTCAATCCCAAACCCCCCAACACTCCACAGAAAAAACTAACAGAACACAATAAGAACATCAACCCCCAAACCCCTCTCCTCACACAACAAAACAGAAAGGAAAGGGCAAAAAACACAAAATATAATAAACATGAGTCTGGGAAAGTCCTCAGTCCATAAATGCAATAGTCCAATTCATCTCGCAGAATGATGGTAACAACCTCCTTCATCATCGAAAGCGACAGACACCACATGAACTCAGAGAGGCCTACCAGCCTGCCACAGCAATCCACAAAGTGATAGGCCACTCACAGACCCCTTCTCAGCAGCGATCAAAAGGAAAGCAGTCAGCACTGAACACTTGCTCGTCTCTGCATTTGTCTCAATGTCTCAATCTTTCTCGATGCTTTAATCGGCAAAATTGACTTGAATATCAGCTCAAGTCCCATCCAACAAGACCCAGTACATCACAGGTAAAACCCTCCCAACCACTGAGCCCATCTACATGAAACGCTGACATAGGAAAGTAGCATCCATCATCAGAGATCCTTACGACCCAGGCCATGCTCCTTTCTTGCTGCTGCCATTAGGTAAAAGATACAAGAGCCTCAAGACACACAGCACGAGGTTCAACAACAGTTACTGTATGACCCCTAAACCATCAGGCTCTTGAACAAAAGGGATAACTACACTCTCCTGACCTTCTATTGATATGTTCCCACAACAAATGATCTCACTTTCAGGACTCTTTATCTCATGTTCATGTTATTTATTTCTATTCATTTATATTTGCAATTGCCCAGTTTGTTGTTTTCTGTACTCTGTTTGATCCTTCATTGATCCTCTTATAGTTACTATTCTATAATTTTGCTGAGTACGCCTGCAGATAAATGAATTTTGGGTGACATATGTACTTTGATAATAAAATTTACTTTGAACTCTGAACTCTGTGTGAAGTACAAATGGCATGTTGGACTCTTGCAAAATTAAGGTGTGACGATGGCCAGCTGAAAAGGAGGATTCACTTGGGTGATGTGTTGTTTGTGGTTGCACAATAGCCACATAGTAAGAAGGCTGAATTTTTCCAATGATAGCCAGGTTCACAGAACACAACATTGAGCAATATGTGAACAGCGGGGGGGGTGGGGGGGGTGGAAGAAGCACTGTAAATCTTCGAATTTGTGCTGGAAATCTTCCCACAGAGCTACCAAGATTTGGGATCTTAAATAGAAATAGAAAATGCTGGAAACATTTAACAAGTCTGTGAAAAGAGAAACAGGCTTATTGATTCTCATTCCACGGATTCCAACTGACCCGCTGAGGGTTTCCAGCATTTTCTGTTTTTTATATAAAGAATGTTCATCCTGTCAATATGGTCATGCACTACAGTGAAGACTTTCGTCAGTACAAGCCCTCAATGATATCCTATTTTCTTGTCTGTAGCAGTAGGTAAGATTTTCTCAGTATGAAGTAGGAGAAGCTGTAGTGACTCTTCAAAGCTGCCGTGTACTGCAACCTGTGAGGAACTGTGCATTCTTGTGGTTATCTTTAACAGCTGTCTACACATATTTATGGTCGTGCATATGGCAAATTGGTCACTGTCTCTTTTTGTGAAGAAAATGCAACTCAAAGACCAGTCCTCAGAAAAACTGAGGCAGGAGAATTATTCCCTAAAGATCCTCAGCAGGTATGACCCCCAGCTTAGATTAGTTTTAGTAGTCTCCTGCTGATATCTCTTCAACAGCAAGAAACTGCCCCACCCTCTCCCCTGGTCTTTTTATCCCCAGCAGCTCTACATGGCCTCTCACTATTTTCCCAGCCACACTCAGTTTGCAGAGGAAACTCTGCAGCCTATCCATATTTGAAAGTATGTCACTGCAAATTTTCAAACTCACAGAAGTTCTTCACTACTCACACAGAAATGTTCCCAAACAAAATGATCAATTACACCAGAGGTTAGAAGAAATCATTGGGGAATAAACCTGTAATTTTTGCATAACACTTTTAGATTATATTGACATGGCTCAGCTCCGAATGACTCAGAAATGACACTTACTGGAACTTGGAACTTAAAAATGACAGTACTTAATGTGAAATCTGCTTGCAGTTAATTGGTGCAATAATCAGGCTGATCTCTGCTGTTTTCAGACATTAGATACTCAAACCCCAGTTAGTACAATTGTTCTATGGGTATTATCTATATGCAAATCTACCTCAGATCCATTTTCCAGTGTTAAGCAATGAATACTATCTACAAATCTTGTGCTGGAAAAGTCAATTCACATTTATTTTAAATCATAAGTCATTTTGATTTTGAGAGTCTTCTAAAATGACATCTTATAAAGTAAAAAAAACACTAAGAATTGCTCAATCAAAACTCAGCTTTCCAGTGTCTTTATTCTGTATACTGACATTTATTATCAATTTGAACAATCTCGATTTTTTTAAAATTGGCAGCCCTGGCAAATTGTTGCTGACACTGTTTACCTGACAAAAATAGAAAAGCTTCCTGATAACACTCAAGGTCTTTTCTCCACTAATTTTCACTGCTGCACCATGTTTTAAATTCCCATTCAGCTTTATCCATCCTTTTGTTTTAATATTTTAAAGTTCAAAGTAAACTTATCATCAAAATACATACATGTCACTATATATTTCCCTGAGATCCATTTTCTTGCAGGCATTTAGAGTAGAACAATGAAATAGAATAGGGTAAATGAAAAGCTACAAGCAATCAATGTGCAAAAGAAGATAGTGTGCACATACAAAGAAAAACAAACATTAATAATAATAAATAACTGTAGAGCTGTACTGTTTATTCTGAAGACAGGATAAAGGTAGACATTTTATAGGTGCATGTAAATATTAAAAGTATGGATAAAGTTGAATAGCTACATAAGGTCTCTTTAAAGATAGTGTGGTGAGGAAAATCAGCCGTTAATGGGGTGGACCCGAAATGCAATCTGCCACAGTTCCTAGAAGTGAGAAATCCCTGAAGTTTCCAGGCTGTGAAAGTAACCAGAAGAACGCTTGTTATACAAACAAATTTCATTTAAATGGATCTCATTCTGGATCTTGCAGCTTTCTCAGCACATTCCCCACTAATCCCACTGCTCAGCCATCTGAAACAAGTGCAGCACTGTGCCAATTGGGCTGCCTTATACAAGTAGGGGTCTTCAGTCCAATCTTTTCACAGTTTCAGATGGCTGAGCATTGGGATTGGTGGATTAATGTTGAGTTAACGGCAAGTCCAGTATGAGATCCATTTAAATGAAATTTGTTGAAATCACTATTATGTTTTTATCCATATTTTTATTCATGATTTAAGGGTATTCTGGCTGGTATGTTGAATTTGCAGGAATTTTATTTTCATCTCCATTTCTTTTCTCCAAATCTCATATTTCCTGCAGCATTTGATGTGGATGAGGAAAGACTTCCTTGCAGACACCAGTGAGCAGCGCAGTGGCACGACAAGCAGCGGACTCACAACACCAAAGGTCAGGATCCGCTCCTGACTTCCAGTGCTGTCTGTGTGAACTTCGCACATTCTCCTGGAGACCACATGCTCTTCCTCCAGGTGCTTTGGTTTCCTTCTGCAAACCAAAGACCTGCAGGTTGGCAGTTTAATTTGACCCCTGCTGCAAAAATGAGCAGAATGTGGATAAAATAAAATAGGATTAGTGCACATTTCATGTAAGTACAGTAGGTGATTGATGGTTCATGTAGACATTAGGCCTTCAGGGCCTGTTTGCTTTCTCTAGGGATGACTTTATGAAGCTCCTCTCTTTGGAAGAGAAGAGTGGATCTTGAGGAGGACAAGGAAGATAGATGCAGCTGCCTACCACTGAGCATAGCAAACTTTTCTTGCTGCAGGATATATACTTATTAATCTTTTCCTGAGTTATCGCTGAGGAAACTTACAAAACATTTCACAAAGAAGTATTGAGCTGTATCACCTGTTGTGTTTTGTAACTCCAAACACTAGTCAAGAGAAAAAAAAGCACAGGAGCCAGGATGATGATCTGCATGGTTTTTACTTTCCTTTTCTTCAGTGGGGCAAGACCATATGACGTGGTGGCATAATAAGGTATGCCATTCACATACTTCTTACTTATAACTTCTCATGAATTATGTAACCAAACAGGAATGCTTAATCAAAAATACATATTTACAATATTACTCAAATATTACAGAAATATTAAATATACAACACTCCTCCCTGCTTGGCTATAAACTCTAACTACTATATAGACATCCCAATATAGTAAATTTTGAATTGTTCCATTCAGGCCTAAAGATTTAATTACTGTGGAGGACTTCATACTTCTGTGGGATAACATAGATAGGCAGGTGAGACTTCTGACTGTGAAATAATCTCAGCTTCTGGAGCTTCCTCCATGGTGGTTGCAGAAGTTGACTCTGGGCTTGCAGGAAATGGTTCTGACAGCTTTGGCCACCTTTCTTTCTGGACATGTTGGTAACCCGAACAGTGCATGGCAAGCGGCTCTATCTGCTGATCTATCCCAGACCACCAGGCAAAGTTTGGAGCCAACGCTTACATCTTGACCACACCTAGATAACCTGTATGCAGCATCTCCAACACTTCAGCTCTCAGCTTGGATGGTACAACAACTCTCAATCCCTGCATAACACAACTGCCATGATGGGAAAGTTCATCTCAGCGATGGTAAAAATGGGGGAGCTGGAATTCCTACTGCACATTCCAGAAATTTGGGTTGCCATATAGACCTGAGACTGTGGGGTCTTTTCTGGTTTCCCCTTTGATTATCTCTGCTGTAACAGACTCTTGATTTGCATTATGGAGAATAGATTAAGCAGAGTGTCTTCTGTTGCAAACTTTTCAGGTATTTCCTTTCCCAAGACAGAATGTAGTAGATCATTTTCCGAGCTCATAATCTTCTAATCTTTTTAATACTGTCTGTCTTGAGATTTTGGAGATGTTCCTTCTCGTCTTCACCAGTAACAATGATGTCACCCAGGTAACACTGAGTGCCAGGGCAGTCTTGCAGCATCTGACCCAAAGTTTTCTGCCAGATTGCAGGTGCAGATGCCCCTCCAAAAATAAGCCTATTATAGTGATAAAGCCCTTTTTGAGTGTTTATGGTGAGAAACGCTTTGGACCCTTCATCCATCTACATCAGTATGTAGGTTTAAGCTAAGTCCACTCTGATGAAGTGTTTTCCTCCAGAAAGGTTTGCAAAGATATCCACTTTCTGAGCAGAGGGTATTGATCTACTTTCAGTACTGGATTGATGGTGACCTTACAATCACCACAGATCCGGACAGACCCTTATCTTTTGGCTACTGGGACCACTGGCATTGTCCAGGGGCTCCACACCACTCAGATAGCACACTGACTACTTTATCACAGATGGTATAAGGAACTGTATGGGCTTTGTAAAATGTGAGTGTGGCTTTTTTCATCTAACACCATTTTACCCTTGGTACCTTTGAGTTTTTCAATGGCACCCTTGAACACTTCCATGACATCATACATTTCCTGTCTTAGTTCATTTTCAGTTGGTTCTGTTGCAGGGGATGTGGGATACAACTGGTTAATGGATCTTCAATCAAGTTGCAGTTATCCCTGGTAAACATGGCTGGCCAGTGCTGACCCTCCTGTGTTTACCACATGCAAGCCCAATGTAACTTTCTGGGTGTTGTATTTCACTGCTACAAATGTCAATCCTACAGGAATAATCTTTTCTCCAGTGCAAGTTCATAGTTAGATATCTGCAGGTTTCAGTTCAGTATCTTCGAAATGCATTCAAACTCATTTTGTGGAATGACTGAAACAGGTTAACCAGTGCCCAATTCACTTCTGATGTAACCCATGTTGATTGCCTCTTGTTAGTTTTCACATTGTAAATCTCAGGACTATTCAGTCCTATGTCACTTTCATCATTATCAGATTTTTCATCAACATCAGGCACTTCAACAGGTAGGTAGTTGCCTCAGGTCATTTTAAAACTATTGGATCACCACTGTTATGTTCTGCAACTCAAAAAAAAAATCAAAAGAAATAATGATCTTTACAATCCCTTTCTTTAGTGATGTGCATGTGTATGATATGGTGGCATAATGAAATATGCCATTCACGTACTTCTTACATATAACCCATAATAAATTATGTTGATCCTAAGATAAATAAATTTGAATCAGGGGATGCCAATTCTATTACAAGAATCAGCTCTTGTAATAATGATCAGTGAGGCACAGGAATTACCAACACCAACCTTTATCGTCTCCACAGAGGAACATGTGAACTTACAGAACCAAATACTTGTGTTCAAACCTGCTAGGTTTCCATGACCTTCCAAGAACAGTCAAAGAATAGGAAAATAGAATACCAATTAAAAAATAGTTTCTGCTGTTGACCACATCTTCCTTGCAATCCTGTTTCAAATCTCCATGTCCGTGGGCACCTCAAATCCATGATGGCGAACTGCCCGCTGCAATATATTTGAAAACCTCTGCATTTATTCATATTTCTTACCAATTCAAATATTACGTTCCTGTCTCATTGGCTGTAGGTCATGTGTCTGACCTTTAACACCTTTTTGTTGACTCTGCTCCACGCCAGCATCCATTTATTACACTCTTCCCAGCTAGTGAATATTGATAAGTTATGTCTCTTTGTTTTCAATCAGCAACCAGTATGAGTCACACAGGGCAGATACAGACCCCAATATTCACAAACCTGCATGTTATATCCAACCAAAGAACACCTCATAAATAAGTTCTTATTTGGAAATGTTCCTTAGTTCAGTGGATTACCAAGAACATAATTGCATTCACTTTAAAGCACAGGGCAAGCCAAGCAATTTTTTCCTCACAAAATGGAGAACACAGAGCCTCTTCATAAAATGGCAGCCTCCAGCTCCTCCCTCATGGCAAGAACAAAGGCAATTGGTGTGTCTGCTTCCACTGTCCTTGATTTATTCGAATTCACTGAGTTGTAGACTGTAGTTCTTTCAATGTAAATGAACACGAATGCTTAATCAAATAATATATATTTACAATATTATTTGAAAATTACTGAAATATTAAGTACACTACACTCTCTATTGGAAATGCTGTTGCAGATAACTTGTACCACAAGGACAGATTTTCTTTAGGACGCAGAGTCATATTTACCACAGGATGATTCCAAGTCATTACTGACATTGTGTCAAATTACTCAGCTAGCTGTCTACAGATGCACTGAGTGACTGACAGAAGATTCATCCTGACAGCCACACATTACAACTCAGAGAATGTAAAATGTACCTAAACTTTATAATTAGATCTATTTGTTTCTCTACCCCTCCAAGTGGTATACTCATTCTTTGTGTTACAGTTTCACGAAGGGATAAAGTACCTCAAAAGGGTTTATTCTCTGTGCTAGAGCTAACACAGGCACACCTACGTACTATTTTTTTTGTATTGGCGTTAATAAGGAAGATGTTATCTCTTTTCTTATGTTCCTAAAATTACTGCTGAGAGAAACACACCCAGCATTAATAATCCTTTTCTTCTTTGAAGAATACTGGATAGGGAATATTGTTTATGAAAAAGCAATTAAAACATCTCTTTCTAGATTTCTAAGGCTTGGCGTTACCTGAAAAGTCACGCTGTTGCCTCTTTGGTGCTGGAACTGCATACTTAAAGTGACTTGAACTGACAGGTTCAGCATGTGGGACAGTGGGGAATCTGAAATAAAAAGCACAGATTGGCAAGGAAAGAGGTGAAAATCACAGTCTGTCCTGGTGGGAGAGTGATCCACATGCTGCAAACATTCTGCGTGGGTGTCTGAGGCATAAGTTATTGCTGATGTAAATGAAATCAATTATATTGCTGTGATGCACTACTTGAGAAATGGAGTTAAAAATACTCTTAAAAATGATAACTATATGGTAATGAGCAAAAGCTTCTGGTAGCAGAAGATTGCCGCCAATTGAAATGTAACCGAATGTCATTTTGTTGACAAAAACCTGTCTAGTTCTTTCTTGAAACCCTTTTATTTTTACTTGTTTCTCTAGATTCACTGGTAATTTGTCCGTATAACTACCAGTTTACTTGTAAAAAGATTTTTCCTGCATTTACCCATTTTTCAAGATGTGCTCCTCACTGCTTTTTCTAATACTTACCCAACTTAATGCCTCATCTTCCATGCTTCATTTTGAAACTTGGAAATAAATATTCTATTTTTCAATCCTTTGGACTTTGGGTCCGCTGAACTCAGAAAAACCTTTGCCATCAAAAACTACAGTAATCTAAAGAAATTCCATCAGTATTCAGAGATGTAGCTATCAGAGGTAGGAATCTTATCTACTATGAAATTCAGCAGCTCCCCCCATATGTCCTCTCTTGTGATTTGAAAATCATACGCTCTGAATGACTGTTTTAGCAATGGGACTTGGAAAATGTAGAACTGCAGTCGTCATTCTTCACACACTTCAGCATGATTTAATTGACATTTAGATGAAGTATAAACCCATCTATCACCTGTATTTAGAAGTATGATTTTTTGGAACCATCATTCCTAATCTGAGCTCAAAGCTTAGTCACTCCAAAGTAGCCTGTCATAAGTGATAATAGATTTTTAAAATTATTTTCTGTCAGATGGTTATGAGCTTATGGATCTTTCTCCATCAAAGAGTGGTAGAAGCAATCTTTTAATAATTTTAATCAAAGATAGGTATATATTTGATTGGCAAGATTATGAAAGATTGCACAAGTAGGTGGGAATGCAGATCATCCATGTTCTTACCATTTACAGTCCCTATCTAAACATGCTAAGATATGTTTGGGTAGGTACATAGTGTGAATGGTTATGGTCTGGGTGCAGATAGATGAGACTAGACAGGAAACAGATTAGGATGGACTAGATGGGCTGAAGGGCCTGTTTCTGTGCTGTGGTGCTCTATGCCTCTATGATTCTATAATTCTATTAAATGTCAAAATGGGCTTGAGAGTGCAGGTGATTTACTCTTGCTCATATCCATGTATTCGTTACAAATCTCTTAAATGACTGTGCACATACCTCTGAAGTTGGAACACTGATACTGAGATCAGCTGCAGAATGGATATGGAAAACCTATGACTGGAGATTGCAGTTGCAACTTCCACATACGCAATGGAGACAGCTTAATTTATCCCACTCAAGAATGTTTGCAAGAGATTGTGTGAATTTCCTGAGATTAAGCTGGTCCTTAATCAGCTTGTCCTTGATGTGCATGTACAGATAACCCTTCATTCTTCAATCCTGCGACGGCTGCTTACAAGAGAGTTCTTTCCATTCTGCTGACATTTCTTTGTTGTTTACTTTCTTGGGCCTCGTGAGGGTCAGAACAATTATTCATCTGCTGTGCCAGCCTGTACTCTTTATTAAATGGAGTGAGCACACACAGACGAAAAGGGGGGAATGCTAAAATTGTTTAGCAGCTGAGACAGTCACTGATCTTTCATCTGAATTTGAAAATGCTAACACAGATTTTAAAATGCAGAGAAATTGAAGAGGGAGGAAAGAGGAGAGGCAAAAATCCATGATAGGGTGGAAGACTAGATGGACTAAATGATCCTGTAAATATAGATTTTGTGTTAATTCTATCTTCCATTTTGTTATTTTGTTTCTATTTTTTATCCTGCTTTCACCGGAGGTCATCTGTCTGAAGCACAGACAGCTTCCTCTCCACTACTGCTGACTGACTTTCTGAGCACTCCCGAAATATTTTACTTTTACATCCAGAGCCTACATGCACTACTTGACTTGTTTAATGTCTCAACAACAATGGAGAGATGTTTCCAGCATGAGAAAGTAGGTATTCAGACTGATGGAAAGGTAGATGCAGCGCTGGTTGGATTATGTAAACACAAAATACTCTGCAGATGCTGGGGTCAAAGCAACACTCACAACACGCTGGAGGAACTCAGCAGGTCGGGCAGCATCCGTGGAAACGTTGACTGATCGGTTGAATTATGTGCCTGTTTTGTATTTGTATTACAGTTTGCAGCATAAGACAGTGGCCCATTTATCGATAGTGATCAAGTACATAAGACATCAGTATTGATAAGTACGTACCACATGTACACACCAGTTACTTTAACATTTGAACAAACAAACTCTTCCTTTTCAAGGTAGAGATCAGGACTGAGGATTTTCTCTTTAACAATATGCATTTCTAGTAGTCGCTAATTCCTTGTCATCTAAAGGCCTCACTGCTTTCAAATTAATGGATAGCAACCAGTGGAAAGAAAGACTAAATGATCGTTACCCTGATGTACTGAGCTCCCATGTCTGGACTGTTAAAGCTACTGTATATTTATTAAAACATTACAGTAATGTTCACTGTCCGATATTTAGTTACTGCAAGAAATGTACAATAGCACAATCACCCCTCAAAGTCCAAAGTTCAAAGTACAGTACAGTTATTACCAAAATACATATACAGTGTACAATCTTGAGATTTGTCTTCGCAAGCAGCCGCAAGGCAAAAGAAAAACAACAGAACCTGTTTAAAGAAAAACCCCACACAACAAAGACTGATATGTGAAAAAAAGAACATATTGTGCAAGCAATCAAAAGTAAACTAATAACACACAGTACGTCAAACCGCAGAGCCCCCGGAAGAGAGTCCACAGTCTTGGAGCTGCTGAGGCGAGTGAAGATGGTCCAGCAGCCCAAAGGTTGCAGGCTACAGCTGCAGAGTCAGTTCATTGCTGAAACTGCTTGATCAAATCATGCAAATACTAACAAAAAGTAAACTTATCCTTTGGGTAAGTCCATACAAAAATTTAGCTCATAAGACCATAAGACACAGGAACAGAACTAGACCATTTGGCCCATCGAGACTCTTCCCACCATTCCATCTAGGCTGATTTATCATCCCTCTCCTGCCTTCACTCTTTTCCCCATAACCTTTGACACTGTTACTATTCCAGAACCTATCAACATCTGTTTTAAAAATACCCAATGATGTGGCCTGCACAGTTGACTGGCAATGAATTCTACAGATGCACCATCCTTCAGCTAAAGAAATTCCTCCTCATCTCTGTTCTAAAAGGACATCCCTCTATTCTGAGGCTGTGCCCTCTGCTCCTAGACTCCCCCACTATAGAAAACATGCTCTCCACATCTGCACTATCTAGGCCTTTCAATATTCAATAAGTTCCAATGAAGTCCCCGCTCATTCTTCTGAACTCCAGTGTGTACATGCCCAGCGCCATCAAATGCTCCTCATACATTAACCCTTTCTTCCCCAAGATTATTTACATGAACGTTGTTGGGACTCTCTCCAAAGCCAGCACATCCTTTCTTAGATAAGGAGCACAAAACTGCTCACAATACTCCAAGTGCGATCTGATCAATGCCTAATGAAGCCTCAGCATTACATCCTTGCTTTTATATTCTAGTTTTCTCAAAATTATGCTAACATTGCATTTGCATTCCTTAAAATGGACTCAATCTTCAAGTTAACCTTCAGAGATTTCAACATGAGGACTCCTAAATTCTCTTACATCTCTGATAGTCTAAGCCTGTATTCCTGCTACCAAAATGAATCAACATACAGATCCCGAAACTGTGTTCCATCTGCCACTTTGCCCATTCTCCTAACCTGTCTAAATTCTTCTACAGTCTCATGCATTCCTCAACACTAGCTGCTCCTCCACTTTGTATCGTATGCAAACTTAATCATGAAGCAATCAATTCCATCTTCCAGATTATTGACATATGATGTGAAAACAAATAGTCTCAAATCAACTCCTGCAGAACATCACTTGGCACCGACAGCTAATTCCCACTCTGTGTCTCCTGATAGTCAGCCAATCTTCTATCCATTCTAGTATCTGGTATCTTTCCTGTGATACCATGCACTCTTATCTTGTTAAGCAACCTCATGGGCAACACCATGTCAAATCTAAGTAAACCACATCCACTTACTCTCCTTTGTCTATTCTGCCTGTTATTTCCTTAAAGAATTCCAATAGATTTGCCAGGCAAGATTTTACTTTAAGGATTTTACCAAACTAACTTCAGCCTATTTTATCATATGCCTCCAAGCACTCTAAAACTTCATTCTCAATAACTGATTCCCCCAAACACTGAGATCAGGTTAATTTCTTGACTTTTGCTTTCCCTGCCCCCCAACTTATTAAAGAGTGGAGTGACATTTGCAATTTTTCAGTCGACTGGAACCATTCCAAAATCTAGCCAATCTTGAAAGATAACAACCAATGGCTCCACAATTTCTTTAGCTATCTCTTTCAGAACTTTGACGCGTAAGCCATCTGGTCCTGGTGACTGATCTACCATCAGACCTTTCAGCTTCGCAAGCACCTTCTCCTTAGTAATAGCAACTACACTCATTTCTGCCCTCTGACACTCTTGATTTTCTAGCATATTGCTGGTGTCTTCCACAGTGAAGAGTGCCAAAATGCTTATTAATTTCATCATCCATTTCTTTGTTCTTAGAGACAAATTTTAGTAAAGAAGGTAACTACTGATTTTTATCTAGGCATACAGAAGGTACTCAAAGAAGATTGTTACATGATTAACCATCTTGGGCAGTCAGAGAGGAAATTCCAAAGCCATTTCCTAAAAGAGTTATGAGTTTTAAAGCCCTTAATCAATTCACTCAGACCAGCAATCTGTCTTCAGTTTAACTTTCCCTTCAAACTGCTTGGTTGCCCATTCACCTGTTATATTTCATGCTCACATTTTCCCAAGCTTCGGTATCTGGCTTCTATTTATGCTACTGAACAAAAAAAAAGACCTTCCATATAACTACGTCCATGACCACTTATCCCTCTTCAAAGTGCTACAAGCTCTGGTATGATTAACACGCCATTCTTTTCTACTATCTGTCACTCGTTTATTTGTTCTTGGGACCACAAAGTGGAAATCATGCGGTGGATCTTGTAGATAAGAAAAATATTTCTGATGTCTCCATATTAACAACATTTTGAAATAAAATACCCAGTAGTTTAAGGAGACCTCACATTTCTAATACCCAATGATTTTCTAACCACGGCATTATTTTGACTCATGCCTAGTTGCCAAGGTGCAGTCACAGATTTGTTCTCTCTTCATATGGCCTTGAACTTAAACATCTTTTGAAGGTAAATACAAAATACCCTCCTAGAACATTTCCTTTTTTTTAAGCTGGTTGAAGAGATAATAGTCCATAAATGTGCTTTGAAAAGGATTGGTCACTCTTTTTGCTCAGAACTTAGATACCAAGCATCTGCACTTCAGGAACATTACAATTAACAGGTAGTCATACTTGAATTCAGAGTTCTCACAGTCCAAATTCCAAAGGTTAGAGAATGAAAATAATTTTTAAAAACATAGATACCAATTTTCATCAGGATAGAGAACTGATTTGCTGGAAATCCACTAAAAAGGTAAAGTTTGAGTGCTTTGGAATCAAAATTAGAAATGGAATAAGTTTATTATTGCTACATGCTGCGAGATACCATGGAGAGCTTTGTTTTGCAAGCCATTCATATAGATAACTTCAAAATACACAGTAAGTTCATTGAGCTAGTACAAGGAAAAACAATAAGAGAATACAGAATATAGTGTTACAATTACAGAGAAAGTGCAGTTCAGGTAGACAATAAGGAGCTGGGGCCACAACAAGCAAATTATAAGGTCAAGAGTCCATCTTGAAAGCACAAGGCCCTTATAACAAGGCCTTCTGTTCAATGCCCTTATAACAGCAAGAAGAAAGCTGTCTTTGAGCCCAGTAGTGTATGTTTTGAAGGGTGTGTTAGACTGTAATTGTCTTTGATTTTTCATGTGGCTTGAAAAGAAAACCTGTTGGAGATAAAACCTTCCCACAAGAGCGATTTTGTCTCCAAAATAAAGAGCGGACAGTTTCTGCCAATTATTCAAAAAGGCTCTTAAAAGCCACTCAGAGGAGGATATGAAAAGAAATTATACAATGGAAATGTTTCATTTATGTAAAGCTGCCAAATGTACATAAATTAAACTATTAAATGAGGAAATGTACTCCTTTAAATTTATTTTCAGTGATGTAAAATCAACCACAGGTACTGGGTTCTTACTAAAACACTTTTTCTTTCGTGAGCCCTATTTTCCACAATTTTAGTCAAATTGCACTGGTACCCACATCTAAATATATCCAGAACTTTCTTAATGCAATGAAGATAAACTCAATTATTTTTATTATGCTGTCTGAATGCATTGGTTTATGGAACATTACACGTTTGTGATTTTGCAAATGAATTTGACAGAAAAGCTTGAACCAGTGAAATTGAGCAGAATTTTGCCTGCAATTTGTGAAAGGTTGCTAATTGCTCCAAAAGTGGAATGGAAATGTAACAACCCCAAATGTTGTAAGTTGTGTCATAACCAACTTTCCAACCAAACATGCATCCCACTTCATTCCTACCGCAGTTTTACTTGGCTTATCATCTTACCCATCTGTATTCTCAAGAAGAAGGTGAAAGATAATGTTTGCAGGGAGAGCTACATTGATAATCTACAGCATTGTAAGTATAATGAAGCTGTATATTGTGAGCTGCCTTGGAGCACACAAGGGTGTTTAATTCCCCAGGGTTGCAAGACAGCTATTCTAGAATGGTATGGGAAACAAGGGAGGAAGTTTCTTTTTTAGCTACAGGGCAGAGGCTAGGAGTAGGGATTCCATACATTTAGAAAGGCAGGAATTTATTAGGGGTAGTCAGCATAGTTTTGTAAGAGGGAATTCTGTCTCACTAATGTGATTGACTTTTGGAGGAGGCAACAAATAAGACTGATGAGTGCAGGTCAGTGTGTGTTGTCTATGCTATAATAACGGGCTTACAAGGTCCCAAATGATAGGCTATTCTAGAAATTCAGGCACATGGGATCCAAGGCAAGTTGATGAATTGGATCCAAGTGATTCATTTTCAAATGGTTCATATGGCTCAATTTAATATGAGAGAATGTACACAGTTTACAACCTGAAATTCTTATTCTTCACAGAAACATCCATGAAGCAAGAAACCCCAAAGAATGAATGATAGTAACATCAGCACCCCAAAGCACTCCTCCCTCCCCCCACTTGCACTAGCAGAAGTATCAAATCCACCACTCAGCTCCCCACGATGCAAGCAACAGCAAAAGCCCCCAAAGAGACCTTATCTGGAATCCATCAAAAACTGTGGTCCATAACCCAGCACTTTGGTATCTCGTACAGGCTCTCCATCACCACCGAGGGAGAGAGAGAGATCGCTCCTGCAACAACTAGAGCAACAGACTCGCAGCTCGCTGTTCTGATGTTACAACCTTCCACATCACTTCTCCAAGCCCCCCGACTCGAGGACCGACAGGCTCTCGTGCACCATTAAAAGAGAGAGAGGGAAGGAGAGAGAGAGCGGGGGAGAGATAGAAGGAGCAAAAGAAAAAGGGGTCACAGGAATACAGGGTCCTTCTTCTATCAGCTGCACACACCACATGCTGTTCCGATGTTTTGGTCTCTCACTACACTTCAACTGGTGAAATCAGCGAGGAACTCTGTCACCTACCAGACCGCTCCCCAAAGGTGAGTATCTTCCAGGCCACTCCTGGAAATATCAAAATACCACGCCACATGGCCCGTCTGAGAACCCACTGCTTGCGGAGAGCAGTAGTTTGAGCTGTTATTTGTAGATCACAGATTCTGACCAAACCCCAACCACGTTGAGAAGAAAAGAAGAGCATAAGAGAAGAAAAACAAGTTGTTTTGCGGTTGAACTGGGTGAAGTCACCGAGGTCCACAAAAACCTCTGGCTTAGCTCTTCCCACCTGGTTTGCTTGTTGATAAGGGACAGAATGCAATGTTGCAAAGATATTGTTTCTGAATAACATCTGTGACTAGTAATGTACCACCGAGTCTGGCGCTGGGACATTTGCTGTTTGTGACACATTGGATGTGAATGTAGAAGATAGAATTCTTAAGACTGCAGATAACACGAAAGCTAATAGTGTTGCGAAATGATGTCTTCCAGGGCTACAGCTGTTTATAGATTAGATGGAAAGTTAGATGAAGCATTAACAGATGGAAATTAAACCCAACAAGTGCAGGGTAATGTGGTTTTAGAAGTCAAATTGGAGAAGGACTCACACAGTAAATGGAAGAATGTTTGCTTTCATTAGACAGGACATAGAAGATAAAAGTAAGAACATCACATTGCATCTTTTATAAAACACTGGTTGCGCTGTGTTTGGAGTACTGTGCACAGGTCTGGTTGTCAAACTATAGTGAGGATGTGATTGTGCTGGAGAGAGTACAAAGCCATCTATCAGGCTGTTGCTTGGATTCGAGGACTTTAGTTATGGGGTGAGATTGGGTAGGATGTTCATTTCCCTGGACATAATAGACATATATAAGATTATGGGAGTTATAGTCTAGAACACCTGTATGGAGTTATATGGGGGTAAGATTGGGCTGGCATAGTAGTGTGGCTGTTAGCTTAACACTATTAATGTGCTGGCAGCCTGGGTTCAATTTGTGAGAAGCTTGTATATTCTTCCCATGACCGCAGCGGTTTTCTCCAGGTGCTCTGGTTTCCTCCCACATTCCAAACACTTATGGGTTACTAGGTTAATTGGTCACATGTGTGTAATTGGGCAGCATGGACTTAGTGGTCTGAAATGACCTCTCACTGTGCTTTACCGCTAAACAAACAAACAAACAAACAAATAAATAAATAGGGTAGATAGTCAAACTCTTTCTACCATAATAAGGCAGAGATTTAATACACACAAGCTGCTGAAGGAAATCAGCAGGTCAGACAGCCTCTATGGAAATGAATAAACAGTCGATATTTCGGGCCGAGACTCTTCTTCAGGACAGAAAATGAAGGAGGAAGATGCCAGACTAAAAAGTTGGGGGGAGGGGGCGAAGGATAGCTATGAGATGATAGGTGAGGCCAGGTAGGTAGGAAAGGTAAAAGGCCGGGGAAGAAATCTGATTGGAGAGGAGAGTGGTAGATAGCAGAAAGGGAAGGAGGAGGAGCCCCAGTGGGAGGTGATAGGCAGGTGAGTAGAGGTAAGAGGCCAGGGGAATAGAAGGAGGGGAAGGAAGGGATTTTTTTTTACTGGAAGGAGAAATTGATATTCAAGCCATCAGACTGGAATCTACCCAGGCGGAATATAAAGTGCTGCTCCTTCACTCTGAAGGTGGCCTCGTCTTGGCACAAAAGGGCCAACATGTCAGAACAGGAACCGGAACTGGAATCAAAATGTTTAGCCACTGGGAAGTTCCACTTTTGGCAGATGGAGTGGAGGTGACTGACAGAGCAGTCCCCCAATTTGTGGCGGGTCTCACCCATGTGGCAGAGGCCGCAGCAGGAGCACTGGATGCAATAGATGTCCTCCAGAAGATTTAAGGTGAGAGGAAGGAATTTTAAAGGTGATTAGAGGGGAAGGTTTTCTACATAGAACCTTTAAGCACAGAAACAAGCCATGTGACCCACAATGCTGTGCCAAACCAGCTAAAAAGCAAATCAAAAGCACCTAAGTGCTAATCCCTCCTACCTACACCATGTCCATGTCCCCCCATCTTCCTTACATCCATATGCCTATCCAAATGTCTCTTAAAAGTCTCTAATGTATTTGCCTTTACCACCAAACCAGGCAGCACATTCCAGACATCCACCACTCTCAATGCATGTCCTCTGGTATTTCAACCCTGGAAACAGATACTCTCTGTCCACTCTATCTATGCCTCTCATAATCTTGTAAACCTCTATCAGTTCTCCCCTCAGCCTCCAGCGCTCCAGAGAAAACAACTCAAGTTTATCCAACCTCTCGTGATAGCACATGCCCTCTAAACCAGGCAGCGTTCTAGTAAACCTCTTCCGGACCTCCTCCCAAGCCTCAACATTCTTCCTACACTGGGGTGATCAGAACTGTATGCAATACTCCAGATGTGGCCTAACCAGGGTTATATAATGTTGCCTCATAACCTCTTGACTTTTGAACTCATAACCTTAACTAATAAAAGCAGGCATTCCATAACCACCCTATCGACCTGTCTAGCCACTTTCAAGGAGCTGTGAGCTTGGATTCAAAGATCTGTCTACTCAGCGACACTGTTAAGGATCTTGCCCTTAACAGTGTACTGTCTCCTTGCATTTTCCCTACCGAGGTGCAACACCTCACATTTATCCGGGTTAGACGCCAGCAGCCATCTCTCTGTCCATATTTGCAAATGATCTGTATCACACAGTATTCTTTGCCAGTCTTCTACACTATCCACAACACCAGCAATCTTCACCTTAATCCTAAATGCCAAGGACTTTTCATGGCTCCTCCTGGGTCTCCCAATTCCCTTCTTTAGTTCTTTTCTGGTTTCTTTATCTCCTCCTGTGCTTTGTTTGATACTAACTCCCGAAGCTTTACACACTTATTCCTTCTCTTCTTGACTAAAGTCGTCACCTCTCTGGATATCCAAGGTTCTCTTATCTTTCTGTCCCTGTCCTTCCCTCTAGCAGGAACATACCTTTCCCTGTACTCTGTGCAATTGATCTTTGAACACCTTCCACATACCTGATGTGGACTCACCGGAGAAAAAGTATTCTCAATTAACTCTTCTTAGAGCCTGCTTAACCTCCTCATAGTTTGCCCTACTCTCCCACAAGGACCAGACCTATCCTCATCTATAGCTATTCTGAAAGTTAAGGGGTTGTTGTTACTCTTCCCTAACCACAGAAAGGTCAGTCACTTGGCTAGGCTCATTACTCAACACCAGGTCCAGTACAATCTCTCCTCTCATTGGACTGTCCACATATTTATTTAAAAACTCCTCCTAGATACACTTAGCATGTTCTTCCCCATTTAAACCTCTTGCACTATGAAGGTTCCAATTTATATCAGGGAAGTTGAAATGTCCCATGACAAGAACCCTATTATTTTAATACATTTCTTTAATCTGTTTCCATTTCTGTTCCTCAATGTCCCAATGGCTATTGGGGGGGGGGGGGGGTCTGTATTACAACCCCATCAGTGTGGTTGCACTCTTCCTATTCCTACTCCTGAGTTTTCTTAAATAAATAATGGTTCATATATGGAGCATTCTGAGGAATCAGATACAATTGCTGCTTTAAAAAAGGCATTTATGAGGACACATAAATAGACAAAGCATCGTAGGATATGATCCTAATTCAGGCAATTAGGATTAGTTTGATGGGCAGAAAGGTCAGCAAGGAGGTGGTGAGCTGAAGTACTTGTTTCCTTTCTATATGATTCCATGACTCTTTGACCATGCCTTTGTAAAGTTTTTTCAGAAAAATAAATGTAGCATAAAGTAGGCTTAAACATTTGCACATTGCTCAGGCAAAACATTTATTCATATTACATGGCTTTTTTATTCAGGGGTGGGAAGGGATGTGAATGCGTTTCACCGCTGACAATTTGCATCATTTTGTCATTGAGAATATAATAATGAAATCTTTGATTCTCCCAGTCTCTTTGATCTACTGTGTTCTGCTCCTGTTCCACAGAACAAGGCTTATGTGTGACAGGGGCTTGGTAGCCATTTTGCACAGAATAATTCAGTCATTAATAAAGGTCAATAGTGTAATTTCACAGTTATTAAGTTGTTTAATGCACATTACTTTCTCCCATTTCTATTGGCTCGCTTATCTCACAGCAAGTGATAAATTAACATGGGAAATTTCAAAATATTACTTGTTTTGGTCAGCGAGTAACTAAGTTTAATTGGAACATATTTGCTGTTCAAGTAGACCTAATAATCACAGGCAGCCTGACATGATGTTGTTTATCATTAATACCTTCAGGACTGTAAAGCTTTCTGTAACTATTAAAGCACTGCATGATATTGCATTTAAACTTAATAGATGACAGATGCTGAAATCTGCAGTACAATCAAACTACTTGAAGAGCTCAACAGGTCGAGCAGTACTTGTAGGAGGAAAGGAATGGTCAATGGTTTGGGTTGATACCCTGCATCAGGACTGACAGTGGAAAGGAAAGGTGGCCAGAAACATTAATAGCCAGTAACATACTGGCTATCATGCATGACATTGTACTTCAGGTTTCTAACAAAATAATTCAGCTGGATGGATCATTCTTTGCTTTCTAGATGAGGAGAGAGTCAGGCAGACCCTTGTGTTCCATATGGTAGAAAAATTGCTCAATATTTACTGTGGAGGAGCACATTTAGATGAAGCTTTAGAAGAAGTCTGGCATAAATACAAACATTTGTTGGCATCGGTTGCACTCTCCCCTTGATTTAAGAGCTACTCCAGAGGTTTGAACACAAAATCTAAGCTGAAACTCCAGGGTTTGTGGAACAGGAGGAGACTGCCTGTTGGATGTGACATTAATCTTCTCTCAGCTGAAGATGAAAGATCCCACAGAACCATTTTGGAGGCAATGAGTTTTCAGTGTCTTGGTCAATATTTATTCCTGAAGTAACATCACTCAAACCAGTTCCCTTTTCATTTACTTCACTTCTGTTTATGGGCAAATCAGCTGCTATGTTCCCACAGTTTCACAGTAACTGCACTTCAAGGAAATACTTCATTAGCTGTAAAGCTATCTGGGACACCCTGAGGTCCTGCTGCTGCTTCATAACACGTCAGTCCTTGTTTTCAGCAGTTGCCTCCCATAAAAGAGTGAGGAAAATAAATAAATACAGACCCAATCTTCCCGCTGCTTAGAAAATTTGAAGAATGTATTGAATGATTATTTGAAAATATCAGCATCAATTCTAGATACAAAGTGACAATGTGAAATATATTTATAGATAGAAAGGATAAAAAAACTAAAGTATTATTAAAATGATACTCAAGGTTCACCAGTTCTGAAAGTGGTAGGATACCCCCATGAGGAATGTGAAACCTCTACCATTTCCCACTTGCTGTCACCGTTGACAACGCATTCACCACAACCATTCCCACTTTATACCAGTTTATACCTTATAGGCAAAAAGTATACCAGTGCCTAAGAAGAACAATGTGGACTTCCTTAATGACTATCGCCCGGTAGCACTCACATCGACAGTGATGAAACGCTTTGAGAGGTTGGTCATGACTAGACTGAACTTTTGCCTCAGCAAGGACCTGGACCCATTGCAATTTGCCTATCGCCATAATAGGTCAATGGCAGACACAATCTCAATGGCTCTCTGCACGGCTTTAGACTACCTGGACAACACAAACTCCTATGTCAGGATGCTGTTCATCGGCTATATCTCAGCACTTAATACATTCATTCCCACAAGCCTGATCGAGAAGTTGCAGAACCTGGGCCTCTGTACCTCCCTCTGCAATTGGATCCTCGACTTCCTAACTGGAAGACCACAATCTGTGCAGATTGGTGATAACATATCTTCCTCGCTGACAATCAACACTGGCACACCGCAGGGGTGTATGCTTAGCCCACTGCTCTACTCTCTATATACACATGACTATGTGGCTAGGCACAGCTCAAATACCATCTATAAATTTGCTGACAATACAAACATTGTTGGCAGAATCTCGGGTGGTGATGGGAGGGCGTACAGGAGTGAGATATGCCAACTAGTGGAGTGCTGCCACAGCAACAACCTGGCACTCAACATCAGTAAGACGAAAGAACTGATTGTGGACTTCAGGAAGGGCAAGACGAAGGAACACATACCAATCCTCATAGAGGAGTCAGAAGTAGAAAGTCTGAGCAGTTTCAGGTTCCTGGGTGTCAAGATCTGTAAGGATCTAACCTGGTCCTAACATAGCAATGTAGTTATAAAGAAGGCAAGACAGAGGCTATAGTTTATTAGGAGTTTGAAGAGATTTAGCATGTCAACAAATACACTCAAAAACTTCTATAGTTGTACCGTGGAGAGCATCCTGACAGCCTGCATCACTGTCTGGTATGGAGGGACTACTGCACAGGACCGAAAGAAGCTGCAGAAGCTTGTAAATCTAGTCAGCTCCATCTTGGGTACTAGCCTACAAAGTACCCAGGACATCTTTAGGGAGTGGTGTCTCAGAAAGGCAGTGTCCATTATTAAGGGCGTCCAGCACCCAGGCCTTTACTCACTGTTACCATCAGGTAGGAGGTACAGAAACCTGAAGGCACACACTCAGCAATTCAGGAACAGCTTCTTCCACTCTGCTATCCGAATCCTAAATGGACATTGAACCCTTGGACACTACCTCACTTTTTTAATATACAGTATTCTGTTTTATACTATTATTATACTAATATACACTATTATTATTCTCATTTTATTTATTTATTTTACTCTTCTAGATTATGTATTGCATTGAACTGCTGCTGCTAAGTTAACAAATTTCACGTCACATGCCGGTGATAATAAACCTGATTCTGATTCTCATCTCCAGCCTTTCCGCCACCCGCTGTTGCTACCATCCTTCCACTCAATGACATCTCCATCCTGCTCCCATCTGTCACACACCACCTCTAGCACTGAAACCCTCTCCACACATACACACAACTGCCACTCTACAACAAACACTTTTCTATCCATCAGGCTGTTATAGGTCTTTTTTTCTATAGTAATCCCAGCGATCATTCTTTGCAGCTTTTTTTCAGTTTTTAGACAAAGTCTAAGTATTTTGCCCCTCGTAATTTACCCTTTTGGAGAATGAAGTTGTTCCATTCACTAGGTTCCAATCTCAGCTCTTACAAGCCAAGGAAATCAGTCAGAGGAAGACCAGTTATTCCTGGTTAGAAAGTATTGGGCTGGTTTGTGTGATATTGATATTTGATAAGAGTACAGGAGTAGAAAATGCCATTCTTAGTAGGACACAGCACACACAAAACAATGGAGAAACTCAACAAGTTCGGCAACATCTGTGGAGGGGGATAAACAGTCAATGCTTCAGGCTGAGATCCACCATAGATGCTGCCTGATTTGCTGACACCTCCAGTATTTTGTATGCTTTGCTCTAGATTTCCAGCAGAAACTCATGTGTTAAGGAGAACGCAGTGTTAGATTGGTTGATAACATCACATTTAATAATTCAAAGATGGTCGAGGTGTGAGATTAATTTTTGTTTATTCCGAAAAATTTAAATTTACTAAACTTTTATTCCTACACTAGTGCCAGAAAAGAGCTCTCTCTAATTTGGCCATTGTCTGTTCATTATAGATAAAGAAGAGTTTAAGTCAAAACACATTGCTACATTGCAAATTCTTATTGTGTGTGAGTTGTCCAGATTTTAATTGTGCCTCAACAATTACTGCATGAGCAGTCCTGAATTTAATCAGTCCTGAATTTAATCACTCCACTAAAGACCCTTGTGAATTAAACTTTCAAAACCCTACACACTGGAACTAAATTTTACATATGTCTCTGCCTCTTGATCCCTTTCTTCCTATAAGATTCTTCTTGAAGTCTTCCTTTGTGACCAAGTATTCACTAATCTTTCCAATCTCTTTCCGTGCCACTGCATCAATATATTTTTCAAAAGGTCTTTGACCCGAAATGTCAACTGTTTCTCTTTCCACAGATGTTGTCTGACTTATCTGAGTGTTTCCAGTAGTTTTTGCTTTTTATTTCAGATTTGCAGCATCTGCAATTTTCTTTATTTAGCCCTATGGGACAAGAGCAGGATTCCCTGATTGTATGTTGTCTCTCATATGCCAAGGTCAGAAACATCCCTGATCGAATCTATAGTATTCTTCAGGTGGAGGGTACGCAGCCAGAGGCTGTGGTCCACATTGCTAACAATGACATAGGCAAAAAGGGTGATGAGGTCCTGAAAAGTGAACTCAGGGATTTAGCTGCTAAGTTTAAGAAAAGGACATCCAGTATGGTGGTTTCATGATTGCTACCCATGCCACATGCTAGTGAGACCAGAAAAAAGGAAGATTATACATCTCAGATTTGGCTCAGGATATGGTACAGGAGGGGCGGCCTTATATTTTTGGATCCTTAGGCACTATGCCAAGGAACGTGGACCCTGTACAGATTGGATGGTCTATATCTGAACTGGAGGGGAAAACAATATCCTTGTGCAAATGTTTTCTTGTGTTGTTTTGAGGGCTTTAAATTAGAGTGGCGGGGAGATGGGAACCACAGTCAGAAAGTGGTATAGCCACAGGGAAAGTAGAACAAAACAAAAAGAGACACCATAAGGCTTTCTGTTTTTGGTGGAACTAATGCTCTTAGTTGTGCATATTTCAATGGAAGGAGTATTTTAGGTAATGCAGATGAACTCAGAGCACAGATAAGCACAACGTAGCCATTAATGACATGGTTACAGAGGGTTCAGTTGTATTGGATATGATAGAGGGGGAGGTATTAAAGGGGGAGGGGTGGTATTACTCATCAGGGAAAATGTCATGGCAGTACTCAGAGAGGACATGCTGGTGGGCTTGTCAACTGAGACAATATGGGTGGAATTGAGGAATAAAATAAGGATGACCACATTAATGGATTTATATTACAGACGCCTCAATAGTCAGTGGGATTTAGAGGAACAAATTTGTAGCGAGATAGCAGACACTTGCAAGAAAAATAGGGTGTGAAAATAGGTGATTTTAACTTACTGCATATTGACTGTAAAAAGGATTGGATTGGATAGAGTGTTGTCAACTGTGTTCAGGAAAGTTTGCTTAATACATATGTAGTGCCCCCAACTATAGAGGAAACTTTCCTGTATCTTCTTTTAGGGACAAGACAGAGCATGTGACTGTACCTCTTCCTAGAGATGCTGCCTGGCCTGCTGCGTTCACCAGCAACTTTGGTGTGTGTTGCTTGAATTTCCAGCATCTGCAGAATTCCTGTTCTTTACATGTGACAGAAGTGTGTTGGGGTCCTGGAAATCATAATTCCATTAGTTTTAAGATAATTATGAAGAAGGATAGGATCAGCATGGTCCAGATAGGCTAAAGGGCCTTTTCTGTGCTGTGGTGCTATATGGTTCTATGAATATATTTGTGAATACTCTTGTAAAGTGGCTCAGAATGTAATGGCCACATTAAAGGCGATAGTTGTGCTTGATGTAAGTGTATTACCAGTAAATTTTACTGATAAGAGCAAAAGAACTGGATGTACAATCTGCCAAAGCTGATGGGATTCATTTCTGAAGAAAGGAGTTCTGGCAAGAAGGACTTCTGTCAATCCCTCCAGAGCTATCCTCAGTTTAATTCAATTGCAGTGAGATCGAGGACTAATTCCTGATGCCTAGAAGAAGTGTAAGGGCACAAGGATAGAAGATTCTGTTCTTGCACAGCAGGTGTGTGATGTCTCAGAAGTACCAGAAGGTATGACGAGGAATTTCAATTGGTCAGAGGTCACACTGAGAATGGGATCAAGAATAGGTGATACAAAAAGTTTTCTGGCAATATTGAGATCTTGAGGAAATAAGTTTTAAAACTCAGAAGAAGGCTATTCAAAGGCAGTCTTCTTCCATGTATTTGAAAACTTTTTCCTGAGGTCCTATGGTCTACTATCACCTTTGAGTCACAGCTTGGGGAGATAATTTTTCAGCCCATTTCCACTTAATGGTCAAATTAGAAGCGGTAAGTAGAAAATGTGATTGGGACACAGAGACAGCTGTTCTCCAAACAGGACTTTGCCACTTCAGGAAGGGTGACAGTTCAATGCATTCCAACCAACATTAAATGGTTTCTCAGGAAATTTTCAATAACCCCATTAGGTGAAAAAAAAACACTTCAATTTTCCTGCCATCAAAAAAAACAATAGAAGCGAGGTTTGCCTATGAATGAATACCAACAGTGTTGTGAAAAGACAATATTGAAAGGCAGGCAATGTAATAAAGAAAATCACCTAATCAGGCCGTCTGGCAATGGATTAAAGGAGTACATCAAACTGATCTGAATTCTGGCATTTAGAAAAAGAATCCTAAAGAGGAACACTTCAGAATACAGTTTTGGCTTGTCAAGTATCACTTGTGTGTAAGGTGTATTCCTCACAATTAATTTTGTTTATTAGCAGTCATCGGATCAATTTTATTTTTGTTCACATGGACAGCTCTTTGAACAAATGTTCACAATGGTACTTCAGCACATTTGATTTGCCTATTCCGGAGCTGTTATTATTTCTTCATAGCCAAATGCAAGTGTATCCCTGCAGCTGAAACTCCTCCAGCTGCTTTCATGACTGAAAGGGCTAAATTGTGCTGCACCAGTCTCCAGGCATTTTGTGGTGTTGTATGTTTGCTGTCTTGTAAGTAAATGCACTTTCATTTCCCTTTGAATTTTATGTCTATTGAAATTGGACAACAGGAGCTTTAAAATGTCCAAGTGCTCTTTTATCCTCTGCTTCATCCACCAAGCGAGGAGATGACAAGTCCCTATGTAAGTAATTGGATTTTTCTTCTATCAGCTTTCAGTGCTATTTTTAGAGCTGGCACCTTTAATTGAATAACTGAATCATCAGTTTTCACATTCACCAATTTGGGGACTCAAGTTACCCCAACCACCGTCTATTCCAGCTGCTACCATCCGGGAAGTGGTACTGGGACAGCTTCTTCCACCAGGCCATCAGACTGATGAACTCACACTGATTTGAGTGTACTCTATGTTACACTGACTGTTCAATTTATTATAAATTATTATAAATTACTATCATTGCACATTGCACATTTAGATGGAGACGTAACTTAAAGATTTTTCCTCCTTATGTATGTGAAGGATGTAAGAAATAAAGTCAATTCAATTCAATTCAGTTTACCTCCTTCCCTCAAGTAGCTGCAATAGGAAGACAGCAGAGCATTAGAAGGTGGGATGACTCAAATGCTGATGGTCTTGAGTCAAAACTGAAGTTGTAGGATGCCAGGTCTCCCATTCCTGATTTCCCATGAAGAGTCCCAATGCATTCCCCTGAGGCATCTGCAGATGGTGTAAATGGACACAGAATTGATTCCAAACAACAGGAATTCTGCAGATGCTGGAAATTCTGTCAACACACATCAAAGTTGCTGGTGAACGCAGCAGGCCAGGCAGCATCTGTAGGAAGAGGTGCAGTCGACGTTTCAGGCCGAGGCCCTTCATCAGGACTAACTGAAGGAAGAGTGAGTAAGGGATTTGAAAGTTGGAGGGGGAGGGGGAGATCCAAAATGATAGGAGAAGACAGGAGGGGGAGGAATAGAGCCAAGAGCTGGACAGGTGATAGGCAAAAGGGGATACGAGAGGATCATGGGACAGGAGGTCCGGGAAGAAAGACAAGGAGGTGGGGGGGGGAGACCCAGAGGATGGGCAAGAGGTATATTCAGAGGGACAGAGGGAGAAAAAGGAGAGTGAGAGAAAGACTGTGTGCATGATGGCATGGGAACAACACCTTATATTCCGTCTGGGTAGCTCCAACCTGATGGCATGAACATCGACTTCTCTAACTTCCGCTAATGCCCCACCTCCCCCTCGTACCCCATCTGTTACTTATTTTTATGCACACATTCTTTCTCTCACTCTCCTTTTTCTCTCTCTGTCCCTCTGAATATACCTCTTGCCCATCCTCTGGGTCCCCCCCCCCCCGTCTTTCTTCTCGGACCTCCTGTCCCGTGATCCTCTCGTATCCCCTTTTGCCTATCACCTGTCCAGCTCTCGGCTCTATCCCTCCCCCTCCTGTCTTCTCCTATCATTTTGGATCTCCCCCTCCCCCTCCAACTTTCAAATCCCTTACTCACTCTTCCTTCAGTTAGTCCTGATGAAGGGCCTCGGCCTGAAACGTCGACTGCACCTCTTCCTACAGATGCTGCCTGGCCTGCTGCATTCACCAGCAACTTTGATGTGTGTTGACAGAATTGATACCATCTATGGTTCAGTCATCTGCTGACATGCATCACTCCCCTTACGAGTGGTCATAACTGAGGTATTAGAAAGTTGCTTGAATCATGAGCCAATAGTGGGACTCAGATTTATCAAATCACAGAATTAGTACGAGTCTCAGTGAGGCCACTCAACTCATCAGACAAGATCAACTCCTTGCAGAGCTATGTGATCACTCTCCCTTTTCAAAATCTTTCTCCTCAGTCTTGCGGGTTCTTTTGAGATATTGCTAGTCTGTTAGGGCATACTGTGTTGAGAATTCTAAAAACACTTTGTCGATATAAATATCCCAAATCTGCTAGCTGAGCTTCAGTAAGAATTTTCAGCAATCGTACTAACTGAAACCACCACTGAATCTGCTCTGAAAATTTGAACTGAAAGGAATGGTTATGCAGGAGAAGTGTGTTTTACAGTGTATGGGGTCTTTCTTTTGTTACATTTAAAATGGCGATTTTGTTATGTTAATCTGGGGAATGAGGCTTTGTTGTGTTTTAATGCTGCAGAGAGTTTGCGCTAACAGTTTGTTTTACTTTAAAATGAGATAACAAGGTTCTATTAGCCAATGGGTGGTTATGTATCGTTTTGGTTTCGGATGCCATGCTGTATGATATGACTGTGGACTGAGTTTTGGCGGGGAGTCGGAGGAGAGACGAGGAGGACCGCGGACGTGCGGAGAGGCTCCAGTCGATCACTAAGGGTTGTCCTGAGCCGTGAGTCGACGGAATTCGGGTGGTCGTCTGACGTCGAATTGAGCTCCAACGTAGCGCGCAAAGAACTTGGACTTTGATAAGTGTTGGCGCCTTTTTTTTTCCATTACTTTCCTCTCTGTATCAAATGCATATTAATGTCATAGAATTAGTAATATCTATAAAGTGCATTTGTTAAAATTTACTGGGTGTGCTGGCTGATGATTGATGTTTGTGATTGATTCGGGCGGCGACTGACCCTGAGGGGAGTGTTGAAGCAGGTGCTGGGCGGGATTTCCCCTAGACATACACGAGCCAATATAACGGAACGTTACAAGTGGGGGCTACCGTCCTGGATTTGGACTTTTTTGGGAAAGTTGTACTTGTCGTTGCGGTAAGTGGTGTGAAGATGGATCGAGATAAGATTGTAAGTTGGTGTGAATTGGAGGAGGTACCGGTGAATCATGCGTGTGTGGTAAGCGGGGTCGATTATCGCATTTCGACAGAGATACTGGTGCGAGGGTTGAGTTTGATTGAAGGTATCGGGCAGGTAGAACTTGTAGCTAGAAGGGGTGGTAAAGAACTGGAGGCTAGCTGGATGTTGTTGCGGGCAAGTGCCGACGTCATGACTTTAGAATTACCAGCGACAGTCCACGTCCAGGGGGAGGCGGGGCCGTGGGGTCTCCATACCCTCCCCGAGGACGCAAGTGAGGAGGTGCCGGAGGAGGAGGAGCTAGATGAGGCCCCCGGCCAGGTGCCCGTAGCAAGGGGTGGAGGTGTGGCGTGGGAAGGTTTGGCCAGGCCCCACCCCCATGGACTTGATGAGACTGCCGAGTTAACGGCTGCCATTACCTCCCTGGCGAGAAGCGTTGAGGGGCCCCGCCCGAAGCTGAGAATTTTCTCGGGAGCCAGGCCCACCCCGGAAGGGGAGGATGACTATGATACCTGGGTTGAAGATACATCCCATTTGTTAGAGGTGTGGCCAGTTTCGGATGAGGAAAAGAGACAGCGATTGGTGGAAAGTTTAAGGGGCGGGGCGGCCCGGGTGGTCCGCGATCTGAGAGCGGCACGCCCCTTGGCTTCCCTATCGGAGTGTTTGGACGCTTGGAGGAAGTGTTTGGACTGTCAGGGGATCCCTGGCGGCATTTAGCAGAGTTTCAACGGATGGGGCAGAGAAGAGGGGAAAAGCTCTCAGACTATGCTTTCCGGCTGGAAGGAAAGCTTACGGGGTTGCTGCGACGAGGGATAGGGAGGGAGGACGAAGTGGCGGAGTTAAGGATGAGCCAGATATGTAGCGGTTCCCGGGAAGATGACAGGGTGGCTTGGAGTGTACGGCAGTCATTTAAGCGGAGCTCCCCTCCATCATTCGGACAGCTGATCCGAGAGGTACGGGCCGAGGAGTGTGCTTTGGGCCGACCAGGGGGCTCGGACCCTCAGGGACGGTCTTCAGCGGTTCAGGAGGTGGTAGCTGGGGTGAGACCAGAGAAATCCAAGGGGTCCCTGGGGGCCCGTATCGGGAGGAGAGAAGCGGTGAGTAGTGGGTGCTGTAACTGTGGGAGAGAGGGGCATTTCCGCCGGGAATGTGAGTGGCCAGGGGCGTGCTACCGCTGTGGGGAAGCTGGCCACTTGCGGAAGGATTGTGAGAGACGAGATGCACCGAGGGGGGAGGGCCCCCGGGCCACCAAGAAGGGAGAGGTGTCGGGAAACTTAGGAGAGGCTCAGTGAGGGAACGGACTGGAGTCTCGGGAGGAACACGTTCCCAGAAAACCGCTATGGAACCCCGGAAAGAACAAGCCCAAATTCCTGATGGACTGGTGGGACCCCATTCCAGCGTGTTCCTACGGATAGAGGGAATCTTTGCAAAAGCCATCCTTGACACCGGGTCGCAGGTGACCTTACTGTACCGGTCGTTCTACAACAAATATCTGAAGCATTTGGCAGTAACTCCATTTAACGCATTGGAGATTTGGGGCATAAGTGATGGTGATTACCCGTACGATGGATACTTGTCAGTGAGATTGGAATTTTTAGAGGGAGATGTGGGAGTATCGGAAGCCTTTGAGACGCTGATGTTGGTTTGTCCGGACCCGGTGGAGACCGGTGGTGCTGCCCTGTTGGTGGGGACTAACTCCCCTCTGGTGCGACGGCTCTTGGGAGAAGGGGGGGGGAGAATTTCCTGGAGACCCTCTCGGTCCACCCCATGTTCAGAGCGGTGTACGAAGGAGTGGGTGACCCCCGGGGGCTGGATCCTGAGTGCAAATGAAGGACGGTGTGGTGCACTCAGGCGAGGCCTAAGGTGATACGGCCAGGGGAGGCAGCATTAGTGATGGGGACCCTCAGATTCCCCGGATTACCGCCGGGCGAGGCCCTGCTAGTAGACGCCCCCGACGACCTGGAAGGGGAGTCCCCGTTGCCGGCTGGGGTGTTGGTGAGACCTGAATTGCAGAGGCCCTCAGCTGTACAGGCACGGCGGATGGGGGTGATGGTAAGGAACATAACGGAGAGGGAGATCACCTTTAAGCGCAGGATGCCCCTCACGCACTTGTTCCCGGTGACGGTGATGTCCAGCGCCCCCGTGAAGCCCACTGGAGGAGAACTATTGGGAAACGGGGGGCGGCTGACCGAGGAGGCCTTTAATTTTGAAAACTCCCCTGTACCGCCTGCGTATAAGAGCAGGCTGGTGGAGAAGATGCTGAAGTTAGGGGGTGTCTTTTCTCAGGGTGAGTTTGATGTAGGATGTTCCAAGAGCTCTCAGCACACCATTCGGGTGACAAATGACACCCCGTTTAGGGAGAGGTAGCGGTGGTTGGCCCCAGCAGATGTGGAAGATGTGCGGCAGTTGAAAGACGCAGGGATTATCGCGGAGTCCTGAAGCCCCTATGCGTCCCCCATAGTGGTGGCAAGGAAGAAAAATGGGAAAGTACGCATGTGCGTGGACTATAGGACCCTGAACCGCCGCACTGTCCCCGACCAATATACGGTCCCGAGGGTGGAAGATGCCTTGGCCTGTCTGAGTGGTGCACAGTGGTTCAGTGTATTGGATTTGCGGAGTGGGTATTACCAGATTCCGATGAACAAGACTGATTAGGAGAAGACAGCCTTTTTCTGCCCCCTGGGGTTTTTCCAGTTCGAATGAATGCCCCAAGGTATCTCGGGGGCCCCAGCCACCTTCCAGCGGCTCATGGAGCGGACAGTGGGAGACATGAACCTGCTGTAGGTATTGGTGTACCTGGACGACCTGATAGTGTTTGGATCTACGTTGGAGGAACATGAGGAGCGGCTGCTGAAGGTGCTGAGTCGGCTGAAGGAGGAAGGATTAAAACTTTCCCTGAATAAATGTCAGTTCTGCAAGACGTCAGTCAGTTATGTCGGGCACATAATCTCGCGAAATGGAGTGGCCACCAATCCGGGTTAGATAGCCGCAGTCACCACCTGGCCGAGACCTCAGAAGGTGAGCGCCTTACGTTCGTTTTTGTGGTTTTGCGGATATTACCGGCGATTCGTGAAAGGATATGCAAAAATGAGTCATCCATTGAACCAGCTGCTGTGTGGCTATCCACCTGTGGGGAGGAGGAGGAAGGGAGACCGAGGGTCGGAGGTAGGAGGATACTTGAACCCGGGAGAGCCTATTGGATTGAGGTGGGATGCTCAATGTGAGGAGGCGTTCCAATCTCTAAAAAGGGCGCTGACACAGGCCCCAGTGTGGGCATTTGCTGATCCCCGGAAGCCGTATGCTCTACACACTGATGCCAGTCACAAGGGTCTGGGGGCTGTTCTGTACCAGGAACAGGGCAACGGATTGAGGCCGGTGGCATTTGTCAGTTGGAGCTTGTCGCCATCTGAGAGAAACTATCCCACTCACAAGCTGGAGTTCTTGGCGTTGAAATGGGCGGTGGTGGACAAGTTGAGTGACTACCTATACGGGGCCCAGTTTGAGGTGAGAACTGATAACAACCCCCTCACTTTTATCCTGACCTCGGCGAAGCTGGACGCTACTGGGCACCGGTGGTTAGCAGCCTTGTCTGCCTATGAGTTCAGCCTGAAGTGCCGCCTGGGGAGTCGGAACATGGATGCAGATGCCCTGTCTCGTCGGGCGCACGACGAGTCGGGCACGGCCGAGGAGTGGAAGAGTGTCCCTGCCCAGGGAGTAAAGGCCATGTGTCAAGTTGGGAGCAACGGGGAAGTCGGAGCACAGATGGGAACGGATCAGGCAGTGGATCAACTGGGGGCTGACGATGACGCGCTGCCCACTGTTTACTGTAATGTGACTGCTCTGAGGAACAGGCAGCTGCCGGAGTTGAGACCCCAGGAAGTAGAGGCGGCTCAGCGTGATGACCCAAGCATTGGCACTATCTGGTACGCGGTTAGCCAGGGTGATATGGGGCAGGTGGAGAAGGCGAAACATGCCCCCGTTCCTCTACTACTGAAGGAGTGGCCCCGGTTGAAGCTGAAGAACCACGTCCTGTACCGGGTCACGTCGCCTCCGGACCACCCCCGGCGCTGGCAGCTGGTCCTGCCTGAGAAGTATCGAAAGACTGTGCTCCAGGCTCTACATGATGATTCCGGGCACTTGGGGGTGGAAAACACCTATGGATTAGTCAAGGACCGGTTTTACTGGCCCCGGATGAGGGGGGAGGTGGAAGAATACTGTAAGACCTGTAGCCGTTGCGTCGGGAGGAAGACCTTGCCTGCGCAGGCGGCCCCGTTGTCCCACTTGCAGAGTGCGGGACCCATGGACCTGGTGTGTATGGATTTCCTGTCTATTGAGCCAGACACCAGCAACACCGCGAATGTCTTGGTCCTCACGGATCACTACACTAGATATGCGCAGGCTTTTCCTACTAAGGATCAGAAAGGGACTACAGTGGCGAAGGTGTTATGGGAGAAGTACTTTGTTCATTATGGCCTTCCCCGGCGGATCCACAGTGATCAGGGACGGGACTTCGAGAGCAGGCTTATCCATGAATTGCTGGATATACTTGGGGTTGAAAAGTCCAGAACCACCCCCTATCACCCGCAGGGTGATCCTCAACCCGAGAGGTTTAACCGGACCCTGCTGGACATGCTCGGCACCTTGGAGATTGGACAGAAGAGTAAGTGGAGTCAGCACATTTTGTTCATTGTTACAATTGTACTCGCAGTGATGCTACGGGGTACTCGTCCTACCATCTGATGTTCGGACGGGAAGCGAGGTTGCCCATTGATCTGTGTTTTGGGACTGAAGCGGGGGAAATACCTTCGAAGCCATGTCTGAAGTACGTGTCCGATATGAGGAGAGAGTTGAAAAGGGTGTACGAGTTGGCTGAGGCGGCAGCCACCAAGCAGAACCAGCGGAATAAAAGGAGGGATGATCAGAAGGTAAAGTTCGTCCAGCTATTGCCGGGAGACCGAGTCCTTATCCGGAATTTAGGACTACAGGGTAAGCACAAGTTGGCGGACCGTTTGGCAGCCACCCCATATGTGGTGGAGAGTCAGATGCCGAATCTCCCAGTTTACCGGATGAGACCTGAGGGCGGGCAGGGGCCTGTCAAGGTACTCCATCGGAACCACCTGTGGCCTCTGGGTCGAGAGGTGAAGATGGACCCAGAGCCCGAATGGGAGTTTACTCCTATTACGAGGACTTTACGAGGGCGCGGGGCGCGGGAAGAGCCCGCTGCGAAGGAGATGGGGCCGGTCCCCACCTCGAGAAGGGATATGTCATCGGAAGATGATGAGTTGGACGTGTGGTACCTACTTCCGTTCGCTGATTCCCCGGTGCCGGGAGAAGAGACTCTTGGCCCTTCCATCACTGAGTTAGGGGAACCGAGGGAGGGTGTTGCAGAGCCGCCTGTATTCCAGCCGGGATTGGGGGAGGAGAGGGTGGAGGCAGAACCCGAGCCAGAGGGCTCACAGGGGCAGAGGGATCCCGGTGAAGGGGAAGGTCCGACAGATAGGCCCGAGGGGTCAACTGGGGTGTCTGAACAGGGAGAGTCCGCAGAGGAAGTACAGAGGCCTGAGAGGAGTAGGCATCCCCCGGAAAGACTCACTTATATAGCGCCGGGAGAGCAGGGTGTGATCTCTACTGCCCTGCAAAGTTATGTCACTGCTTTATGCACCTGGGTTGGGTTTTGTGTTTTACAAGAAGCACTGGTGAACTCTGTTAACGTCATGAGGGCATGACTTTTTGAGGTGGGGGGAGAGTGTACAGGGTCTTTCTTTTGTTACATTTAAAATGACGATTTTGTTATGTTAATCTGGGGAATGCGGCTTTGTTGTGTTTTAACGCTGAAGAGAGTTTGCGCTAACAGTTTGTTTTACTTTAAAATGAGATAACAAAGTTCTATTAGCCAATGGGTGGTTATGTATCATTTTGGTTTCGGATGCCATGCTGTATGATATGACTGTGGACTGAGTTTTGGCGGGGAGTAGGAGGAGAGACGAGGAGGACCGCAGACGTGCGGAGAGGCTCCGGTTGATCACTCAGAGTGGTCCCGAACCATGAGTCGACGGAATTCGGGTGGTCGTCTGACGTCGAATTGAGCTCCAACGGTAGGGCGCGAAGAACTTGGACTTTGATAAGTGTTGGCGCCTTTTTTTTCCATTACTTTCCTCTCTGTATCAAATGCATATTAATGTCATAGAATTAGAAATATCTATAAAGTGTATTTGTTAGAATTTACTGGGTGTGCTGGCTGATGATTGATGTTTGTGATTGATTCAGGCGGCGACTGACCCTGAGGGGAGTGTTGAAGCAGGTGCTGGGCGGGATTTCCCCTAGACATACACGAGCCAATATAACGGAACGTTACAACAGTTTAGTTCATTTTGATGCTATTAAATATTTAAAAGTGCGTTTGAATTTATTTATTTATTGAGATACAGCACGGAATAGGCCCTTCCGGCATTACAAGTAATCCTTTGATTTAATCCTGGGACAATTTACAATGATCAATTACCCTACCAACTGGTACATCTTTGGACTGTGGGAGGAAACTGAAGCTCGGAGGAAATCCATGCAGTCACGGGGAGAACGTATAAACTCCTCGCAGGCAGTGGTGGGACCTGAATCCAGGTCACCTGTACTGTAAAGTGTTGTGCTAACCACTACGCCAGCGCTCTGCCCCAGGTTCTTAAGTGTTTTTTTTAATTCTTTTACATTTTTAGATTTTTGCTTTTTTTAAATTGATTTTGGAATGTTTTTGAAGATCAGGACATTGGGGAGCATTCAAGTTATAGACAGCTTTGACGTGCAGTCTCTTCAGCTATTTTGTGGCCAGTAACACACCGAGCAAGGCATTGCCACCATATAAGGCCAGTGAGGAAAGCAAATGACTGCCAATTATAAAGAAAACATCACCTGGTGCAGCCTGCAGCAAACCCTGGGCCATTTATGAGGGTAACAACGGAAAGGAATGCTGTCAGTGGACAAAAGCCCCATCCAACACTTAAATTGAGAAAAAGTCAGCTGAATTTGACAGCTCCAACCTGAAGGCATGAACATTGATTTCTCTCATTTCTGGTAATTTCTTCCCATCCCTTTCTCTCCTTTTTCATTCCCAATCTGGGTCCCTTCTTACCCCTTCTTTTCTCCTCACCTGCCTATCACATTCCACACCACCACACCCCCTCCCCCACTCCACCCCACTAGACTAGAATTAGTCTAGCGGAATTAGTCCTTCCTCTTAATAATTTCTCCTTTGGCGCCTCCCACTTCCTCCAAACTAAAGGTGTAGCCATGGGCACCCGTATGGGTCCTAGCTATGCTTGCCTTTTTGTTGACCTTGTGGAACAATCTATGTTCCGTGCCTATTCTGGTATCCGTCCCCCACTTTTCCTTCGCTACATTGACGACTGCATTGGTGCTGCTTCCTGCACACATGCTGAGCTGGTTGACTTTATTAACTTTGCCTCCAACTTTCACCCTGCCCTCGAGTTTACCTGGTCCATTTCCGACACCTCCCTCCCCTTTCTAGATCTTTCTGTCTCTATCTCTGGAGACAGCTTATCTACTGATGTCTACTATAAGCCTACTGACTCTCACAGCTATCTGGACTATTCCTCTTCTCACCCTGTCTCTTGCAAAAATGCCATCCCCTTCTCGCAATTCCTCCGTCTCCGCCGCATCTGCTCTCAGGATGAGGCTTTTCATTCCAAGACGAGGGAGATGTCCTCCTTTTTTAAAGAAAGGAGCTTCCCTTCCTCCACCATCAACTCTGCTGTCAAACGCATCTCCCCCATTTCTCACACATCTGCTCTCACTCCATCCTCCCGCCACCCCACTAGGAATAGGGTTCCCCTGGTCCTCACCTACCACCCCACCAGCCTCTGGGTCCAACATATTATTCTCTGTAACTTCCGCCGCCTCCAACGGGATCCCACCACGAAGCATATCTTTCCCTCCCCCCCCTTTGCTTTCTGCAAGGATCGCTCCCTACGCGACTCCCTTGTCCATTCGTCCCCCCCATCCCTCCCCACTGATCTCCCTCCTGGCACTTATCCTTGTAAGCAGAACAAGTGCTACACATGCCCTTACACTTCCTCCCTTACCACCATTCAGGCCCCGAGACAGTCCTTCCAGGTGAGGCGACACTTCACCTGTGAGTCGGCTGAGGTGATACATTGCGTCCGGTGCTCCTGATATGGCCTTTTATATATTGGCGAGACCCGACGCAGACTGGGAAATCGTTTCGCTGAACACCTACACTCTGTCCGCCAGAGAAAGCAGGATCTCCCAGTGGCCACACATTTTAATTCCGCATCCCATTCCCATTCTGACATGTCTATCCACGGCCTCCTCTACTGTAAAGATGAAGCCACACTCAGGTTGGCGGAACAACACTTTATATTCCGTCTGGGTAGCCTACAACCTTATGGCATGAACATTGACTTCTCTAACTTCCGATAATGCCCCACCTCCCCCCTTGTACCCCATCCGTTGTTTATATACACACATTCTTTCTCTCTCCCTCTGTCCTTTTTCTTCCTCTGTCCCTCTCACTATACCCCTTGCCCATCCTCTGGGCTTTTTCCTCCCCTCCCCCTTTTCCTTCTCCCGGGGCCCCCTGTCGCATGATCCTCTCATATCCCCTTTGCCAATCACCTGTCCAGCTCTTGGCTCGATCCCTCCCCCTCCTGTCTTCTCCTATCATTCTGGATCTCCCCCTCCCCCTCCCACTTTTAAATCTCTCACTAGCTCTTTCTTCAGTTAGTCCTGACGAAGGGTCTCGGCCTGAAACGTCGACTGTACTTCTTCCTAGAGATGCTGCCTGGCCTGCTGCGTTCACCAGCCACTTTAATGTGTGTTGCTTGAATTTCCAGCATCTGCAGAATTCCTCGTGTTTGCATTATTCATTGACCAGCTTCTGACTGAAGCTAAAGAATAGGTCTAAACTCTGATTTCCTTTCACGTTAAATAATTTAATAATTTATTATTCTTTTGAAATCAGAACTGCACCCAAATGGTTGTTCCTCTTGAAATGCAGCAGAGTTGGGGGAATGCATAGACAAAATTCAAAGAAGAAAATTTATCAGAAGAGGCAGCAGGAAAATGGGTCCCTCAAAAGGAAGTCATTTTATGTCTGCTCATAGAGTTCAAGGGAAGGTAATGGAGCAGTGGTGTTATCACTGGATATATCTAGAACCAAGATTTAAATTGTACCATTGCAGTTGGGATAAATTTGTATACAAGTTCTGGAATTAACATGTCTAATGTCATTTATAAAGACGCACCTCGTTCACTAATGTCCTGGAGAAGAGGGAATCTACCATGCTCACCTGGTCTGGTCTACACATGACTCCAGACCCACAGCAAAATGGTGACTCCAATCTGCCCTCTGAAATGTTCTAGTAAGCCATTCGGATGTAATAAACCTCTAGAAATCCACAAACAAATAAAACTCGATGGATCATCTGAAATTGATCACGGCAAAATCTGCCCTGTTGACCCTGTAAATTCCTCCCTGGGGGCTTGTGCCATAACTGGGAGAGCTAACTCACAGACCAAACACAGTTCAGTTTAACACTTTACTGTCCCTCACAGTCAACATCCCAGACACCAACACCACTTCCACCACTTGGGATATCCTGAACCATCAGCGGGGCGGACCCTGCAGAGGAGGTGGCTTTGTGGTCGACATTTGTGGGGAAACTACCCTGGGAGTCCTCAGTACTGACTCCCATAAAATCTCATGGCATAGGATGAAAGTAGGTCAAAGAAACATTCTGTTGATTATCATAGAGTCATGGAAAAGTACAGAAACAGGACCTTTGTCCCACCTAATCCATGCCAAGCCATTTAAACAAACCATAACACTCTATACCTCTACCATCTGTCTACCTATCCAAACTTCGCTTAATTGTTGAAAATGAGCTCACACGCACTTATGTGCTGGCAGCTCTTTCCACAGTCTCACAACACTCCGAGTGAAGAAGTTTCTTCTCATGTTTCCCTTAAACTTTTCACCTTTCATCTTTAACCCATGACCTACTACTACGCCTTCATCTGATGAATCAATACTACTCCTTCCAAATACCAGATGGACTGAAAAACATGCAGAATGTACAGTGGGTGGCAGGACTTCTATGTCAACGAGCAGGAGTGGCTCAGTGCCATCACACAGACTGAGCTGACTGAGTGCTGCTAGGCTGGGTCTGTGGAAGATGGTGAGGGAATCAACAAGAGGGAAAATCCGACTTAAGCTTATCATCACCATTCTACCTGTCCATGACACAATCAGTAGGAGTGACCACTGTATAGTCTTGTTGAAGATGAAATCCCATCCTAACAATGAAATCCTAGCCAGGGTAAACCCACGCAAAGCTGCAGGGCCAGACAACATACCTGGTTAGGTGCTGAGAGATTGTGCAGCCGAGCTAGCAGATATCTTAACAGACAGCTTTAACATCTCTTTGCAACTGTCTACTCTCACTGTCACTGCAGGCTTTAAGACAGCCACCATCATTCCAGTGCCCAAGAGAGCGATGGCGACTGGCCTAAACGATTACTTCCTACTGGCACTCTACAAGCATAAGCGATTTGAGTGGCTGGTAATAGACTGCATGAAATTCCACTTTCCAGCTAGTTTGCCTCTAGCTCAAACCAGTCCACTGATGATGTCATGGCCTCCGCACTCCACTCCTTCCTGTCCAATGTAACACCTGTGCAGTGCTGTTCTGATTTTGTGTGACTGGTTGCCACACTCTTTAGAGAGAAAAATCTAATTACATGGTACTACACTAGGTGCTAGTGGGCCATCAGAAGCTCTTGGTATCGGAAAAAGGCAGTGAATAGAAAACACACACTTCTTGAGGTAAGTTTTGTTTATAAAAAGTAGCAATATTTATCTGAGTAACAACAATTCAGAATTCCAACATTTTGTTTTGGATTCCAAATCTCAGATATCAAATGCAAACCAAATTTCTTTTTAGTTACAATCAAAGGTTAAAGGTCCAATTTAATGTCAGAGAAATGTATGCAATATACATCCTGAAATGCTTTTTCTTCGCAAACATCCATGAAAACAGAGAAGTGCCCTGAAGAATGAACAACAGTTAAACATGAGACCCCCAACTCCCCCCTCCTGCGCGCAAGAGGCAGCGAGTAACAATCCCCCCTCCCACCACCAGCAAGCATCAGCACCGTCTCTGAGCACTCATGCATGAGAAAGATACAGGCTTGCAGTTACCCCAAAGACTTCACATTTCACTCGGCATTCGGCATTCGACATCCCACTGGTTCTCTCCCCCCTCCAATAAGGGAGAGGGAAGTATCTCCATTTTCCCAATGAGCGGGGAGACATAACAGCAACTCGCTGGTTTACCATGTTAAAAGTACGTTACGTCGCTTTTTCTGAGCTCTGTGCCTGAAGATCGCAAAGGTTTCGGGTCTTCGGGCCCTCAGCACTAGATTTTCCGACTCTCCCGATGACACACGGGTCTCCTGCCATCACACCGACCCTCGATCCGCCTGTCTCCAGGGCCCCAGGATCTTAGGCTTCCAAATACGAGCCAGAATCTCAAGCCGAACCATTGGCGTGCCGAACAATGGTCACTCCTGAAACCCTGACAATGGGTCCCATTCCCACAAAGAACCAAAGTCTGCATGTAACTCCAGGTCAGGATCTTCAAAAGAACCCTGAAAGGGAAAAATAAATATATTAAAAGATGGAAATAGAGCTGTTTCCGAAGATGCGAGCAAAGGAGTCGCCGTTTAGCGCCATCTTAACTCCCCTTCCGTCTTCAATTCATTAAAATAACTTTTATTACTCCAATTTTTCTAAATAATTAGATCTAGTGTTAACCCCTATTTAAAGGTTTACAGACTAACATTTGCCTTTTTATTTATCCCTAGTTAGTTAGGAAACTAATTGAATTTCTATTTCTAAGTATTATGTTAACCTCAGTGTCAGTTTCAGATATGTCTAGAATTTCAAATTCGACCCCAAATACACACACACACATATATACACACAGATTGACTCCTTTCATGACAAATTTTCCAATATCACAACTTTTAAACAAAGTAAATCTCATTCAGTCACTTATCAAAGTTCTTTCAGAAATAACCAGTTCTTCCAGATAATCAAATTCAAATCCTTCAAATGAGAAATAAAATTATACATCCGAATGTATTATATTGTCTATGCCTTGAAGTATTCTGCTCCGGCACTGGTTTTTTGATTTTGGGTGGCTCGCCATCTTCTTTTTTGGTTCATTGGATGAAATGGTGCGCCATCTATGGAAAGTCGATTCACAAACATATATATAAAAAAACTTGACCAAATCCCTTGGTATGATTTAACAGAAACAATTCCTGGTTACATGGTAGAGATGTTGGACAGTACTCTCTGCTGACATCATCTTGCGACGGTTGGTTCTCATTATAGATGTAGCTACAATAAATCTTTTATCGATATTCTCTTTCCTCCATGGCTTTCTCCCTGAGGATTTCCAGTAAGTAGGGTAGAGATACTCACTATAAATTCCACTTTTAGCAGTTTATATCTTCTGTTAGTTTCTATAGTTCGTTATATTCCTGTCGCTTGTCCACGTCTGCATCAGCCATACCTCATTCTCACATACGTATTTTTTTCAAGCTCTCCTTGCAATCTTGTAAGTTTCATGGTCATCCCTTCACGGGTGGAGTTTCCTAACATTATATATTTGGGTTTAATTAACCTGAGTTAAACCAACCTAGAAAACAATGCCTCATAGACCAGGATGCTGTTCATCAACTTCACCTTGACGTTTAACCGTCAGAGGCTGATGTTTAAACTGTCCTCGTTGGCACTCGACTACTCTCTCTGTAACTGCACCTTGGACTTCTTGACATTAAGATCTTTGTCTTTCTGAGTTGGCAGCAATAGCTCAAGCTCCGTCATGCTGAACACTGGTTCCCCCAACGGCTGAGTGTTCAGCCCAAGGCTGTTCAGGTTTCTGACAGGCATCTGCACTGCCAGCTCCAGCTCAAACTGCATCATCAGGTTTGATGATGATACAGTCGTGGTTGGCCTCATCAGCAACAGTGATAAGTCCAAAATGTGACTAGAAGGGTAGAATAGAGGTTAGGAAGCCCACAGCGAGTAACTTACTCCTAACTTCCCAAAACCTATCCAATATCTACAAGGCTTAAGAATGATATGGGATAGAATACTGTAATGCTTGGATGAGTACAGCATCTACAAGGCTGACAAAGCTAAACACCATAAAGGATGTAGTTAGTAGTCCACATGACAGGAACCCCATTCAGCGCTAGTCCCTCACTCCACCACTGACACATACTTGCATCGTACCATCTACAGAGTGCACCTCAGCAACTCACCGAGACTCCTTCAGCAGCACCTTTCAAACTCATGGCCTCTATCAGCTGAAGGACAAGGGCGCCAAAAGCATGGGAAACCCACCACCAGGAAGTTGCCCTCCAAGGCACACACCATCTTCACTTGGAAATATGTCAGTACCCCTCAGTAACGCCAGATCATAATCCTGGAATTTCCTCCCTAAAGTATTGTGGGTATACCACACCGCAAGGACTGCTGCCATTTAAGACTAGATACAGCTCGCTACTTCCCTTTTGAGGGCAATTCAGTGCAGCCAGGTGGAACAGAGAATTGTGCTTGTTGTTTCCAGCAGGAGGGAAAATGGCATAGGAACTTCCTCCCTAGGAGGCCTTAAAAGCATGCCCCCACAGGTGCTGGGCTAGTGTCTAGTTCATAAATGCCAGTATTGCTGATCCTTTTGGTGATTTAATTTTGTGACCATGTGTACCTGCATGAGGCATATTACTGATACAGCTCCTTTTGTACATTGCAGGATGGTGTAGGTTTTGTGTGAATCAGTATTTTAGCCTTCTATTTAACTCATTTTGCTTGGCTTGTTTGTGGTATTTTATGGTTAGTCTCAAATTTCCATGTAAGTCTGAAGTACTGATGTGCTTTATTAGGCTGGTGTAGTAACTCTACCTAACATACTTTATAGAACTTTATTTGGTCTGATGGTAACTCAGGAGCTATATTTTATGTGAAATCTGGCTTGCTGCTCTATGTCCAATGTTTCTAACAAAACTTCTGTTTGTAAATAAAACTAAACTACCTTCTGGACTGCCTGCCTTGAAGAGGTCCAGAACCTGCCTGTATGACTAGATCAGTAATTACATCAAGATGGGCAATTATACTTTGGTTCAGCCTGCAAGGCCCACAGGAATGAAAAACAACGCATGCACCTCACTGTAGAACAATATTTGCACTTCTGAAAGACACCCTCAGCAAAGCCTCCTACCTACACAATGGCATGTACAGAGTAAATCTAAGGTACACTCTGCCAAGGTTGCTGAGGTTAGCATTATCATTAGTAATGAACTTTTATCATCTAATCTACCTTCATCCTACATTTATATTTCATCCTCTCTTGCTATCCTTCCAAGTATCCCACATATTGTTGAGGCATGGCTGATGAGAGGCGGCTAACTTGTTGTAATTGCAATTGGCCTTTGAGGAAGGTTTTGAGAAGTACCGGGCCTAAAAAGTATATAAAGTACTGGGCCTGAAAAGTGTATAAAGTCTTCCATAAGTTATAGGCACAGAATTAGGACATTCAGCCCATCGAATTTTCTCCACCATTCAATTATGTTTTTTTCCCCAATCCTATTCTTTTGCCTTCTCCCCACAACCCTCTTAGCAAGCAATTACTTTCTTAAATACACCCAATATCATGGCCTTCACAGTCCTCTGTGGAGATGAATTCCAAAGATTCACCCCCACTGGCTTGAAAAAAATACATCCTCCTCTCAGTTTTATTCTGAGACTTGGATCCTAAACTACCCTACTAATGGAGACATTCTTTCCACATTCACTGGATCTTAACCTTTCAGTATCTAGTTGGTTTCACTAAGATCTTCTCCACCTCTTCATCAAAAATAGTACGTTTTGCTTTGTGGAGCCATCTTGGAGATCCTGGTGATGGAGGATAGATTGCTGAAATTGCTGAATGCTCTGGAAGCCTTTTTGAACACTATTGTACATTGGCATGAATGAAGTGGACTGAAGTAGCCGCTGGTCTCAATAGCAGAATGAAAAGCTGACCCTTACACAAAGTCCAGTGCCAGGTTATTGCTACTGTCCTTTCACAAGCATGGTGGAATTTGAAGGCTTGTAGGAACTAAGAATTTTACTGTGCAAATCCTTCAATTTCTGCTTGTTCAAAAGCAAATACTGTGAATGCTGCAAGCCTAGAAATATTCTGGTATAAGGTCACCTTTGAAATACTAACTTTTTTTTTCAAATTGACTATGTCAGAGAGATTTCCTATCCAAAGGAAAAGGAATAATGGTGCAAAATCCATACTTTTCTTTTCTTATGGCATGTTATACTAACTCACAGATGCATCCTATTTCCCATCAAACTCTCTATGAAACCTAATGTTTGCACTTCTATCATTTTTCTGTTTGATTCTACTTTTCATCTGCACATTAAATGGAATTTACAATGGCAATTATCCTACCCCATGCATGTTTTTGGGAAGTAGAAGGAAAGCAAGGCACCCAGGGTGGGGAAGGCCATGTGGTCCTATAAACACCTCACAGGCAGCACCCCAAGTCAAAGTTCAAATCTATTATCAAAGTCCATATGTCACCATTCACTGCCCAAGGTTCATTTTCTTGAAATAGATACAAAGAAATACAATGGAATCAATGAACAACTACAAACAAAGAATGACAAATAATGTGCAAAGAAGACGAACTGTGCAAGTACAAAAGAATCAAATGATGATGATAAATAAATGCGTAATGAGAATGAGTTGTAGAGTCCTTGAAAGTGAGGTTATAGGTTGTGGAATCAGTTCAGTTTTGAATTGAGTGAAGCTATCCAAAGCTGATTCAGGAGCCTGATAGTTGTAGGGTAATAACAGTTTCTGAACCTGGTGGTGTGGGATCTAAGCCTCCTGTACCTCCTACCAACATCAACAGCTAGAAGAAAGCATGGTCTGGATGGCGGAGATCCTTGATGGTGGATTCTGGATTCTGGTATCTTGTAGCAATGCTCCTTGTGGATGTAATCAGTGGTGAAGAGGGCATTTCCTGTGATGGACTGGACTGTATCCACTAGTTCTGGAAGGTTTTCTGTTCATGGGATTTGGTATTTCTGAACCAGGTTGTGATGCGACCAGTCAGGATGCTCTCCACTGTACATCTCTAGATGTATGTCAGAGTTTTAGATAATATGCCAAACCTCTGCAATCTTCTAAGAAAATAAAGGCTGTGCAGTGCTTTCTTTGCAATGGCATTTTAGATTATGAAAACACGTAGTCCCCTTTTATTGTCATTTAGTAATGCATACATTAAGAAATGATACATTATTTCCTCCGGTGTGATATCACAAAACACAGGACAAACCAAGACTGAAAAAACTGACAAAACTACATAATTATACATATAGTTACAAAGTGTAACAATACCATAACTTGATGAAGAAAGTCCGTGAGCACAGTAAAGTTCAAAGTTTCTCAAATGTCCCACATCTCACGCAGACGGGAGAAGGAAGAAAAACTCTCCCTGCCATGCCGACCACAATCCGACTCTGAGTCATCCGAAAACTTTGAGCTCTGATCAACTGTCCGACACCAAGTACTGAGCGGCATCTCTGTCCAAATGATTCAACCTCCTTCTCGGTCGCCAAAAGCAGGCAAGGCTGGGGATTTTGAGGCCTATCCTCCAAAAGATTCCCGACCACACAGTAATGACAGCAGCAGACGGGCGTTTCAGAAATTTCTCCAGATGTTCCTCTGTACTTTCACGTCCATTCTCCATCAAATCAGAATTGTCCACGGCCCCTATTTAACAGATACGACATCATTTTTCACCAGAGAGCTGCGAATGCATGGCACGTTGCCATCTACTCCTCCCGCCGAATTTGTGTGTTGGGCCAGGGCCAGATCCTCTGAAATGAGAACACAAAGGAATTTAAAATTACTGAGCCTCTCCAACTCTGATCCCCTGATGAGGACTGGTTCATGCACCTCCAGTTTCCTCTTGTTGTCAATAGTCAGCTCATTGTTTTGCTGTCGTTGAGTGAGAGGTTGTGGTTGCACCATTATCAATCTCCCTCCTCTATGATGATTGTTCATTGCTTTTGATTTGGCCAACAATAGTGTTATCAGCAAACATGAATATGGCATTAGAACTGTACTTAGCCTCAGAATTGTAAGCATAAAGCGAGTAGAGCAGGGAGCTAAGCACATAGACTTGTGTGATGCACCTGTGCTGATGGTGATTGAGGAGGAGAGGTTGTTGTCAATCCAAACTTGCAGGGGTGTGCAAGTGAGGAAATCAAGGATTCAGTTGCACAAGAAAGGCATTGAGGCCAAGGACTTAAGGTTTGTTCATTAGTTTTGCTGGGATGATAGTGTTGAATGCAGAATCTTAGTGAATGAGGAGTATCTTCTATGCACCTTCACTGTTTAGATGTTCTAGGGCTGAGTGAAGAGCCATCTGCTGTGGACCTGTTACTGAACTGTTGACCTAGTTCACTGGAGTTGTGAGGCAGAAGTTCTACAAGGTATGCTATCAGGTCCTTCCGTTGAAAGCACCGGACTGACAATCTGGAAAAGTTCTGAGGCATTCTCACAGGAATGTTGGTGAATCAACGTTTCCGAGGTGCCAGGCCTTGCGCTGGATCTGAAATCTCATGTTGGGGCTCTGGGCCAGCAGATTAGGAAGAAAAATGGGAAGGCAAGCATTTGTTTTAATCTCATTGTTCTATAAGTTGCTTATATAATGTTAGCTTGCAAGCAATACATTCAAAATGCTGGAGGAACCCAGCAGGCCAGTCAGCATCTATGGAAAAGAGTACAGTCGACATTTTGGGCTGAGACCCTTTGGCAGGACCAGAGAAAAAAAGCTAAGGAGTAGATTTAAAAGGTGTGGGGGGAGGGGAGAGAGAAAAACACAAAGTGATAGGTGAAACCAGCAGGGGGAGGGATGAAGTAAAGAGGTGGGAAGTTGATTGGTGAAAGAGATACAGGGCTGGAGAAGGGGGGTCCAATTATAAACAAGAGAAAATCTGCGTATGCTGGAATATTCTTTTGTTTGTGATTGGAACCGCCTTCTCCAGCCCTGTATCTCTTTCACCAACCAACTTCCCAGCTCTTTACTTCATCCCTCCCCCTCCCAGTTTCACCTATCACCTTGTGTTTCTCACTCTCCTCCCCCTCCACTTTTTAAATCTACTCCTCAGCTTTTTTTTCCCAGTCCTACCGAAGGGTCTTGGTGCAAAATGTCGTCTGTATTTTTTTTCCATAGATGCTGCCTGGCCCGTTGAGTTCCCCCAGCATTTTGTGTGTGTTGCTTGGATTTCCAGCATCTGCAGATTTTCTCTTGTTTGTTAATGTTAGCCTTCATTGCTATTTATTTACTTAAATTCATCAATTTTAACTGTTCTGAAATGTCTCTGAAAGTCGAAGACATTTAAATTCAGTATCAGCTCTGACAAAACTCTTCCTTATCTGACAGGGAACGTCAGTTAGTTCAGAGGTGAGACAAGTACATCATGCTCCCCAAGGCCCCAGTTACCATCCGAGTTCGAGGCCAGGGAGATCAGCCTTCCACATGCACCCCTGATAAGTGCAGACATGTGGGGTCTGGGGCAGTGAGCTCGAGTAACAGCTCTGAGCCAATGTGATTAAAATCAATGAATTACACAGTCAAAAAATGTCGAAACCTAGAATACTTTCAGCACTCTAGATATGGCTACAGTGAAAATTTCATCTAAACATGAAAAATAATTTCATTATAATAAATTTCCATTTATATGACATTGGGAGGATTAAGCTTTATATTATTTTAAGAAGTTATTTCCCCACGGACAGCTGAGTTCATGCAGTGTGCTGCCTAAGATAAGAAATATCGGTGGCTGCTTGCTGCAGGTATTTTGTCTTAAATGCAAACAAGAGTGTGTAAACATGGTGGCATGTTGTGGATTGTCTTATATTCTTCTGACAAATTGTGTGGAATATTTTAGGTAATAGCAAGATGTAGTAACATCATAAATTCTGATTTCACCAGGGTGTCAAACGCAAATCAAGTGGAGGTACACAGATTTTTAAATTTTGCTGCTTTTTGATCTCATGCCAAGTTGCTCATTCTTTGCAAAGCATTACTCATGAAAACCTACAAATACTGTGTCACCACAAAATATTGCTTGAAGATTTAATAGCGCTTTATTTGGTTTGCTATATTGAGAACAACATTTGGAATAATGTTCAGTTGGTTGACTGCCAAAAGTTGTGAATATGGACAAAACTTAAATGTTAAAAATCATCAGCAACACAGAAGATTCTGGAGGAATACAACAGGTCAGGCAGCATTTGTGAGGGAAACTGAACAGCCAACATTTGATGTCTGGTGTTAATTTAGCATTTTAGTAATATTGTAAATGTATTGATTCGTTAAGCATTCTTTGTTCACAAAACTCATTACAAGTTGTACAATATAAATGAAGTATGTGAATAGCATAAGGTAGTCACGCCACCATGCCATATGGGCATCCAATTAAATACAAAATGAACTGCGTACACTTTTATCTCTGTCTCCCCATATATTTCTTTCAATTAGTTTTAAGTTTTGGAGTTACAAAACAAAACAGTGGTGACAAGTAGGTTTTAAAATGAACCCGAGACAACTACCTACCCGTTGAAGTGCAACGAGATGTTCAAGAATTTTTTAAAAAAAACACACAACGCATGCTTCTTCAGGAAGTGACAGAGATGGTCGAATTTTATAAAATAAAAGGCAGAAAACATATGAAATTCAAGGGTCCATAAACATTGGGTACCAGGTGATAATCATAAACAATTTCTTAAAAAGCAGAATCAGCTGAAAGATAGACGCATTCGATTACACAAAAGATAACTGGATATTGTATACCGAGCAAATTGAGCAGTGTTTTGGATGAAGTAAAATAGTCACTAAAAAGCAAGTCCCAGTTTTGCTGAGTGCATTGGGTTTAAAAACATAGCTTGTTTAGAATTTTGACTGCTGCAACCAAACCAGCTGAAATGAGCTTTGTTGATATTCTGAAATAATGCAGGACCATATAGAACTGAACCCATTGTTGATTGCAGAAAATCTTTAGGTTTCATAAGTGGAATCAAAAGGAAGGGGAGTCCATTTCAAATATGTGGTTGAATTGACGAGATTGTCTGAACATTGTCAATTCAGTGATGGGCTTAATATTATTAAGATATTATTTAAATTGTGCAATCTTACAAGAAAACATACAAAAACAGCTCTTTAATGAAAGGAGTCTCACATATAAAACAGCAGTTGAAATTACTGAGCCACTGAGCAGACGGAGACAAAATTGAGTTGCAGTCAGGCTGAACACTTGTGTCACCATTGTGGCAGGTGCTCACATACAGCAGACCAATGCAGGTTTAAAGTCTAAACTTCCTGAAAATGCAGCAAAGTAGGGCACATACAAAGAGCATGTGGGGGTGGATCACAATAAATGGACTGCACTGGGAAGAGAAAAAGATAAAGTCAAGTTGCAGTTTCAAAAAGAGCACTAATCTGTATGCTGTTGATGAAAAATCTGACAATGTTGAGAGTGCCACAGGACTGAGTAGCCTTGAGATTTAAAAAGTGGAAACTGACAAGGGAGAAGCAAGCAACACACATTAAAGTTGCTGGTGAAAGCAGCAGGCCAGGCAGCATCTCTAGGAAGAGGTATAGTCAACGTTTCAGGCCGAGTCCCTTCATCAGGACTCAATATGAAGAGAGAAGCAATATGGCTTACCAGAAGTGAACTAATTAAAAGAAATGCAATTAAAATGGAACTGGAAACTGGTTCGGCTACTGCAGTCATTCCACAAAATGAGTTTGAATGACATTACAAAGACACTGAACTGAAGCTTGCAGATGCCTAACTAAGAACATATACTGAAGAAAAGGTAACTCCCCTGGGAATGACATTCATAATAGTGAAATATAACAATGAATAAGCCACATTGGGATTGTGTGGTAAAAACACAAGGGCTGGCATTGTGGGGGCATGTTTGGCTTAGCCTACTGAACATGGTTGAAGATCCATTCACAATTTGCTTCCCACATCTGCTACCGTAGAGTAAAATAAAAATGTATTAAGAAAGGTACTGCATGATGCCACAGCAGTGTTCAAGAATGTCTTTGAAAAACTCAAAAACATCAAGGGTTAAATGAAAATGCCACACCCAAGCTTTACAAACCCTATCTGGTTCTTTGTACCATCTGAGACGAAGCAGCCAGTGAGGTAGATCACATAGAGGCTAAAGAAATTCTTTCAAAAGTAGAGTGGAGCCCATGGGTAATGCCAGTAGTCCCAATAGCAAAGAACAATGGGTCTGCTAGGATCTGTGGTGATTTTAAGGACACCATCCCAGTACTGAAGGCAGATCAATACCCTCTGCTCAGGATAGCGGATATTTTTGCAAACCTTTCTGGAGGGAAATACTCCAGCAAAGTGGACTTAGCTGAGGTCTACCTACAGATGGAGGTGGAAGAAGAGTCCAAAGTGTTTCTCACCATAAACACTCAAATGGCTTTATAACAGGCATATTTTTAGGGTAGTGTCTGCACCTGCACTCTATCAGAAAGCTATGAGCCATTTGCTGCCATGCAGCCAGGCACTCATTGTTACCTGGATGACACCATTGTTACTGGCAAGGATGACAAAGAACATCTCTAAAATCTCAAGACAATATTAAAAAGATTTGAATATAATGGGCTCTCTGCCTGACGCGACAAGTGTGAATTCTTCAAACCAAGCATCACTTACTGTGGTCACACCATTGACAGGCAAGATAACACATGCGTGCTGAGAAAATTCAAGCAGTGGTGGATGCCCTAAGGCCAAAGAAAGTGTCACAGTTTAGGACTCGTCAATTACTGTAACAGATTCCTGCCAAACCTGGTTGCTGTGCCTCACCCCTTGAACTCATTACTACAGATCGGGCAGAAATGGCTATGGACTAAAAAATGAGGTGGCTTTCCAAATAGTAAAGAAAATGGTGATGTTAGAGACTGTATTCACTCATTATGGTCCATATTTTCGAGTGAAGCTTGCCTACAATGCCTTGCCTTATGGTATAGGTGCAGACATGTCACATGGTATGAACGATGGAAATGAACACCAAGTAGCCTTTGCATCACGTTCCCTTACCACGACAGAGAAAAATTATGCACAAGTTGAAAGAAAGGGCTTGAGTCTGGTTTGGGGTGTAAAACGTTTCATCCAGTACTTGCGTGGGAGAGAGTTTACTCATCATCAACCACTACTGTCCATTTTCAATCCAGAGACTGATGTTCCACCAACAGCAGCAGCACTAATGCAGAGACGGGCTCTGTTTTTTCAGAGGTCACAATTACAAGATCAAATTCAAAAGGGCAAGTAATCCTGGAAAAGCTGATGGATTGCTCCGTTTACCCTTGGAAAAGGATATACCCAAAATATTTACAAAAGAGGATACTCCTCTTGACATATTCTCCCTGATGCAAATTTAAGTCTCTCTATTATGGCAGAGGTGATCCAAAGTGAAACAAGAAAAGACCCTAAACTTTCTCAGGTCTACATGGTGACTCAAAAGGCTGGAATGTACAGCAGAGACTCCAACTTCCCCGTTTTTACCAGTGTCAGGTTGAATCTGCCCTGAAAGGGGTTTACCTTTTGTGGGGATTGAGACTTGTTGTACCAACCAAGCTGAGAGCTAAGTGTTGGTGGAGCTACTCCAGTTGTCTAGGTGTGGCCAAAACGAAAGCGTTGGCGCAAAGCTTTGTCTGCTGGCCTGGGATAGATCAGCTTGCCATGCAATTTTTGGGATGGCAACACATGCAGAAGTTGCGAAGATTTATGAAATACAGCACAAAGTAGGCCCCTCCAGCCCCTCAAGTCGTGCTGCCCCAGCAACCTCCAGTTTAACCCTAGCCTAACCACAGGACAATTTACAATGACCAATTAACCCCCCAGCGGGTATGTCTTTGGACTGTGGGAGGAAACCGAAGCACCTGAAAGAAACCCACGCAGTCATAGGGAGAGTGTTCAAGCTCGTCACAGGCAGTAGCAGGAAGTGCTTCTGCATCCCTGGAAATGGCCTGCATTGCACTGGCTGAGCATTCAGTGCATTTTGCCAGACTATTCATGGGCACAGATTTCTTCGTAGCAGAGGATGCAGCTACAAAGTGGCCAGAAGCGTTCCCAATAGCCTCCACTACACCTTGCGCACTGTTGTGTTAAGAAGCCTCTTCTCAAGCACAGGTGTTCCAGAACATTCAAACAGTGACACCGGACCACAATTTATGGAATAGTTTGTCTTTCCTGTAAATGAATGGAATAAGATGTATTCCACCTGCACCATACCACCCAGCTATAAATGGCTCGGTGATGAGTTTGTCTGGAGTCTAAAGAATACACTGCAAGCAATCTCAGCAGAACACACTGCAGTAACATTGGATCTGAAGCTTGCTGATTTCCTCTTGCATATCACAATGCACTGAACTTCATAACCAACAACTCACCAGCTGTGCTGTTCCTAGGTCCTCCCTTGCGTTCCTGCTTGGATCTCATCAGACCCAGTCTTAGAAGAATGCAGGGCAAACAGCTGAGACAAAGGGAGGGCTCCTCAAACAATGAGGTTTTGTTTCACTCCTGGACAAGCAATCCTGGTGAGGGACTACAGAGGTGATCAAAAATGTGTACTTTGCAAGATTAAAGATCACTCTCCTACACAGTGGAAATTGCATCTGATGTCACCTGTAGACAACACATTGATAAGTTGAAGAGAGCAGAGGTACTTACAGTATTAGAGAGGAAGGGCTGTCAGAGCCACTTCCTGCAGTCCCAAAGTCAGCTCCTACAATCACCACAGGGGATCCCAGATCCTGAGGTTGTTCCACAGCCAAAAGCCTCACCTGCCAAGCTGAGTGACCCTCCTTGTCACAAAAGACATTATCCCACAAGAATAAGTAATCCTCCACAGTGGTTAAATTGTTGGGCCAGAATGGGACAATATAAAATTTACTATGCTGCTGATGTCTATTTAGTAAACTGTTGTGATGCATTCTATGTTGAGTTGGAGTTTGTAGCTAAGCAGGGAGGAGTGTTGTGTATTTAATATTTTAGAAATAGTTAAGTAATGTAAATATATTTGTTTAAGTATTCTTTGTCATTTGCATAATTCATTATGGGTTATATGTATGGAGCATAGAGGTGCAGTACACAATTTTTGCTTATAATCACCAAATAACAGGGAACAAAACCTGCAGCAGATCAGCCGAGGAATGTAAAGTGTCCCTAATGTGTCTTTGATGTTTCACTTGCAGGTACAGCCAGATTCATTTGTTAATGTTTATTTCTTACACAGAAATATCGCAGTGGTTCCCTTGATAATTGTCCCATTTTTGTTATGCACCTCAGTGCAAGATGCACTGATTTCTCCAAGATGGTCTGGCCAATACTTTGAACTGCCAGAGCAAGGGATTCAATCGGAGCATTGGATCAGCTGGGAGTGAGCCTCACACTGCTGTTTCCCCAAGCTCCAATATGCTTCTGCATCTCCTTCCCAGAATCCATCTGTGGTTGCCTTGGAGAAGGGATCCTTAGGGCTGCTGGCCCTTGATATGATCAGTATAGCAACGATGCAGCTTTCTGTCCAACTGCACAGGTAAAATTTTAATGCACGACTCTGTATAAAACCCATCCTGACAGTTTTCTAGGAAGTCAAGACACTGTAGATGCTGGAATCTGGAGCAGACACTTGTGCTTTGTGAGTAAAAAACATACAACTAATTGAAAGAATAAATGTATATACAGTTCATTTTACTTTTTAGGAGGTGCGTGCATATGACCTGATGGTGTGTGATGTACGCCAGAATGAAAATTGATAGACCTTCGGCTGATGAAACCTTGTCCAAATCCTAAGTGGAAATACTCGTATTCCTACTGAAGCTAACAAGCCCACAGAAGAACATCATCACAAAGGAAGATCCACCATTACTTGAATTTCATCTCAAATAATACAAAGCACAACTTTTAAAATAAATTGATAGAAATAGAGGTTAGTAAACTAAACAATACACAAAATGCTGGAGGAACTCAGCAGGCCAGACAGCATCAATGGAAAAAAGTAGTCGATGTTTCGGGCCGAGACCCTTCTGCAGGATTAAACTAAACTTTGCTTTAAAGTATACAAAAGATCAAAAATGTGGTAAAACAATAAATAACTGAAAACATTTTCACTTTTGAGATACGTCAAGTGCACCAGATGGTTGCAAAGTGACATAGTCAGGCCAGTCTTCCACTGTTCACTGTTTGACCTGGACTGATCACTAGCAAACACTTATTGGGGAATGTTGCTGTCTTGTGGTTTGCAAGTGAATGGCAGGTGTACATCTATTTAATACGAAACATCTAACACTTCGTCTCATGCCCAATCTGGAGAGTCTCCAGCCTCACAGGGCGAAGAAATCCACCATTCTTTTGATATTAGGGAGAGGGCTTCAGACATGCATACCAGTCTTTATAGCTGTGCAGTCGCAGTATTCCGTCAGCCATGTACATTCAGAAGAATCAATACTTATTTTTCATGTAAAATCATTTCAGTTTGTTGGTGTTCATTCCTATCTTCTACCACATTGGATATGGAGTGTGCTCCAACTGTCCATTGAGAGGTAAATGTATCTAATATTAACTAGCATACTACCAGAATACAAATGAAAAAGAAGGGGCTCCCTGTGTACGGAGACTCAGTTCTAACTCTTGCCCTGAGTTGTTGATCAACCTAGGATTTTGTCCTGGGTTGAACAACATTTTTGGTTTTGACCCAATGGAAAGATGTTCTGCTGTGTTCCAGTGATATCAACACAGAAACAGGCCCTTCAGCCCATCACATTGACCAGCAAATACCCAGCTACATTGATACCATGTACCAACATTTGATCTGCAGCTTTCAATGTCGCAGTGCTTCAAGTACTAATTCAGAAAGTTTTTTTTAATGTGATGAATAGTCCTACCTCCATCATTTTCTAAGGCATTGTGTTTCAGATTGCATTCATCACGTAGCTGAAAATAAGTGTTGTTTTTTTTTCAGATCCCCTTTAACTCTTTTACTTCTTACCTTAAACCCATGTCCATAGACTCAAGTTTCTCATTACATACCTATCTATACCCATCATAAATAACAGAGTCTGCAGAGACAAGAAATCCAGAGAAACACACACAAAATGCTGGAGGAATTCAACAGGTCAGGCAAAATCTATGGAGAGGAATATTAAAATCTTAGACTGAAATGTTTGTTATTCCTCTCCATAGATGCATCCTGACAATTGACTTCCACCAGCATTTTGGTTGTCCATGCCCCTCATAATTGTGTGTACCTATCAGGTACACCTTCTTTCTCTTCTACTCCAAAGAAAATAAACCCAGTTTGATTCACAGAAGGTCTTGATGCAGGAGGCAGAGGAAAGGAGAGATGTACTGTTTATACGGAGCCCACCAGACGTCAAAAATATAAAAACACCTCACACATCGGACACTGAAACACATTCAGCAGGAAACCTAGAAAGGGGTTTTGATGGGACAGGCCGCAAGAAAGGACGGATGGGTATTCAGCGTGAAATATTTGGTGCCTTGGGAGGCCTCGGAAATGTGTATTTGTGTTGCTGCAATTTTGCACAGGGATGTGTGATGAACAGACCCCAACCTTCTGAGCATGAAAGTGATGAGCAACATCACTGGTGCACTTTCAGACTCATCCATCATGCACTAGTTTATGTCCTTTTTTTTTGTTTCAATTGCAGCACAAACAGAAGCCATCTAACATCTTGGACACCAGTTATTAAGGGACCTGTATGGTCTCTCAACAGTCTGGAAAATTGTCATCGGTAGATCACCAGGAGTGCTGAGGCTTAGCTCTTGGGGAGTGGCAAAGGAAGCGGAGACCATAAAGAGCACCTGCTCATGCAGGGTAAACACTTAAAGGAAGAATTCAGTACTAAATCAACGCAATTCACTTGCTTAAGGAAAAATCACACTCAGGATTTAAATGATGGATACCCATCAGTTCTAAGTGCATTTAAAATCCTCACCTCTGTTATAACAGTATGGGATCCTCAAATGCTACTTGACATGCATCATTGAACATTATATTAATTCTTGTAATTCCCGCAAGAGAAAATAAACACAATGTTCAACAAGATTAGAATATTAGAGGGCACATCATTACTTCAAAACCTGTGGGAAAACTAACCATTCCTGGTATTTCAGATGAATGTTTTTCCACTCTGCACCTTGTGCGATAAGGTGGTAACCTGGTGCTTCTTTGGCATTTGTCTGTACTTTAACAAGACCAAGTTGCTAGCTCGACTCTCAACCCAGCATGGATGAAAAATGTGAAAGGAGCCGGCCAGTTTCGAACCCAGGACCACACGCCTTGAAGTCTGGGGCTGATGCCACTACACCACCAGCCGGCGAACTCAGATGAAGATAGCAGCATATTAGAGGATGTGACCAAATATCTGCACTGGCATTCTGGAATTCCTAAGCATCTCTGACCACTTGGACTAGGTGATGCCGTTCACTAGTTGTGAGCTTCCATTCCCTTTAGAAGCTCTCTGATAGAAGCTGATGCAATAAGAATATTTAAGAGACTCTTAGCTAGGCATATGGGGGTTGGAAAAGTGGAGGGTTCTGGGCTGTGTGACAGTGAATGATTGATCATGGATTAGGTTATTCAGATTGGCACAACGTCACAGTCTGAGGGGTCGGACTATACTGAACTGTTCTATGATTCTGTGATAGCATCTGTGTTTATAGGTTAGTAATAATGTTGACAAGAAGTTTGATCATTAAAAGTATAAAAATAGGACATTTAGAACTGAAATTCCTGTTACTGGATGTAATTGAGAATGATGCACCAAGCAAACACAATGGAAAGGGTTGAAGGTATGAGTGACATAAAAAGAAGAAATTTAATCCCAAAATCTCTTGAAAATATTATTGGTCTAATTTGGCTTCCATGATGATTTGTAAGAGTAACAATTTCAAGCCTAAGAATTGTTGATAAATGACTGAATTAATTTGTCTCTGTCATAAGGTGGGGCACTGGTAGGGACCCAAAAGCAAGACACAGACTGAAGTACAAGGAACAGGACTTGACTAGAGAGCGGGGACAAGAGCACAGACTTGGGCTAGGATATTGGCTAGGCAAGCAGGACCAGGACAAGGAACTGGGAGCCTGGGCTTGGACTCTGAGCTGGAGACTGGACAAGGACCCAGAACCTGGGTCTTGACTTGGGCTCGGACTCCAGGATGGGGTGCATGGACAGGATGGGGCAACAAAGCCTTGGACTTGGGATGACAGGAACGCAGGGATATGGAACACAGAGCTGGGACCCCTCCTTGGGAACGTAGGGCCAGGACTCATACACAGAATGCTGAACATGATGAGATGGTTCCCAACACTAGGTAGCGGCAAACGGCCAGATCTACCCAGCGAAGGCATGAACACAGAGACGGTTCCCAACACTAGGTAGCAGCAAACTGCCGGACCTACCTAGCGAAGGCATGGGCACAGAGACAGTTCAAAATTACGATAGACAGTTCCTTATCTAGACACAGCAAGGCTCCTGTCTTGCTCCAGCAGTAGAACTTGACAAAGTTGCAGGCAAGGCTCCAGACACAGGTTGCAGGCCAAGTCTCCAGAAGGAAGGGGAAGGGAAGGGAACAGACCAGCCTCAGGGTAACGGCAAAGACAGTCTGTCTTACCCAACAGAGGCAAGGACAGGCAGGGACAGATCCAACCACAGGGTAACGGCAAAGACAACCTGACTTACACCACAGAGGCAAGGACAGGATACCAACAAGACAAACCAGCACCCACACTCGAACCCAGGGCCACTTATATTCCCAGCCCCAAGACAAGCATTAGGTGCCTATGATTAAGCCCATCTGAAACAAGGGACAGCCAGAAGATCTGAAGTGCAGAGTCCACAGACTGGACCGTGAACCAGAATGCAGACATCATGGAATGGACCATGACAGTCTCCAAATGCCCAAATTGTTGTTGGCACTCATCCTAAACAAGGCATTACATGTTGTCTTCCAGTCTACTAACATAAAAATGGCTGAGCAACACACATAAAATGCTGGAGCCGGCCAGGAAGTATCTATGGAAATGAGTAGACAGTCAACGTTTCATGCCATGAGCCTTCATTGGGACAGGAAAAAAAGATGAGAAGTTGATGCAGAAGGTGGGAGGAGGGGAGGAAAATGTACAAGGTGATAGGTGATGCTTGAAACTGGGAGGGGTGGGGTTGAGGTAAAGGGCTAAGAAGTTGATTGGTGAAAGGTGAAGGGTTGGAGAAGAGAGAATGTGATATGAGAGGGTAGAAGACCATGGAAGAAAGGGAGGGGGGAGAAGCACTAGAGGGAGGTGATGGGCAGGTAAGGAGATGAGGTGAGAGAGGGAAATGGGAATGTGGGAATGGTGAGGGGGGGGGAATTACTGGAAGTTTGAGGAATTGATGTTTATGCCATCAGGTTGGAGGCTACCCAAGGGTATATAGGGTTTTGCTCCTCCAACCTGAGAGTGGCCTCATCGTAGCAGAAGAGGAGGCCATGGACTAACATGACAGAATGGGTATAAGAAATAGAATTGAAAAGAGTGGCCACTGGGAGTCCCTGCTTTTCCTGCAGGACAAGAGCATAGGTGCTCGGCGAAGCAGCCTCCTAATCTACGCTGGGTCTGACGAACATACAGGAGACCACACAGATATTTTGTCTGGGTAATCTCCAACCTGATGACATGAACATTGATCTCTTGAACTTCCAGATATTACCCCATCCTCTCTCTTACCTTATCTCTTTACCTGCCCATCACCACTCTCTGATGCCCTCCCCTTCCCTTTCTTCCATTGTCTTCTACCCTCTCATATCAGATTCCCTCTTCTCCAGCCCTTTATCTCTTTCACGAATCAACTTTCCAGCACGTTAGTTCACTCTCTCTCTCTCACCCCCCCCGTTTCACCTATCACCTACCACCTTGTACTTCTCCCTCCCCTTTCCCCACTTCTTGCTCTGACTCCTTGACTTTTTTTCCAGTCCTGATGAAGGGTTTCAGTCTGAATCATCATCTGTTTACTCTTTTCCATAACGTTGCCTAGCCTGCTGAGTTCCTTCAGCATTTTGTTTTGTGTTGCTTGGATTTCCAGCATCTGCAGGTTTCTCATCTTTATGCTACAAAAATGACTGAGTTTGTGGCTGTGGCCTTGATTATTCATCAGGAACCACCATCAAAATTTACTTCAAAGCCAATCCTCTTCCTGAAATACTTTCCCATTGCCCCATCCATTGGAAAGAAATCTGAAGTAAGAAATAGAATTAACAGTTGGCCATTTGGCCCCTCACACTGCCTCTGCCTTTCAATGATCATGATTGATCTTTTGTATCTGAGCCACATTCTTTAACTCATCCTTTTATCACTTAAATGAATATCTGGGAATATCCTTAATTACAAAAGTTCTACTTATTTCTATCTTAGAAGTCCTGCCAAACACAGAAAAAAGGTACAAGCTAGAATTCAGGAGTTCCCAAATTGTTTTATGCCATGGACCCCTACCATTAACTGAGGGGTCCATGGGCCCCTGTTCGGCAATCCTTGCTGTGTGAACAATGTGGTCAGTTGCCTTTCCATTTCTGTTGAAGTGCCATCCTCCTATTTTGACTGCTTCACTGATTCTACACACCTTTTCCAGCATAAATGATACCTCCTTATGCACCATCTCAAGTCTGTAATAATCTTTTCTATGTTTCAACGAGATCAGTTCTCATCCTTCAAACTCAAGAGTGTAGATGCTCAGGCCATTACATCTCTCCTAAGACAATGAACCCACCTTCCTCAGATTGGATTTGATGAATCAACATTGCAATTTCTCCAACTTCAACCATATTCTTCTTCAGCTAGGGGGACTAGACTTAGTCAGAGTAATCCAGTGTGGAAACAGGCCCTTTGGCTGAACTTGTCCATGTGAATTGTAGACAGATTTACTCTAACCAGCATTCTATACAACTGGAACAAAATGAACTCCCACCTTTTTCAATTAAGACAAATTTCCTTTCTAAATATTCACTGCACCTGCTAACATTGTGCAATTTATGTACAAATTGCTCTAAGCATTGCCATCATTAAATCTCCCACCATTTAAAATCTCTGAACTTTTTCATATTTTCGTTACAAAGCAGGTTATGTTATTTTTCCACATCATAGTCCATTTATTATGTCCTTGCTCATTCACTTACCCTGTGGATATCACCCTGTCTTTCTGCAACCTCTTCACAACCCACAGTCCACCTATCCTTGTATGTTTGTATTACACACGATTCCCTTGTCCAACTCTTTGACACAGGTTGTAAATAGCTGAGATTCCAGCACTGTTCCCAATGGCATCTCATTGTCACAGACTCCCAAGCCAAAATTACCCATTTATTGTCTACACGCTGCTTTCAATTTGTTAACAGGTACCATGTGCATTCCATTTCCAATACTTGTCATTCAAATATCTTCTGAAAGTCCACATATACCAGATTGATGAACTCTAATCTATCATGCCAGCTGGATTGAACCTGAGGGGAAAAATCAATAAATTACACAAGAATGATTTCTCTTTCATGAATACCTAAGGACTATATCAAGTTTTATTCTGGTTTGTCATGTAACTGACTACCACTTCCTCAAAGTGTCAATCAAAGTTGGATGTATTGTCATATGCAAAAGCACAGGTGAAATGAGAGTCTTTCTTTCAGCATCATTACAGGCACATAGCATCATTTGAGCAGTATTCATGAGAAAAACTAATTAAACATGAATTATACACAATCCTTACCAAAAGCAAACACAATAAAAACAAAAAAATCTATTTTAGTGCAAAGTGATCAAAGCAGTCAGTGGTCATGGTGTTGAAGTCTCTCCTACATTTATGGTAAAATACGTCAGAACCAAAATCTCCAGAATTTTTGACTAATTCTGGAGCAGTCAAGGTAGTGTCCTGTTCTCATATTGCAGTAAATGTCATGTTGCAAATCATCAATCAGAAGCATTAATGTTATTAGAACCCACAGCCTGCATCTCTAAATATCGTCAGAAATGGCTACACAAACAGAAACAGCAGAAAATTTAAGTGATGCTGGTTGTTTTGAAGGCAGACAGAAACTAGAGGAAGAGATGAAATATAAGGTTAACTATTGTCTCCTTCGCTCAAGGGAACAGGTCTGTGTGTTCAAAAATGGAATTCATTCCTTGGGGAATAATTACTTTGGTCTACCTGGGATTTATTTAACATCTTCAGAATATGCATGCCAGTAGATTCATTACAGGGGGCACAGTTAATGAAGTTGTTTCAGGATAATTGAAGGATTTCTCTCGTTCGTGCCTCTTGCTGTGGAGTGAGGGTGAATAGGTTGAATTCAAATGTACAACTCATTATTGACTAAAGTTGACTGAATTCTAATCCCAAATTACTGTGAGAACTCAATGCCAGTTCTAAACTTTTCAAGCAGACTGTGAGATGAATTAATAGAAACGTTGGAGATTGTTTGTTTATTAACACAAGCTTTTCGTCTGAATCCCTACCAAGAAATAATGTCAACAAAAGTTATGAGCCATCTCATAAAAGGTAAAATAAGTTTATTTATTGAGATGCAGCATGGAATAGGCCTATCCAGCCCTTCAAGCTGCACCGCCCAGCAATCCCCTGATTTAATCCTGGCCTAGTCAAAGGACAATTTACAATGACCAAGTAACCTACCAACCAGTACATCTTTTGACCATGAGAGGAATCTGGAGCACCCAGAAGAAACCTATGGGTTCAGAGAGAGAACCTGCAAACTCCTTACAGACAGCTGTATCCGTTCTCAACAACCATTTGAAAATGTAAACACCAAGGGAAAAATCCCATTAATAACCATTGAAAATTATGATATTCTCCTCCCTTCAACCATCAAACCATTATTGTTCTGCTAATTGTTGGACATCAAACATTCTCCTATTGGAGTACCCATAATCTTGTAACTGATACATGATTAAGATGGTACAATCAAAAGGGAAAATTCCATCAGTCAAATTGCAATTTGTGTGACTTTTGGATTATTAAGAAAGGGTGCTCAGGGAAGATTTGGGAAACTTGCAGAAAGCTGTTAACAGGACTGCACCATATTCTAAATGATTGCCAGAGTGAATTCTGTCTAGAATTATCTATTGAGAATGAGTAATTTTTGATTTAACAGCTTCCAAAATTTCAGAGGATGGAATTTAGTAGGAAAAAGGTGCACATGGTAAATGCCATGAGTTAAGGGTTAAGGATTAAAGCTGTTCAAATTCACAATACAGGAATCATATTATTCAATGTCAAGTCAAGTTTATTGTCATATGCACATGTATGCAAAATTGCAATGAAATACTTGTACCATTACAGACACAAATCATCAAATACACAATATTCATAAGAAAACAAAAAATTAAAACCTTCCAGAAAATTAAACAAGAAATATTACATTTGGAACCAACAAAACAAAATCTATTGTAGTGCGAAGTTATCGGAGTTGTCATAGCATTGCTGCTGAGGTACTGATTCAGGTTATGTAATTATTCTGGCTCAGGAACTGAATGAATGAAGGAAAGTAGCTGTTCTTGAACCTGGTGACTTCAGGGTTCAGTACCTCCTGCCCAATGGTAGCCATGAGAAGATGACATGGCCCAAATGATGGGAATCTTTGATGAATATTGTTCTCTCAAGGCAACACCTCATGTAGATATGACCAATGGTGTGAAGTGACGTGCCAATGATGTATTGGTCAGAGTCCACTGCTTGCTGCAGCTTCTCACATCTCTGTTCATTCAAGAACAGATTTCAGCATTTCTCTACTGCAAGTGTTAAGTTAACTCATTATCATTACTTATTTTCTTCCTGCCTCCTTTCCAAAATGGTGGTAACATTCTTTAACTTTTCTTGATATCTATGCGTGGGCCACTTCTGTTCGGGTTTTTGCTTTAATGAAATATTTATTACCTGAGCTTGCATTGAACCTTCAGGAATTAGATGATGTATTGCCACGCCTTTTAATCCATTTCCAACCTCTTATGGCTACAAATTTGGTTCGATTCAGATTTTGATATGCTCAGCTCAGATTAGACTAAATCTCTGTCAGTCTTTACATAAAATTCTGTCACGTTATGAGAAATGTTCCATAAAGACCCCTGAATAATCAGATCACTAATTATCTCTTTTCATTCCTCAACCCTAGATCTAAAACGTTTCTTTGACACACTAATTGAGAAAACCATGTCATATACACTTCAAGAATTTATCTTCTGCATTATTTTTGCTCAGCATTTATACGTAGACTGGGCTTCCACTGATTATTTTATTTTTCTCGTTATATGTTGTTCTAAATTCCTTATTTATACTAAGCCCTATATTACTATTTCTCTTTTGTGCTCCATACAAGACTCCTACCGATGTTTTCTACAATTTATAGACTTTCACTTCCAGTCAATATAATTCTCATCTGCTTTCTGTGTTACGATCTTTTCTTCCTATTGTCTTCATCTTCATCAGTGCCTCCCATTCTTTTTTTGCCATTTTTGCCTATCCCTTCTAAAATTTTCATTGTGGAATACTTAATTCCCATCCTTAGTCATTTACAAACAGCTTGTTAATGGTTATTAAATTGGATTGATTTATTTCAACTCCTGCCTTTAACTTACCTACATGTTCTAAATGCTATAGAGTTTTCAGATTTGCCTTTGTACACACTTACTGTTTTTGTTCTAATGCCAGATGTACTCACATGTTTGCATTCTTTATCTCTTCCTGTCAGTCTGCAATTATCGTTACTTATTTCACTATCCTGAACAATTACTTTGTTCAACTCTCTAAGTATCCCCTGTCAGAACTCACCCTTCCATTATTTAGTTTTATTTGGCTCCCAGGACCCAGTCTAATTCAGGTGAACCAAGTTTGAACAAAGCACTTCCTTCTTTTATCAATACTTGTACCAGTGTCCCATGAATTGAAATCTCTTTGTAACATACCAATCCTAGTGCTATACACTCACTTCTCTGACCAATTTGCGTATAGTTCAATCAGTAATACTGAGAATATTTCCTTTGTGATTCTAAATTTTATTATGGACCCCAATGTCCATGCTCCTTCAGCAGATCCTCCTTTTTAATCTTGTCCATGTCATTGGCTTTCACATTGATCTCAGCAGTCGAATACTTCTCCTCCCATTCTTCGTTCCTTCACAGAGCTGACACTCTCAATTTCATCAGCAGTTATAGACTAAATCATAACATTTTATCAAGGTCAACACTTTATCTGACTTGATACCGATCCAATGTCCTTTCAGCTGTAGGGGATTAAATGATGGTGGGTGATTTCAAGTTCAACATTAAACCAACCTCTCCAGTATGCATTTGAAATGATTATATAAAGACAAAAATATCAAAGAAAAGATTAGAGCAGAAGGTTGCAGCACGAAACACAGCTGTTAATGATTAAAATAATGAACCAGGCACAAATCATTATACAAGATGAATTTCAGTCCCTCACTCCATGACAAATAATCCAACAAGGCCAAAGAGCTGTTTAGACTGAAGAGGCTCAGCGTGAGTTGAAGAATTGCTTCTGTCCAGTACTGCTGCACTTATTTGGTGTCTGGTATTGGTAATGTTTTTGGAATTTGTTCAAAGAAACTGGAGAATTGAGAACAGCTCTGAGCTACTGTTTCATTACTTGGACATTGAGAACACTAGGGTTGTTTCGGCATTGTTAGTGTATTCATTAACAAACCCACAGATACAGTAACCATCATGATCAGCGTGTATGAAACTAATTAGAGAGACAAAGGCATGGACTTTCTGAGGCTCTTTTCATTCTGCAGAGACAATCCATGAGCAAGCTGGAATCAAGGTATTTCATTCTCCTTGCCCCACGTTTAATGTTGTGAGAAGATGTTACGATTTTGGAATCTCTAGCAATAAAAGGATCAGCCTTAAACCTGTTAAAATAGTTAAATTAATGATCCACCTGCCTCCAGTGGGACTTTCCATTGGCCGAATATTTTAAATTCCAATTCCCATTCCTGTTCTGACATATCGATCCATGGCCTCCTCTTGTGCCAAGATGAGGCCACCCTCGAGGCTAAGGAGCAACACCTTATATTCCGTCTAGGTAGCTTCCAAGCTGAATATTGACGTCTCCTTCCAGTGAGCAAGTTTTCAGCCCCTTCTTCCCCTATTCTCCACTCTGAACTTTCATTTCTTCTCACCCACCTATTACTTCCCCCACGGTCGCCTTCTTCCCTTTTTCCTATTGTCCATCCTCTTCTCCTATCAGATTCCTTCTCCAGCATTTGGTCTTTCACACCCGCCTGGCTTCACCTATCACCTTCCAGTGAACCTCTTTCCCCTCCTGCCACCTTCTTATTCTGGCATCTTTCCCCCTGCTGGAGAAGGGTCTCAGCTCAAAATGTTGACTAACTATTCATTTCCATAGATGCTGCCTGACCTGCTGAATTCCCCCAGTAATGTGTCTGTGTTGCTTTAAATGTATGTAAGTAGGATTTAATGCTTCTCCACCAATATGACGATCCCTTCAAAAGCTATTTGGAACCTGCTGAAGGGTCTCGGCCCAAAATGTTAACTGTACTCCTTTCCATAGATACTGCCCGGCCTGCTGAGTTCCTCCAACATTTTGTGTGAGTCACTGGCCAGTAGCACAGCTTGTTCTACAATAATCCCATCCCATTCAGTCCATCTGAGGACGGGTCTGGAGGTAGTGGTATGTTCCTTGTGAGAGATGTGGAAGCTCTGGGAGACCTCCAGTCTCCCTGATAACTACATTTACATGACAAGCATCGAGCTGCAGCTCCTTAGAGACCATGTTAAGGAACTGTAGCTGCACATCAGTGATCTTCTGCTCATACAGGAAAATGAGAAAGTGATAGATAGGAGCTACATCAGTTGCTGGGTAACTGTCAGGAGAGGAAAAAAGCGGCAGGCGGTGCTGTTCCCCTTAATGATAAGTATACCACTTCAGCTACTGTTGTGGGGGGGAAATGGCCTACCTGGGGGAAGCCACAGCAACGGGGTCTCTGGCACTGAGTCTGGCTCTCGGTGGGTCAGAAGGGAAGTGGGGAGAAGAGGAGCGCAGTAGTGATTGGGATTCCTTAATCAGAGGAGCAGAAAGCCAAAAAGTGGTAAGTCCACGGTAGTAATGGTTTGCTGTCTATGCCGCATGCCAGTAAGATTAAAAATAGGATAATTTGACCAATGAATGCGGGCTGAAGAATTGGTGCAGTGGACAAGAGTTTCAGATTTCTGTATCATTGGGAAATCTTCTGGGTAATTTATGACCTGTACAAAACAGACAGATTACATCTGAACTTGAAGGGGACCAATATCCTTGCAGGTAGATTTGCTAGAGCTGTTGGGGAAGGTTTAAAATATTTTGGCAGGGGGATGGGAATCAGAGTGATAGGACTGAGGATGGGATAGTTGGTATACAACAGGATGCTGTGTGTAGTGAGCCTGTGACAAAGGACAGGACAAAATTCCAGTCAGTGTAATGAGTTAAAGTGAAACAGGGGGCCAAAATCAAAAAGGGTGAAGAATATAGGACTGAAGGTGTTATATTTGAATGCACACAGTATACAGAATAAAGTAGATGATCTTATAGTGCAGTTAGAGATTGACATGTACGATGTGTTGGACATCTCTGAGTTGTGGCTAAAAGATTATAGTTGGGAGTTTAACATCAAAGGATAAACATTGCATTGAAATGACAGGAAGGTAGGCAAAGGGGGTGGGGTGGCTTTGTTGGTAAATACAAATTCAAATCCTTAGAAAGACGTGGCATAGGAATGGAAGATGTAGAATCCTTGTGGGCAGAGCTAAGAAATTGCAATGGTATAAAGACACTGATGGGAGTTATATACAGGCCACTGAAGAGTAGCCAGAATATGGGCTACAAATTACAATGGGATATAGAAAAGGCAAGTAAAATGGGCAATGCTGAGATAATCATGGTGGATTTCAATATGCAGGTAGGTTGGGAAAATTAGGTTGATGCTGGATCCTAAGATGGGACATTTGTAGAATACCTACAAGATGGCTTTTTAGAGCAGCTTGTAGTTGAGCACACTAGGAGAATGGCAATTCTGGATTGGGTATTATGTAATGATCCAGGTTTGATGAGGGAGCTTAAGGTAAAGGAACCCTTAGGAGGCAGTAATCATAATATGATAGAATTCACCCTACAGTTTGAGAAGGAGAAGCTAAAGTCAGAAGTATCAGTATTAGAGTGGAGTAAAGAGAATTACAGGGGCATGAGAGAGCAGCTGGCCAAAGTTGATTGGAAGAGGGCATTAGCAGAGATGATGCCAGAATAGCAATGATTGGTGTTTCTGTGGGAACTTTGGAAGGTGCAGAAATAGATACATCCCAATGATGAAGTTTTCTAAAAGGAGAACGAGGCAACCATGGCTGGCAAGGGAAGTCTAAGACAGCAAAAAGCTGAAGAGAGAGCATACAATATGGCAAAAATTAGTGGTAAAGATTGGGAAGATTTTAAAAACCAACAGAAAGCAACAAATATAAGCTAATCAATAATATAAAAGAGGATACAAGAAGTTTTTTCAAATAGACTGTATAAAAAGAGAGATGAGAGTCAATATCAGACGACTGGAAAATGCCACTGGAGAGGTAGTAATGGAGGACAAAGGAATAGTGGACGAACTGAATAAGAATTTTGCACCAGTGTTCACTGTGGATGGCACCAACAGAAAACCAGAAATGCGAGAGTGTCAGGAGGCAGAAGTGAATGCATTGCTATTACTAATGTTACGTACCCGGTAACTGGGTTGCCAAACCAGCAGAAATGGATCACTCAGTTGGAGTCTGGATTACTAGAACTAAGAAAGTTTTATTAAAGAAACAAGCAACACAGTAATCGAAAGGATAATAACTGCAACAGTTCAGCAACGATAAACACACATGTGCACAGAATTAAGATAACAGCATCAATCAAGCTCTATCGTTGTCTAGGGGTAAATGACCAAATTTCAAAGTGACACAAAAGTTCAGTCCAATTTAGTTCAATTCGCAGTAATCGTTGCCATGGCGATGGACAACGTGGGGGGAGGGAGAGAGCGAACGGGAACAACTGATCATTCAGACACGGCTTCCACTCACAGATCGGCGATATTGCTCAGAAGCAGCTTTCGGGCAGGTCCTTGGTGATGTCACCTGAGGTCACCGACTGTGACCCCTCCTCCAGATGCAGTCGATCCTCTGCAGTGAACCCGGCACCCAAGTGAGGGTGGACACACACCGGGTTCCCGCTGATCGTACCTTTCCACCCTGTGCGTTTAAGGTCCGGTACGTCCCACCGACTCGTGAGAGACGCACCGCTTCCAGGGTCTCGTTACCTCGGGTGTCGTGTGTGTCCTGCCTTAGCGAACCTGTCCCTTTTTATCCCCCCAGCTGGGGTATCGCCTGTCCATCACTTCAAACAGTTCAGGGTTCAAAGGGGGAGCCGCTCCAGACAGCTCTCTCTCTCTCTCCCGTCCCTTCATTACACATCTCCAGAAGCTGCTCCATTGTTCCTTATCTCTCCTTCCCCTGAGGACAGGTGGCAGACCAACTGCTGATCTCACAGGACAGCTAACATCTATGTGTATTCTCGTCACACTTCCCCCCTTTAAGGATTTTTACCGGGAGGTAAAAATTACAAACAAGAATACATTATTTGATACACACAAATATACATCATTATCAGCTATTTGGCTAATACAGGGAATTTGAAGTTGTCAACACCTTGACAGACAGTCATCACATTTTCTGTTCCTTTTATAGGTGTTATTAATAATCCCTTAGACCAGGCTCCAACTCAGCAAACTTCATAGTGGCCAAAAACACTGATGAATTGCGATCAAAATAACCTCTCATTTGGCTTTGTCCCGGACCACAATAACAAGGGTCGTCCCATTCCGACCTAGTTTCCTCTCGCAAGGGCTTAGTAGGAGGGGGAGGGGTAGTGACCGCAGAGTTATTGCAAAACTTCCTGCAGTACCCCACCATCTCCAAGAGCCTTCTGAGGGCCCTCTTGTCTGTCGGGGTTGGGAGGTCAGCGATAGCCTGCACTGTAGCTTGCATCGCTGCCAGCTGCCCCTGTGTCACCACAATTCCCAGGTAAGTGACCCTCGTGTGGCCGAATTCATTTTTTTCAAGGTTCACTATCAAGCTGGCTTCAGACAGCCGTATTAAATTGCCAATACACACCTCTGTGTTCATCAACCCTTTAGTCAATGAATTACTCATTATATATGAGTGTTGTTTTCTAGGCTAACCTATTGTAACAGACATCACCCAACGTCCCAGTTCTTTGCATTGTCTCGGGACAATCAACCACACGGGTGCGAGTCGTTTAATTTCTCCTAAAGAGTCGCTTTGTTCGGGGATTAAGGGAGAGACCTTATCAGTAGACCTGGCCAAAACGATAGCCTTCTCCCATCTGATCGATCCCATACTAATCTTTTCAAAATGTTTTTTTTCTTTCTTATCAGGGGGCCTCTAGCTTCATTGATTTCCACGCTAACCCCGACTAGGTTTGTTAGCATATCAAAAGCTGGTGACCGTCTCAGTTCGCGTCGGTCATGATCAATAACATTCTTCCCCCTGGGCAGCCGGTAAATCTCTTTCATGATTCCACCAACTGTTTCCTCCAGCACCGCAAAATGTCCACCGGGGGGTACCTTGTGGGCCATGTTAAAAACCTCATCCCCATAACCCTTTTGCACCAACCCCCACTCCTCATCTGCTGGTACTGTACTTTTTTCCTTAGAACTTCCTCCTCCACACAATAGCCTACTAGTTCCCTTGTCAAAGCTGTGTCAGAGAGAGCTGTCTCTGCCAAAACCATCAGCCCCTCGTCTCGCTCCTGAACCTGCACAAATTCTTTCTTGGCTACTGCTACGTCTGTCCCAGCTCCCTCACTACCTCTTGCCTCACTACACTCCTTTTCATTTTCTACCCCCGTCTCGTACAAGACTGGCAGAAACGTTTCAGCTAAATTTACTACCGCAGCCCCATGATGAACCTGTGAGTCCATGGGCGGGGCCTCAATGCTGGCAGGCTGACCTGTCAATCTCACGACTGGGAACACGATTCCCCCGGCGATGTCAATACCGAGCAAGACTTCCATGCCTTTCATCGGTAATTCGGAGCTCACCCCGATCGTGACTAGTCCAGAGACCAGGTTGCTTTGTAAGTGTATCTGGTGCAAAGGGACTAACTCTGTCCCTTCCCCAACACCTTTGACCTCTACCTCCCCAGTCTGGGTCTCTGAGCTAAACTCTAATACACTCTTCAGTATTAGTATTATAGACGCTCCCGTGTCTCTCCAGATCCGCACTGGAACTGGTTTTAACCCCTCTTTCACTGACACCAGTCCGGCCGAGATAAACCTCTCGCGCCCTTCCTGGACTTTGGCAGACCTGATCGTCCCTAGCGGTTCGCTTAACAGCTCGATACAGCCATTCAAAATCGCTGTTTTTCCTTTTCCCGTCTCCTTCTTTGGGGCAAAGCACCTGGACGCAAAGTGTCCGGCTTTCCCACAATTATAACAGATGATCCCAGGGGACTTCCTACCAGACTGCTCCCGGTTTACCTTATCCTTTTCACTAGACCCCGGCTTACTTTCTGACTTTTCCGGCGGACTCTCCCCGCCGTCCTGACTACCCTTCTGGTAGCCTTTACTCGGGGCAAACTTCATTTTATGCGTCAACGCATACTCATCCGCTAACTTAGCAGTTGCGGCTAACGTGGCTGCCTCTTTCTCATCGAGGTAGGGTCTCATACCCTCAGGGACACAACCTTTAAACTGCTCAATCAGGATCAGCTGCAGCAGTCTGTCATAATCCCCCTCTACCCCCTTTGAGGCGCACCAACGCTCACAATATGACTGCATCTCACGGGCAAACTCCAAATACGTGCGGTCCCACTGCTTCCTCGCATTCCGGAACCTCTGCCGGTATGCCTCCGGGACCAACTCATAAATCCTGAGGATGGCTTCTTTTACCACCTCATACCTCTGGGCATCTTCCGCGGACAAAGCGGAGTAAGCTTCTTGGGCTTTCCCTTTCAGTACACTCTGAAGTAAGACAACCCACTTATCCCTCGGCCAGTCCTGATTTATAGCCACTTTTTCGAAGTGGAGAAAGTACCGATCCACGTCGGTATCGTCAAATGGGGGAACCAGTCTAACCTCCTGGGTCGCCCGGAACTCTCCACCTTGGTTCGGCACGAGACCCTGCTTGGCCCTTATCTTTAACTTCTCCAGCTCAAATTCCCTTTCCCTCTGTTTCCCTCTCTCTTCTGGCTCCCATTGCCTCTCGTTCTCCTCTCTCTCCAACTGTCTCTCTCTCTCCTTCTCTCTCCAACTGTCTCTCTCTCTCTTTCTCTTCTCTCTCCAACTGTCTTTCTCTCTCTTGTCTTTCTACCTCTCTCTCCTTCTCTTCTCGCTCCAACTGTCGTACCCGGAACTCGTGCTCGAGTCTCAGTTTTTCAAGCTGCACCTATACCGCGTCTCCAGCAGGTTTTTCAATAGACACCACCCCCAGCTCGCCTTGGGGAAACACACCCTTAGATACATAGTGCTCTACAATAGTTCTGTGTATCTCCTCTCTCCTCATTGTCAACTTCACCTTAGCAGAATTCAACCGTTTGGCCACAGCTACCAATTCCGATTTCCTGGCATCCTCTAATGCCTCCAAGGTCGGCGCCTTTATAAATTCCTCAGCCTCCATTTCTGCTGTTTGTTTTTTCTTTCTTTCGGGAATTTTAACCCAATCAATTTACTTCATCCCAAATTTAGCGTTCAAAATCCCGGACGAGCCCCCACTTATGTTACGTACCCCGTAACTGGGTTGCCAAACCAGCAGAAATGGATCACTCAGTTGGAGTCTGGATTACTAGAACTAAGAAAGTTTTATTAAAGAAACAAGCAACACAGTAATCGAAAGGATAATAAATGCAACAGTTCAGCAACGATAAACACACATGTGCACAGAATTAAGATAACAGCATCAATCAAGCTCTATCGTTGTCTAGGGGTAAATGACCAAATTTCAAAGTGACACAAAAGTTCAGTTCAATTCGCAGTAATCGTTGCCATGGCGATGGACAACGTGGGGGGAGGGAGAGAGAGAACGAGAACGACTGATCATTCAGACACGGCTTCCACTCACAGATCGGCTATAATTGCTCACAAGCAGCTTTTGGGCAGGTCCTTGGTGATGTCACCTGAGGTCACCGACTGTGACCCCTCCTCCAGATGCGGTCGATCCTCTGCAGTGAACCCGGCACCCAAGCGAGGGTGGATACACACCAGGTTCCCGCTGATTGTACCTTTCCACCCTGTGCGTTTAAGGTCCGGTACGTCCTACCGACTCATGAGAGACGCCACCACTTCCAGGGTCTCGTTACCTCGGGTGTCGTGTGTGTCCTGCCTTAGCGAACCTGTCCCTTTTTATCCCCCCAGCTGGGGTATCGCCTGTCCATCACTTCAAACAGTTCAGGGTTCAAAGGGGGAGCCGCTCCAGACAGCTCTCTCTCCCGTCCCTTCATTACACATCTCCAGACGCTGCTCCATTGTTCCTTATCTCTCCTTCCCCTGAGGACAGGTGGCAGACCAACTGCTGACCTCACAGAACAGTTAACATCTATGTGTATTCTCGTCACACTAACAAGAAGGTGCTTGGGAAGCTGAAAAGTCTGAATGTAAGGACGTCACCTGGAGCAGATGGACTACACCCCAGGGTTCCGAAAGAGGTAGCTGAAGAGATTGTGGAGCCATTAGTAATGAGCGTTCAAGAACCACTGGATTCTGGAACAGTTTCGGAGGACTAGAAAATTATAAATGTCACTTCACGCATTAAGAAAGGAGGGAGGCAGAAAAAAGGAAGTTATAAGCCTGTTAGCCTGACTTCAGTGGTTGGAAAGATGCTGAAGTTTATTATTAAGGATGAGGTTTCAGAGTACTTGGAAGCACATAATAAAATAGGCCAAAGTCAGCAGCACAAAAATGAGAAAATATGCAGATGCTGGAAATCCAAGCAACACACACAAATGCTGGAGGAACTCAGCAGGCCAGGCCGCATCTATGGAAAAGAGTAAACAGTCAACATTTCGGGCCGAGACCCTTCATCAGGACTGGGAAAAAAAGATGAGAAGTTAGAGGAAGAAGTACAAAGTGATAGGTGAAACTGGGAGAGGGGGAGGGCTGGTAAAGAGCTGGGAGGTCGACTGGTGAAATAAAGGAAGGGCTGGAGAAGAGGTAATCTGATAGCAGAGCATGGAAGACTATGAAACAAAGGCACAAAGGGGAGGGGAAGGAGAACCAGAGAGAGGTGATAGGCAGTTACGGGGACGAGGTAAGAGAGGGAAATGGGAATGGTGAAGGGAGGGGTGGAGAGTTTGCAATTACTGGAAGTTTGAGAAATCAATGTTCATGCCATCAGGTTGGAGGCTGCTTGGGAGATTGGGAGACCACTTTGCCAAGCACCTACGCTCTGTCTGTCAGAAAAAGCAGGATCTCCTGAGGCCACTACTTCCTATTCTAATTTCGACATGTCATTCCATGCCCTCCTCTAATGCCACGATGAGACCACTCTCAGGTTGGAGGAGCAACACCTTGTATTCCGTCTGGGCAGCCTCCGACCTAATGGCATGAACATTGATTTCTCAGACTTCCACATGCAGTCTCACCAGTGACTTATATAGATGCACTGTAGAAAGCATTCTTCTGGAGTGCATCACAACCTGGTATGGAAGTTGTCCTGTCCAAGACCGGAAGAAGCTGCAGAAGATCGTGAACACAGTCCAGCACATCACACAAACCAATCTTCCATCCTTGGACTCACTTTACACGGCATGCTGTCGGAGCAGTACTGCCAGGATAATGAAGGACACGACCCACCCAGCCAAAACACTTTTCATCCCTCTTCCCTCCGGGAGAAGGCTCAGGAGCTTGAAGACTTGTACAGCCAGATTTGGGAACAACTTCTTTCCACTGTGATAAGACTGCGAACGGATCCTGACCCGGATCTGGGCCATACCCTCCAAACATCCGGACCTGCCTCTCGGTTTTTTTTTGCACTACCTTACTTTCCCTTTTCTATTTTCTATTTATGACTTATAATTAAAATTTTTAATATTTACTATCTATTTGTACTCCAGGGAGCACGAAGAGCAGAATCAAATATTGCTGTGATGATTCTACGCTCTGGTATCAATTGTTTGGTGACAATAAAGTATAAAGTGTAAAGTCATGTCCTACTCCCAAACTTGATGCCCTGACTGACGAAGGTCAATATGCCAAGTGGCTTCTTCACCACCTTCTGGCATGGTCACTCAGTGTACTGTGTACTTGTACTCCCAGATCCCTCTTTTCCACAACACTTGTCAATGCCCTGTCATTCAGCTCATAGATCCTACCATGGTTTGATTGTCCAAAGTCGTTCATCTCACACCTATCTAAAGTGAAAACCATTTGTCATTCCTCAGTCCATCTTCTTATCTGATCAAGATCTGTTGTAATTCATTGTTATCTGCTTCACTATAAATAAACCGCCCCCATATTTTAGTATCATCAGCACACTTGCTAATCACACTATGTACATTCACATTCAAATTATTTACATAAATAATGAATACCAGAGGTCCTGACACTGACCCCTTCATCACCCCATTAATCACAGGCCTCTTTTCAGAGAATTGACCTTCAAACATCACCTCTGCTTCCTATCATTGAGTCATTTCTGAATCCCATGTGATCTAACCTTCCAGATCAGTCTGCTATATGGGACCTTGTCAAAGTCCTTCCTAAAGGTCGTAGAAACAATATCTACTGCCCTACTTTCACCTATCCCCTTAGTTACCTCTTTAAAAACCTCCAAAAGGTTTGTCAAACATGACTCATTGCACACAAAACTATGCTAACTATTCCTGATCAGGCCTTGATTATCCACCTGACGGTTGATCTTGTCCCTCAGAATTCCCTTCAACTGAAGTCAGGCTCCCTGGTCTGTCCTTGCTATCTTTCTTGAGCGATGGAACACCGTTAATCACCCTCCACTCTTCTGGAACTTCACCAGTGGCTAACGACAAAGCAAATATCTCTGCAAAGTCCTCCACAATTTCTTTCCTGGCCTTCCATGAGGTCGAGGGGTGCACTTCGTCAGGCCCGGGGTATGAGCCCACCTTAATACTCCTCAAAGCTCCTTTCTCATAATATGCATATTTTCAAGACCTCACTGTTTATTATTGTTTCTTAGGCTTTCACGACATCCTCCTTAGCAAACACCTTGGCAAAACAAACATTAAAAATCTCAGCCGTTACCTACAAATACACACATAGCTGGCACTGATGTTTTTTAAGAGAACAAAGCTACTCCCTACTTATGCCTGTTAAGGTCTAAATTGCCATTTTTCTTATATTTTAGCTTACTTTATGCTTGCTCATAAGCTTGGATATTCACCTGTTTGCCTGTAAGTGTAGTATAGCTAGTTCTGTATTTTTTGTAGCTAATTAGTTAACAGCCTGGGACTCATCATGAATTGAACTTTCTCATCAGCTGCTCTTAGATGTCTGTTCCTTATCTGTCCAGTTCAAGCTACTTTTCAATTTAAGACAAGCACAACGATTTTGTTCTTTGTCTTTCATTGTCTTCATTCTTTGGTTCTTGCTTATAGAGTGAGTTCCCAAAGGTCAAACCCATGAGCAGAGAATCCTGGGGCCCAGAGATCTGCGAGGTTCAGAGGCCAAAGCCATAGGATGAAGTCCAGAGTTTGAAGACTCCACAGATGGAAAGCCTGAAAAATTGAGGACTGGAAGTGGTGAGTCTGGTCCAGGGACTGAAGGTTGGAGGACCAAAGTCTTAGAGTCTGAGAGTGCAGGGAAAAGGATTGGGTGCTCAGAGCCTGTCCTGTGGATTGAGTGAGGGAGAGAAAGGAGTTTGTTTTGCTGTTGTTGTTGCTGCTTTGTGTTTTTCTGCTGAATATTATGGGTGAGCTCTGAGGACACTGGAAACTGGTGACATTTGTGGGCTGCCATAACGCATCTTTCAGTGTGTTGGTTGGTAACATGAATGACACATTTCACTTTATGTTTCAATGTACACTTTCTAAGTAAATCTGAATAAATCTGAATCTGTGTTAGTGACTATTATTTTGTTGTTATGAACACCTAATAAAAGGGCAGTAACTACCAGATTTACTCCTCAGTCTTGACCTCCAAAGAACCTTCTGGACAGTATCATCTTCAGATCCAACACTCTTTTACTGTTAATATAATTAAGCAAACTTTTAACATTATCAAACAAGAGAAAATCTTCAGATGCTGGATATCAAAGCAACAGACACAAAATGCTGGAAGAACTCAACAGGCCAGGCAGCATCTGTGGAAAAGACTACCGTCAACATTTCAGGCTGAGACCCTTCATCAGGACTGGGGAAATATGATGAGGTGTAAATTCAAAAGCCGGGGAAGGGAGAAACATAAGGTGGTAGAAAAAACCTGAAGGGGGATGGATAAAGTAAAAAGCTGGGGAGTCGTTTGCAGACATCCCACCCTGCAAAAACTCATTTCAGGGAGGTAGCACCATCAACTTGCAGGAGACTCCCGGAACTTCCGGGAGAAGTGGAATGTCTGCAATAGAGTAGCTCCTTAGCAGCTGGCCAGCTAGTTTAAATAACGTTAGCTATGCTAATGAATGGATGACACCTGTTAAACTCACCTCAACATGTCTTTTACAGTCTTAACCCACCATGGGCAATAGAAAAGTCACTTTGCAAACAATGCAGTGAGCAACACTGTCATTATTTTTGACCCCAAATAGGCAGGGATACACTTTAGGGTAATCTGGGGTGATATAGGTTTTATACTTTCTTTTTTTGGAACACTGTCCCATGGCGCACACACCCTCTCTCCCTCTCTCTCGTGGTCATTCTCTCGCTCTCTCTCACACCCTCTCTTGCTCTCTCTCTCGCTCGCTCTCAAAAAAATTGATTTCCAGGATATTGTATATAATTTGCTGGCATCAGGGAGCCACTATTAATATGCAGGAGACTCCTGGAACTTCCAGGAGAGGTGGGATGACTGCGTTTGGTGAAAGAGATACAGGGCTGGAGAAGGGGGAGTCTGGTAGAAGAAGACGGGAGATCATGGAAGAAGGAAAAGGGGGGAGGAGCACCAGAGGTAGGTGATGGGCAGCCAAGGAGATGAAGTGAGAGAGCGAAAAGGGAATGGGAATGTTGAAGTGTGGCGGTGGGCATTACCAGAAGTTTGAGAATTCAATATCCATGCCATCATGTTGGAGGCTACTCAGACAGAATATGAGGTGTTGTACCCCCAATCTGAGTGTGGCCTCATCACGATTATAGAGAAGGTCATGGATTGACATTACGGAATGGGAATGGGAGATCCTGCTTCTTCTGACAGACAGAGTATAGGTTCTCGGTGAAGCAGTCTCCCAAACTACGTTGGGTCTCACTGCTATACAGGAGGCCACACCGGGAGCACCAGACACAATATATGACCCCAACAGACTCGCAGGTGAAATGTCACCTCACCTGGAAAGACTGTTTGGGCCCTGAATGGTAGTGAGGGAGGAGGTGTAGGGGCAGGTGTAGCACTTGATCCACTTGCAAGTATAAGTGCCAGGAGGGAGATCAGTGGGTTGGGGTGAATGGACAAGGGAGTCACTTAGGGAGTGATCCCTGTACAAAGCAGAAAGTGGGGGGAAGGGAAAGATGTGCTTGGTCGTGGGATCCCGTTGGAGGAAATTCTGGAGAATTTCTATGCTGGATGCGGAGGCTCTTGGGGAGCTCCGTGACGACAAGAGGAACCCTATCCCTGGTAGGGTGACAGGAAGATGGGGTAAGAGCAGACGTGCATGAAATGGAAGAGATGCTATTAAGGGCAGCATTGATGGTGGGGGAAGGGAAGCCCCTTCCTTTGAAAAAGGAGGACACCTCCTTTGTTCTGGAATGAAGAGCCTCATCCTGAGAACAGATCTGGTGGAAACGGAGGAATTGAGAGAAGGGGATGGCATTTTTACAAGTAACAGGGTAGAAAGAGGTATAGTCCAGGTAGCTTTATGAGTCCGTGGGTTTATAATAGACATCAGTAGATAAGCTGTCTCCAGAGACAGAAACAGAGAGATCAAGGAAGGGGAGGGAGGTGTCAGAAATGAACCAGGTAAATTTGAGGGCAGAGTGGAAGTTGGATGCAAAGTTGATGAAGTTGACGAGCTCCAATTATGTGCAGGAAGCAGCGCCAATGCAAACATCAATGTAGCGTAGGAAATGTGGGGAACAGACACCAGTGTAGGCTTGCAACATAGACTATTCCATGTAGCCGACAAACAGGCAGGCATGGCTCAGAGCCATGCGAGTGCCGATGGCTACACCTTTTGTTTGAAGGAAGTGGGAGGAGACAAAGGAGAAATAATTAAACGTGAGGACAAGTTCCACTAGACAGAGATGGTGGAGGGGGACTGGTGTCTGGTGTCCAGAAAGAAGTGGAGAACTTTGAGGCCATATTGGTGAGGGATGGAGGTGTATAGGGATTGGATATGCATAGTGAAAATAAGATGATGAGAGGGGGAGGGAATCTGAAATTATTGAAAAGATCCAGAGAGTGTGAAGTGTCATGGACGTAGGTAGGAAGGGACTGAACTAGGGGGGATAAAACAAGAGTTGAGGTATGTTTGAGATTATCTTTAGCTTTCCCTGTCAAATCTATCCCATACTCTCTTTTTATCCTCCCGATTTCCTACTTTTGCCAGCTCTTAAACATTTTATATTAAGGGATTCATTTGTATCCAGCTGTCTATAAGTGATATATGCTTCCTTCTTTTTCTTGACCAAAGTCTCAATATCTCTTTTCAGCCAGTGTTCCCTGAACTTGGTATGTCTATTCTTCACCATAACAGGAAAATGCTGCCCCTGGGCTCGTGATATGACCTTTTAAAAGCTTCTGACTTGCCAACTGTTCTTTTGCAATTATGCAGAATTGCCCAGTTGACCAGCTAGATCTTGCCTCATGCCCTTAAAGTTCAACGTACTCCACTTCATGATTCTAACTTGTGGACTTATTCGATTTTTTTCCATAACTAATTTAAAAATAATAGAACTGAGGTTTCTGCACCCTAAGACCTCCCCAATTAGGTACCTTTTCAGTGCCTTCTTCCCTAAGAGGAGATCCTGTTTGACGATTCCCGAGTAGGTTCCCCTTTTGCATGAGGAAACTGCTCATTGCACACTGGGTGACCCCATCGATCATGGACGGTCTAAAATCTCCCACTAGCACTACTTGCTATTCTCACTGCTAAGTGCAATTTTTCAAGACATCTGTCCATCAATTTCCTGCTGACCGTTGGGGAGGGAAGTGGTCTATACATAACCCTACTTAAGTGACCATTCCTTTCTTATTTCTAACTCAAGAATATCCTCTGTAAGCACTGCTGTCATGTCCTGCCTTATCAACAAAGCAGATACTACTCCACTCCTACCTGATCCTCTGTCACGCCTAAAGCATTGATATTCCAGAACACTGAGCTGCTCTTCTCTCAGCCATATTTCTGTTCTGACCATAATATCATAATCCCTAGAAGCAATCCACAACCTCATTTCATCTGCTTTATCTGTTAAGCTGCGTGCCTATGTGCACAAAAGTAGGTAGAATCTATAGCAGAATCCAATCTGCCATTTTACTGTAAACATAGCTTTCTTGATTGCTCGGCTTACATGCTCTGTTGCTGCACATACCCTAGTCTTCTCACTTGGACCTACCTCCCAGCCAATCTACTTGAAACCATCTCTGGTTCAAGTGCAACTCATCCCTCTTGTACTGGTTGCCTTTACCCCACCAGGTCAGGGTGCATCTACAGGGGGGAAATAAATAGTCGATGCTTCAGGCCTAGACCCTTCATCAGGACTGGAAAGGAAGGGCCTAGAGGCCAAAATAACAAGGCGGGGGGTAGGGGAGTGACGGGAGTACAAGTTGTCAAACGAGCTGAGGGGAAAGGTGGGTGGGGGAGGGGCAGGATTTGAGAAGCTGGGGAGCAACAGGTGGAAGGGGCAAAGGGCTGAAAAAGAAGGAATCTGATAGGCGAGGACAGTGAAACTTAAAATAAAGGGAGGAAGGTGAGGAATTAGAGGAAGGTGATGGGCCGGTCATGAGGGAGGGGGGAAGAGAAAGGACATAAGCCCACTAGAATGAAGGAAGGACAATAAAGAAAGGGTGAACAAAACATAGACAAGTGGTTACTGGAAGTTAAAGAAACCGGTTGTTGGCTATGCTATGTAAAACAGTTCATGTTCCAAGCCTACACTGGCAAAGCACATCAACTCTTTCTCCACTACATCAATATCTCTGCATTGGTGCTGCTTCCTGCACCCATGCTGAGTTCGACAATTTCATCACCTTTGCCTCCAACTTTCACCCTGCCCTCAAACTTACTTGGTCCATGTCGAATAACTCTCTACTCCTTTTTCAATCTCTCACTGTCTCCATCTCTGGAGACTGATTATCTATGGACACCTTTCACAAACCACCTGACTCTCACAGTTACCTTGACTACATCTTCTCCCATTTTGTCACTTCTAAAAATGCTATTCCCTTTTCTTAGTGTCTTTGCACCTGTTCTCAGTTTGTGGCTTTCCATTATAAAACATCTAAGATGTCATCTTCTTTCATGAAAATAGGGTTTCTCTTCCATCACTGTCGATACTACCCTCACCCACATATCCTGCATTTTCTGCTCATTGGCTCTTATCCTTACTTCCACTCCCTGCCAACACCCCTGTCCCCTTGTCCACACCTAACACCCCACTAGTCTCTGGACCCAGAACATCTCTGGATCTTCTGCCAACTTCAGTGGGATCCTACCACCAGGCACACCTTACCCTTCCCTCCCCTCCCCTCTCTGGTTTCCACAGGGATAACTCTCTACATGACTCTGTTGTCCATTCATCCCCAGCTCTCTGCAACTGTGTCAAGTGCTACACCTGCCCTACAACTCCTCCCTTACTACCTCTCAGAGCCCTAAACAGTCCTTCCAGGATAGGCGACAGGGTCTGAATCTGTGGGGGTCAATTATTGTATCTGGTACTCCCAGTGCAGTGTCAGTGAGATTGGAGAACCTCTTCATCGAGCACCTTCGCTCTGCCCTCCACAACAAGGAGGATCTCCCAGTGGCCACCCATTTCAATTCAACTCCCATTCTCATTTTGATATGTCTGTCCATAGCCTCCTCTACTTCCACAATGGAGACAAACACAGATTGGAGGAAAACACATCATATTCTGCCTCTGGATAGTCTCCAATCTGATGGCAAGAACATCAATTCATCGAACTTCCTGTAACCAGTACCCTCTGCTTCCACCACCCTTTATTGTTTTCCCCATTCCAGTAACCCTCTCACCCCCTTCTCCTCTCTTCCTTCACCCATGTAACCTATCCATTTCCTTCTTCCAGTTCTCTACTTCCTTCCCTTTATTCCGCATTCCATTGTTCTCTACTATCAGATTCCTGCTTCTTCAGGACCGTCAGTTTAGGACTTTTTATTCGGAATTGTTTACGCACATTAAAAGCAATATTAACATCAAAATGCAGGTTTCAACAATCATTTGTAAACATCCCGTCCAGCTTCATCATGGAAGCAACAATTCCTGTATGAGGTTAACAGATCCATTGGAACAGCACTTAGAGTATTTTGGTTCATGTACTTGTTAAAATTAGCAGCTGGAAGGTTCAGGCTTCTCTCAAACCAATTCTCATCCAATATCTGCGGATCAAATAAGGAAATTATTGTACACTGCATTAATGCAGTCTAATTATTTTATATAAATGTCCCCAATTTCTGCAGCATTACAGGTGAAATTAAAGAACACTGTGCATTTTGTCAAAAGTTTTAATGATGTGACCTTGAGCTTTCAATAACCATGGCAGTGCCATGTCTTTTTATATCAAGACACCCAAGGGATGTTGCATAAGTAAGTCATTAACATGTGTTTAATTGCACCATCATTTTTTATTGATTCTTTTCAACTTTTTTTTTGTCAATCTACCAGAAAAAGCTTCATTAGAAATAAGCCATGGTTTCAGGCAGGAGATAAAGCTTTATGGTGCAACTTGGGGAAAATTCTCCACAGGCAGCAAATAATTTGTTTCAATGCATAATTAATAGATTTGTCAGAAAGTACTTAAATTGTGAAATACTACAAATAGACTCTTTACGGAGAGATTAAGATGAATGGATTCTGTTGCATATTGGAAAATTCCACTGCTTAACATTCGCAATCTACAGCTTCTGGATTTGCCTGAGCATTGCCCTATTTTTTTTCGCAAGTCAGCTGAGAAGGAAATGAGATATTTATAGCTCAGATTTAATTTGGTTAACGTGACTTGAAGGATTTGAGTCTTTTATAAGTAATTCTATTTTTAATTCAAAATACTTTAAACCTGTTTCTCATTTCAGTACACTTCTGGTATAGTTTCTCCTTTGTCCATATCCAGAGATTCCCCTCTTGTCAATGTGTGAGGCTTTTTCTAGCCCTAAGTTTTATCCATCTTTCAGTTTTATTCAATAGATATTTTGAGTCAAAGTTGATAATGATAGCCAGGATTTTGACTTGCAAGATATTTAACATGTAGCACTTTCCAGCACGTTAATATTACAGTGACATAATTGCATTGTACCATCCCACTTTAATATCATGCACCTGATTTATAAAAGGTTCCCACATTGCCAGGAATTGAAGCCTACCCTAAAGTACATCAGGGTGCACTGCCATTTTCTTGAAATGCTTGGACCCAGGCAATACACTTGTTGAAATGGATAAGAGCCAATTGCACATATTTTCAATTGACCTTATTAAATATTCATTAGGAGTTCCTGATGTTGAGTGGAAGCCTGCTGACAGACGAAGGCAGGAATCAGTGCGCAGCTGAAGCTCTTAAAAGTCTTCACTTCCAATTTAAAAGAACCCCACATGAATCATTGCTGCACATTGCAGATGTAGGCACCAGGCCTGGGAGCATGCTGTCTTCATAGTCTTACAGTCATTGCCGGTCCCCCAGTCCCCTTGCAGTCAGTGTAGGGAGGTTCCGCAAAGGAGAAATGGCACCACACTGGGTTGATCACACTAGGGAAGACAGAAAATGACCATTTCTCTTTACAAGTGCTGCCTAACCTGATCTGATGGTGCCTAATTTGAATCTGATCAGGATGATGTCTGTTCTGTAGAGACAATGTGATAGAGTCATATTAAAGTACAGCACAGAAACAGGCCTTTTGGCCCATCTAGTCCGTGCTGAATCATTTAAAGATGTCTTCCTGAACAGATTCAGAGTAGTTTATTATATTTATTTATTGAGATACACCGTAGATTCCCCAGCTATGTGTAAATAGCCCCACTGCCTTGTGGGTAGCATCAGGAAAAATGAATGATAGGGGAGTAAACCCAGACAGCAAATCCAGAGTGGAGCCCCTGGATGTCATTGAACATCCTTCCGGCAGCTCCTGCAGACAAGCTGGTGCCAAATGTATTGCTTCATAAGCTTTCCTTTGGACTACACCGGTGAGGCCGAGAGGGGGATCTTGACGATGGGGAATCTCAGGATCTCCATACCTTCTGCCCAGGCTTGTGACGATGATCATCATCACCCATTGCCCTCTGAGACAGACGGATGCCAACCAACCATAGTGCAGATAGGCCCTTCCATCCCTTAGAGATGCACCACCCAGGAAGCCCTGATTTACCCCTAACCTAATCACGGGACAATATACGATGACCAATTAACCTACCACTGGTATATCTTTGGACTGTGGAAGGAAACTGCAGCATTCGTAGGAAACCCATACAGTAATGGGGAGAACAAACAAACTCTTTACAGGCAGTATCAGGAATTGAACCCTTGTACTGTAAAATGTTGTGCTAACTATTATGCTATCGTTCAGCCCCATATACTCCAAGGCACAATGAACTTATTGATGGCATAAAGCTCACAGGGTAAACATATAGATATTAATAACAAGTACAATAGTAAATACAACAATGAGCACGAAAAAACAGAATGGTACCAGGATGGATGCTGCTTTTCTACAACAGCGTTTCATGTAGATGTGCTCAATGGTTGGGAGGGCTTTACTGGGCTGAGTCCACGACATTTTGCAGGATTTTCCACCCAAAGGCATTGGTGTTCCCATACCAGGCCATAATGCAGCCAGAGAATACACTTTCCACTGCACACCTATTGAAGATTGTCAAGGTTTATGATGACATGCCGAAACTCCGCAGACTCCTAAGGAAATAGAGACTGTCAAACTTTCTTTGCAATTATATTTATATGATGGCTCCAGGACAGGTCCTCTGAGATAGTGGGACCCAGGACTTTAAAGTTACTGACCTTCTGTACCTTCTCACACCTTTGTTATTCTGTTGGATTCCCTGACCATGGACAGACGTCCCTGTCAGCTGAGCAGTCTGTCAGGTGGAAAATCAGGTGAAAGGTAATAAAGTACCTGCTGCTATAAATTTCAGCCTGATGTTTAGGAGATGAGTACTCTGGTTTTCTCAATTGAAATCCTTCTTTGATCCCGCCCCACTCTACATGAAGAGCAGGGCTTTGGACTTTGAACCAAAGAGCTGGAAGATAAAACAAAATGTACCAAACCTTAGGACAGGAAAAGAAAGTACCGGAAAAAGTGAAATAAGCAATGATGCTATTGCACAGATACATTGAATGATTATAGAATTAAAGAAATTTAATTACATGATTTAACAGGTTAACACTCATGAGCATCATAATACATCTTTAGCTTCTACTATTGTAACCAGGTCATATTTTCCCCACAAGTCCTTTCATGTTGTAGGTTTTAGTTGACTGTCTTTCTTTGTACTCCCACATTAAACAGCTTTAGAAAAGCATTTCATTGTAGCATATGTAGGGAGATTTGGATATAAATTATCTAATAGTTTTATATATTGCCTATTAGGAAGTAAAGACCAAATAGAGCCTGACTGCATTTACACAGCCCTGGGATTTCAACATAACAGAGATGATACCTAAGAAGGGAGATATCTCTGTAATTTGCACCAATTCATTAGAGAGCATGTAAGCATCCTTCAAGATATGATAATTGGTCTACTATTCTCTAAAATACGCAGCAGTATATTTTAGAGAATGTTCGAGAGGAACTTTAGAGAAATTTACATCAAAATCTCCAATTGCTCTGTGTTAGCCTGTCATAATTACTCATGTAGAGGCTGCAGTTCTAAACACTGAGGAGTTAGGTGCTAATTGAGCCAAAGCAAAAGATATCTGTGACTTCATTGCTGCCCAGAACTTTGCTAGTGACTGCTTGCTGGATCACTGGAAGAATGACCTGTGGGTGCCACTGATGGGACCGTTGCTTTTCAAGTTCCCAAAATCAGTTCTTCACCCAGCACACTCACACAACAATGAAAAGTGAGAAGGGCTAGGATATTATAGCTATAATACAGAGGATGATTCTAAACAAAAATGCCGTGTCTCTCCGTTCCAAGGGATCTGCTCTGAGATTTTATTCCAAAGATGAATATGATATCCTTATTCAACTCCCATTGTAGCTATCAAATCACAAACAAAAGAAAATCTGCAGATGCTGGAAGTCCAAGCAACACACACAAAATGCTGGAGGAACTCAAAAGCCCAAGCAGCATCTATGGAAAAGGGTACAGCCGACATTTTGGGCTAAATGCTAAATGCTTTCCTTCTCTCTGTTTATATGTTCTGAATCAGTTTTGTAGTTGGATGGTCCTATTCACAAAATGTTTAGATAATCTCTCATGTAACCAACAGTTCCCTTTGTAAGATGGACAATATGATCCTGAACTGCTTCTCTCAGGTGCTCCACCAAATTAACAGCAAAGTTTCAGTGGCATGCATTTTAATAGACTACACCCAATAACTTGATCATTCTCCATTCATATTGTGTGGCCACTTAGTATTATTTTGCTTCTCTAGCAAGCCACAGAGTAAATTTAAAAACAACAGATAACATCCTTTCCTTCCTGAGAAAGTACCGAACAACCGCAATGAATGACATTAAATTGAATTTTTGGTAAGGTTCCTTTGCACCCATGAGCTCCACTGACTATAGTGTGGCTATGGATTATTCCAATGTATATTCAGCACTCTAAGCCGTGGTTTACAAATGCTCAACGTATGCTTAATTGGGACTTGCTTAGTGATAAACTGGTGCTTAGCATTGAACCAGTCAGCTGTTTAACAAATATTTTTTTCATTTGCACTTTTCCAGTTTTCTTTCAGTCTTGTTTTGAAGTATTTCATGTGCCTGTTGAAAAGTGACTGGAAAACCAGAGCTAATTGGAAAAGTTCAACGGTTCAATAAAACAGAAATATTTTATTGTTAATAAAGGAATACTTACAAAATACTTACTGGGAGTAGCAAGCCAGCTAAGATGAAGATGGAGATTTCTATGTAATCACTCATTGTAGTTGATTATAATGCATGCCAACTTCAAGGGAGACAGCAATCAAAGAATATAAATGTAATTGATACTGAAAACTTCTTGGTTAATATCACTCAGTATTGCATCATATTGTGCTTTAATTTTCAGCTAGTCCAACAGACAGTAGAATAATTCAAATCTTAGAAGCAGAGGAGCAGATCCCAAAGGTAAAACAATAAAGACACACTGCTGAAAGGATCAAATCTCTGCACACATGTCCAAATGTGGGCTTCTCCAAGCCTTTGAACAGCAAGTGAATCAAATGGTCATGACACAAGGCCAAGTGCAAAGCCACAAATAGCTTTACTGACAGATTCCAACAAATGGGTGGAGAAAGGAGGACTCATTAAAATATGTCTAAGTCCTATCGTCTTGCTTATAACAAATGAAGAAAACTGAAATATATAACAGTCCTATCCTCTGAACAGGCAATAACCAATCTCTTTCTTCTAGATTATACTGAATTAAAATGAAGGGTTTAAACCTGATCAATTGCCTTGTAAGTTAAAATTAGCTTGTAGTTATCTCTCTCATTGATCAAAATTTACAGCTAATCTTGAGCATGCGTTTATGTATCCCTTCACTAAATTTATTGAAATGTACCAACTATTCATGTGTCTTGACTCAAATGATACTTAACTTGGCTGCTGTGTACAGAATCAGAATCAAGTTTAATATCACTGGCGTAGATCATGCAATTTGTTGTGTCTGCGGCAGCAGTAAAATGCAATACATAATAATGGAGAAAAAAGTGAATTACAGTAAATATATATAATATAATAGTTAAATTGAATAAGTAGTGCAAGCATAGAAATAAAAGCAAGTAGAGAGGTAGTGTTCATGGGTTTAATGTCCATTTAGAAATCGGATGGTGGAGGGAAAGAAACTGTTCCTGGATTGTTACTACTGAGTTAGTTTTCATGGGTTCAATGTCCATTCAGAAACTGGATGGCAGAGGGGAAGGAGCTGTTCCTGAATCATTGAATGTTTGCCTTCAGGCTCCTGAACCTACTTCCTGCTGGTAGCTATGAGATCAGATCAGAGTAGAGCCCAGCTCATAGTCATAAAATAGCAAAATGGCTATTCAGTGCTAAACTGAGAAATGTTTGCAATTCTTAACACACAAAAAAAATTAAATGTTCAGTTGCTGAGTATGCTGAAATCAAAGACTGCCAAAGCTTTGAAAATGGAGAGAGACGAGGGATATAGGATATAGCAAGAAAACAGTTCTAAGATCAGCCAGCGTATTAAATGGTACAGCAAGCACAAACAGCCCAAATGGCCTATTTGTGTTTCTATTTTGTAGATTCCCACTCTCTCAGCATCACATCTTGATCCAAAGCACTGACCAGTAAAACTGATGATCGACTAGTTCCTGCTCATTGTGGAGTCCTTGATACTAATTCTTACAAAAAATAATATATTTCAATCAGTAGCAAACAAATTTGAATATATGAATTAGGAGTAGGAGTAGGTTTCTTGGCCATTGAGCTTGCTTTTTTTTATTTTAACAGACAATCATTGTTTGAGGTGGACTGAACAAACACTTCATTTCTCTTGTAATCGATATTATTAGCATGTAATTACACTCTGAATATAACCTAAAGTGGGCAAAGTTTATCTCAAAATATCTGTATTATAAATTACACCAAATTCTTTTTATTGGTCAAAAATCAATTTTGTACTTTCATTGATCCAGAGTATCAGAATCAGGTTTAATATCACCAATTTCTGTTGTGAAATTTGTTAACTTTGCGGCAGCAGTACAGTGCAATACATAACAATAGAGAAAAACAGTGAACTACAGTAAATATATATATTAAATTGTTAAATTAAGTAAGTAGTGCAAAAACAGAAATTTTAAGAAAGTACTGAGGTAGTGTTTACTGGTTCAATGTCCATTCAGAAATCGGATGGCAGAGGAGAAGAAGCTGTTCCTGAATCATTGAATGTTTGTCTTCGAGCTTCTGTACCTCATTCCTGATGGCAGCAACAAGAACAAGGCATGACCTGGTGATGGGTGTCCTTAATGATGGATGCCGCCTTTTTGAGGCATGGCTTCTTGAAGATGTCATGGATACCACAGAGTCTAGTGCCCATGATGGATCTGACTAAATTTACAGCTCTCTGCAGCTTATTTCAGTCCCGTACAGTAGTGCTCTCTCCCAGACCAGACAATTAGGCAAACAGTTAGAATGCTCCCCGCGGTACATTTGTAGAAATTTTCAAGTGTTTTTGGAGATATACCAAACCTTCTCGAATTCCTAATGAAATATTGCTGCTGTCATGCCTTCTTTGTATGTTGGGTCCAGGTTAGATACTCAGAGATACTGACACCCAGGAACATGAAATTGCTCACTCTTTCCACTTCTGATCCCCTTACGAAAACTGGTGTGTGTTCCCTAATCTTACCCTTTTTCAAGTCCGCAGGCAGTTTGTTGATCTTTCTGACACTGAATACAAGGTTGTTGCTATGACACAACTCAATTAGCTGATATATCTCCCTCCTGTATGCCCTCTCATTACCATCTGAAATTTTGCCAACAATAGTTTTATCATCAGCAAATTTATAGATGGCATTTGAACTGTGCCTAGCCACCAGTCATGGATGGAGAGAGAATAGAACAGTGGGCTAAGCACACATCCTTGACTTTCTATCCTAGCTGGGTTTTTTAAGTAGTTAGTCCAGATGAAGGCTCTCAGCCCAAAATATTGACAGTCCATTTCCTTCCACGGATGCTACCTGATCCATTAAGTTTCTCTAGCAGTTTGTTTGTTACTGGAAGTCGTTAGTTGTTACTTTCATTAGATATTTACTACAATGTAGAATTTTTAAATGATTTAACTTGTCAAAGGTTACTATTTAAGGTAAAAAAAAATGGTTATTTCTACTTACATTAGTGTGGAAGATCTTGTTGCATTTCTGAAAGATAGTCTTCAATTACTTATGATAAGGATGATAGAACAGAAAACAACCAACATGTTTAATCACCTGAATAACTGCATATATTCACTTTTTCCTACCTCGAAAAGTTAGTATTGACAACTCCTGTGCTTTGGATATTCAGGTAATGGAAATTTGATCTGACAAAATTCACAAAACCCTCCCAAATATTAAAGAAGCAGAATAACATCTGCTTTTATCGAATGTATGTGATAATGAAGTAAATAAATACAAAATGTTTTGTTTTCAACTCAAATTTCTTGAAGTGCACACATCTTTGCATTATGGAAAATTGCAACACGGGCATTTTCAAGGACTGCAGCCACTTTCCCATTCCCATAACGCAGGGATCACCTATAGTAGTGTTAATCATACAGTCTGTCACAGATTTCATTTACAGAAGGAGGGCACCCAGTTCATCACAGTTTAGCCAGATCAATAGAAGACCTGTCCAATTTAACTGCACGCCAAAGCTTTTACTCCACTGATGCTACAAATCATTCCCCAGCACCTAAATGCCTAATTGTCTTTAAAGTTTCCTGTAAAATCAGATCTGATTACCCGTCTAATTGAAGGAATTACCTCCTCATTTGTCTTTAGTTCTTTTGTCAATTATTTTGTATCTGGTTACTGATGAGATGGTTTCTGCTGAGATGCTCCTTCAGAACTTTGAATATCACCCCAGGTCCTTCTCTGCTCCACAGAAAACAACCCCAAGTACTCCAGTCTCCCTACACTGTAGAATTCCATGAGGTCTGGTAGGTCCTGATGAATTTCTCCTTTTCTACCCTTGAACCTTGAACAACTTTGTGTGAGGTGATGCCCAGAACCAAATACAATTAACCAGCTGAGGTATTTCTAGGGTTGAGGAATATCTTGTTTATTTCTGTATTCAGTGCTCTTACTGCACCTACCAGCTATGTAACTTTGTTCACTTACCCTTCTTGAGATTTGATATTATGAAGCTCCAAGACCCTGCGTTTTTGTAGCCTCGCCCGTCATTATAATGTAATGCTGTGTACACTAAAGTTCTTCTTCATAATCTGTATCACATATTTCCAACTAAAGAGTTCAAAGCTATATTCCCATTTAGATAGATCGATATTTCATTGATTCCAAATGAAATTACAGTGTCACAGTAGCATTACAAGTGCACAGATATACAAATAGTAAAAGAGAAGTAAGAAAAAATGAATAAGTTACCTCAAACAGTCTAACAGGAGGGGATCATCACTTCCCTGGCTATAGATTGACTCATTATAGAACCTAATGGCTGGGGGTAAGAATGACCTCATATAGTGCTCTTTTGAGCAGTGCAGTTGCCTCAGCCTATTATGAAAAGTGTTCCTTTGTTCAGCCAAGGTGGCAAGCAGAGGGTGAGAAACATTGTCCAGAATTGCCAGGATTTTCCAGAGGGTTCTTTGTTCTACCACAGCCACCTGTGTTTCCAGTTTAACTCTTATAACAGAGCCCCTCTATCTAATCAGCTTATTCAGCCCATCCAAATCCAACTCCTGAACGAATAGACTCACGTCTGCTCCTCCTGGGCCATGTCATACGAAACAACAACAATTGATCCTGTTTGCATCACCCCTGTTGCTGCTATTGCCCCAGCACACCACCTCATAGCAGATTGTACTGTTAACAACAGATTGTTAGAACATGTGAAAGAGAGACCTGCATACTCCAAAGGTCCTCAGTCCTCATTTGTCTGCAACATATCAGATCTCCATATTTCCCACCAATTTGAAACAAATTCGCCACTGCACTCTGCCTTCTCATTGAGTCATCTTCATACAAATTTGCCACCACCCATGCACTACTTTAACAAGTATCTGTTGAAAGTTCAAAATCAGAATGAAATTTAACATTACTGACATATGTTGTTAAATTTGTTGCTTTACAGCAGCAGTGCAATGCAATACAGAAACAAAAACTATAACTTACAAAAGGAAATGTGTGTATATACAGATAGTGCAAAAAATAGTGAGTATAGTGAGGTAGTGTTGATGGGTGGGTTCATTGTCCATTCAGAAATCTGATGCTGCAGGGAAAGAAGCTGTTCCTAAAATGTTGAGTGTGTGTCCTCACACTCCTTTATCTCCTCTGTGAGGGTAGCAATAAGATGAAGGCATGTTCTGAGTGATGGGGGTCCTTAATGATGGATGCTGCCTTTTTGAGGCATCACCTTTTGAGGATGCCCTTGATGCTGGGAAGGCGAGTGCCCATGTTGGAGCTGGCTGTGTTTGCAATCCTCCGCAGCTTTTTCTGATCCTCTGCAGTTGCCCCTCCATACCAGAGAAATTTGAGTGCTCTTCACGGTACATCTGCTAGAGCCGTTAGTGACATATCACATCTTCTGAAACTCTTAATAAGATACGATCACTGATGTGCCTTCTTAGTAATTGCATCAATATGTTGGGCCCAGGATAGATCTGCAGAGATGTTGACAGTCAGGAACTTGAAACGGCTCGCCCTTTCCACTGCTGATCCTTCGATGAGGACTGGTGAGAACTTTCTTTAGTCTTTGATAATGTTCTGTGATAGTATTTACCACACTGCTGTTAGGCTGGCACATACTTACCAGGTTTTACAAATGCACCGTCTTTACACTGAAGCTGGCAAGGCTTGTACTGATCATTTACCATAATGTTGGCAGATTTTCCATGGAAATTTCATTGGATGAGCCCTATGGAAATTTATAACCTTGGTGCAATTATTGTACATTTCTCAACTTTTTCAAAAATTGGCTACTTAGATGATTGCAGACAATGTAAGAGAAAGTATTTGCCCATTTTGTTTTGAGAACACAATGAATATACATAATTAATGTAGTACACAGACTTGCTTAATTCAATCACTACCATTTGTCTTTGAACAATAAGGTTGAATTATGAGGTTGAAAGTGCTTTATTTGTATTGCAAGCCTAACACCATTACCCAGTCGCCATTTTGGAAAAATCAGTGAAATATGAGTCAGTGTTTGTATCCTGCCAACTTTCCTTCTGTCTTCTTCATTTAAAGCAGCTCCCGTGGCCAGCTTGGAGGAAAACAGTGGAAGAGTTGTGATGGCAGGAATAATAGTTTGATGTCCTCAGCTGTAAAAGCTTCTACTCATTCATCTGGGTTTAACTATATTCACAAAATGAGTAGATGACCAATGAATACATTCAGACTGCTGCCCAATTATGGAAGATTTGTGCAATTCAGGCTTGGGGAAATAGTTATTTGAATGTAACATCAGAAAGGCCATCTACAAAGATGTTGTATTGTTTTGTATTAACACTGATGTATCTTTACTCAGAGCTGCAGACACCTAATTACTACCACAGGATGTGCCGTGGTGACGATATAAATGATAACTGTCAAAACTCTGGGTCAATGAGAACACAGAGGAAGTTGAAGGATATCTTTGAAAGAAATAATCTCACAACCAAGCAATATTTTTCAAAACTGTGAAATTCATCTGGGATTGTTGTTCATTATGCGAGACAGATTAAAAGTCAGGAAGTTGCAAAGGAACAAGATACGTACAAGGTTAACAGAAACAAATGGGTGATCTGCTGATGCCAAGGGTCTTTTCTTGTTAGTAATATTATTGTGATGCCAAAATTCCATGTCATTAGAATCAGCTTTTTCTTCCCAGGGTATCAAATACTGTGGAATGCTTTTCCGAATGTTAAATGCTGAAATTTACAAATGTTGCCTTACCTTTCCCATGTTGTTCTATCTAAGCTCCTCAGGCACCTGATTTAAATGCATTTAAATGAAGGCCAAAAATGCTGCAGGCCTGGCTTTTCTTACTTAATGCTGGCAATATTGTTAGAGTAGGTTAGAACAGGAAATATAACTGTTGGACTGAAATGCAAAGTTTCTGACCCTGAATGCTGCTGGAAGTTTGATTAGAGACTACTTCTATTTTTTGCAGGATTTGCATTGGATATCCTCCAGTATCAAATCAAGTGAATCACAAAACCAACAAATTCATCTCTGTTGCCTGACACAACGCACCTCATTGCATTTCAAAGCCTATGATTTTGTTCTTCTTTCCTTCCAAATGTGTAATTACTTCTTTGCTGGGATACCTGGAAATATTTGAATATAGAGAAGAGTTGTGTGTACACATCTTTTATTCTTCCCTCATTGTCTGTATTATTCCACAGCCATAAAGCCAAACAGTTCTTCCAACATAATATAACACAAACCATATTAGAAAAGTATTGTCTGATCTCTGTCTGATAAAGTCTTGTACTAAGTTAGGGTATCCATTTCATATTGTTTCCTCAAACTCCCCAAAGTTTGGGAACGCAATTTTCGTAGAAACTCACAATAATATATTAATCACTATGTACCACTGAATAGCACAAATGTAATCAAAATATGTTAGATTTCTTATCTAGCGGTTACTTGAACCAACACAAAGCAGAAATCAATACACATAAAATGCTGGAGGAACTCAGCAGGTCAGGCAGCACCTGTGGAAGTGAATAAGCAGTCAATGCTTCGGGCCGAGACCCTTCCTCAAGACTGGAATGGAAGGAGGAAGAAATCTGACAGGAGAGTAGACCAAAGGAGAAAGGGGAGGTGGGAAGCAATAGGCAGGTGAGAGAGGGTAAGAGGCCAGAGTGAGGAAAAGATGAAGACGAGAGGTGGACGGAATTGTTTTTTACTGGAAGGAGAAATTGATATTCATGCCATCAGGTTGGAGGCTACCCAGAAGGAATATAAGGTGTTGTTCCTCCGCGTTGAAGGACATGCCAGATCAGGAATGGGAGTTGAAATTACCAAGTATGGCTACCAGGAAGTTTTGCTTTTGGGGGATGGAGCGGAGGTGCTCAATGAAGCAGTCCCAAATTTACGATGGGTCTCACCAATGTAGAGGAGGTTGCACTGGGAGCAGCAGACACAACAAACGGCCCCAGGAGATTCACAGGTGAAGTGTTGCCTCACTCGAAAGGACTGTTTGTGGCCCTGAATGGAGGTGAGCACAAATGGTAAAAATTTAATGTACAATGAGCACTACATTTAATACCAGTTCAGTTCAATGGTAGTATCCTTCATTTAATGCAAAGAACTGTGGAAAGACAAGTTTCAAATCAATGATCTGAACAAGTCAAACAGGTCAACAGGTCAGGAAAATTATTGTTAAGAAAATGATCAGTTCCTATAAAACCATATTAACCAGTCAGTTCATGGTAGGCCAGTATTTTGTTTGAGAACCCTCTGCTGGAAAATATCAGAGCACACATGACCCATGATACTATATGCTATTGAACATTCCTTGAGTGCTTCATCATTGCAGAATATCTTCTCTTCTGTTAAATTGACATTGCAAAACTTGAGAAAGGATAGTTCTCCTTGATAAAGAAATCTTTCCCTTCCGGCTCCTGTTGAAATATAAATGTGACCTTTTTAGTGTGGCACTTTAGTTGTAGAATACACCTGCTGGTCCTCCTTGGACATGTCTTTAGTGATGAACCCCAGGTCATAGGGTGTTTCGGGTCTTTAATCATCAGACAACCTCGACCAGGCGACCCAGTCAAGTTTGTCTGATGATTACATACACACTGTACACATTGAGGTATATGTTCATAAATCCTTAATGTGTAAGACCCTACTAGCCCCTCATCCTGAGAAGGATCCAGTTTAGGCTTCAACAAATGTTGTCGAAACAGATAATTTGGATCTTCAGTTTACTTCCATCATTCATTGAAGTTTGTGGAAAGGCCACTTTGAAAAAACATACAACAATTATGTTCCTGTGATATTTTGTTTAAGTGGGATGTTTCCCATATGCTTTTGGGAATAATTAGAATTGTTTTCATACAAATCTTTTATGGCTTTTCCAGAATTAACCGTGAATGCCAGCACACATTACAGTTGGAATATATTATGCACATAGAAAAAAATAACAATCTGACCTTCTGGTTATATAATCCTCAAACTGAACGTTGAAGAAGGAGTGTAATTGTACTCTTATCAATTTCTGAAATTCATGCTGCAAATAAGGATATTAATTTCCAACAGTAAAATTCACAATAGTTTCACCCCAAAAATTAATTTTCATTCCATTCAATCGAAGAAAACTGAAAAAAAAATGAAGCTTCTGATAGAATCACAGCCAGAAAGCAATTCCTGATAGAGTACTTTCTATCTAGAAGCTTCTGAGATCCATTGCAGGAGATTGAGGTTTGATAGATTATTATTGTTTTCTCTATGCACAGTAATGTTAAAATTTGTCTGTTGTCAAAAGTATCTCAAAGGCAAGCCCAGTCTTTTAGATGAACATGTTTTTGTTTGCGATCAAAATAAAACATAATGAGAATATCCTGAATACAATATGTGAGCATTAATTGTTCTGTCCTTGTGCAGCAATAATTGGATTTTAATATGCTTGAGTATAAAAAGGTTCCAAATTGTTTTTTCTTTAATATGGTGCTCAGCTTTTAGTGCTGCATTAAAAAAATATGGTCTAAACTGTATCAATGGGGAGAGAGGATTTCAACAACCTTCTGTTGAAGAGAAACAAAATAAGAATATGCATTGTCCTTATATTGGTTTAAAGTAAATGTATAGGTGATGAATTTCATAACACTTGTTCACAAACATTGCAGCAGTTCTAAGCTATTTCCTGAAATGAATGCTCGTCTCCTCAGAATAGACGAAAAACAGTTCAGCACCTGAATCATGGCTCTTCATGTGGAATTATTTTCCTGGAGTGTCTAATTTGGTTACAGGTTTAACATTTAAAATTATCCATTGCTTCTTCAAGGCTAGCGTCCTTGTTTGCTCAGTAAATGATTCCAAGTGATGCTGTTGGCATCAGCATCATCCGGTCTGCTGCATGAGCATGTGTCTTAAATTAATTTAGAGACAACTTAATGAAGTGGAAGATTGGTGGTAAGAATGGTAGTGCAAAGCTGGAGTGGCTGCCGAGGGAAGCTGAAGGAGGGGAGGACCCATAGGTTATTATAGCACTTGATCCTCAGAAGCACAGTCTTGAATCTGAGCTGGATGGAGAAACAGTAAGTAAGGCTGTTCTACTTCAGTGAGGCAGACATTAGTACACTCTGTCATTGCTGCAGAAAGAACCAGAGGACAAGCCACACCTTCTCAATCTTTATGCACCTTGATTGTTCTATTCTAGACCAGTCCGTTTGCTATTTGCACCTTAAATCAGACTATATTGCAAGGTAGCAACAATTCAGCACCTTCCAATAAGTAGGGTTGCAAGCAGCAAGAAAAGTATTTTTTCTGGAGTTGTTGGATCTTCGATCACAATGAATAATAGATGAGCCTCACTTCACATGTTGAGCTTTTTGCATGAACCAGGATATTCCAACAATGAATGATACCTGAAATCCCAAAAGAGCGGCTTTTCTATGCGCAATTTTCCTGATTTTAAACATAGTGTTCTCAACTATGACAACCTTTATTTTGCTATACCTACCCATTCACCTCCTCCCTCATCGCCATTCAGGGCCCTACGCAGTCCTTCCAGGTGAGGCAACACTTCATCTGTGAGCCTGTTGGGTTCATCTACTGTATGTGGTGCACCTGATGTTGACTCCTCCAAATCAGTGAGTCCCGACATAGACTGCGAGACCACTTTGCTGAGCGCCTTCACTCTGTCTGCTGCTATCAGGACTTCCTGTTAACCAACCACTTTAGTTCAACTGCCCATTCCCATTCTGACATGTCATTCCATGGCCTCCTCTACCACCACAATGGGGCCTCTCTCAAGCTGGAGGAACAACAATTCATATTCCATCTGGTTAGCCTCCAATCTGATGGCATGAATAATGATTTCTTTAACTTCAATAGTTTCCACCCACTTTCTTTTTCCATTCCTTGTTTTGGCTCCCATCTTCCCCTTCTCTTCTTCTCACATGCCTATCACTAACCTCTAGTTTCCCTCCTCCTTCCCTTTCTCCCATGGTCCACTCTCCTCTCCTATCAGATTCCTTTTTCTCAACCCCTTTTACCCTTTCCACCTATCACCTCCCAGATTCCCACTTCTTGCCCCCTACCTGCTTTCATCTATCATCTTCCCTTAATTATTGCCCACTGGGGAATCCAATGCTTAAGCCAATAGCATTGGCAAATCCATCAAAAATCTTTAAAAACGGTGAGAACTCACATTAAATTTCCCCACTGAAAGGTAATAATCAAATTTTTTCTGCTCCCTTCACATAATTCCAGCAAGTCTCTGCTGCACTCACACCAAGAATGAAAGGTCCTTCTCAAAATAAAGGGACGCAGCTAACAGGTCTTACAGAATTGCTTTGAGTCGGTTGACCTGACAAATAACTGGACAATGGCAGCATAAGAAATAAAACGGACCATCTTGAAATACAGTTACAGATTGGCAAGTATGACGCTCTGGCCATCTCTGAAAATTGGTTAAAGGATGTTGGCCATTGGGAGCCGAGCGTCCAAGGATATACGATGTATCAGAAAGATAGGTTAGTAGGCAGAGGGGGTGGTGTGGCTCTGTGTATAAAAATTAATAGTAAATTATTAGAAAGGGATGACATAGGATCAGAAGGCATAGAGTCTCTATGGGTTGAGTTAAGAAATGGCAAGGGTAAAACAACTCTGATGGCAGTTGTATACAGGCCTCCAAACAACAGCTGGGATGTGGATTACAAATTACAGCAGGAGATAGAAAAGGTGTGTCAGAAGGGTAGTGTCATGATAATCGTTGGCGACTTTAACATGAAAGTGGATTGGGAAAACCAGGCCAGTACTGAACCTCAAGAGAGAGAATTTGTCAAATATCTAAGGGATGGCTTTTTAGAACAACTTGTTATTGAGCCCACTAGGGGGTAGGCTGTGCTGCATTGGGTGTTGTGCAAATATCTGGAGGTGATAGCAGAGCTTAAGGTTAAGGAACCCTTGGGGAACAGTGATCACAATATGATCGAGTTCACTTTGAAATTTGAGAAGGAGAAACTAAATTCCAATGTGTCGGTATTTCAGTGGAACAAAGGAAATTACAATGGCATGAGGAGTGAACTGGCCAAGGTTGACTGGAAAGGGACACAAGCAGAAAGGACAGTAGAGCAGAAATGGCTGGAGTTTCTGCAAAAAAATGAGGGAAGTGCAAGATAGATATCTTCCAAATAAGAAGAAATTTTGGAATGGAAGAAGGACACTACCATGGCTGACAAGTGAAGTCAGAGCCAAAGTAAAAGCAAAAGAGAGGGCAAAGCTAGTGGAAAGATAGAGGATTGGGAAGCTTTTAAAAACTTGCAGAAGGAAGTTAAGAAGGCCAATAAGAAGGAAAAGATGGATTATGAAAGGAAGATACTGAAAGCTTTTTTAAGTATATAAAGGGTAAAAGAGAGTTGAGGGTAGATATAAGACCAACAGAAAATGACACTGGAGATATTGTAATGACAGACGCAGAGATGGCAGAGGAACTGAATGCATATTTTGCATCACTCTTCACTGTGGAAGACATTTGCAGTATACCGGACATTCAAGAGTGTCAGGGAAGTGAAGTACGTGAAGTGAAAATTACGACTGAGAAGATGCTCAGGAAGCTTAATGGTCTCCTGGACCTGATGGAATGCACCCTTGGGTTCTGAAGAAAGTATCTGGAGAGGTTGCAGAGGCATTAACAATGATCTTTCAAGAATCGATAGATTCTGGCACTGTACCAGATGACTGGAAACTTGCAAATGCTATTTAAGAAGGGTGGGAGGCAGCAGAAAGGAAACTATAGACCGGTTAACCTGACATCAGTGGTTGGGAAGCTGTTGGAATCGATTGTTAGGGATGAGATTACGGAATACCTGGAGGTACATGACAAGATAGGCCAAAGCCAGCATGGTTTCCTGAAAGGAAAATCCTGCCTGACTAAACTATCACAATTTTTTGAGGAAATTATAACCAGGGTAGACAACGGAGATGTAGTGGATGTGGTGTATTTGGATTTTCAGAAGGCCTTTAACAAAGTGCCGCACAGGAGCTGCTTAGCTAGGTAAGAGCCCATGGAATTACAGGGAAGTTACTAGAATGAGTGGAGCATTGGCTGATCAGCAGAAAGCAGAGAGTGGGAATAAATGGATCCTATTCTGGCTGGCTGCTGGTTACCAGTGGAGTTCCACAGGGGTCGGTGTTGGGACCACTGCTTTTTACGATATATGTCAATGATTTGGACTAAGGGATTAATAGATTTGTGGCTAAATTTGCCAATGATACAAAGAGAGGTGAAGGAATGGGTAGTGCTGAGGAAACAGAGAGCCTGCAGAGAGACTTAGATAGTTTAGAGGAATGGGCAAAGAAGTGACAAATGAAATACAATGTTGGAAAGTGTATGATCATGCACTTTGGTGGAAGAAATAAACACGCAGACTATTATTTAGATGGGGAGAGAATTCAAAACGCAGAGATGCAAAGGGACTTGGGAATCTTTGTGCACAATACCCTAAAGGTTAACCTCCAGGTTGAGTCGGGGGTGAAGAAGGTGAATGCAATGTTGGCATTCATTTCTAGAGGTATAGAATATAAAAGCAGGGATATGATGTTGAGGTTCTGTAAGGCACTCGTGAGACCACACTTGGAGTATTGTGTGCAGTTTTTGTGTTCCTTATTTTAGAAAGGATATACTGACATTGGAGAGGGTCCAGAGAAGATTCACGAGAATGATTTCAGGAATGAAAGGGTTACTGGATGAAGAACATCTGGCAGCTCTTGGAGTTCTGGAGAATGAGGGGCGATCTCATAGAAGCATTCCAAATATTAAAAGGCCTGAACAGATTAGATATGGCAAAATTATTTTCCATGGTAGGGGAGTCGAGGGCAAGAGGAAACGACTTCAAGATTGAAGTATGTCCATTAAGAACAGAGATGTGGAGAAATTACTTTAGTCAGAGGGTGGTAAATCTGTGGAATTTGTTGCCACAAGCGGCTGTGGAGGCCAAGTCATTGGGTGCATTTAAGGCAGAGATAGATAGGCTCTTGATTAGCCAGGGCATCAAAGGGCATGTGGAGAAGGCAGGGGAGTTGGGATGACTAGAAGAATTGAATCAGCCATGATTGAATGGTGGAGCAGACTCCATGGGCCAAATGGCCTGCTTCTGCTCCTATATCTTATGGTCTTAACTGTAGAGCAGGGTGACTGCCTCCAAAGAGAAGGCATTCTGTTTAAGGAAAGAAGAAGTAGGGACCCAAATGTTTCTGAAATATAACTCATGTATTTAGGCATTGTTGGATGGCAACTCAGCTGTTTCTTCTTACTTATTGAAATCAACATTATCACGTGTCCCTCTTTACTTACCTTACATAGTAAAAATATAACAGACTACTGAGGTAGGAAGAAGAATGCTGCACATTAGGAGGACCATCACTTGACCTTATCCTTACTTGCACGAGCACGGGTGTGATGTCCTTACATAGTTCAAGCATTGACTGGAGATGATTAAATGGGAAGATGTGCCCTGGATTTAAGCCAGGTTGCTGGAGAAAGAGTGTGTATTGTAACCTTATGGTAGAGGACACTGATGAAGATGTTAGATGTCTGATATGAATGATAGAACCGAAACTGATGCATACGTACATTCCAAGCAGTGAGCTGGTGGCATGATATTAGGAAGCTCCCAGAAAACAGCTCAGATGTTGTGTGGTGTCATCACAGATTAACAAGACTATGCACTCAGTTATAGAGCACTGCAAAAAGCCCACAGTGATATAGACGTGTAACAGTCCCATTTGATGCAAGCTCAGACAGTTGCCATTTTAGTTCCGGAGTCTAGCATTCCCTTAGTGTTACAAAACCTGAAAGAACGAGAGTTGTTTCCCATTCCTACATTCTGTTTCTGAGTGGCAGGATAATAGTGCTGTAGCATAACCCCCAAGTGTCATGGACGAGATGGAAAAGAATTATATTACCTGGTGCTCGGCCGGTATCTCAGCCAGTGCCCTAACTGGAAGCAGTCAGTCAGCTGGGCTAAAGCTACCCTACCAATCAAGCTGCTGTTGACACCTCTGCGTCAGGGTGAAACAACTTTACACAAGATACGCCCTTTGGGATAAATTGCAAGTATCTCCAGGTCATTTATAGAAATGGACTTTTTCTTTGGCTTGCTTTCTAGAGATCTGCATCTTTCACTGCTCTTAATCCAACAGAGCTCACCTACTATGCTTGGGTTCCTGGTAGCAACCATGAAGCAGAGGTAGTACATGATGGACACACAATATATGTGGGTTTAAAATGAGTGGTAACATATTCTTAAAGTCAGATGATTAAAAAAGTCACCTTGAAGCATGCATGATATTTTTGTGGGTGGGGGTGGGATATGTGCCCTTTTAAAGAAGCCACATAACTTCATTTCAACAAGTTCCTTGTTAACCTGTGTTAACAGGCTTCTCTACTGTGAAAGGAGAGCCAGATCACCAGATAATTATGAATCCTGTATAGCAATCTCTGACTTCCTCACCTATTTTTGATTCACCCTCAGTATGCTACATGCCCCCATTACTATCAAAGCCTCTTCTGCCACTATCTCCCAATCTGGTTGTACCAGCATCTCGAGCCACAAATGCTGGCTCTTCAGTCCACCATGACCTTGTTGATTATCAAGTGTATATATCTCTATTAATCCTAGTTACCAGCACTTGTTTTGTGGCCAGTTAGGCCTTGGCGATTCAAGTGATCATCAAAATGCTTTTTAAATGTTGTGAAAAAACCTAGACTACTGGCTGCTCTTTTGACTAAACAAGTCCAACAAATTTCTTATTCTTTAACCATGGCCTTTTGGTGTAGAACCTCCTTCTTGCCAGGCACCCACACCTTAAATGAGTATTTGGGCCGGAATTCTGTTTGAAAAAATAGTAATGTAGTTAATTCAACACATTCTGGAAGTGTTCTGTGAGGGAGTGAGCTTGCGGGTTTCCCATCTAAATCTCTAGGCTCCGTTGTGTTTCTTTATTTGAAATTAATTCTTTAATCTCCATTTATCTCTATTTTTGTGTCTCCACTATGAGTAATGTGTTTAACAATCATATGTTTTGCTGTAATTTAACTTAAGACATTTGGAGACCAACATTTTTCAAAATGCTATCTAAAAAGCAATTATTTAAGATAAAAGGATTGAATAAAATATAATCCTCAGAGTTAGATTGCACTTTTAAGGCAAATTATCAGAGATACATTATTATTTTTAAGGCTTTATGACTCCTAAATTATCATAATGTCATTGTTTATTTTAAATAAGATAGTGCAAGATATTTGCATTCAAATATCATCATCAACATCATTATGTGCCATATTGTATTGATGTAGGCAATCACGGTCTTATCCATGTTCTTGGCAACCTTTTCTGCTGAAGTGGTTTGTCTTCTATTGGGCGGTGTCTTTTCAAGACAGGTGCCCCCAGCCATTATCAATACTCTTCAGAGATTATCTGTCTGGCATCAGCGGTCGTACATCCAGGACTTCTGATATGCACTGGCTGCTCATATGACCATCCATCACCTGCTCTCCTGGCTTCACATGATTGGGAGGCTAAGCAGGTGTTACACCTTGCCCAAAAAATACCTGCAGGCTAGCAGAGAGAAAGAGTGCCTTGCACCTCCTTTGGTGGAGATGTATCTTCACCTTGCCACACAAATCAAACATAATTATTTGAAATAATCTCAAAGGATTCATAGCACTAAGAATCTAAAAATATTTCATTTATTTTGCATTTATTCGCCATTTACAGTGTTAAAAAAAAAGATTGCAAGTCTAAGGTTGATGGTGAAGGAAATCCCCAGGTTGGAAACAGTAGAAGAAAAGTGAACATAAAAGGATATGTTAATAGGACCAACATTATATTTTCAAAGCATAAACTGACACAGGAGGAAAGGACTTAACAGTTTTGGTATCTTGAGAAGGAACGTATTAGTGGAAGAAGGCGTGCAATTACTCTGATTTCTAATGCATTAAAAGGGATGCAAGAAGGAGAAAAAAGGAAGAACAAGACAAAGCTGAGAAATATTGAATGAGCTGTGGGAAGTGCAGTGACAGTAAAAATAGAGAGGCGGGGAAAGTTGAAACGGAGAGTAAAATTGGGAGACAGAGAAGGATCGTTTACCAGATCTCAAATCTCCTTTTTTCTTCCCCAGCAGAGACGTGCGAGTGAATGCTGTTCAACTAATACTACAATTAGTTGCATTTTAGATAATAGTTTCCTCCGTAATAGACACCGAGTCACAGCTCTGAGTTATGGTTCTAAAAAAGACCACATAAAATGGTAATTAAATTATTTATAGCTGTTTTGTCCTCTTTTCCATGATTTTTCTAACTACCCAATTATATGAAACATTTTCACAATAGCTGTAAAATGTATATTTGACAGGTCTTTTTTGTTCATTATCAATGATCAAGCCATCTACAGTAACTACAAGTGGAAAATTGTCATATTAGGACCAAAAGGTGAAGAAACATTTTTCAGAATAAGGTCAAAGCATAAATGGTCATCTCTAAATGACTGGAATGAATAATTATGATGATAAACTGATTGCAAATGCATTTCAGAATTTGGTCTCTGCAGTGTAATTGTCCAGTGTGGCAGTGTTTTGCTATGATGGCTTTGTCTCTGCAGGCACCTATTCTCATTTTATTTAGCGGCCTTCAACTGCCCTCTGTCGACATAAGCACTCAATAACTTCCTCTGAAGACTCAGAAGGGAACTGATGTATCATTTAGCCAATACACACTATAAATATTTATTGTATATGGAAATACTTTGCATCAGTAGTGGAAAGGATAACTTAGTAATAGTAAAGGAACTAAATCACATGAAATTAAATTATTTAAGAAATGTTCAATTTGTGAGACTTTTATATGTTATCTAATATGAACAATGAAATTTCGGTAAAATGTAGCATATTTTAAAAAACCTTTATGATTTTACAGGTTCCGCACTAACAGAGAAGTGAGGGTTCATGCAGTTCCCTGAATTTTGATATTCTAATATGAAAAACATGATTATTTTAAGAGATTGTTTCAGCTGGCTTTCATCGAGTGCAAATTGATAGGAGAAACTGAGGTTACCATTGAAAATTTCAATCATGAGTTCTTTTCTAGATAAAAGATAAATCTGTATGAAAGAGAAAATGATTTGATAGGAACCAGACTACTACTTTATATAAGAGTTAGTGAAGTGTATTTCACATATGAATGAATATATAAAATAGGATGAATAACATGGTACAAGAATGAAAAATAGACTTAAAGCAAAATGAAGGTGTATTATTAATGGTAAAACAAGAGTTGCAAATTGAAACACCTAACATGAGAGGTTGAAGAACGAGGTTGTAGTGATCACTCAAGTTGAGTAAGATGTTCTCTTACAGGATTGTCTATCGGTGGGTTCTCAGGTGGCTGTAAAGGCCGACCCTGGATCCACATCTTGATGTCAAGATGGTGCTAGTGAACCAAAGTGACATGTTGAGGGCAGCTTACAAAACTTCTAAATATACTTCTTCTGAATTTCTCTCACTGTGATCTGCAGCCTGGAATTTCCCTTTAAATAATGAACTGTCTTTAAAAAATGATTTTCTGAAGAACTCGGCAGACTATATCTCAAGCCTGCAGTTTTTGCACCTTTAAGCAGATGAAGGTATATTGCTATGGCCATTGCTAGGGAAGAGCAAAGGACTCCAAGGCAGACAGAAATGGCAGGGAAGGAAACTCCCTCCATCCAGCATCTTTTGTTCGTAAATGTACAAATGCTTGCAGACCTAAGGGAAAAATTGCTGTGTTGGAGGGAAATGAGGAATTGTTGCATTCTCTGTTTCACAAAGACATGGCTCATTCCAGACATGCCAGATGTGTTGGTAAGACGCTAGGGCTTCTCCAAACGCAGGATGAGCCGGACTGCACATTCAGAAAAGGCAAAAGGTGGGGATCAGTGTTTCATGATAAACTCTTTATGGTGCTTGGAAGCACTGGTCTTGTTGCACTCTTGCTTCCCCAAGCTGGAATATCTAATGATTAAGTACAGTTTGTTTTACTTACTAAGAGAGTTTTCCTTCATGATCTGACCACAGTTTATCTCCAGCCTAAAGCCAATGTTAATCAGGCACTCAAGCAGACAGGAATTGGTCCACCCTAATGCCTTTCATTTCATTGTTGGTGACTTCAGTCAGGCTTGTTTGAAAAAATCTCTGCCCAATTATCATCAATATATAACCTGTAGCACCAGAGGTCCAAACACATTTGACCACTGCTATACTATGATTAGGAATGCCTACCGCTCCATTCTATGACAGTATTTTTGGAAATTTGATCACTTATGTGTCCTTCTCCTACGCATACAGAGGCTAAAGAGCAAGGCTCCAGAGACAAGGAGAGCAAAGAGGAGGCCGCAGGAGGCTGAGGGGCAGCTGCAGTGTTGCTTCAGTCTAGTAGACTGGGCTGTGTTCAAATACACCACTGTTGTCATGGACTTTATAAAAATAGTAGAGATGAGTGAGTCTCCACAAAGTCTTTCAGAGACTTCCCTAACTATAAACCTTGGATAAGTAAGAGATTCACAATCTTTACGAACTCGCACAGTTCCCAGTGACCATATGATTTCAGTCTCTGAGGCTGATGTAAGAGTCTCCTTCAGGTGGGTAAACCCAATGAAAGCATCCGGCCCAGATGGGGTACCTGGCCAAGTGCTAAAGGCCTGTGCTGATCAACTGGCTGGCGTGTTCACCAATATCTTTAATCTTTTATTTCGGAAGTCAGGGTTACCCAGCTATTTCAAGCAGGCTTCAATTATACCAGTGCCCAAGAAAAATGTGGTGACCTGCCTCAGTGACTATCATCCAGTGGCACTTCCATCCACTATGATGAAGTGCCTTGAGAGGTTGGTGATAAAGGGAATCAACTCCTGCCTGAGAAGCAACTTGGACCTGCTCTAATTTGCCCACCGTCACAACAGCTTCACAGCAGGTAATACTTCATTGGCTCTTCACTTAACCCTGGAACATTTAGACAGTGAAGATGCATAAATTAAGATGCTTTTCATTGACTACAACTCGGCGTTGAATGCTACCATCCCCCAATCAATAAGCTTCAAGACCTATCCCTCAATACCTCCTTGAGCAATTGGATCTTTGATTTCCTCACTTGCAGATCCCCAGTCATTTTGGATTGGCAACAACATCGCCTCCACAATCTCCATCGGCACAGGGGCACCGCAAAGGTCGAAGTGCTGAGCTTCCTGCTCTGCTCGCTTCAATGCCATAATTAAATTTGCTGAAGATACTACTGCCATTCGCCGAATCAAAGGTGATAATGAATCAGCATATAGGAGAGAGATTGAAAATCAGGCTGAGTGGTGCCACAACAACGACCTCTCATTCACTGTCAGCAAGACCAAGGAGCTGATTATCGTCTTCAAGTGGAGGAAAAAGGCAGTCCGTAAGCTTGTCTTCAGCAGGGAACAAAGGTGGAGAAGGTCAACAACTTTAAATGCCTTGGTGTATGATTTCAGAGAATCCGAAGAAAGCATGCCAGTGCTTCTACTTTCTTAGAAGTTTACAAAGATTTGGCATGACATCTAGAATTTTAACAAACTTCTATAGATGTGTCATGAATGGTATATTGAATGGTTGCATCATGGTCTGGTACGGAAACACAAATGCCCTTGAATGGAAAATCTTACAAGATGGAGTGGTATGGCACCAGTCCCTCACTGGTAAATCCCTCCCCACCACTGAGCACATCTGCAAGGAACGTTGTCACAGGAAAGCAGCATCCATTCACAAGAATCCCCACCCCCGAGGCCATGCTCTCTTCTTGGTACAACCATCGGAAAGAAGGTACAGTGTCCTCAGGACCCACACCACCAGGTTCAGGAACTGTTATTACCCCTCAACCATCTGGCTCTTGAACCAGAAGGGAAAATTTCACTTGCCCCATCAATGAACATCCTAGGGACTCACTTTCAAGCACGCCTCATCTCACATTTTCAATACTTATTGCTTATTTATTTATTGTTATTATTAGTAGTATATTTTTTATTTTGTATTTGCACAGTGTCTTTTTCACATTGGTTGTTTGTCCATCCTGTTGGGTGTAAACTTTCATTGGTTCTATTGTGTTTCTTAGACTTACTATGGATATCTGCAAGAAAATGCATCTCAGTGTTGTATATGGTGACATATATGTACCGATAATAAATTTAATTTGACTTTGACTTCTGACTTTGACATATTCTGGTGTACTGTGGTCACAATTAAATGGTTGCTGTGGTTATTGGTTGGGTCATGTAGCATAGCTCCCTCTTAAACAGATTTCGTCCAGGTGCATCTATTGAGTGCAATGACTTCCCAGTTTTTAGATGTAATGTTGAATTCCTTCAGACTGATTTTAATGTTATCTTTGAAGCATCTCCTTTGCCCACCTGGAGCTCACAGACCTTCCTTCAACTGGGAGTAAAGAATTTCTTTGTGGAGAAATGAGTTAGGCACCCAAATGACATGATCTATCCATTGGAGTTGGTGTTGCTTTTGAGGTGGAGATACTGTTCATATTGGCCTCCTCCGGTAGACTGGTGTTAGTCCATCCGTCCTTCCAGCTGATCTTCAAGATCTTTCATAAGGCTCTTTGGTGGTATTGCTCCAGGGATCTCAGGAGTCTACTGTAGATGGTCCATGATTCTGCTCTATACAGTAATGTAAGAAGGATAACTGCTCTATAGACCAAAAGTTTTGTTCAGACCTGTAGGTCGCAGTCTTCAAAGATTCTTTTCCTTAATCTTGCATAGGCTCCACTAGCACAATTCAGGTGGTGGTTGATCTGTGAGTCGACGTCTGCTTTAGAGGAGAGAATGCTGCCAAGTTAGGGAACGTGGTCTACATTTTCAAGGGTGATATCATCAATTTTTATGGAGGGCTGGATAAATGGCTGGTGGGCTGTGGTTGATATAGGAAATGTGTCTTTTTTATATTCAGAACAAGACTCTATCAGGGCTCTATATGCCTTGGCAAAGGCATTCAGGATATGCTGTGTTGTTTTCATCCGCATACTAAAGCTCTGTGATAGCGGTGGTGCTGACCTTGTTCTTGGCCTTGAATCAGTTGAAGTTGAAAAGCCTGTTATCCATTCTGTACATGATTGGGATTCCATGTGGTAGGTCTTGGCAAATGAGGTGAAGGATGGCAACAATGAAGATGGCAGATATCGTGGGTGCAATGATACAGCTCTGTTTGATTCGTGTGTTGACAGTGAAGGGTTCTGATTCAGCACCACTGTGGCTGAGTACTGTGCCTGACACAACATCATACAGTAGCTTCAGTATTTGTAAGTATTTGTCAGGGATAAAGGAGGAAGAACCAGGACAGCCTGTTTTATGAGAAAAAAGGAAGAGACCAAATTTAGCCAATGCCAATATGAGCACACAATCCAATGGATCCAATGAGCTGACATTTGGATGATGAGTTTACTTCCTGTCACTCTATTACACTGAATACAATTGCTATACAACACACAAGGAGAAAGGTTACAAAGATAATTGTAAAAACAATAGATTTTAAAAGGTCATCAGTAGGCTTCACAACCCCGAGGCACATTCTGAATCTTCTCCAAAAGGACCTAATGTCTTCTCAGGTACAGATAGTTTGGGAAATAATTTGGCTCACAATATAACAAGTGACCTTTCAGAGTGCATCTAAATAGCTCGAGGGTCCCTGTATTTGACCAGGGGAATATGATTGTATGAAGAAGAAGTCTTTAGGAATCCTCTTTCAGCAATCTGGGACAAATCAGTCAATTTTATTGGCTGCGATTCTTCCATGAGCATTAAATGAGAGTACTGTTATGCCACAATGTTTTATCTTCCTGGTTGAAAATCTCAGTAAATCAGCAGTACCCATGGATTTCTTTTGACTCATAATGGGTTAAGAGGTTCAGGTTAAGTTGTAGTAGTTACTTATACTTAGGAACATTTTCTAACAGCAGAAGAGGAGTCCATTTGGCTCACTGGATGTTCACAGCTCACAAACAAATCCTTTGATCCCATTTTGCCATGTATTTCTCTGTATACTATTTTACCACACATGTCTGTTGAAGCCATCTCTTCCCAATTCTCCCACCAGTCATGATACTAAGGGAAATTTATTGTAGCCAACCTACAAATCAGCAGCTTTTTCAGCTGTGGACAGAAGCCAGAAAACCCAAGTGAAACCCAGACAATCAAACGGAGAACATCGACACGGGAACTTTACACACTACAATTTGACATAGCAGAACATACCACCCACCTCCAATCTTTGTCTTTAGTTAGGCTGCCTGATTAGACCCATTAGCGACAGGAATCTCTTCTTTCTCTTCCTGCTCTCATGCACCACATAAGTATCTATCTTTCCTTTTCCCCCTCAATCCGCCCCCCTCCACCACCCACCATCTGTCTGCTTCCCCGGCAGCGTACTGGTTGGTGCGGCACTCTTGCTTGGGGCGTTTGTAGTTCAGAGTTCAATTCCGGCGCTATCCTGTGGGGAATCTCAGTACATCCTTGTTAACAATTGTTACAAATAATTGGCAACGTTTATTTTGAACAAAGACAGTCCAGTATGTTGAGAATTTTTTTAAATGTTAACTTTTCATTAACCTTTGCCCTGACTGCATTAGAAGCATTCCAAAAAAAGATTACACTTTCCATTTATTGTGCAGAGAGAATAAATCTCCACTCCCATAGCTAGCTTAACGTTAGTTTGCTGTTGCAGGCTGAAACCTTAACGTCACTACATTAAGATTTTCCCCATATAATATCATCATTAGAATTCATATTTCTATATTTACAGCCAAGTACAGGCAACATCAGTTTGAATGTTGCAACGAATTAACCCAGTTATTTTAAAATTCAAAGTTAATTTTATTAATGAAGTACATATACAGTATGTCACCATATACAGCCCTGAGATTCATTTTTCTGTGGGCATACTCAGCAAATCGAGGGAATAGTAACTATAACAGGATCAATGAAAAATCTACAAGACAACAAACTGTGCAAATGCAAATATAAATAAATGGCAATAAGTAATGAGAACATGAGATAATGAGTTAGAGTCCTTAAAGTGAGATCATTGTTTGTGGGAATGTTTCAATGATGGGGAAAGAGAGTGTAGTTATCCCCTTTAATTCAAGAGCCTGAAGGTTGCACAATAGTAACTATTCTTGAACCTGGTGGTTGCGAATCCTGGGGCTCTTGTACCTTCTACCTGACGGCAGCAGCGAGAAGAGAGCATGTCCTGGGTGGTGAGGATCTCTGATGATGGATACTTCTTTCCCATAACTGCATATCATGTAGATCTGCTTAATGATAGGGAGGGTGTTACTTGTGATGTACTGGGCCAAATCCACTATCTTTTGTAGGATTTTCTGTTCAAAAACATTAGGGCGTTTGCATACCAGGACATGATTCAGCCAGCCAATATACTCACCACTACACTCCACTCCATAGAAGTTTGTCAAGGTCTTAGATGTCATGACGAAGTAGAAATGCTGCCGTACTCTCTTCACAATTGGGTCCAGGACAGGTCCTCTGAAATGGAAACACCCAGGAACTTGAAGTTGCTAACCCTCTCCACCTCCAAACCTCTGATCAGTATGTGCTCATGGACCCCTGGTTTCCCTCTTCTGAAGTCTACAATCAGTTCCTTGGTCTTGCTGACATCAAGCGAGAGGTTGTTATTGATAAAAAACCACTCAGCCAAATCTTCAATCTCCCTCTGCCTGGTCAGTAACGTCAGTGCTGATACAATGCACATTTCCTCGAAATCCAATCATATAGAAAGAAAGTGGAGTTTAAAGCATCCAGGGCCATTGTGCTCATCTGGACAGGTTTCAATCACCTGGGGGGGGGGAGGGCGAGAGGAATTTTTCATTATCATCATTATCACACTTTTTATATCACTTTTACAAAGCTGCATGGTTTCTTGCAGTTGGAAGGAGGTGAGAGGAGTAACGGGAAGTGGTAGATAATCTTTCTCTGCTCACCATTTTCATTTCTTCATGATCTGCTTAGGAATTCATGACTCATGCTTATCATATATATCACTATTCACATGCAATAATAATTGCTCTATGGAAATGATTCATTCTTAGCCCTTATGTTTTGTCACTATTCCAGTGCTGGATTTATTAATTACACTCAACACATGTCTATTAAAAATCTGTCCAGGGGGTAGAATCCCCAACAGATTTTAGTAATTCCTTCATGAATATTTGTGCTATTTACTAAGTACGAAGTACTTCATTTACTTGACATATATTTTCTCGATATCAGATGGTCACAGAATCACAGACTCTACGTGACACAAAAGTGGAGAATTCTTTGAGGAAAATATTATTTTTACTGCAAAGCCTTTGACAAGAAAAGAACATTCATGTAAGCTTAAATGGAGGCTGTCGGGGGTTGCTGGATGGTGTGACCGCCTTGTCCAATCTATCTGAACCCAGACGATAGCCCTCTGTACCATTCCCGTTAATGTACCTATCCAAACTGCTGTCAAATGTTGCAATCAAACCCATATCCTGAACTTCTGCTGGCAGCTACGTCTACACTCACATCACCCTCTGAGTGAAGAAGTTCGCTCCTAGATTCCCTTTTTAAGTATTTCAACTTTCACCCTTACCTAAGACCTATAGTTCAAGTCTCACCTAACCTAAGTGGAAAAGACTCTATCTGTTTTTCTCTCCAGTGCTGATGAAGGATTTTGGCCCAAAACGTTAATTGTACTCTTTTTCATAGATGCTGCCTGGCCTGGTAAGTTCCTCCAGCATTTTGTGTGTGTTGCTTGCTTTTTCCCGATCTATACCCTTCATAATTTTGTATACCTATATCAAGTATCCCCTTATTCTCCTATGCTTCATGGAACAAAGTCATCACCTGTTCAACATTTCCCTGTAACTCACTTCCTCATGTCTTAGTAACATCCTAGTAGAATTTCTCTGTATTATTTCAATCTTATTGATACCTTTCCTGTATGTAGGTAGTCAGAAGTGCACACAATGCTCCAAATTGGGCCTCAGCAATATCCTAACTCCTGTACATTGATTTAAGAAGGTCAATTAGCCAGAAGCTGTCATTACAACCCTATCTACCTGTGATCCCACTTTCAAGGAATTACAGATCTGTATCCCCAGATCCTTTTGTTCTACCCTGCTGTTCATTATAGATGTCCTATCTTGTCTGTCCTACCACTGTGAAAACAATTATCTTTGTTTTCCTTTCTCCCATCTTCTAACATTGCTTTTGAACTGTGCAGTACTCCTTTCATTAGGAATATTGAAAATATTTACATTTGATGCAGACAGCTTTCTTTTGTTTTAAATGTGTGTCCTTTTATCACCGCTGAGGTAAGAATTTTCTGAATTGTGGAAGCTCTGTTCTACTTTAAAATGCAGTTCCATCGATGTAAGAATAGAAAATTCTGGAGAGATTCAGCAAGTAAAGCAACATCCGTGGAAGGCAAAACAAAATTAACTCTTCAGATCTAACATTTTGCTGTCTGAGCCACTGAATGTTTCCAGTATCACACGTTTCTATTTTATTTTGTTTTCTTTCTCAATTTGTAATTATTTGTGGTGATTTCCATTGATGCCTGGGCCTGACTTTGTAGGTTTGCAGTGGCTAATTAACAGGATTGAAAGATTGATAGTCACGTGTATGGTAAGAGAGAGTTTGTGTGTTGCAATTTGCAGTTGACCAAACAAGTAGTATCCCAGTATGTTCTGAGGGGACTATGGTTCTATGGAATGTACATCTTGGGAAAAAGAGATAGAGCAAAAGGGAAAGAGAGGAATAAAAGAAAGAAAAAGAGATAGAGATGTAGGGAGAGGGAGATATGAAACAGAAAGAAAGAGATCATTTTGACCTGTGATACTGTTATAGCATTCAGAATACTGTAGTAAAATTGATTATAATATCTGTATTTTATCTGAAGGTGTTTTAATGAAACTTGTTAAAGAAGTTAACCTGCAGGTATTCTTTGCTTACATGTGGCATGGGGCTAGCTCGGTTTAACAATAGAGAGTCAGTGTTTACAAGTCATGGCAGTGAATTGGAAGCTTTTATTTCCCCAGCTGAAATGTATCCTATTGCGAATGTTTAATTCACTTGAAATGTCTTTACTCCAGAAATCTTATTGAAGTGTATCTCACTGTAAGTACTGAAATTGTGTTTAATCATTGGTAATGTAATTAAGAATTATGATTTTGCAAAATTAAAATTTGTATCGAATCTATTAAAACAGATAAAAGACTGGAGAGAAGAAGAGAACTGAAATATTGACTGTTCAGGTCCGAGGGGAGGGAACCTGTGAAATTTAGTGTTAGATCAAAGCTGAGGTTAAAGATTCGACTGTTTGTCACAATAGTGTTTTACTTAATATTAAGACTTCTCAGCCACAAGAGAGGTGCAGTCAGGTAAAAGTGATTTGGTCAGTCACTGCAAGTCATGCCCCATTGAATGGTTTGGCAAACTGACCCATGAGATGATTGTGAGTATAAACAAGAGCAAGGGAAGGCATACAGAAAAGGAATATATCCTACTGTCCGATGATATATTAAGATTACTGTAATCCACAATCCCAAGTCAATCTTTACTATAAGATCGTGTTTTATCAATGCATGGTCAGGACTTCTGCAAGGTGAGTAAGCTATTCAGTTAAGAACCTGTTATAAACATTGGCAGGTTAGGAGTGACATGAGACATACAACAGCTGTGATCAGGTCAAGACTAACATTTGGGATGATCAGGAGGACATTTGGCCACAGATCCAGGCTGAGCACAATTTCAGCAAACAAGCATATAAGTGAGTTAAGACAAAATTAGTGCTGAGAGATTTATAATCTAACTGTATGTCACATCAGGACTAGAACTCAGTAGCAGGACATCCATCACTGTAAGTAACCCTGACTCGAGGTGATCAAGAAACAAACTGCATGAAGATGCTGAAAGTCTGAAATAAAACAGACCCTACTGGAAGTAGTCAGTAATTCAAGCAGTTCTTGTGGAGAGAGAAATAGAACGTTCAGGCCTGTTAAGGAATGTAGGTAGAACAGAATGAAGATCTGAAGTTACTATGGTCACCGCAATATTGTTAGCCAGCTGAGGACAAGCTGTCTCTGGGAAACAAATGGGGTCAACCTTTACAACTCAATTTTGTTTGTAGATCAAAAATTATTTAAGAAAAAAAAAAATCGCTTGATATGGCAACTATACCTCCATGATAATGTAATGAAGGCAGCAAAAGCAGATAAGACTGATGAGAAAGAACAATTACTACAAGCAGGAAAAGAGAGGAAGCTAGATTAGTTGTTCATAGGAAACAGCTCATGTACATATATCAAACTTCAGAAGTTAATAATATTATGGGAGCTCATTCTTGTGCAGTGGTATCCTCAAATCAGATTTCTATAATCTGCAGATGGGACAGAGTGATTGCCTTTTCCAAATCCAAATATCTATATGTTCAGGTTAATGATCTCTCATGGGCTAAATGATGACCTGCAGAGCATTTGCATTTAAAAAAATTTGTACTAGATTATCCATGCACCAATAGTCTACTGCAAAATCATCTCCAACAAGAAAATCTAATTACCTACCATTAGTAGTAGTAGCCCAATCACTCAAGTTGACTATGATGCATTAGGGTTGTCTATTGGTGGGTCCACAGGAGGCTGAAGGACATATTCTGGTGCACTGTGAGAAAGAGTAAGTGGTCGTTGTGGGTAGTGGCTGTGTCTTTTGGTTGTTCAGTGTCTCCTTTTGCAGCTGCCACTTGTTCTCTGCAGCCCAGTGGAGATCACTGTCATGTAGTTCAGCTTCTTCTTGAACAGATCTCCTCCAGGTGTACCTATTTAGTGAAATGTCTTCCCAGTTTTTGGATGTAATGTTGAACTCAGAGGGCGGAGCTTAGTCAAGATGGCGCTAAACAGCAACTCCTTCACTTGCATCTTCGGAAACAGCTCTATTTCCATCTTTAATATCTCTATTTTTCCCATTCTTTTGAAGACCTTGACCTGGAGTTACATGCTGACTTCAGTTCTTTGAGGGAATGAGACGTGCTTTCGGGGTGTCACGACTGGCCATTATCCAACATGCCAAGGGCATGGCCTAAGAGTTTAGCTCACCTTTGGAAGCCTAGGATCTGGGGGTTCTGGAAACAGGCAGATCGAAGGTCGGTGTCCTGGACCGGTGTGTCGTGGGAGCCGAAAGATCTTTGGCTGTGTGTCCAGAGACCTGAGATCTTTGGCACAGAACTCGGAGAAAGCAACGCAATGGACTTTTAACATTGTAAACCAGAGAGTTGTTTGTTATGTCTCCTCTCTCGCCGTCTCTTGATATCTCTTTCTCCCTTATTAGAGAGATGCTGATTTTGATGTTATCTTTGAAGCAGTAGTAGTTAGAACAGCAGCTCAGGTGCTGTGTATTCTGTTCAAGTGACACTCCTTCTGACAACCAAGTCTTTTTCACTACTCACAAGTCAAATGTCATGAGAGTTGTAATGTATGGATCTATTTCTTTTAGAGCAATGACCCCTCCCCCACCACTATGTATTGATCTGTTGTCTGCACATGTACATTGTTCTCTCTCTCTCTCTCTCTCTGTATTGTGAATACACCAGTTAACGCCATCGTCCACGTGCGTGCTTATAATTAATATATATATGTAGTGGTGCACAGACACAACAAATTGGCAACAAGTACGAACCTGAATGTCTGAAAATATCACCAACTGCACCTACAGTTATTGGACGAAACAGCGAGAGTTAACAGCACGAGAAGGCTATTATAGACACTATCAAGCACGTGAGTAACAGTGCAAGATGTGCTGAATTTAGAGTGAAGATAACATGGCAATGGTTTCAGTTGAGAAAGTTCACGAATTTGATAGTGCTATTGAAGACTGGAAATCATATATTGAGAGGGTTGAACTGTATTGTGACGTAAACAATGTGGAAGAGCAAAAGAAAACCCCTACACTTAGCCTAATGATCTCAAGAACGTACAGTCTCTTATGCAACTTAGTAATGCCTGAAAAGCCAGCAAGCAAGACATACGACAAAATTGTTACAATTTTACAAAATCACTTGAGCCCTAAACTGCTGGTAATAGTGGAGATAATTAAATTTTACGAAAGGAACCAGTCAAAGGATGAAAGCATATCTGAATACATTGCAGAACTGCACAAATTTCCCCAGTACTGTGACTTTAGAGATGGACTTTTTGATGCATTAAGGGATAAGTTTTTATGTGGCTTGCATAGACAAAGCACTCAAACAAGGCTACTGGCAGAAAAAGACCTAACCTTACAATGTGCATTGATCATTGCAGCAAAGGATGCAGCAGAATTACAGAAGACGATGCTAGAACATAAAATGCAGAAAATATCCTTGAATGGTGCAAAAACCCAAAAATGTTATTGAAATGGCAAATCCTTCCATGATGCAAATGACTGTTGTTTCAAAGAAAAGGTCTGCAGAAAGTGTCACAGACAAGGTCACATAGAGAGAGTATGCAAAGCAGACAAAAAGCACAACAAGGGGAAAAGTCTCAAACAAAAAACTAAGCAAATGTATAAAGTTACTGACTGTAAAACAGAATCAGACAACATAGAGTTTGACAAAGGTGAACTGTCATGCCTAGAACTGCATTGTATAACTGAGCCAAATCGCAAGATCATCTGGATCACAATCAATGCGTCTGGTGTAGAACTGAAGATGGAGCTGGATACAGGGTCAGCTTTGTCCATAATTCCAAAGGCTGACTACAACAGACTGTTTTCTAAGATACCATTAGGGGAGATCTCAGTGATGCTAAAGATTTACACAGGTGATAAAGTGTCTCCTAAAGGCAAAATGAAAGTAAATGCAGCATATGGAGGCCAAACACGACAGTTAGAAATTTATGTATTGAAAAGTGGAGGGCCAGCACTTTTCAGACGTGAATGGCTGAGAAAAATCCAACTAGACTGGCACTCAATCAAAGCTCCCAGTGTGACATCAACAGGCAGTGGCAGCCTAATGGAACTAACCAGAGACTGGCACAACTGCTTAAAGCTAATGAGAAAGTGTTTGAGAAGGGTATTGGTAAACTCAAAGGCATGAAGGCCAGAAGTGAACTGGGTGAAACACCAACAAACAGGATTCCATAAAGCACATCCAGTGCCTTATGCACTACCTCCTAAAGTGGATGCGGAACTGCAGAGCCTAGACGCTTCTGGAATTCTCTCCAAGGTTGAGTGAAGTGATTGGCCCATGCCCATTGTCATGGTGATCAAGAAAGTGAAGACTAGAAATGTCTGCACATGTGGGGATTTCAAAGTGAGCATCAACCCAGTGCTGAGTATTGTGCAGTATCCCCTAACATGAATACAAGACATTTTTGCATCTTTGACAGGTGGGGAGAGGTTTTCATAGATTTACCTGCCACAAGCCTATCTGCAAATAGAGATTGAGGAGTCAAGTAGAAAGTTCCTCACAATCAACACTCACAAGGGACTGTTCCAGTATAATCATCTTTGCTGTCACATCAGCTCCAGCAATCCAGCAAACAGCAATGGACCAAGTGCTCCAAGATATCTCAGGGACACAGTGTTGCCTTGATGACATCAACGTGACTGGCAAAAATGATAAAGAGCTCTTCCAAACCTTGGTAAGTGCTTACCAGGCTGAGCGAGCATGGTCTATGTGCAAAAAGGGGAAAAAGTGAGTTTTTCAAGAATGAAATCTCATGTTGTGGATATGTCATTGACAAGCATGGTTTACATAAGTCACAAGAGAAGACTGAAGCAGTGCTACAGGCACTCAAACCAGAAAATGTGTCGCAACTCAGGTCATACTGGGGCCTTGTAAGCTACTACCACCGGTTTCTCCCAAACATTGCTACAGGGCTGCACCCATTGAACGCACTGTTACAGACAGGAGCAAAGTGGGAATGGTCAGAAAGATGTGAAAGAGCATTCAAGGAAACAAAGGGACTAATAACATCTGATGATCTTTTCACCCATTATCACCCATCACTGCGCACCAGACTGACATGCAATCTATCCCACACACCGATTGCATTTGCTTCAACATCACTGATGAGTGGAGAATGCAACTATGCACGGATTGACTGAGAGACCCTTAGTCTAGTATGGGAAATAAAGAAGTTCCACCACCACCTCTACTGACAAAGGTTTACGTTAGTGACACATCACCAGCCCCTTGAGTCCATTTTCAATCCCAGGAAGGGAATTTCTGTGATGACTGCTTCCCGGTTACAACAATGGGCACTATTCCTAGGAGCCCACTCTTATGACATAAAGTTCAGGGGTACCAAATAACACAGCAATGCTGACGGTTTGTCATGTCTTCTACTACTGGCAACTGAAGAAGAAAAGCCTTCATCCTGTGACCCAGCAGAAGTGTTCCACACCACATTGGTGGACCAGTTGCTGGTAACTATTTGTGAAATACAAAGGGAAGCAAGGAATGACCCAACACTGTCAAAGGTCTATGACATCAGCATGCAAGGTTGACCAGCTCATTGTAACCCAAAGTTTCCAGAGTTCTCAGCAAGACAAAACCAACTGTCAGTATGTCAAAGAATGCTGATATGTGGATCTCAGCAGAGTGTTATAAAATCTGCATGGATATAAAATCACATGGGTAGAGTCAAGATGAAGAGTCTCACATTGAGTTATGGATGGTTGCCGGGAATAGATAAAAGATTGAAGAGCTGGCCAAAAGCTGTTCAGGATGCCAAAAAGTTCAAGATGCACCCCTCACAGGCACTGTTACACCCATGAGAGTGGCCATCTTCATCATGGCAAAGAGTACATTTTAACCTTGCTGGACCATTCATGGACTCCATAGTTCTGATTGCTGTGGATGCTTATTCAAAGTGGCCAGAGGTTATGCCAATGAAGTCAACCACATCAACAAAGACTGTCTCCATCCTGAGGACTATCTTCACCAGAAACGGCTTACCAGAACAAAATGTGAGGGACAACGGACCACAATACTTGCCAAAAGAATTCTGACTGGTCACGAAGGAAAAATGACATTAGACATTTCAAGTCAGCTCCTCACCACCCAGCAACAAATGGGTTAACTGAAAGGTTTATCCAAACCTTCAAGAAGTCCATTAAAGCGATGGTCAAGGAGGACATTTCTCTAGAGCTCAAGGTGGCCATCTTCCTTTTTGTGTATCGGAACCCTGTTCATGTGACGACAAATCAAACACCTGCAATCTCGCATAGACCTTCTGAAACCAGTTCTACAGAGGGATGTGCAGAATAAACAGTTCAGGCAGTTGCCAAGTGAAGCAGCAAGGAGCTTCAAGATTGGACAGGAAGTCTTTGCACGTGATTACAAAGGAGACAGGTGGACACCCGGTAGGATAGCTACAAGAACTAGACCACTGATGTACACATTCGATGTTGGAGATCAGACATGGAGACATCATGTGGACCACATACTGGATGCTCAAATGAAGAACACACCTGAGTTTGCTGCATCCAACAAGAGGACACATTACAGTCACCAGATTTACCTCTTAGTGATGATGTCACTGGCTGCATCATGACACTGAAAACCGACAACAATGTCTTAGACAAGGCACCTACCAAACCTTATGCCACTCCACAGGTCCAAAGGCGCCAGGAGAGTGTTATCATTGACAAGAAACCTGTCAAACTTGATGCCTTTCCACAGGTCCAAAGGCGCCAGGAGAATGTTATCATTGACAAGACACTTGCTAAACCTGATGCCTCTCCACAGGTCCAGAGGCACTGTCCTGAAAGGAACAGAGCACCACCTGAAAGACTGAACCTTTAGAACTTTGAAGTTGTTATGGGCTGTTATTGTGAAAGCATGTTTATTTAGAATATGGGTTTATGAAAGGGAAATTGAATGTTTTCTACATATACATTTTATGCTGCATTAATCTAAAGGGGGAGGAAGTGTAATGCATGGCTCTATCTCTTTTAGAGCAATGATGCCCACCCGCCCCCGCACTACGTATTGATCTGTTGCCTCCACATGCGCTTTGTTCGAGCTCCTTCTCGCTACAATGTGAATACACCAGTTAAAGCATCTCCCATGTATGTGCTTTGATTTAATCGATATGTAGTTGTGCACAGATACAAGAGTGATGGCCTCCTTTTCACTTGCCTGGATGAGTGCAGCTCCAATAACTTTCAGAAAACTCAACACCATCCAAGTTAAAGAGGGCTGCTTCATTTTTGCTCCATCTATCACTCTAAAAGTCATTCTCTCCACTAACAGTACGTCACAGTTGCAATGTGTGCCTTCCACAAACAGCAGTACAGTTACTTGCCTATGTTAGTTCAACAGTACCTTCAAGCCTGCATCCCTTTTCTCCAAGAAGAAATCAGGTGCATGGGAACACCACTGTCAGCAGATTCTTGTCCAAGCTGTACACCATGCTGACTTGGAAACTTTAATGCTCCTATATCGCCAATGACTTTAAATCCTCGAACTACCTACTCAATCTCATTGTGAAGGTATTTTAGTCAAAAACAAAGTAATTGTTCAAGAATATTGCTCACCACCACATTTTCAAGGGTAATTAAAGAGAGGAAAATAAATGCTAGCCTTGTCAAAAATGCCCCACCTTTTAAATAAATCATTTGATTCAGTCCCATTCACAAACAGATAACTAACTAGCTTCTTTGTCAGGGAGCAAGTCAATATGGCATGATTTATTTTCACCAAAGCTTAGCTTTGCATCATTTTGCTCTATTGGGCAGAAATAATTCTTCTAATTTCCATGTCTGATTAGAGGACTAATAATTTGCAAATGATGCTGGAGCTTGGCTGAAGTTGTGGAGAATGAAGCGAGCAGGATGAGAAACAAATAGCTTTAAGCTGAACTATCATTACCACATTAGGGTAGCTAAGTCTGGTAGTGACTGGAGCAGAAAAAAATTCAAAACTCATAAACCCCACAGGCACGCCAGACTGCAAAAAATATGATTCTCCCAAAGGCTATTGCCTCTGGAAACAACATCTGCCACAGGGTTTTACTTGCCTCTATCTGATAAGAAATTCATATCATGCAACTTTGTTTGCCGTGGAATCTAAATAGACTTCATTGAAAAATGTGAGCTCCATTTTTCCAGTCAGAAAGGAGAGCACCCCCACTCCACCCCCACTGACCCACAGAGATAATTAAACTGCAGGAAGAACATTGAAGACTGCCAACTATCATTAAGTTAGGTAGAATAAAGCAGCTAGTCAGACTTTGTATTCGTAAGTCAAAGGTTGTGAGTTCAAATTCCATCATGAGAGATTCTGAAATTGAATTCAACAGATCAGTTAAGTCATAGGAGCAAAAAGCAATGAGGACTGCAGGGTTCTCAGGAAAACACAGCTTTTTCAAAATCTTTTAGGCTAAACAAGTCACTAAAGAGAAAACAAAATCCTGTGATTACATTACAGGGCAGAATTGATTAGTAGAAACAGGTTTGACAGGCAATAAACACACTAGAAACTTTAAAGAGGAATTAAGTTCGTTTGTTTCATTTTATGACTCAGGGTGTACATCCCCAGCACCAAAACTTGGCGTATTCTTGTCATACATAACTTAAAACTACAGCCATTCAGGTGAAGGTGGCAGTTTGAAAGCAAATTCTTCAGTTAGAATTCTCGCTATGACTTGAAACATCTGATCCAAGAGCAACAGAACTGCAATTTTTAATTCCAGAAGGAGCTGTAAATTGGGTGGCATTAAGCCAACTGTCCACTGTACCAGCAACAAATCTTGTCTTCCACTGAAGGCTGCCAGCTGTTCCACACTGAGTAATATTGCATGTTGGTGAATGATTTGAATACCTTATCTAATTAAGTTAAAAAACTACCTTGTCACTGACATTAATTTACTGGAAAGGAAAACCAAAAGGGGCTGACACTTTACACCTATTTTCTATTCCAGCTGATAAAGTCATAATTTCCAGGTACAAGCATGATGTTGATCTTCAGATCTACACAAGATCGGAGAGAGAATTAGAATTAATTTGGGTAGCAAACCCTGAAAACATCTTGTGTAGCTAAGGCTGAAAATAATTTATGGTTAATGAAAGTGAATCATCTGAATGCAAAGTAATGGCAAACTTCCAGATAGTCTCTATAATTTGGTGCTGAGCAGACTGCAGATGAATAAATGTTTTATGCAAATGCAGGTGCTGAAGTTAATATAGAATTTTTAAAAACTGCAAATCTTATTGGAGATGACAATGCTATACTTTCAAAGAGATAGATAAAGATGCAGCACAGAAACAGAACCTTTAGCTCAAAAGCTTAGTAGCATCAAGCCCCCATTTTTACACTAATCCTAACCTTGCTACTTTTCTTCTCACCACATTCCCATCAGCTTCTCACCACCCATATTTTCCTGCATCTATACATTAAGGATAACTTATTGATGCCAGTTAATCTACCAACCCATATATTTTTGGGATTCTGGAAGAAATAAGAGCACTCGGAAGAAACCTACATGTTCATAGGGAGATCATGCTGATGCCATGCAGACTGCTCTGGAAGTCAGGGTTATACCCCAATTATTGGAGAAGCAAGGTAACATCTCTGCCAGGTGCAGCACCTAGAACTTAAATGTATCCATTTTTAACTGAGGTCCTCATGGGTAAAAATAGTTTGAGTAGCCAGTAATATATGATGCTTCATGTGAATAGCTTATATTTATTTGGAGGTGAACATATGTTTATCTTTCCTGACAGTAAAGCTGATCCATAGATCACATTCATTTGTTTGTTCAAAGGCTGTTGTAAGTCTAGTTGAGAAGAAAAGAAGAGCTTATGAGAGGTTAAAAAAACTAGGTAATGATAGAGATCTAGAAGATTATAAGGCTAGCAGGAAGGAGTTCAAGAATGAAATTAGAAGAGACAGAAGGGGCCATGAGAAGGCGTTGATGGACAGGATTAAGGAAAACCCCAAGGCATTCTACAAGTGTGTGAAGAGCAAGAGAATAAGTTGTGAGAGAATAGGACCAATCAAGTGTGACAGTGGAAAAGTGTGTATGGAACCGAAGGAGATAGCAGAGGTACTTAATGAATACTTTGCTTCAGTATTCACTACGGAAAAGGATCTTGGCAATTGTAGGGATGACTTACAGCAGACTGATAAGGTTGAGCATGTTGATATTAACAAAGAGGATGTGCTGGAGCTTTCGGAAAGCATGAAGTTGTTAAGTCAGGGGGACAGGACGAGAGGTACCCCAGGCTACTGTGGGCGGTGAGCGAGGAGATTGCTGAGCTTCTGACGATGATCTTTGCATCATCAATGAGGACAGGAGAGGTTCCGGAGGATTGGAGTGCTGCGGATGTTGTTCCATTATTCAAGAAAGAGAGTAGAGATAGCACAGGAAATTATAGACAGGTACTTCAGTGGTTGGTAAGTTGATGGAGAAGATTCTGAGAGGCAGGATTTATGAACATTTGGAGAGAAATAAGAATAGTCAGCATGGCTTTGTCAAAGGCAGGTTGTGCCTTACGAGCTTGATTGAAATTTTTGAGGATGTGACTAAACGCATTGATGAGGGTAGAGCAGTAGATGTAGTATATACGGATTTCAGCAAGGCATTTGATAAGGTACCCCATGCAAGGCTTATTGAGAAAGTAAGGAGGCATGGGATCCAAGGGGACATTGCTTTGTAGATTCAGAACTGGCTTGCCAACAGAAGGCATAGATTGGTTGTAGACAGGTCATATTCTCCATAGAGATTGGTGACCAGTGGTGTGCCTCAGGGATCTGTTCTGGGCCCCCTACTCTTCGTGATTTTTAGAAGTGACCTGGATGATGAAGTGGAGAGATGGGTTAGTAAATTTGCTGATGACACAAAGGTTGGAGGTGCTGTGGATAGTGTGGAGAGCTGTCAGATGTTACAGCGGGATATTAATAGGATGCAAAATTGGGCTGAGAAGTGGCAGATGGAGTTCAAATCTAAGTGTGAGTTGATTGATTTTGGTAAGTTTAATATGATTACAGAATATAGTATTAATGGTAAGACTCTTGGCAGTCTGGAGGATCAGAGGGATCTTGGGGTCCAAGTCCATAGGACGGTCAGAGCTGCTGCGCAGGTTAACTCTGTGGTTAAGAAAGCATACAGTGCATTGGCCATCATCAATTGTGGGATTGAGTTTAGGAGCCGAGAGGTAATGTTGCAGCTATATCTGACTCTGGTCAGACCTCACCTGGAGTACTGTGCTCAGTTCTGGTCGCCTCACTATCTCATCCAGGAAGGATGTGGAAACCATAGAAACCAGAGGAGATTTACAAGGATGTTGCCTGGATTGTAGAGCATGCCTTATGAGAATAGGTTGAGTGAACTCGGCCTTTTTTCCTTGGAGCGACGGAGGATGAGAGGTGACTTGATAGAGGTGTATAAGATGATGACAGGCATTGATAGTGTGGACAGTCAGAGGCTTTTTCCTCGGGCTGAAATGGCTAGCATGAGAGGGCACAATTTTAAGGTACTTGGAAGCAGTTACAGAGGAGATGTCAGGGGTAAGTTTTTTGTGCAGAGAGTGGTGAGTGCGTGGAATGGACTTCTGGTGACAATAGTTGAGGCAGATATGATAGGGTCTTTTAAGAGACTCCTGGACAGGTACATAGAGCTCAGAAAAATAGAGGGCTATGTGTAATCCCAGGTAATTTCTAAGGTAAGAACATGTTTGGCACAGTTTTGTGGGCCGAAGGGCCTGTTTTGTGCTGCAGGTTTTCTATGTTTCTATGTTTTAGTCAAATAAACAAACAAAAATAACGGCCAGGAAATGATCTGCTAGGTAATCCAGCATTTTACAAAGGAGGTAATGACATAGGCATTAAAAAAGATACAGCCCTATATTCTGAAATCACAGGGCAGTCAAAACAAAACCCTGGCTAATTATTTGGAGGCCAACCAGAAACAAATGGAAAATCTCTCTCTCTCAATATCATTAGACATATCAAGACAAAATCAAGATTAGGGAAATTTATCGTCTTTATCCCACTCAGAAACTTTGAATATCAATAATTAGCTGCAAAAACTTAAAGTAAAGAAATGCATATTATAACACAAGTAAACCAATGTTTGTATAATGACTATACTTCATTCCATTGTGAGAGAATTACAACAAAATGGAGAAAAAAATAAAAAAAAGGTGCTGATTAATGTAACTGGTAGTTACTAACACCATCTCAATTAAAAATGAGCAATTTAAGAAAATACATTCTTTGCATGTCAGATGATAAAAGGATTACATTTGAAACAATGAATTGCTCAAGCCATGGCTAGGATATGGTAATTAAACTCTATTATATTGATAAAAATTAGCTTTATTTTTTGGCAAGTACATATAAAAGCTCAACAGCATTGGTTATAATTACACTTTCCGTTACATTAAAGTCTGATGTAACAAAATGTTAATCCCTTGTGCTGAACGAGATGTTTTTTTTTAACAGACACATTTGACTTACCAGGCTGGATCTTAAGGTTGTACTAGCTGCAGAACTGTCATTGCCTGTTGTTACTACTGTGTGAAACTGCCAGCAATTTTTGTCATCTACATGTGTAGTTAAACATGGAGATCCTGAACTTGTTATCAGTGTTATTCTGAGGCACCACAGGGTGTACTGTACACAGTTCTTGCTTGTGAAATTTTCTGAGATCAATGAAATTCCATAGTTTGAACATGCTTTGCCAATGGCCTTCCTTCTAAGATGATGTAATAGTCTGGGTTGAAGAGACACAAAAGATTCAAACAATCCAAGTGTCCAGGAGACATGGTAATAAGCATACAAGTGCAACAAAGTAACTTAAGTCTAATTTATTGTCATAAATCAGAAAGCACAAATAACCTACCCAAAATACTATGTAGTAAGTTACAAAGGTTTCAGGGCTCACAATTCATAGTCACCACTAGATTGTAGCTATTGTTGGAGAACTTGATTGTTGCTGTTGTCAGGGGAACTCCGAAATCACCCTGGATCCTAGCCAATAATCATGGTTTCCTCAGTCTAGGTGAAGTCCTAAGAATGAGGGAAAGGTACAGAGAGACACACAGAGACAGACAAACTCTTTGATCTCTTGTTCTTAAGCCTCTAGCTCATAATGGTTTTGATAGGGATTCCACAAATGTTGAGAGGCATGCAGAGACAGGCAAACTCTTTGGTCATTAGTTTTCATACCATTGGTGCCTGAGGCCAAGAAAGAATCCAGCCATGATCAGTAAACATTAGAAATTAACAAACCTAGAGTGTTTTACTTGTACAGACACCTTACATGCTGCGAGCTCATGTTAAATTGTCACTTGGAACAGTTCAGACTTTCATCCAATATTTTACAAAATTTAATACAATGCAGATGAGAGAGGATATTGCACATTTTTCCATTTCACTCCTCAGCAAATAAAGCTGCCTGTCTCAGAATGTAGCAGGACATATTCAACATTCAGGTGTGGGCCGATCAGTGGCAAATAACATTCATGCTTTCAAAATGTCAGGTCATGATTACCTTCAACAAGTGAGAATCTAACTACTTACTTATGAAAATCTTAAGGTATTACAACTGCCAGATCCAGCATCTTACACAACCACTGTAACAGTATGGTACAATAGCTGGGCAGTTAGGATTGTGTATTCAATATTTCAGTAATATTGTAAATATATTGTTGATCAAGCATTCATTGTTACTTGCATAATTTATTATAGGTTATACTGTATATAAAGGTACATGAATGGCATATGTGTGACAAAGTAGACATGTATCTCCTGGTTCCCTGTGTTTTCCTTTCAATTAGTTTTATGTTTTGGAGTTACAAAACATAACAGTGACAACGAATGTTTTAAAATGAACCTGAGATGATTACTTACCTGTTGAAGTGCAGTGAGACATTTGTGTAAAAATAAAAGCACAGCACGTATTTTTTGAAAAAAAAAAGAGATATGGATGAGTTTTAAAAATGGCAGAAAATTTCCAACATTCGTGGGTTCATAAACAATGAGTTCTGGGTGGCAACAATCATAAATAAAAAAAAGAGAACAGAAATGGTTGTCTACATCAGGAAGATAGACACATTTGATTGCACAAGGGATAACTAGCTGATGTATACTGAGAGAATTGAGGAGTATTGTGAAGCAAATGAAATAGTCAATGAGAATTGTCAGTTTTGCTGAGTGCAACTGGTAGAAAAGCGGACAGTTTGCTTAGAAGTTTGACTGCTCCATGAAAACCAGTCGAAATGAGCTTTGCTGATATCATGATATCATGCAGGACTATTTATAACTGAAGGCATTGTTGATTGTAGAATGCTTTAAGCTTCATAAGCAAAATTAACACACAGAGCAGTTGAAATTGCTGTATCGATGGAAACAGCAGCCAAAACCACAACTGTGTTACAGTCAGGAGTGAAAGTGAGCGTGAACAAAATTGCGATGTCTAAAAGGAAACCAGCCTGGCTGAAAGCATTGTGTTGCCATTATGGCAAGGGTCATATACACCAGCTATATGCATATTTAAGTTTGAAACTTGCAGAAAATGCAACAAAGTAGGACAGATACGAAGAACATGTCAGGTAGACAAAAATAATTGGACTACGCAGGGAAGAGAACAAGATAAAAAGTTAAATTGCAATTTACAAAAGAGCCCTAGATCAGCAGACTGAGCAGCTTTCCATACATTTTATTAGGATGCCAACATGTCCAGAGGGTGCCGAAAGCAGTGCCTCTCCATCTCTGGGAATAGCCTGCATTGTCCTACAGAAGGTTCATGTGGATTTTGCTGGACCATTCATGGGCACAAATTTTTGGGAAATAGTAGATCCAGCTACAAAGTGGCCAGAAGTGTTCCCAATAAGTTCCACTACAACCTTGCACACTGTTAATGTGCTGAGAAGCCTCTTCTTGATCACTACTGTTCCAGAACACCTAGTGATGGAACACTTTTTGTTGTGGAAGAGCTTCAGTCATTCCTGGAAATGAATGGAATAACACATACCCAGCTACAAAAGTCTTGGTGGAAAAGTTTATCTGGTGTAAAGAACACACTGCAAGCAATATCAGGAGAACACACTACACTGACACTGAATCAGAAGCTCACCAATTTCCTCCTTGCTTATCACAATGCAGAACAAGCCACAACCAACAACTCATCGGTTATGCCGGTCCTGGATCTCCTCAAACCTAATTTTAGAAGAAGCATGAAGGACAAAAAGAAGAGATTGTCACAATGGCGGGGGCATTGGGAGCAAGGGTGGACCCAAATGCAAGACACATCTTGTGAGGTTACTTAGATTTAGTTTATTGTTCGATACCAGGAGAGCAAGGCAGGAGCAGGAGTAGCGAACCGGACAAGGACTGAGGACTACGACTAGGCTGGGACAAGGGTCTGGGCTGGGACTCAGAATCAGCTCCCAGAACTAGAGGAGACATGAGGAGGCTAGGGTATGGACTCTGAGCCAGAGACTGGGCAAGGAACCAGTACCTGGGTCTTGCCTCGGGCTCGGACCCCAAAACCAGGCAAGGACATGACATGGGCTAGGGAGAGGGGGAACATGGGAACACAGAGCCTCGGTCTCGGGGAGCAGGTATATGGAACCATGGACACATACACAGGACAGAGTCGGGACCCCTCCTTGGGGACAGGACTTAGGGCCGGGACTCACACACAGAACAGAGAGCCGAGACCCCTCCTTGGGTACAGGACATAGGGCCAGGACTCATGACCCTCCGCAGGGCAATGGCAAGATGGCCTGACTTACCCCACGGAGGCGAGGACAAGATAAGACAAGACATGACTCCCCGCGGGGCAATGGCAAGATGGTTTGACTTACCCCATGGAGGCGAGGGCAAGTCAAGACAAGACCAACACGAATGAACACCAGACAGTACCTATCTAGCTCCAGTGATGGAACTAGACCGAAGTGCAGGTAGGGGCTGCAGACAAGGGCTAGAGGCGAAAGGGGCAGAGAAGGTATTCAGACAAGGGTTAGGACAGGAATCACAGACCGCCAGGGCCAGAACTTGACTCAGAACTGAGAAGCTGCCAGGGCCAGGACTTGACTTGGAACTTGAATACCACGAGGGCCAGGACTTGACTTGGAGCTTGAATGCCGCCAGGACCAGGACTTGATTTGGAGCTTGAATGCTGCGAGGGGCAGGACTTGACTTGGAACTTGAATGCCATCCGAGCCAGGACTTGACTTGGAGCCTCCGGGTAGTGGCGAGCTCTTGACTCGGCCCGGGAACAGTAGACAGCGGTTCTTGATTCCCTCCGGTGGTTAACTGACAGACCCACCTCAGTAAGGAAACTTTGCAGGCTTGCTTTGGCAAGCTAACTAGACAGGTTTGCTCCGGTGAGGAGAGGCGAATTACCGGCACTCTCTTCGGCAGAGACTAGGCTTGCTCCGGCCAGATGACATCGGCACATCGTACCTTTGATGACTTTGCAGATGCTCCCGCACCGAACGGCTGAAAGCCGGAGACTATAAACTACTGGTTCAGCCGATTGGTAATTGCCTCTAATCACCAAAGTCGAGGGACATGGGAAAACAGGGAATCAACGGTCCGGATCGTAACATAAACAAGCTAAATTTAAAGGGACCCCGATCCGGACCATGACAGAGATAAATTAAATGCTCCTCAAACAAGGAGGATGGATGTTTCACTCCTGGACAAGCAGACCAGGCGAGGGACTACAGAGATGGTAAAATGTGGATACTTGTTAAATTTAGGACAGAGCTGGACCACTGTCCTTCACAATGGAGATTGCGTCTGAAGTCATACGGAGATTGCGTCTGAAGTCATCAGGAGATGACACATTGAGCAATGAGGAGAGCGGAGTCAATTGTTGGAGAATAAAGGTGTCCAGAGCTGTCAGAACCTCCTTGTTCAGTTGCAGAGCCAACGCTTACAGCCACCATGGAGGAGACCCCAGAAGCTGATGTTCGTTCACAGCTACAAGTCTCACCTGCCAAGCAGAGTGACCCTCCTTGTCAGGAAAGAAGTTACCCCACAAGATTAAGAAATCCTCTAAAGCAATTAAATCTTTAGGCCTGAATAGGACAATGTAAATGTTACTATCCTGTGGACGTCTATATAGTATCAGAATCAGAATCAGAATCAGGTTTATTATCACCGGCATGTGACATGAAATTTGTTAACTTAGCAGCAGCAGTTCAATGCGATACATAATCTAGCAGACAGAGAGAAAATAATAATAGTAATAAATAAACAAGTAAATCAATTACATATATTGAATAGCTTATTAAAAAATGTGCAAAACAGAAATACTGTATATTAAAAAAAGTGAGGTAGTGTCCAAAGCTTCAAAGTCCATTTATCAATCGGATGGCGGAGGGGAAGAAGCAGTTCCTGAATCGCTGAGTGTGTGCCTTCAGGCTTCTGTGTCTCCCAGCTGATGGTAACAGTGAGAAAAGGGCATGCCCCGGGTGCTGGAAGTCTTTAATAATGGGCGCTGCCTTTCTGAGACAACGCTCCCTAAAGATGTCCTGGGTATTTTGTAGGCTAGTACTCAGGATGGAGCTGACTAGTTTTACAACCTTCTGCAGCTTCTTTTGGTCCTGTACAGTAGCCTCTTCATACCGGACAGTGATGCAGCCTGTCAAAATGCTCTCCACAGTACAACTATAGAAGTTTTTGAATGCCGAATCGCTTCAAACTCCGAATAAAGCATAGCCACTGTCTTGCCTTCTTTATGGCTACATCAATATGCTGGGACCAGGTTAGATCCTCAGAGATCTTGACACCAGGAACTTAAAGTTGCTCACTCTCTCCACTTCTGATCCCTCTGTGAGGATTTTCTAGTATGTATTTTCTAGTATGCTGTATGCACATATATGTACAGCATATCTCTCTCTCTCTCTCTCTCTCTGTTTATACACACAAGTATCTATATAGATGTAGATACAGGCGTGTATATATATATGTATATACAGAGCGAGAGAGAGAGCAAATCTTACACATATAAGTTGAGATGTATTCTATATATGAGCTGGAGTTTGTAGCTGAACATAGAGGAGCGTAGTATATTCAACATTTCAGTAATATTTGAGTAATATTGTAAATATATTGTTTGTTTCAGCATTCTTTAAAATTTACATAATTCATTATAAGTTATATATAAAACACCTGAATAGCATATGTTCTTACACCACCAGGTCGTATATATACAACTCTTTAAAGTAAAACCAAAATACACATGCATCTCCCCATTCCCTGTGTTTTTGCTTAGTTTAGTTCTATTGTTCGGAGTTATAAACATTAAGGTTAGTGCATTGTTTTACAGTACAAGTGATCAGGGTTCAGGGTTCAATTCCCGCTGCTGCCTGCAACTCCCCATGATTGTAACTCCCCGTGACTGCAACTCCCCGTGACTGCAACTCCCCATGACTGTAACTCCCCGAGACTGCAACTCCCCATGAATGTAACTCCCCGTACTGCAACTCCCCATGACTGTAACTCCCCGTGACTGCAACTCCCCGTGACTGCAACTCCCCGTGACTGTAACTCCCTGTGACTGCAACTCCCCATGACTGTAACTCCCCGAGACTGCAACTCCCCATGACTGTAACTCCCCGTACTGCAACTCCCCATGACTGTAACTCCCCGTGACTGCAACTCCCCGTGACTGCAACTCCCCGTGACTGTAACTCCCTGTGACTGCAACTCCCCGTGACTGTAACTCCCTGTGACTGCAACTCCCCGTTACTGTAACTCCCTGTGACTGCAACTCCCCATGACTGTAACTCCCTGTGACTGTAACTCTCCGTGACTGTAACTCCCGTGACTGTAACTCCCCGTGACTGCAACTGCCTGTGACTGTAACTCCCCGTGACTGCAACTCCCCATGACGGTAACTCCCTGTGACTGTAACTCTCCGTTACTGTAACTCCCGTGACTGTAACTCCCCGTGACTGCAACTCCCTGTGACTGTAACTGCCCGTGACTGCAACTCCCCGTGACTGTAACTCCCCGTGACTACAACTCCCCATGACGGTAACTCCCTGTGACTGTAACTCTCCGTTACTGTAACTCCCGTGACTGTAACTGCCCGTGACTGCAACGCCCCGTGACTGTAACTCTCTGTGACTGCAACTCCCCATGACTGTAACTCCCCGTGACTGCAACTCCCCGTGACTGCAACTCCCCATGACTGTAAATCCCCGTGACTGCAACTCCCCATGACTGCAACTCCCCATGACTGCAACTCCCTGTGACTGTAACTCCCTGTGACTGCAACTCCTCGTGACTGCAACTCCCCATGACTGTAACTCCCTGTGACATTAACTCCCCGTGACTGCAACTCCCCGTGACTGCAACTCCCTGTGACTATAACTCCCCGTGACTGTAACTCCCCATGACTGTAACTCCCCATGACTGCAACTCCCTGTAACTGTAACTCCCTGTGACTGTAAATCCCCGTGACTGTAACTCCCCATGACTGCAACTCCCCGTGACTGTAACTCCCCGTGACTGCAACTCCCCATGACTGTAACTCCCCGTGACTGCAACTCCCCATGACTGTAATTCCCCGTGACTGCAACTCTCCATGACTGTAACTCCCTGTGACTGTAACTCCCCGTGACTGCAACTCCCCGTGACTATAACTCCCTGTGACTGTAACTCCCCGTGACTGCAGCTCCTCGTGACTGTAACTCCCCATGACTGTAACTCCCCGTGACTGCAACTCCCCGTGATTTTAACTCCCCGTGACTGTAACTCCCTGTGACTGTAACTCCCCGTGACTGCAACTCCCCGTGACTGCAACTTCCCGTGACTGTAACTCTCTGTGACTGTAACTCCCCGTGACTGTAACTTCCCATGACTGTAACTCGCCATGACTGTAACTCTCCGTGACTGCAATTCCCCGTGACTGCATCTCGCCGTGACTGTAACTCCCATGACTGCAACTCACCCATGACTGTAACTCCCTGTGACTGTAAATCCCCGTGACTGTATCTCTCCATGACTGTAACTCCCCGTGACTACAACTCCCCGTGACTGCAACTCCCCATGACTGTAAATCCCCGTGACTGCAACTCCCCATGACTGCAACTCCCCATGACTGTAACTCCCTGTGACTGTAACTCCCTGTGACTGCAACTCCCCGTGACTGTAACTCCCCATGACTGTAACTCCCCGTGACTGCAACTCCCCATGACTGTAACTCCCTGTGACATTAACTCCCCGTGACTGCAACTCCCCGTGACTGCAACTCCCTGTGACTATAACTCCCCGTGACTGTAACCCCCCGTGACTGTAACTCCCCATGACTGCAACTCCCTGTAACTGTAACTCCCTGTGACTGTAAATCCCCGTGACTGTAACTCCCCGTGACTGCAACTCCCCATGACTGTAATTCCCCGTGACTGCAACTCTCCATGATTATAACTCCCTGTGACTGTAACTCCCCGTGACTGCAACTCCCCGTGACTATAACTCCCTGTGACTGTAACTCTCCGTGACTGCAGCTCCTCGTGACTGTAACTCCCCATGACTGTAACTCCCCGTGACTGCAACTCTCCGTGATTTTAACTCCCCGTGACTGTAACTCCCTGTGACTGTAACTCCCCGTGACTGCAACTCCCCGTGACTGCAACTCCCCGTGACTGTAACTCTCTGTGACTGTAACTCCCCGTGACTGTAACTTCCCATGACTGTAACTCGCCATGACTGTAACTCTCCGTGACTGCAATTCCCCGTGACTGCAACTTGCCGTGACTGTAACTCCCATGACTGCAACTCACCCATGACTGTAACTCCCTGTGACTGTAACTCCCCATGACTGTATCTCTCCATGACTGTAACTCCCCGTGACTGCAAATCCCCGTGACAGTAACTCCCCGTGACTGCAACTCCCCGTGACTGCAACTCCCTGTGACTGCAACTCCCTGTGACTGGAACTCCCCGTGACTGTAACTCCCCGTGACTGTAACTCCCTGTGACAGTAACGCCCCGTGACTGCAACTCTCTGTGACTGCAACTCCCCATGACTGTAACTCCCCGTGACTGCAACTCCCCGTGACTGCAACTCCCCATGACTGTAAATCTCCGTGACTGCAATTCCCCATGACTGCAACTCCCCATGACTGCAACTCCCTGTAACTGTAACTCCCCATGACTGTAACTCCCCGTGACTGCAACTCCCCATGACTGTAATTCCCCGTGACTGCAACTCTCCGTGGCTGTAACTCCCCGTGACTGCAACTCCCCATGACTGCAACTCCCCGTGACTATAACTCCCTGTGACTGTAACTCACCGTGACTGCAGCTCCCCGTGACTGTAACTCCCCATGACTGTAATTCCCCGTGTCTGCAACTCTCTGTGATTTTACCTCCCCGTGACTGTAACTTCCTGTGACTGTAACTCCCCTTGACTGTAACTCCCCGTGACTGTAACTCCCGGTGACTGTAACTCCCCGTGACTGTAACTCCCAGTGACTGTAACTCCCCGTGACTGCAACTCTCCGTGATTTTACCTCCCTGTGACTGTAACTCCCCATGACTGCAACTCCCCTTGACTGCAACTCCCCGTGACTGTAACTCCCTGTGACTGTAACTCCCCGTGACTGCAACTCCCCGTGACTGTAACTCCCCATGACTGTAACTCCCCGTGACTGCAACTCCCCATGACTATAACTCCCTGTGACGGCAACTCCCTGTGACTGCAACTCCCCCTGCCTATAACTCCCTGTGACTGTAACTCCCCGTGACTGCAGCTCCCCGTGACTGTAACTCCCCATGACTTCAACTCCCTGTGACTGTAACTCCCCGTGACTGCAACTCCCCGTGATTTTACCTCCCCGTGACTGTAACTCCCCGTGACTGCAACTCCCCGTGACTGCAACTCCCCGTGACTGTAACTCCCTGTGACTGTAACTCCCCGTGACTGCAACTCCCCGTGACTGTAACTCCCCATGACTGTAACTCCCCGTGACTGCAACTCTCCGTGATTTTACCTCCCTGTGACTGTAACTCCCCATGACTGCAACTCCCCTTGACTGCAACTTCCCGTGACTGTAACTCTCTGTGACTGTAACTCCCCGTGACTGTAACTCCCCATGATTGTAACTCCCCATGACTGTAACTCTCCGTGACTGCAACTCCCCGTGACTGCAACTCCCCGTTACTGTAACTCCCGTGACTGCAACTCACCCATGACTCTAACTCCCTGTGACTGTAACTCCCCGTGACTGTATCTCTCTGTGACTGTAACTCCCCGTGACTGCAACTCCCTGTGACTGTAACTCCCCGTGACTGTAACTCCCCGTGACTGCAACTCCCCGTGACTGTATCTCTCCATGACTGCAACTCCCCGTGACTGCAGCTCCCCGTGACTGTAACTTCCCGTGACTGCAACTCCCCGTGACTGTAACTCCCCGTGACTGCAACTCCCCTTGACTGCAACTCCCTGTGACTGTAAATCCCCGTGACTGTAACTCCCCGTGACTGCAACTCCCCGTGACTGTAACTCCCCGTGACTGCAGCTCCCCGTGACTGTAACACCCCGTGACTGCAACTCTCCGTGACTGTAACTCTCCGTGGCTGCAACTCCCCGTGACTGTAACTCCCCGTGATTGCAACTCGCCGTGACTGTAACTCCCCATGACTGTAACTCCCCATGACTGCAACTCCCCATGACTGTAACTCCCTGTGACTGTAACTCCCCGTGACTGTAACTCCTCGTGACTGCAAGCATTTCCTCCTGGTTCTCCAGTTTCTTCCTACATTCCATACATGTGCAGTTAGGGATAGTAAGTTGCAGGTGTGCTCTTTTAGTGCCACAAATGTGTTCACACTTGTGGGCTCCCTATTTCAATTCTTGTTGATTTGATTTGATACAAATGACACACTTCACTGTGTGCTTTGTTGTATACGTGACAAATAAAGCTGATGTATTCTAAATCATGGAGCAGACATATAAATACTGTGTGCCGTGTACTTAATTTTGAATAATATTTGAGCAGTCTGTATAAATATTGTCTGATTAAGCATCCTTGTTTGTTTAAATAATTAATTGCAGTTTATTTGTACAAATACGTGAATTGCATACGTCATCGCACTACCATGTGATACATGCCTTGCTTAAAGTAAAGATGAAGTTAAACCTGCATTCTCAGTCTCCCGTATTTCCTTTGAATTAATTTAAAGTTTTCAGGTTACCAAACATAATGCTGAGACTACAAGAGCAGCTCAAAGGCTGGGAATTCTGCAGTGCGTGATTCAGATCCCAACAGCCCAAAACTTGGCACATTCCGTGAAGCACTCTTAAGGGCACACTTCTCTTGCCTGGATGAATGGAGCTGCATCAACTTTCAGCAAGTTCAGTGATCTGCAGAATAAAGCAGCAGGCTTGATTGTACCCCATTCTAACTATTTATTCCTTTCATCACCAGTGGGTGCTCAATGGTTCTACTTCTTAATATTAATGCAAATCACACTGCTGAGTCTTCCAGGCGCCTCTCTGCTACTCATCTCTAATCAGCAAGCTCCTTCACCAAGATGGATGAGGGCTAGAGATACTGTATAAAGGGACACCACTGCCTGCAGATTATTCTCCAAGTGACACACCCTGATTACAAGAAAATATATACTTGGTCCTTCCCCATCACAGGGGAAGTAACTCCAGGATCTGCCAATCCCACAGTGCTGTCTGCCTTCACCAGAAGGTACTCAGCACCTTCTCAAGGCCAACTAGAATTGAGCTATAAATAGTTTTCTTGCCAGTGACACACAGAGCTTTCAGCAAAAAAATGAGTGATTTTAAAGGAACCACAATTGACCCAGAATGAAAATTTTATATGAGCAAGCTTATACAATAAGAACTTCAGCCCAGTTACCAAAATCTTTCAAAATTTCTTCACTCCCACTATTTCATTTTTAAAGTTGTATTTATTAAAATCTTGCCTGCCCTTGCCAACATTTTCACATTTATGTTTCATATCTTTGAATTACATAAAAAGGAGGTGTGAAAATGGGAGAAGTGTGTTTTCCCATCATATTCACATAGGAAATAAATATTAGTTTGTTTTTGATTGTCGGTGCAAAAGAGGTCATTTGCAATCTGTACCATTAATTCATTGGAATTTTATAGATCTAATCTGTGAAGTGCAGGCACGAATATTTGTATGAGCATTTAATTTAAGTCCATTTTGAAAGGCAATTGAATTTTACTAGCAGTTGGCTTTAGAATGAACCCTGATCATTAAGCAAGCTGCTTGCTATTCTTGCATTAGTAACATATTAATGAATCATAATTTTAAAACTTCAAATAATTATGTAAATACCAAGAACTTTGTTAAATCATATCTTTTGCATCAAGCTTCTGTCCTCTAGTCAACATGCTAAACTTCACAGTGCCCTGCACTTTCTATTCTCTGGAAGCCCAGAGAACATGCCACCAACATACTGAGGAACCTGTAAACTTCTTCATCTTAGCAACACACTAAATGCTGGAGGAATTCAGCAGGCTAGACAGCATCTATGGAAAAGAGTACAGTTGATATTTCAGGCCGACAGCCTTCGACAGGAAAACCCTTTGACAGGACTACACGGCAACAGTTTGCTCTCCATGTCATACTACCCAGGCTTGCTCAGACTAGGACGCAATATCCATGGTCAACTCTGACTGACGGAGGCCCTCACTCACTCACTCGTCTTTCATACCCTCTGGATGAAATGAAAGTAGCTGACTATTTGGGGGTGGGCTGGAGGGTAACAAATAATGGGCAGCTGATGCAATAATCCTGTTTTAATGCCAGTCGTAAGTATGAATGCATAGCCACACTTATCAACATATTTCAGAATTTAACAAGCATCAAAACCATAAAAAACAGTAGCCTAGAAACTACATAAAACCCGGAAAGGCACATTAATCTGATAATGCAGAGCATTATGAATTATCATTATCATTAAATTGGACAGCAAAGATTTTGCTTCCTGAATAATTTTGGATGTATCTTTTGGATTTTGGGCTGCTGATAATGAAAATCACTATGAAGTTACCCTATCAAACTCCAGAAAAACGGCAGTATTTGTTATTTCAATTCATAATTCAAATCAGAATACTTGATGCCAAGATTAAGGAAAGCATTTTTGTTGGTCCACAAATCAAACAGCTCATCAATGACAGGCAATTTGGAGAACTTCTAGTGGGACCGGAGATAATCACATGGAAGGCATTCAAGGATGTTGCTGAAAATTTTCTTGGCAATTCCAGAGCACCAAACTATATGCACTTGGTTGAAAACATGCTTCAAGGATACAAAACCATGAAGTGCAACACGTCACTAAAGATTCATTTTCTGCATTCCCATTTAGACTTCTTCCCTGCAAGTCTTAGCGCTGTCGGTGACAAGCACGGTGAAAGGTTTCACCAGGACATTGCGGTCATGGAGAAATGGTATCAGGGCAACTGGATTCATCAACGCTGGCTGATCATTACTCAGCTGGACATTAAAATATAAGTAAAATATTCCTGTACAACTGCAGTTCTGATATCCTCAGTATTAGTTATTTACTCAGTCTTGCATTTGAAAATATCAGATATAGAACATAGAACAGAGAGCACCACTGTCTTTGGCCCACAATGTTACTCCAGGATCAACCTAATCCTTCCCTCTGGCAAAGCCCTCCATTTTTCTTACATCTATGTGCTATCTAAGAATTTCTTAAATATCCCTATTACGTATGCTTCTACCACCACCCCTGGCAGTGTGTTCCACACACCCACCACTCTCAGTTAAAAAAACTACCTCTGACATCCCCCATTTACCATTCTCCAATCACCTTAAAATTATGCTCTCTCATATTAGCCATTGCCACTCTGGGAAAAAGGCACTGGGTGTCCATTCTGTCTAAGTCTCTTGTCATCTCATACACCTCATCTCCTTCACTTCAAAGGGAAAAGCCCCAGCTTGCTCAGCCTTTCCTCATAAAGCATGCTGTCTCATCCAGGAAGAATCCTGGAAAATCTTCTCTGCACCCTCTCTAAAGTTCCCACATACTTCCTATAATGAGGTGAGCACAATTGAATGCAATACTCCGTGTGGTGTAACTAGAAATGTATAGAGCTGCATCATTACCTCACAGTTCTTGAATTCAATCCCTGACTAATGAAGGCCAACATATCATACGCCTTCTTAACCAACCTATCAAGTTGCACAGCATCTTTGAGGGATCTATGATGTGGATCCCAAAATCCCTCTGTTCCTTCACAGCTAAAAATCTTACCATTAACCTTGAATCTGACTTCAAGTTTAACCTTTGTAAGTGCATCACACTTTTCCAAATTGAACTCCAACCTGGGACTTTTCCTCCTTGGGTTAGGTTTTCCAAAGTTCTCTCAGCTTCTGATTCTGATTCTAAATCTGGTTCTGATTCTGATTTTACGGATTACTGGTAAAATTGATGTTGCTGTAAATGAGAAAGCAATTTCTCCTGGCTGGTGCCATACTTGAATTTTGTGGTTGTTGGATGCTAGTTAACACAGATCTACTCCTTTCCCCAAGAATATCTTTATCCATTTACAGGGAGACATTAATCTGACTATTGCAATTTCAAGGGAACATAATTAGATTTAAGTTTCTCTTCTGGGGCACATAACCTAGTGATTTGGATGTGCCTTCCTATTTCCTCATCATCATTGGTTTCAAAGCCTGGAACAGCCAATCCAGCACCATGCTGGATGCATGTGCTTCACCATGGGTATAAAAGAACTACCATCACCTTCTCGAAGCAATCATACTGGATTATAGATATAGCCATGCCAGATACCCATGTCTGAGAACAATTAACAATGGGCCAGCGAGTATTCTTTCTGGCTTACTCCCTGCACTAACCACCACCTTGGTCACATTGACTTAATTTGTAACCACAGGAGTAACTATTCTGCCACAGTTGTCCTACAGTAGGGGGCAGGCTGCAAACAGCCCCAAGTGGTGTTTCCTGAAGCCCCGCTGCCCTAATACACTACTGACTGCTCTTAAAGACCTTGGAAGTGTTCATAAAATGTACTAATGATCAGAAATATTCCAAATAGATTGAAGTAACCAAAACAGATTGAAAATAATAAAAGAAAAAAAATACTTAAAGCATATTCATAGTATGTGCCAAAAATAAATTTGATTTGTGATTATGATTTATGATTATGAGGACACGCAGTCCCCTTTTATTGTCATTTAGTAATGCATGCATTAAGAAATGATAAAAATGTTTTTCCAGAATGATATCACGAAAAACACATGACAAACCGACTTAAGAACTAACAAAAACCACATAATTATAACATATAGTTACAACAGTGCAAAGCAATACTGTAATTTGATAAGAACAGACCATGGCACCGTAAAAGTCTCAAAGTCTCTCAAAGTCCCATCATCCCACGCAGATGGTAAACTCCCAGCGCCGCCAACTTGCCAATGCTGCATCCCAGAAGCATCGGAGCACAGTCCGATTCTGAGTCCGTCCGAAAACTCCAAGCCTCCGACCACCTCCCGACACCGATGCACCGAGCACCATCTCTGCCGAGCGTTTTGACTCCGGCCCCGGCAACAGGCGATATGCAAAGCCGAGGATTTGGGGCCTACGTTTCCGGAGATTCTCGATCGCACAGTAGCAGCGGCAGCGAAGCAGGCATTTCAGAAGTTACTCCAGATGTTCCTCTGCGCTTTCACGGCTGTCCCCATCAAATCCGGATTGATGCACGGCGCGTGCAATGCGTTGTGCCGCCATCTTCTCCTTCCTCCTCTAAGAAACTAAGATTAAGAAAAATAAAGAAAAAAAAGACACATTTGTTACCTTCATTTGTATTTCTAATCAAGGTCAGCAGCCCCCTTCAAATGAAGGGTTGCACCCGTGACAGTGCTACAAAATGCCACTCAGCTCAGCGTGTTTGCACTGAACTCAGCATGTGGGTGTCTAATCCCTACACTGCAATGCACCAGTGCAGAAGTCAAAGACATATTATCCCACACAAAACAGTTCATATGCAGTCACTAGCAAATGATGAGTATATTTTGGGCGAACAGTTGCTTTTGTAATATGACCCTAATCTACCAAGACAGACAAAGCTCTGCTTCAGCATTCTGATCCTCAATTATACTGGTGACTAATTTGCCCCATGATATCCCTATTAATATTAACATGTGCATAAACTAGTTCTACCTACAAATATCTTTCCATTTTGTCGTGACCTTAAAGTACAAAAGGCTTGCTGAGTTGTCTCAAATGTTCAGATGCAAGTGAGATCATGAGGAAACTTAGTTTGGATATTTTTGAAATTTACCTCACTGCAAAATCTTTGATATGACACCATATCATTGGTAAACTGTTATGATCCATTTTATTGTGGAATTTAGGGAATGTAAAATCAGAACTGCTGCGTTACGTAGCCAACAAATTGATGTAGAAGCTATTTGTGTTGATTTCCTGCTTAAAATATGGAAGCAGAGTTTGCAGCAATAATCTGAACCTGTCACTCGAACTCAATGATTCAACATATTACATGGAACATGAGTTCATTCGTCTATTAATTAAGATGTTGCATCTCCTTAACAAGTACTTGTGTGTGGGATTCAAAGGTTTCAAACGTTTCAAAGGTACATTTAATGTCAGAGAAATGTATACAATATACATCCTGAAATTCTTTTTCTTCACAAACATCCACGAAAACAGAAGAGTGCCCCAAAGAATCAATGTCAGTTAAAATGTTAGAACTCCAAAGCTCCACCTCCCAGCTCCCCCTTCCCACGCGTAAGCAGCAGCAAAGCAATGATCCCCCCTTCCCCACCAGCAAAAAAAGCATCGGCACCCCCCACCGAGCACTCAAGCATGCAGCAAAGCATCAATAAAGACCCAGACTTGCAGTACCCCAAAGACAACTCATTCACCCGGTAATTCGACATACCATAGATTCTATCTCTCCCTAATAAGGGAGAAAGAGATGTCTCCATTTCACAGTGAGAGGGAAGACATAACAAACAACTCACTGATTTATGATGTTAAAAGTCTGTTACGTCGTTTCTTCCGAGTTCTGTGTCCAAATAACTCGGGCCTCAGGGCACACAGTCAGCAGCCAGCTTGCTGCTTTCGATCTTCCATCTCCCACGACACACCGATTCACTGCGGCAGCACCAACCTTGAGTCCACCCCCCTCCAGAGCCACAAAATCCCAAAACTCTGAAGGAGCACTAATCTTCTAGGCTGTGTCCTTGGTATATCGAATAACCGCCAGCCGTGAGACCCCGAAAGCAGGTCCCATTCTCGCAAAGAACCGAAGTCAGTATGTAACTCCAGGTCAGGGTCTTCAAAAGAATTCTGAAATGGAAAAATAGAGATATTAAAGATAGAAATAGAGCTTTTTCCAAAGATGCAAACAAGCAAGTTGCCGTTAGGCACCATCATACTCCTAAGCACCATTCCCAGTAAATGATTTTTCACAAGATCAGTTTCTGGTTGGATTACTTATCAATTAGAATGACATTATAGACTCATAGAGTCATAGAGATATACAGCACAGAAACAGGCCCTTCAGCCCATTTTAGTCCATGCTGAAATTATTTAAACTGCCTCTTTCCCATCGACCTGCACCAGGACCATAAGACCGTAAGACATAGAAGCAGAATTAGACCACTCAGCACATCGAGTCCACTCTGCCATTTCATCATGAGTGATCCCAGATCTCATTCAACCCCATACACCTGCCCTCTCACCATATCCCTTGATACCCCGACCAATCTGGAATCTATCAACTTCCGCTTTGAATACACCCATGGATTTGGCCTCCACCACAGTCTGTGACAGAGCTTTCCACAGATTCGCCACTCTTTGGCAAAAAAAAATGCTCCTTACTTCTGTTCCAAAAGGTCATCACTCAGTTTTGAGGCTGTACCCTTTCATTCTGGATACCCCCACCATAGGAAACATTCTCTCCACATCCACCCCATCTAGACCTTTCAACGATTGGTAGGTTTCAATGAGTTCCCCACTCATTCTTCTAAATTCCAGTGAGTACAGGCCCAAAGCTGCCAAATACTCCTCATATGCTAACCCCTTCATTCCTAGAATCTCACTCTCATGACCCTCCTCTGGACTCTCTCCAATGACAACTCATCTTTTCTGAGATAAAGGTCCAAAACTATTGACGATACTCCAAGTGCGGCCTGACTAGTGTCTTGTAAAGCTTCAACATTATTTTCTTGTTCTTATATTCTATTCCTCTTGAAATAAATGCCAACATTGCATTTGCCTTCTTTACCACAGACTCAATCTGTGAATTAACTTTCTGAGAGTCTTGCATGAGGAATCCTGAGTCCCTTTGCACCTCTGATGTTTAATCTTCTCCCCATTTAGATAATAGTCTGCACTATTGTTCCTTTCACCAAAACACATTATCATATACTTATCAACACTGTATTCCAACTGCCACTTTTTTGCACATTCTTTTAATTTGTCTAAGTCCTGCTGTAATCACATTGCTTCCTCAGCACTACCTACTACTCTACCTATTTTTATATCATCTGCAAACTTTGCCACAAAGCCCCCACTTCTACTATCTAAATCATTGACAAGCAATGTGAAAAGTAGCAGTCCCAATGCTGACCTCTGAGGAACACTACTAGTCACGAACAGCTAACTGGAAAAGGCCTCCTTTATTTCCACTCGCTGCCTCTTGCTTGTCGGTGATTCTTTTATCCATATCAGTATCTTTCCTACAACAGCATAGGATTTTATCTTGTTAAGCAGACTCATGTGAGGCACCCTATCAAATGCCTTCTGAAAATCTAAGTAAATTACATCCACTGACTCTCCTTTGTCCAACCTGATAGTTACATCCACAAAGAATTCTAAAAGATTGGTTTTAGACAAGATTTCCCTTCACAGAAACCACGCTGATTTGATTTAATTTATCTTTAGTCTCCAGGTACCTCAAAAACTTGTACTTAATAATGGACTCCAACACTTTCCCAACCACTGAGGTTGGGCTAACTCACCTATAATTTTTTCTCTTTTGTCTTCCACCCTTCTTAAAGAGTGGACTGACATTTGCAATTTTCCAGTCCTCTGGGACCATGCCAGAATCAAATGATTCTTGAAAGATCATGACCAATGCATCTGTTATCTCTTCAGCAACCTCTTTCAGGACTCGGGGATGTAGTCCATCTGGTCCAGGTGGCTTATCCACCTTAAGACTTCCAGTTTCCCTAGTACTTTTTCCTTTGTAATAACAATGACACTCACAGATCTCTACAGCTAGTGGCTTCTACAGTAAAGACTAAAGCAAAGTACCCATTAAGTTTATCTGCCATTTCTTTGTCCACCATTACTACCTCATCAGCATTACTTTCTAGTAGTCCAATATCAACTCTCACCACCCTTCTATTCTTTATATAATTGAAAAAAAATTTTTAGTATCCTACTTTATATTATCAGCTAGTTTGCCCTCATATTTCATCTTTTCCCTTCTTATAGTTTTTTTAGTTGCCTTTTGTTGGATTTTAAAAGCTTCCTAAACATCCAACTTCCCACTCACTCTTGCACCCTTATATGCCCTTTCCTTGGCTTTTATACAGTCCTTAACTTCCTTTGTCAGCCATGGTTGCCTACCCCTGCCATTTCAGAACAACTTCTGTGTAACGTATCTATCCTGTGCCTTGCGATTGATTCCCAGAAACTTCAGCTGCCTCAGTTCTGCCATCATCACCACCAGTATCCCCCTCCAATCCACTTGGACAAGCTCCCCTCTCATGCCTCTGTAATTCCCTTTATTCCATTGTGATATTGATACATGTGACTTAGGCTTCCCCCTCTCAAATTGCAGTAGGAATTCAATCATATTATGATTGAGGCAATAACCCTCTACACCCCTACTATCATTGTACCTTTACAAACTTCTTTTGAAATTGAGCTCGCATGCACCACTTCTGCTGGCAATTCATTCCTCACTCTCACAATTCTCTGAGTGAAGAAGTTTCTCCTCATGATCCCCTTAAACTTCTCACCTTTCACCCTTAACCTATGACCTCTGGTTGTAGTGCCACCAAACCTCAATGAAAAAAGCCTGTATGAATTTACCCTATCTAGATCCTTTATAGTTTTGTATACCTCTATCAAATCGTCTCTCAATCTCCTATGTTCTAAAGATTACAATCGTAACCTATTCAACCTTTTCTTATAACTCAGGTCCTCCAGACCCGGCAATATTCTTGTAAACTTTCTCTGCACTCATTCAACCTTACTTACATTTTTTCTGTAGGTAGGTGACCAAAACTGCACATGATACTCCAAATTAGGCCTCACCAATGAGAGGCCTCATCACTTTAGAAAGTCTTACAAAGAAGGCTTGAAGGAGACAGAGTTGTGTTCTTGAAGCTGGTTGTTTGCAACTCCATGTATTAGAATACATTACATCATTTATTTAGAAGATACAGCATCGTAACAGGCACTTCTGACCCATTGAGCCTGTGCTGCCCAGTTACACCCATGTAAACAATTAACCGAACACATACGTATTTTGAATGTGGAAGTAAACCGGAGCACCTGGAGGAAACCATGTGGCCATGGGGAGAAGGTACAAACTCCTGGAATTGAACCAGGGTCACGGGCTAACTGCTATGCTAATGTTGCCCTTTCCAAAGTTGTTTTGCACTTTCAATGTGTGATAGAAGAATATCATAGAACATAGAACATTACAGCATAACACAGGCCCTTCGGCCCACAATGTTGTGCTGACCTTTTAACCCGTTCTATGATCAATCTAACCCTTCCATCCAAAATAGCCTTCCGTTTTTCTATGTGCCTGGAGAGGATCTCGGGAGAATGGGAGAAAGGTATATGCTCCCAGGGATGGCCAGAAAAAGGGGCAGAGACAGATTTCACTTTGAGTCCTCTGTATGGACTTGCTAAATAACAGGGAGCTGGAAACGAGCACGTCCTCAGCCTTCAGATTTGCAGTACTTTCTCTAATACTTACTGAACGTGTCAGGCCAAATTGAACAAATGCCACAATAAAATAATATAAATGAAAACATTGCTAATAATGTAACACAGTGTTAGCTGAAATTACTGAAGACATGAAACCAAATTATGCAACTGTGGCACCGTCTGCTATGACAATTCGATTGCACAGGAATGTAATTGTCACACGCACCAAGTTACAGTGAAAAGCTTTCCTTGCATAGTGTTCATCTAGATCAGATCATTACACGGTGCATTGAAGAAGAACAAGGTAAAACAATGGAATGTTTGTAATAGGCGTAACAGGGAGCAGTCTGCATTGAGTCTCCCAGCACCAGCACCAACCCCGCCATCAGAAGTATCCACATGAGGTGTTGCCTGAAGCCAACGTCTATCATCGAAGATCCTTGTACTCCATGCTTTCTCCTCACGGCTCTGATCAAGCAGGAGGTGCAGGATTCTGAAGTCCCACACCACCAGGTTCAAGAACAGTCACTTTCCTTCAGCCACTCGGTTCTTGAACCAAGCTGCAGAACCCAAGCACTACCTCAGTACTGACACTCTGACCACTTTGCTACAACGGATTTTAGTTCCAACTGTATTCTTTCTTGTTTACTGTTATATAACCTATGTTCAATTTATGTTTTCCTTAGGAATCTTATGCATTTGTTGCTATGTGCCGAAGTGTTTCATTGCACTTGCACATATCTATGTTCTCCTTATGACAATAAACTTGACTTTGACTAAAGTGACAGCTATATTCTGTAACTTAGACAGATTCAACCCTTAACTTTAACTCATGGCATATACCACATACACCTCTCTCCTACTAAATTCTGCCCTCTGATATTTTGGCAAGCTTTTTATTAAATCAAAACATTACTTATTTGTTAATTCTGAATTATTTCAGACAGAATTCACTTTGGCAATCACTTAAAATATGGTCACGAACAAAAGAAAATCGGCAGATGCTGGAAATCCAAGCAACACACACAAAATGCTGGAGGAACTCAGCAGGCCAGGCAGCATCTATGGAAAAGAGCACAGTCGATGTTTCGGGCTGAGACCCTTCGGCAGGACTTAAAATATGTTGCAGTCTTGTTGACAGCTTCCTGCAAGTTGCAAACATCTTCTGAGCGCCCCCACCCCACTTTATAATTCAAAATTTACACAAAATACAACTTTCTCTTTTGATCTTGTATCAGTTGTAGGACTATGGACAGTCCAGCAGGAGAATCTTTGTAGTGCACCCATTAGCAGAATAAAAGTAGTTTGATGGTAGAAGGGAGGGGAATATCAGATTTCAAAACGATTATTGATGGGATTTCCCCCTAGTGTTTAAGGTTCAAGATTCAAGTTTTAAGTTTGTTTATTATTATTCTTCAGTGCACGTTTAAAGGAGAATGAAATGATTGTCACTCCGATCTGATGCAGCATAAAAAAAACAAAATCATTAGAAAAACATGATAAAAAATACAAAAAGCACAATAAATATAAAAGCAATCCTATAAAATGCACAGGTAACATTTGAGTGTGGCCGTATACATAAGATGAGCTTATATACATAGACTGTATGAACATTAAGTAACACTATCTGCAGGAGTACACGCAATGACCACTGTATTATGTAACTCCTGGATTGAATAAATTGATCACTAAGTGTATGTTTGTGGTGTTCTGCTGGTGTAGCTGATCTACTTTAAGGTTTGATGTGTTGTGCATTCAATGATGCTCTTCTACACACCACTGTTGTAAGGCATAGTTATTTGAGTTATTTGAGTTATTGGTGCCTTCCTCTTCAGCTTGAACCAAACTGGCCGTTCTCCTTTGCCATTAACAAGGCACTTGCGCCCACAGAACTGTCACCCACTAGATGTTTTTTTGTTTCTCACAGAATTTCTGTAAACTTTAGAGACTGTTGTGCATGAAAACCCCAGGATCGGCAGCAACAAACAATCATTTCATGGTCAAAGTCGCAAAGTTTCTTTCCAATTCTGAAGTTTGGTCTGAATAACAACTTGACGGTTTGAACATGTCTGCATGCTTTTATGCATTGAGTTGCTGCTACATGATTGGCTGATTAGATATTTGCATTAGCAAGCATGTATTAATGCGTACCTAATAAAGTGGCCACTGAGTGTATCCCTGCATCAGGTGACTCTGACAGGTAATGATGAAGTGACACCTGACAAGAGGAACTCTTCTAGGTAGTAGCAGGGCATATGAGGAGCTGGTGAGATTTCTTGACTGCAGAAGATGTGTTCTGGGATCAGGAGAGGTTGTGTGAGATGTGTGCTCTCACAAATTTGAAACTGCTTGCAGTTTCCACTGCTGTACCTTCAACGTAAAGAGAGGAGTGAGAGATATGAGTTCTCCTGAAGTTGGTAACATGTCCTTTGTCTTGTTGACATTAAGGAAGGGGTAATCTTCCTTCCACCAGGCCTCAATCTCTTCCAGCTCCTCTCTATAGACCATCTCATCATTGGTGGTGATGAACCCCACTACTGTCATGCCATTGGTGAATTTTTGTGTGAGCAGAGTGCATGGCGGTGGGCTCACTGCCCTAGGGAGCACCCATGTTAAGGATGACGGGGAAGGAGGAGTGGTTGTACATTCTAACTATCAGGAAGTCTAACAGAGAGTTGCACTAATAGTGTATTTAGGCCGAGGAGTAGGAGTTTGTTCACCAAGGTCTACGGGACAATAGTGTTGAATGCCAAACTAAAATCCAGAAACAGCAATCTGACGTAAGTGTCCTTGTTTTCAAGGTGTGTCAGTGCCTGATGCTTGATAGATTATATGACATCTGTTGTGGAGTGGTTCTGTCAGTAAACATATTGGTGAGTGTCTGGTGTTCATGGAGTTTTTGATGTGTGCCATTATCAGCCATTCAAAGCACTTCAGGATGATCAGGGTCAGTGCCACAGGGTGGTAGTCATTTTGTTCTGAAGTTGTTATGTTCTTTGGCACAACAGTAATGGTGGCTGATTTGAAGCATGTGGTGACAGCAGCCTGAATAAGTGACATGTCAGAGATGTCTGTGAAGATGTCAGTAAGCTGGAGGGCACACTCACTGAATGCTCAGCCTAGAATGATGTCTGGGCCAGAACCTTCTGGAGACTGCTTCGCACATCTGCTGCTGTGACAGACGGTGGCTGTTCACCTGAAGGATGGTGGCTTTTGTGGCTGACATTGTGTTGCATGCCTCGAAACAGTTGTTTAGAGCAGGGGGGAGGGAGGCACTACTGGTACGATTGATGCCATTTTTCCTCATCTGGTCAGTACCCTGATGCCCAGCCACATACACTGGGGATTTTCAGACAGAGGTTCCTGAATTTTTTGTGTATAGGTTTTCTTTGCCCTCTTGATGGCTGAAATGAGATTCCTCCTGACCACTCTGAGAGCTGTCCTGTCACCATGCCTGAAGGTAACATCCCAGGCTTTTAACAGTGAGCACAACTCTGCATTCAGATAGGGCTTCTGGATGGGCCAAGAGGTGACCCTCCTTGAGGTACTGACATTGTCTAAACACTTGCAGATGTAGCCAGTGATAAACGAGACCTACTCTTTAGGGTCTGTGTCCTCTCCATTTGTGGTGGCCTTCTTGAACACCTGCCAGTTAATCTGTTCAAAACAGTCCTGAAGCATACAGATTGCTTGGTTAGGCCATACATTAATGGTGCTTGTGACTGGTTCCTCGATTTCCAGTAGTGGTTGGTATGCTAGGAGTAACACATGGAGATGTGGTCAGAGAGGCAAAAATGAGGGTGTCGGGTGGCTTTGCAAGTACCACATCTGTACATATAAACATGGTACAGTCTGTTTCCTCCCTTGGTAGTCATGGTGATGAGTTGGTGGAATTTGGGTAAACTATTCCGCAGGTTAATATGATTGAAAACTCCTACAGTTATGAAGAGACTGGCCAGATGTTTGTTTTGTAGCGAGCTGATGGTATTGTAAAACTCTCTCTGTACATTCTTTCCATTTTCAAATGGCTGTTGAGGATAGCCACTGCTATTTTACCTTACATGATGTGGCTTGTAACTTATCACTTAATAAGGATTCAGATGGAAAGCTTGCATTGATAAAGAAACATTCTCCAAATTCTCCTTTCATTTATCCAACAGGGTGATTGAAAAGTTTAGAACTGGCAAAGGGTTCCTCACTGCAATCTGGGTTTAGAATTCAATCAACTTTGGTCCACTAAGTCTGAATTCAGCCTATTTCCCCTTGCTCCACAGCAAGGGGCATGAATGAGGGAATCCTTCTATTATCCTAAAAACTTCCATCAGCTGTGCTCCCTATGGTGAACTTATTGGCATGAGTTTCTTTGAAGATGTTAATTAAGTCCTGAACAGTAATGCAGATGAACACCACTTTTCCCAAAGGGGTAAACTGCATTTTTGAACATTCTGATCTGTTCTCTTGAGAGAAGGAAACAACAATTAACTTTATCTCTTTAACACTTCCTACATCTTCCATCTGCTTTCAAAACAAACAGCATCACTCTAATTTTCTGCTGTCTCTAAAACATTTAGAGATGCAGGCTTCTAGTTGGGATCATGTTAAATCTTCTAATCCTGACTACTTGTAACACCACATTTATTTCAGTAGGAGAAGAGGACTCTATCATTGACAGCCCCAGAGCTAGTAGAACACTCCTGAGATTTTGGTTCTTACATGTTAATTTACCATGAATGTAGGGCAGATTTCATGGCATCTACAAAGTGTACTTATTTTAGTGACTACAAGGCCCAGCATTTTTTACTGGAGTTGTAAATTGACAATAGTACATTTACATTGACTGGATTGAAAAGGTAACACCTACAGAGAGATTAATAACTACAAAGGGACAGAGACAATGCATCAACAGTGCTGCCATTTTGATTTGGTAAAGATTCAGTCCTCAACCTCAGCATCATCCCTGAACACAGAGAGGGCACTGAATCATCACAGTGTATCCTGCTGTAAACTTTGTATGGGTAATTGTGAGGAAGATAATCGGGCTTGGCTGTAACCTCACCCAAACCTTCCACATATTATTTTATCATGTGTAAAGAATGGCCATAAAATTACAGCTTGGGGAATTATTCCCCAGTGCTAGTTGCTGTCAAGGTTGGAATGAGGGACAAACAAAAACAAAATCGAATATATCAACACAAGGGCAAACAGAAATAAAAGAGAATGCAAAGTACAGTAATTCTGTAGCAAATTGAAGCTTCTGACAGGTCAGTTACCTTTTATGAGCTTTGCAAGCTTTGCAATGATCTTTGTAGTGTGTCATTACACATAGCCTTGTCTGAACTAATCTTCTTAAGTTATTTATGCCTCTCGCAACACATGTTTTTGGGCTAGCTCAGGAGAAACAGATGTGACAGCCTACAGAGGATAGAGAATTGAAATGAGTCACCACTGAGCTTTGCTTTGCTTGGTTCCTGCAGTTCTAAGATATGTGCCTGCCAGCCTCTTATTATATCAGCCCGCTTCATTTCACTTGCTATCATATTGCTCAGATAAAAGCCACAGGCTTTGGAACCCCCACAGCTACAGCTAGGCAAATTGCCACATTTATAATTTGCTTTTTTTTTTGTTACCAATGAGAGATCTTTTGCTGGGAGTTTCGGTCCAAAACACACAATCTGCAAGGGCTGTTGGTTTGTGACGGGCAGCAAAGGGGATTCATGACATGTAACAAATAGAGCATCCCGGCATTCTTTGCTGGAAGGGTTTCTCTGGCTACACGCACTTGCTCCAGAATGAAGTCTGATTTAACAGCTGCTAACATGCAAATGCACTCGATAGAATGCTAAACTGTAAACAGGAAGAAAATGCTATGCAGGAAAGAGCATTATTAACAAGCATAGAAGAATATTTGTAGGATTTCAAATCAAGAATGTATAACCTTAAAGGCTACCTTGCGAATAATGTAATCATAATTGAGCTTTATTGAGGTCTATGCTGAATGAAATTCCTCCATTTCAGTTTAATATTGTGACTCGTGTTTAAAGAATTTGTGATGTTGTGATTGGATCGCAGGGGAAGCAGTGAGGTACGGAATCCAGTGACTTGCAAGGCTAGGAACTAGAACTTACCCCCGCTCCCTCATCTCCATCGCCACCAAGTTCTCCTGGCTCAAGCAGTTTATCAATTTCCCACTCTGATCCCACAACAAATCCTCTGTTGTGAAAGGCAAACTCCCAAACAATCTTCAGCCTCAGCTCCTGTCAATGTCCTGCACTCTCACACCTCCTGATCATCTGCCCAGAAATGCCTGCAGACTTCCTGCCGTCACCCCAGCTAAAGATTTGCTGTTCCCATATCTAGCTGCTGCTCTAGTTATCCCACTGATCTCTAGTGCAAAACTCCACTGCCTGCCCTTGCTGTTTTCCAAATCTACCTTTCTGGAGCAGTTTCAAGTTCCTGGGTGTCAGGATCTCTGAGGACCTAACCTGGTCCCACTATATCGATGTAATTATAAAGAAGGCTATACTTCATTAGGAGTCTGAAGAGATTTTGTATGTCAACAAAAGCACTCAAAATCTTCTATAGAGCATTCTGACAGGCTGCATCACTGTCTGGTATGGGGGGGTGGTGGGGGCTACTGCACAGGACTGAAAGAAGCTGCAGAGGGTCATAAATTTAGTCAGCTCCATCTTGGGTACTAGTCTACAAAGTCCCCAGGACGCCTTCAAGGAGGGGTGTCTCAGAAAGGCAACATCCGTTATTAGGGACCTCCAGCACCCAGGGCATGCCCTTTTTTCACTGTTACCATCAGGTAGGAGGTACAGAAGCCTGAAGGCACACACTCAGCGATTCAGGAACAGCTTCTTCCCCTCTGCCATCCGATTCCTAAATGAACGTTGAACCTGTGAACACTACCTCACTTTTTAAATATATATTATTTCTGTTTTTGCATGATTTTGAATCTATTTAATATATGCATACTATTATTTATTTATTTACTTTTCTTCTATGAGGGGTGATTGATAAGTTTGTGGCCCAAGGTAGAAGGAGTCAATTTTAGAAAACATAGCACATTTATTTTTCAACATAGTCCCCTCCTACATAGTCCCTTCCTATGTAACAAGAGCATCTTGGACCTCCAAGTGGTCCACAGCACGAGTGATTAATAAGTTCATGGCCTAAGATAAAAGGAGATCAGTTACACAGCTCTTGTTACATGCACATGCAGTTCAACTCTTTGAGTGAAAATGCAGAAAGTTTGAAGTTAATAACTCATGTCCTTCTACATTGGGCCACAAACTTATCAATCACCCCTGCTGTGGACCACTTTCTGGAGGTCCAAGACGCTGACTTCTACAAAGAAGGGATCCGTATGCTCCACGACCACTAGACTAAGTGTGCAGGAAAAATAAATGTGCTAGGTTTTCTAAAACTGACTCCTTCTACCTTAGGCCACAAACTTATCAATCACCCCTCATATATTATGTATTGCATTGAACTACTGCTGTTAAGTTAACAAATTTCACGACACATGCCAGTGATAATAAACCTGACTCTGGTTCCTGACAAACCAAGACAACATCGAACATCCATAATAATAACCCTACTTGCTGGTCCAGTCAAATTCGCAGGTCTACTGTACACCCCAGTGACAATCCCGATAAAGGGCATGGACCCAAACATTGACAATCCCTCCCCTCCACAACCCCCACTCCCAGGATAATTCTCTGCCAACTGAGACATTGTCAATGTGCTGTTGATTGTGGTGTCTCCTCCAAATGCTTTCAATCAGCTGATAGGACGTCATTTCAGAAACTCGATTATAATGTGGGAAGGGAATCTCATTGCAAAAGTGACTAGATAAGCTACTTTTAGTTTCAGAGTTTTCAAAGTGGGATGCATTGGGTTAAAATCCCCTTTAACTGCTCAGATTCAAAATCTCACTTGTTTTGAGAAAAATATGCTCAATGTGTGGGGAAACAATGGGAAGCTTACAGAAAGTGGGGTAACTGCAAAACCTGTGGTATTAATGTCAAAATCGCTATCTGTTTCCAAAGTTGGAATTAATTTCTTTCTTTGTGAAATAAAACACTTTTTATAGTGCTATTGCATCCATTTTTAGCTGGTTCTCCACAAGACATGGAAGTAGTTTTAGTTGCCATGGTACTGTCTGATGTATCTTACATGTGAATGCTTTTCTGTGATGATTGTACAACCTGACAGTACTCTACGTTTCATTACTTATAAATCATCATGCCTCTTCTGAATTGGACTAAATTGTTTACATTGTGTTTGAGCAATACACCAGCTACCCTCGAGCCCACTCTTGTTTAGTAGAGATAGGTGTAGTGATTGATTGTTGAATTGTATGTTTTTCAGTGCTTTGTGCAGAAGTAACAGATCTTACAGTACTCCAGACTGAAAACAACAATGTGAATACAAGTCTTTAGAGGAATTGAGAGATTTGATATTGTTAGTGCTTCCTAAAATGAGCTAACTGTTTGTGAAAAGTCGGTTCTTTTTAGAAAATAGCACTAACAACAAATCACTCAATTTTTTAGAGGATCTGTATTCATAATGTTACACTCATGACCCTCATTTTGCAGGGGAATTGATGTAAAGTGACTAAAGCTACTAGGACTTGATGTTTCAATCCCTATGGTAAGTCGGCACTCTCGATGTTGGCAGTGGGTTTGGAGTGGTGACAAGGAGGGAGGGTAGGTACGTCATCAAGGTCATCAGGTGGGCACCCTCCTTCTTTGACATTTTGTTGATAAGCCCACGACATCTCCAGAGGGCTCAACGGTGCTACCTGGCGTCCCAGATACTCCCCTCTCAGTTCCATACCCTCCTGTCTTCATCTTGCTGCCCAGTTGTTGTCTTTCCTTTTAATCCAAATCCAATTGCTGCTTTCTTGTGCTGCATTTGACAAGGACTTGATTGCTTGTTGGAGGGAGTGACCCCTCACCCCTGTCTTCTTCAATAGACTGGTCGTAGATGTAGCAACGAATCCCCTGCATCCCACTTCTACAGGGAAAATCTTGGTCTTCCAGCCATTCTGGGCAGCTTCAGTTGCCAGATCAGAGTACTTGGTCTAAAGCTATCAGTGTTCAGGGTATAGACTGTGAATATGACAATAGTGCTTTGTTCCTGCACACTTTAAGATGGATATCCTGGCAGAACTCTCAGTGATTCAGTCTGGATCCATAGACAGTGTTCCCCTGCAGCCTTCTCCCACTGAAAGAAAATTCACCAATAGGCACCAAGACCTCACTTGGCAGGAGGAGAGAGGAGTCCTTCCAGTCAGATGCTTCCTATAAGATTGGAATATCACTCCCGTCATATACAGTCCAGGGGATGACTGTGATGGGGGAGGGAGGGGGAGGTCTGCTACCCACTTCTTTGCAGGCTGTAGCTTTGCTAAAAGGACACGGCGAATGATGAAAAGATCTTTGCCTCAGTTCACCTTGAGCAGCTGTGTAAGAGAGTACTTGCTAATTTATGAGCTGTTCAGGGACCACGCACGCAGACGGACATCAAATGCTGCTGGAAGATAATCAGTATTGTTCTGCCCAGAGCTTGTCAGTCTGATGCAGGAGACACAGGTTGCTAGAATCTGAAGCAACACTCAAAAAGCAGGGGGATCTTAATAGATCAGATACCATCTACGAAGGGAAATCAACATTTGACATTTTGGGTTGAGCCTCTTCATTGTGACGAATGAAGAGTCGCAAACTGAAATGTCGACTGTCCATTTCCATCCATAGATGTTTCCTGACTCACTGTCTTCCACCAGTTTTTTTTGTGTTGCTCCTGGATGCTGAAGTACATGCTGAGTGACACATTGAAGCCAACATGAGGTTTCTAAAGGGAAGGACTACAGTCTAAGGTGCTTTCATTACTGGACATCGAGAGGCTGTGTCTGGTCAGAAAGCCCCTCTAACAATGAAGAGTGTACCATGCCAGGGGGCCACATGAGTAGCAGTGGTGCAGTGTATATTAAAAAAAAGATCTGCTAGCACTGCTATAGAAACAACAATGCTGAATGTATAGACTGAAAGGTACTAAGAACATAAAAAGCCTTGCTTTGTGTTCTTTTGTTTTTTATGAAAAAAAGTTTATTTTTGAAATATAAAACCATCATTAAACTGCTATGAGTTTCAGGAATATATTAAGCAATCTTATAAGATGGACAGAAAATCTTACACTTTGTTACATCACGTATTTAGTTTTAAATAGTACATTAATTTGCAAACTATATATCAACATATCCGGTGTACTTGTAATAAGAAAGGTCTGCTCCTCGCTTTATTATGAGTGTGGCTGAAATAATTATAATTTCAATTTCATATTCCTTTCTTCCTGCAGTAATATTTCACCCCCTTGATAACCATCATCTATCGATCTGTATCTTAAAAATATTCAAATACTCTTTCCCAGAGCCAGAGAGTTCCACAGACTCACCGGCCTCCAAAAGAAACCTTTCAGCTAATCTTTGTTTTAAATGGGACATCCCTTAATTTTAAATAGTGAAGTATAGTTCTGCACTTACCCCACAAGGGGAAGCTTTCTCTCCACATCTACAGTGTTAAGACATCTTAATTGTTTCAATCAAATCCACTCTTACCTTTCTAAACTCCTACAGATATAATCCCAGCCTATACTTTTTTTAAAATAATAAACTGCCCATTTTAGGTACCAGTCTAGTAAATCTTCTCTGAATTGCTTCCAACTTGTTAACCTCTTTCCTTAAATAAGGAGACCAATTGTATACACATTATTTGAACCTAAATAATTCAGTTAATTTGGATATACTTCAAAATATAATATATTCTTATATTTACTTCTAAAAAAACATCATAAACATTTAGATTTCTTTATCATGTGCATGTTGCAATCTTGATTTTCCAACCTTTATAATGTTTAAGATATCCTTGGCTCTCTTTTTGTGCTTGCCTTCATGCAAGAGCTTATGAAGGACAGAGGAGTACGCAATACTGGAAGAGAACTTTGAAGGAGAGAATTTCTTCAAGATGGCCTTTCACATAAGTATTGCTAACTCTATTCAGCGCAATGTTAGCACCAAATCTGCAAGAGTTTGAAGAGGCCACCTGAGAAATGGACAACTTCATAATCTCTCCTCAGTCATCAGGGGAATGGGGAGCCACTTGGTGTATTTCAGAGATGCCATGAGCATGACTATCTCTGAGAAATGAGACAAACCTATATGGAATGCAATGTTTACCGAGGGGTCTCCCTGGTGTCATAAGACTTACCCTGACTGTTCTCTTTCAGTAGTCAGGTACCATCTTTGAGACTTATAATAGGATTTTAGTGCATCAAATGGTATAAAGATTAATTTCTTCAAAACTGGCGTAAAGGTGCTTGAAGTTCAAACATCAAACATGTAATAATACAAAGGCACAATTAATCCCTCTCCCCTGTAGGCTCTGGAGTTATTTACCGCAATGAAAAGTACTGCACAGACACTACCAATGTTGCCTCTGAAAAACACTTCAAATCCTCTGACACAACAGATGAAGCAACGGCTGTGTCCTCTCCCGGAACTTTATCCCAGTCTTGAGGCTCTGACAATACTCACAGCAATATCACAGCAAGATGTTCTCAAAGTCTCATTGAAAAAAGGCGGTATACTCATTGATTCATGGGAATCCCCATGACCAGGTCTGAAGGCACCTTATAATGAATTGTGTGACTTGAATCTGTCAAAAGAGACATGTGAAGGTGAAGTTCCAGCAGTGGATAGAGCATCAGCAACATCACAAATGGCAGAAGCTTCAGATCATACATGGCATTGACCCTCAGAACCTATAGAGCAGCAGCAGAAACCACCTTCTGGTTTAAGATGGTGCTACTGAGGACGAGTGACAACTTACTGGCAGTTCCCAAAGCAAGAAATGCAACTAAATATTTTATTCATAATACATTTTCTGCAAAAATTATAGTAAACCATCACCTCAAACAATGAAGAGCTGAGTGAAAGCGAGAATGGGTCAAGGCATGAGGGTGCAAGCAAGGTTGTAGTGAGATCGAGACATGTTTGAGGAGAAGTGGTCACAGCAAGGTCAAAACATGGTTGAGATGAGTCAGGGCATGCAAAGTAGAGAAAAGTTGGTGCAGAGGAATTCTGGAGCGCATCCACCTAAACCAGAAGTGAGGTTTGATCAATCTAAGCACTGGGCTGATTTAGAAGGGTATAGGGAAACACTAAAACATGATGGTGGGGTCCTGGTCCGGAGCGTATCGCTGCGACAGACCCGGGTCTTAGAGCAAGGAATGACCTGATGTTTGGATGATATAAACGCTGGGCCAAATCGATTGAGAAGGCAGGGTGTTGGGACCAGAGACGAGGGTCGGGCCGGTTCTGCTCACTGTTCCATGAAGTTTACTCTGCTCTTCACTGCACAGAGGCTGTGGACCATCTCCAACTGCTCCAGGCTTCATGTCTGTGGACTTACTTTCATACTGAAACCTGTTGCTTGCATGATTTCTTTTTCTCTCTCAGTGCATTGGGTGTTTGTTGGTCTTTTTTTTAAGGGTTCTCTTGGGTTTCTTGTTCTGTGGCGGCCTGTAAGGAAACAAATCTCAAGTTTGCATAATGTACAGATGCTTTGAAAATAAATGTACTTTGAACCTTGAGCTAGAAACAAGGCAGTTGCTTGTAATGTAGAATGAAGACAAATGTCTTGTAAGAGAATGAAGACAAATTTAAGAAATTACTGAAAAGGTATTAACTGATTTGTATGATGATGAGAGGCATTGATCGTGTAGATAGTCACAGTCTTTTCCCAGGGCTGAAATGGTTGCCACAAGAGGACACAGGTTTAAGGTGCTGGAAGTAGGTACAGAGGAGATGTCAGGGTTTTTTACGCAGAGAGTGGTGAGTGCGTGGAATGGGCTGCCAGCAACGGTGGTGGAGGCGGATGCGATAGGGTCATTTAAGAGACTTTTGGAAAGGTACATGCAGCTTAGAAAAATAGAGAGCTATGGGTAAACCTAGTAATTGCTAAGGTAGGGACATGTTTGGCACAACTTTGTGAGCCAAAGGGCCTGTATTGTGCTGTAGGTTTACTATGTTTCTGTGATTTGTTGCCTGTTATAATTCTTTCATATGATTGTTTCATTGCCTCCCTGATAACATCACATCACATCTAAACTAAAGCCTGACAACAAAAATTAGTTAAAAGGGGGAGCTCATGCCTCAGGAGTCTTTGTGTAAAAATCAATCTCTGGAGGCCAAAGAGAATTACCATTGGTTCATATCCCAAGTTTTGGAAAACATGATTCAAATAATTCATTTTTGCGCAGTGTGCTCCAAGATTAATTATGTAGGTTGAATTTTAATTTAGATAATTGCTATGTAGCCATCATTTTAATCTGACAATTTCTACTTGTAATTTATTTTGAATGCAAGAATATGTAATAAACATTAATGTGGTTATTTTTCCTAAAATGTACTTTGTAATAGGTTTCTTTTTTAATAGTTAGATCATAGATGTATTTCCTCATCTGTATGAAAAGTCAATTGAACCTCTAATGATAATATATTTGTAAAAAATTAAGTGGGCTTTGTTGATAAATGGCATGCTGAGGTTTCCATTGGAAATCAGCAGTATCCTGTCATTACCAAATGAGACTAACAGGCAAAATTGAATGAACTCATCCAAGGGAAGGGCTTGAATTAAAATAGCACAAGACCACTTAGAATGCAACAATTTAGAACAAATTTAAATGCAGTGAATCTCAGTTTGTTATTATTCATTGGTAACTACTGATTATTGTAAGTTGTAAATACATTCTCTTCATTTAAAGTACCATTCTGTATTTCACATTCTGAATTAAGGTTTGCAGAGGTCTAACTTTATTCTGACTAGAACTGAAGGAATTTAACATGTTAATTGCAATTTATTTGGAATGTCACTGTTTATTTTAAAATATCTGATGTTCTGGGAATTTAAAAAATTGCAATTATCCATTCTGGTTTTCCCATGAAAATGGTGCTCCTGAGAATTTTGTTCTACATGTGTCACTTTTGTGATGATGGTAAAGTAGTGATTTTTTTTTACCCACATATGCTGAAAACAAAAGTTGATCACAAATCAGAATTATGTGGAACATAGGAAGCTATGATGTTGATGCTGTTCCTTTAACATGCTGCTGTTACCCTTGTGGGACCAAAATATTCCTTTGACTTGGAAGGTTTAGTCTGAAGGTGCAATTGATCTTGGCAAGTCTGAAGTGTCAACCTGTAGGCGAGCAGAAACTGTGGCACCAGTATAACTCACTGCAAATTAAAAGGCAAACTGAATAAATGTCAAAATAGAAGTCAGTAAAAAGCAGCATCCCAGCACCAACTGTTTGGATTGGAAACATTGGTAGCTGCATTTAGGTACTGGATACTTTCTATTATTCATTCAGCGGATGGAGATTTTGATACAGCAAATAACATGATCAAAGCAGAGGAGAGGACAGAGAGCTCATGTAGGACTAAACATGAATGAACAAAGCCAGCCATATTCATAGAAATAAGACCAAATACTTAGACAATATTGAAAAATTTACAGTGGGTAATTGAAGTTCTATCTAGCAAAGTATTAAAAAAGAAATAGAGTAGCTGTTAACCGGTTCAAACCATCTTTGTCAGAAATTATGACAAACCACCATTATCAGAGGCAACTCTGTTGGAGTTGTCAAAGACTACTCTCTGAGGTAAAATCATTCCCAAACTACTACCATAGCTGGATAGCATGCTGCAGGAAGCCCAATAATGCACAATCGCCATGGAACTGTATTGCCACCGGATACTCATACCTTCACAAACAAGAGAAAATCTGCAGATGCTGGAAATCCAAACAACACACAACAAAATGCTGGAAGATCTCAACAGGCCAAACAGCATCTATGGGAAAAAAGTACAATCAAAGTTTCAGGCTGAGTTCCTCCCACATTTTGTGTGTGTTTCTCCTTCCTCTTGTCTGCCAGAGCAACTTCATGCCTTCTTTTAGCCTTCCCGATTTCTTTCTAAAGTATTCTCTTGCATTTCTTATACTCCATAAGCAACTCAATTGTTTCTACTTGCCTATACCTACTATGCACCTCCTTTTTCTCTTCACCAGAATATCTCTTGGAAAATCAAGGTTCCCTATAAATTATCTTTACCTTTTATTCTGACAGGTAAGTCTTGTATTCTCAAAGTTTTGTTTTTGAAGGCCTCCCATTTTCCAAGTACATCTTTACCAGAAAATAGCCTGTCCCAAACCACACTTGCCAGATAATTTCTGATACCATCACAATTGGCCTTTCTCCAATTTAGAATCTCAACCCACAGACCAGAACAATCTTTTTGCATATTACCTTGAAAATAATGGCGGGGTTGTGGTCTTTGGTTTCAAAGTGTTCCCCTACACAAACTTCTGTCACCTGCCCTGTCTGATTCCCTAATAGCAGATTCAATATTGCACACTCTGATGAAAAGTCTTCTACTCTGTTCCATTTTTTAACCTATACTACTTTATCTGCTAGTTGTTTCCAGCATTTTCTGTTTTTATTTCAGATATTCAGCATCTGCGATCCTTAATAGTTTCACTTGAATTGCTGCAAGCCACAAGGTTGTCATCTGTGCTGAAGGAGTTGAATGAGCACAAGTTAAATGAGCATCATTGTATTGACAGCAATTTCAGGCAATGTCTAATTTAGCTCCCAAAGAAATTTTCACCTTGTGTGTGGGAATAACAGGTTAACACAATCTATAGCCCAGCCTCTGTCCCATAATCCTACAATATGACTACCATCATAAATACATTTAACTGCTTTTGAAAAGCTTGTAAAATATGATTCCATGGCCCTTTCAGATGGGATCTCTTCCACGTGGAAGTAACTCTTATTTTTGTCTTCAGCTCTTTTCCCACTTATTTTTGTGCTCACGATTATTGAGATAGACTTGAACCAAGAATCCTCTGCTTTCACAATAAGAATGCTACCAGATGTTACCCTCAGTAGCTGACCGCACCGAGTCTACCATTCCAGGGCATATCTCAGGACAGATTTTTTACAAGTGATATCCTTTACCTACAGAACTTAAAAAGTGTTAAATGAGGAGCAGACTCTCTGAACACAATAATTTCTGTAATGTAGTGAGATCATATTATGAAATCCAGAAAGCAATTAACTAGAGTGGTGTAATGAGATTAGTGCAGTTCAATGCATATTCAGGAATTCTGCTTGATTAACTTGGAGTGCTTAAAATGAACAATAGAAAATTTTCCTTCAAGCTCCTGATTCCCACAGTACTTTTTTTTGCATAAAATGTTTCTAGCATTATAAACAGGAATTAATGAAAACACTCAGTAGTCAAGCAGCATCTGTAGGAGGGGGGAAAAAACAAAGTTAAAGTGTTGGATTGCTTATCTTTTAACAGGGCTTACACTACTTTGAAATATTATTGAAAGAAATTGATTTTTCTTTCTCTGTTACACAGATCTTGGATCAGGAAAACAAATACCAGCTGGTACTTGGCAACATTATAAATAAATACTGACACCACAGTCCAAGTTCTCCACTAATACTTTCAGTGCTACATTTCCAGGGCAGGATATTGTACTGAGGAAGCAGAGGTGCATTACAATGGCTCAGTTCTAACTCTGAATAAGTTTAAGAGCAAGTCATGTGGTGGTCATGTTGTAGGATTATGGGATAGAGGCTGTTCTATAAAGTATTACTTGAAACAGAGCAAGAACATCACAGTAATACAAAGGCTAAAAACATTAGCAATTTGGAAATGTTAAACAATTAGGGGGTTACAATTGCTTTTATTCTTGTAAACTTGCTGTGCACAGAAACTATTGACAGTAAACTGTTCGCATACTGTGCATGAGACATTCATAACTTTTGAAGTATTGACTTTCTCGTTCAGCAAAAGTGAGTTAAATCAACAGCACCAGTAATTGATCCTCTGTTCTACAGGAAAAGGCTTGATTGGTTATGTGGTTTCTCATACCACTTGAGTTATGTCCTCATAAATACAAACAATAAAATGAATTGATATGGTGTTTCTTACAATGCTGTGTGGTCTTTGGCAGCCCTGTCTTTTGATCTGTTTCAGACAGGACATTGGGCAGAGAGCTTGATCTTCAAAAGATTCCAATTTAGAAATAATTCAACCTGCTAAAGAAATTTGTGTCCACTGTTCATCCATTGTCAATTGAATACAAAAGTACATATCATTGATTCGCTGCCAGGTCATTTATGGAAAACAAATTGATGTGATTTGTTCCAATTATTGTTTAGCTTTCCTCCTTAGTAATAAACAATGTCAGTGTGTGGACGTTTTCTCGTATCTTTTTTTATGAACCTTTCCACCACTTTGCAATTTATAAGGCATTTCATCTTCCCACAGTAAACAACTGACAAAGAGAACAGCTACTGCTCCAAGCGCTAAGGCTATAAAAACCATTCCATTTGGTGATGGGAAAAACTAACCCCAACTGATCCTCTTTCCCATTGATATCAGTTAGTAATGTTTAAAACTGTTTTATCCTCTCAGTTAGTTCTTGGCCCCAGTGGAAAATATTTTAGAACCCACTGAGATTAAAACAGATATTTCTAAAGTACTTTACAGTGTCTTTTCAAACTTAAAAATAAATTTATTATCAAAGAACATGTATGTCACCATATACTACCCTTGAGATTGATTTCTGTGCAAGAATTCACAATAGAACCAAAAAATACAATAGAATCAATGAAAAAGTGCACAAAAAGACTGGCAAACAACCAATGTGCAAAAGCAGGCAAACTGCAAAAAAAAAGTGAATATATAATGCTGAGAACATGAATTGTAAAGTCATTGAAAGTGAGTCCATAGGTTATGGAGTGAAGTTATCCACACTGGTTCAGCAGCCTGATTGATCCTGAACTTGGTGGTGTGGGGCCTATGGCTCCTTCCTAATGGCAGCAGTGAGAAGAAAGCATGGGCTGGGTGGTAGGGTGTTCTTGATGATGGATGCTGCTTTCTTGTGGTAGCACTCCTGTAAATGTATTCTATGGTGGGGAGGGTTTTGATGGACTAAGCTGTGTCCACCACTTTTTGTAGGCTTTTTTATTCATGGACGTTGATATTTCCACATCAACCTGTTAGGATACTCTCTACTATGCATCTATAGAAGAACGTCAAAGTTTTATACAATCTGCACAAGCTTCTATGACAGAAAATATTTGATAAATTTTCAGAATTTTCACTTTTGAGGATAACATGAGAGAACACAGTTTTAAGGTGCTTGGAAGTAGGTACAGAGGAGATGTCAGGGGAAAGTTTTTTACACAGAGAGTGGTGGTGCATGCATGGAATGGGCTGCTGGCAATGATGGTGGAGGCAGATATGATAGGATCTTTTTAGAGACTTCTGGATAGGTACATGGAGCTTAAAAAAATAGAAGGCTATGGGTAACCTTAGCTAATTTCTAAGTGCGTACATGTTCGGCACAGCATTGTGGGCTGAAGGGCCTGTATTGTGCTGGAGGTTTTCTATCTTTCTTTGATGTCAATGTGGTCAACTGAAATGAAAGCTAGCTCTTTCAAAGCAAGACTACCTAAGGACTTGTTTGTCACCAGTGTGTACCACTAACTAAAAAACTATACAAATGTAATAATTTCATCCATTTGTATGTGATTGAAGATATAATTAAAATCTTGCAAATTGTTATTAATGATCTTTCAAATGCATATTGACTGAGTCTTGAAACACAGTAAGCTAGAAGGATAGAGAGTCACTCAGCTTATGGTATACTTCTATATAATCTAGACAAAATCAACAAACTAGCACAGAAGATTGAATACCAGAACATAGAACAGGACAGCACAGGAAAAATGCCCTTTTGGTCCACGATGTTGTGCCGAACAAAATAAAGTAGATTAGACTGGAAATAAGGGGCATCGATTGGAAGCGGCTGCTGCTGGACACATCCCCATCTGACATGAGCAAGTTCAAGATTGGCATATCATGGTAAGGAGTAGTTACAAGAATGGCAAGGTAAGGAAACATTGATGACCTGAGAGGTCCCAAATGTAGCCAGGAAGTAAAAGTAAATATACACAGGATATGGTTTAAAAACTTAAAATCAGACTGGACTCTTATGGAATATGAAGAGAGCAGGGAACTGTTCAAGCAGGCATACATGAAGACCAGAAAAAGGCTATGAAATGACCTTGGTGAGCAGGGTCAAGGCAATTTAGGCTTGCATTAAGAAAAAGAGGACAATGAAGGAAAGGGTAAGCCAATTCAATGATAAAGGAAGGAATTTGTGCTTGGAGTCACAGCAAGTGGCTGAGGTACTAGATGATTATTTGCGTCAATGTTTACCAAGGAGAAGATTTTGGAAGGTAATGAAGGCAAAATTGGGCATACTAATGCACTGGGACATTTTCAGAATCAGTAGGAGGTAGTGGTGTGTCTTCATGAAAACATTAAAATTGATAAGTCTCCAGGGCCTAATGCATTGATCCCAGAATATTGAGTGAAACAAGCAAGGAGTTTGCTGAGGTTTTCACAAAGATCGCTATGCCCTAGCAACAGGCAACGTCCCAAAAGAATGCAGAGTAGCAAATGCTGTGCCCTTGTTCAGGATGGAAATAGGGATAGCCCAGATATTTATAGCCCACTGAGCTTCAGTTCAGTAGTAGGGAAGATGTTGGAGTGGATACTGCAGCATATGACTGAAGTGCGTTTGGAAAAGCACGGCTTGTTTAGGGACAGTCAGCATAGCTTTGTGTGGCGCAGGTTACTCTGGATCTGATGCAGCATAGAAATACAATAAGCATTAGAAACACAATAAATAGGAATATAAAAGCAATCCTATAAAATACAATGTGCAAATAACTGTTGAATATGGCCAAATATACATAAGATGAGCTTGTATGAATAGACTGATTGCAGAGACCATAAAATATAGGAGCAGAATTAGGCCATTTGGCCGATCATGGCTGATCTATTATTTCTCTCAAGCCCAATCTCCTGCTTTTTCCCCATATCCCTTTATGCCTTGGCCAACCAAGAATCTATCAACCGCTGTCTTAAATATTCATAAAGACCTGGCCTCCACAGCTGCCTGTGGCAACAAATTCCACAGATTAACACTCTCTGGCTAAAGAAATTCCTCTTCATCTCTGTTTTAAAAGGACAGCCCTCTATTCTGAGGCTGTATTCTCTGGTACTAAACTCTCCCACCATAGGAAGCATTCTCTCCACACCTGCTCTATCAAGACCTTCCTCTATTTGATACGTTTCAATATGGGTCACTCGTCATTCTTCTGAATTCTAGTGAATACAGGCTCAGAGCAAACACTCTTCATATGACAAGCTGTTCAATCCCAGGATCATTTTTGTAAGCCTCCTTTGAACCTTCTCCAGTGTCAGCACATCGTTTCTAAGATATTAGACCCTGAACTGCTCACAGTACTCCAAGTGAGGCCTCACCAGTGCTTTATAATCACGGTACTCCAAGTGAGGCCTCACCAGTGCTTTATAATCACGGTACTCCAAGTGAGGCCTCACCAGTGCTTTATAATGCCTCAGCATTACATCTTTGCTTTTATATTCTAGTCCTCTTGAAATGAATGCTAACGTGGCATTTGCCATCCTCACCACAGATTCAGCCTGCAAGTTAACTTTAGAAAATCCTGCACAAGGATTCTGAAGTCACTTTATGCCACAGATTTTTGAATTTTCTCTCCATTTAGAAAATAGTCTACCCTTTTATTTCTTCTACCAAAGTCCATGACCATACATTTTCTGGTACTGAATTCCATCTGCTACTTCCTTGCCCATTCTCCTAATCTGTCTGTCCCTCTGTAGCCCCTCTACTTTCTCAAAACTACCTGCCCCTCCACCTAACTTCATATCATTCGCAAACTTGGTCACAATGCCATCATTTCTGTTATCCAAGTCATTGACATATAACATAAAAAGAAACTGTCCCTGTGGAAAACCATTAGTCACCGGCAGCCAACCAGAAAAGTTTCCCTCTATTCTCTCTCATTGCCTCCTGCCAATCTGCCACTGCTTTATCCATGCTAGAATATTCCTGATAATACAATGATTTCATAGCTTGTTAAGCAGCCTCATTTACGGTTCCTTGTCAAAGGCCTTCTGAAAATCCAGATACACAATTTCAACCAATTCTCCTTTGTCTATCCTAATTGCTATTTTTTCAAAGAATTCCAACAGATTTGTCAGGCAGGAAACCATGCTAAATACAGCCTATTTTATCACGTGCCTCCAAGTATCCTAAAGCCACATCTTTACCAATCAATTCCAATATCTTCTCAACCACTGAGGTCAGACTAACTGGTTTATAAATTCCTTTCAATAGATTTCAATATGTACATTTAATATCAGAGAAATGTGTACAATATACATTCTGAAATTCCTTTTCTTTGCAGACATCCACAAAAACAGAGGAGTGCCCGAAAGAATGAAAGGCATTTAAACGTTAGAACCCCAAAGTTATCTCATAGCTCCTTCCTCCCACGCATAAGTAGCAACAAAGGAACAACCCCCCCCAATCCTCCATCAGCAAAAAAACAACAGCACCCCCACCGAGCACTCAAGTGTGCAGCAAAGAATCAATAAAGACACAGACTTGTAATACCCCAAAGACTACTCATTCACCCGGTATTCGACATACCACTGGCTCTCTCTCTCTCTCTCTCTCTAATAAGGAAAAAAGGGATGTCCCCATTTCACAGAGAGAGGGGAGACATAACAAAACAACTTGCCAATTTATGATGTTAAAAGTCTGTTGCATCACTATCTCTGAGCTCTGTGCCCAAAGATCTCGGGTCTCTGGGCTCACAGACAGCAGCCAGCTCGCTGCTTTCGATCTTCCGTGAACCCCCACGACACACCAGTTTTCTGCAGCAGCACCAACCTCGAATCCGCCCACCTCCAGAGCCATGAAAATCTGGCACCCTGAAGGCGTGCTAGTCTTTCAGGCCGCATCCTTGGCATATCAAAAAGCGGCCAATCGTGAGGCCCTGAGAGCAGGTCCTATTCTCGCAAAGAACTGAAGTCAGCATGTAACTCCAGGTTATGGTCTTCAAAAGAACCCTGAAAAGGAGAAAAAGACATATTAAAGATAGAAACAGAGCTGTTTCTGACGATGCAAACAAAGGAGTCGCTGGTAGGTGCCATTATCCTAAGCTCCGCCTTCCAGGATTTCTTCTTTCTCGCTTCTTGAGGAATGGAGTGACATTTGCTATTTTCCATTCCTCCAGAACCCCGCCAGAACCTAGTGATTCTTGAGAGATCATTACTAATTGCTCCACAATCCCTTCAATCACCCCTTTCAGAACCATGGGGTGTGTACTATCTAGTCCAGGTGACTTATCTACCTCAGAACTTTCAATTTCCCAAGAGCCTTCTCCCTCGTAATGGAAATTTTTGCCCCCCCCCCAGCAGTCTCGAACATCTGGCATACTACTAGTGTCTTTCACAGTGAAGACAGATGCAAAACTTTTATTCAGTTCATCCACCATTTCTTTGACCTCATTGCTGCCTCTCCAGCATCATTTTCCAGTTATCTACTCTCACTTCTTTTTTACACTTTATGTATCTGAAGAACCTTTGGGTATCCTCTTTAATATTATTAGGTAGCTTGCTTTTGTATTCCATCTTTTCCTTCTTAATAACTTGCTTTAGTTGTCTTCTGTTGGCTTTGAAAAGACTCCCAAACCTCTAACTTCCCACTAATTTTTGCTCTATTATATGCTTATTGGCTTTTATGTTGACTTTGTCTTTTCTTGTTAGCAACAGTCATCTTGCCTTTAGAATACTTCTTCCTTTTTGGGATGTTTATATCCTGTGCCTTCTGAATTGCTTCCAGAAATTTCAGTCATTGCTGCTCTGTGATCTTCCCTGGCAATGTTCTTTTCTAGTCAATTTTAGTCGTCATTTCTCATGACTCCGTAATCCACTTAACTCCACTGTAATACTGATACATCTGACTTTAGTTTCTCCTTTTCAAATTTTAGGGTGAATTTGATCATATTATGATCACTTGCCCAAAAGGATTCTTTTACCTTAAGCTCGCTAATCATTTCTGGCTCAGTGCACAACATCCAATCCAGAATAGCTGGTTCCCTAGAGCAGGGGTCCCCAGCCTTTTGCGCACCATGGACCGGTTTAATATTGACGATATTCTTGTGGACCGGCCGATGCAGGGGGCGGGGGGGGGGTGTTCAAGTTCAACAGTGCGTGACAGGGAATGAGGAAAGGTGCAGCTGACTCATATCGTTTCATATCACCAAATCATATCATTTCCGCGTGGGCTGGTGGTTGGGGACCACTGCCCTAGTGGGCTCAACCACAAGCTGCTCTAAAAGGCCATTGCATAGCACTCTAGAAATTCGTTCTTTTGGGATCCAGCAGCAACCTGATTTTGCCAATCTACCTGCATATTGAAATCCTCCATGACTATTGTAACATTGCCCTTTTAGCGTGCATTTTCTATCTCCCAAAGTAATTTTTAGACCACATCCTTAGTACTGTTTGGGGCTCTGTATATCACTCCAATCAGGGTCTTTTTACCTCTGTAGTTCCTAAGCTCTATCCACAATGATTCAACACCTTCCGACCCTATGCCATCTCTTTCTAATGCTTTGATTTCACTTTTTTTCCATCAGAGTCACACCACCCCTCTGCTGACTTGCCTGTCCTTTTAATACAATGTGCATGCTTAGACATTATTAGCTCTCAGCTATAATCATCTTATAGCCATAATTCATTGATGCTTATAACATCATACATGCCAATCTGTAACTGTGCCTGAAGTTCATCTACCTTATTCAGTATGCTGTGTGCATTCAAATATAACACCTTCAGTCCTGTATGCACCCTTTTCAATTTTGTCTGCCTTTAACGTTGCAACTCATCCTGTTGACTGCAGCTTTGCCGTCCTTGCTAGGAGTCTCCTTACAGATTGCCTTTGTTTGTAAACCAACTACTTCATCTTCAATACTTATTCCATGTGCCAAATCATCCTACTTTTACCCTCATTAGCACTTGGCACAGGCAGCAGTTCAGGGATTGCTACCCTGGAGGTCCTGTTCTTCAGCTTTTCTACTTAGTTCCCTAAAATGACCCTTCATGAGCTTCTCACCTTGTCTACCTATGCCATTGGTGCCAATATGCACCAAGACTTCTGGCTGCTCACCCTCACCCTTGAGAATGCCATAGACCCATTCTGAGACATCCTTGGCCCTGGTACCAGGGAGACAACATACCATCCGGGTGTCTCTGTCATGCCCACAGAATCTCGTCCTTGTACCTCTGACTATGGGATCTCCTATCAACACTGCAGTTCCCTTCACCCCTCTGCTCCTCTGGGCCATAGCACCAGACTCCATGCCAGAGACCTGATCACTGTGGCTCGCCCCGGTAGGTCGTCCCCCGCAACAGTATACAAAGTAGTATACTTATTATTGAGGGAAACAGCCACAGGTGTACTCTGCACTGGCTGTATATTTCCCTTCCTTCTCTTGATAGTCGCTCAGTTACCTTTCTCCTGCAACCTATGGGTGACTACCTCCCTGTAGTTCTTGTCTATCACCTCCTCATGAGTCAAAGGTCTTTGAGCTGCAGCTTCAGTTCCTTAATATGCTCCCTCAGGAACTGCAGTTCGGTGCACCTGGTGCAGATGCATTCTGGAGGTCTCCCAGAATTCCACATCCCATACACAGTACAAAACACTGCCCCTGGAGCCATTCCCACTACACCACTATGCCATAACAGACAAGGAATGAGGAAATAAGAACAAAGAAAGTTGCCAGATACTTTTCCTCAGGTAAGCCCGATGAGCCAAGGCCACTCTTAAGACTGGAACACTCAAAAGAATGGCCTCTCAAAGAATCACCGGTCCACTTGTACCTGCATTACTTTTATTCACCCGTTCGAATAAATTGCTCTTTGCTGATTGGTTGCCGCGCAACTTAGAGAAACTGCCCTGAAGCTCGGCCTTTTAAGCCTTAATTGCAGACTTTATTGAAAAGGTAGCCCTTTTTATGCACTCCCTTTCAGTTGATTGGTTGGCGCACTGTAAGTACATAAAGTGTCGCCAGGTGCAGCAGTATCTGAACACAAGGTGACTCTGACAGGAAATGATGAAGTGACAAAGTGACTCGACAAGAAGAACTCTTGTAGGCAGCAGCAAGGCATCTGAAAACACAAAAGAACAGCGACTGTGTAGGAATGAGGTGTGGAGTCTAAGTGTAAAGTGACAGTGCGTGGGGGGATGAAGCGTGCTGAGCGGTCCTAGAGAGGAGTGGCTGATGTGTATGTAGTGGAGGTGGAGTGAGCTAATGGGTGAAGGTATTGATCAGCCTGACAACTTGGCGGAAGTAATTGTTTTTGAGTCTAGTGGCCCTGGCATGTGTGCTGCATAGCCTCCTCCCTGATGGGAATGGGACAAGCAGTCCATGAGCAGTGTGGGTGGGATCCTTTATGATACTGCTGGCCTTTTTCCCGGTACATTTCCGTACAAGTGTATTTGATGGTGGGTAGGCCAGTGCTGGTGAATCATTGGGCAGTTTTAACTACCCACTGTAGAGCCCTCCTGTCCACTGCACTGCCATTTCCATAACTCACAATGATGCATCATGTTAGGACGCTCTCAACTGCGTTTCTGTAGAAGCTCATGGGTATTGATGCGCATCGCCCAGCTCTCTTCAGCCTCCTCAGAAAGTAGAGGTGTTTGCGAGCCTTCCCGACTGTGGAGGATGTGTTCCGGGACCAGGATCGGTTGCGCGAGATGTGCACTCCCAGGAGTTTGAAACTGTTCGCAGTTTACACTGCAGTGTCGCCAATGTGAAGGGGCGTGTGAGTGGTGTCAGTTCCCCTTTGTCTTGCTGACGTTGAGGAAGGGGTTGAGCTCTTCCACCCCCTCTTTGTAGGCCATCTCATCATTGCTGGTAATGAGCCTCACCACCGTTATGTCATTGGCGAACTTGACGATGTGATTCTGCAATGTTTAGTCATGCAGTCGTGTGTGAGCGGAACGCTCAGCAGTGGGTTTAGCACACAGCCCTGGGGGGGGGGCACCTGTGTTAAGGATGGTGGGGAGGGAGGAGCGGTTGTACATCCTGACTGTCTGAGGTCTGTTGGTCAGGAAGTCCAACACCGTTTTGTCTTAGAAAGAGGAGTAGGTATTTCTCCACCAAAATCTGTGAGAGAGTATTGTTGAATGCCAAACTGAAGTACAGAAAAAGCATTCTGACTTAAGTGTCCTTGCTTTCTAAGGGCCACGTACATGGCATCTGTCACAGAGCGGTTCTGTCAGTAAGCATATTGGCGAAAGCCCAGTGTGGCAGGGATAGTGCTTTTGATGTGTACCATTACCAGCTGTTCAAAGCACTTCATGGTGATTGGTGTCAGTGCAATCCGGTGACGGTTGTTTAATTCTGAAGCCGGAGAATTCTTTGGTACGGGGATAGTGGTGGCCAGTTTGAAACATGTAGGGACAACAGCCTGGATGAGTGAAGTAGTGAAGATGTCAGTGAGTTAGTGTGCTCACTCTGCGAGTACTTGGCCTGGGATGTTGTCTGAGCTGGCAGCCTTTCTGCAGAGTCCTTCTCACTTCTGCTGCTGTTATGGAGAATATCTGCTCACCTGGAAGTGGGGTAGCTGTTGTGGCTAGAGTTATGTTACCTGTCTCAAAGTATATACTGTATAGAAGTTGTTTTGAGCATCGGGGAGCCCTTAAATCCAAGCAGAGTCCTGTTAAACCTCTTCTGCAACCTCTCCAAAGCCTTCAAATCCTTTCTATAATGGGGCAATCAGAACTGAGCGCAATACTTCAGATGTGGCCTAACAGCATCACAGCTCTGTCTTCATCAATCACCTTCATCACTTCCTCAAAACACTTAGGTCAACAAAACAAGACATGCTCCGCACAAAGCCATTGCTGACTGTGGGTTTCCAAAACATGCCTAAGAATCATCTCCAGTAACAACCCTGGCATTGACATGAGACTCCCAATCTTTACTTTCCAGGATTATCCCTGATTCCATTCTTGAGTAATGGAGCAACATTTTCTTCGCGTGTGGGATCTCCCCCGTGGTTAGAGAGGACACTAAGATCTTGGTCATGGTTCCAGCAAGCTTAGCTCTTGCCTCCCTCGGTATTCTAGGGTGTATCGCATCAGCCCCTTAGTGTTCCTCAATACCATTGCTTCCTTTATATCAAAATGTCCTTGCATATTATCATGCACTATTCTGATCTCACTATCTTCCATGACCTTCTCTTCAGTACACATCCTCTGTCTCCATGTACATACTCCCTCCTTAAACCTTCAGTGGTTTTTACCCACTCCCTAGTTTGCTTATTTGTTCAGCGATACAGTGCAGAATAGACTCTTCAGGCCTTCTGAGCCGTGCTGCCAGCAACCCTTGATTCGACCCGAGCCTAATCAGGGGACAATTTAATTGCCGATTAACCTACCAACCGGTTATCCTCTTGCTCATGATGTATGTATAGAATACCTTGGGATTCTTCTTAATCTGTTTAAGGAGAATGTTACATCCAAAACAAAATGATTTAAAGTGATTATTCATGCTCCTTTAAATAAGCAGCCATCTGAATATGTCAAAATCAAATTGATAGTGGTTTGCAGGCCTTGGAATTGGCATTGGTTTATTTTTGACACATGTACCAAGATACTGTGGGAAGTTTTCCTTTGATACTGTTCATGCAGATCTGATCACTACACAGTTTATTGAGGTGGAAGAAGAAAAAGCAATTACAATGGAGAATAAAGTGTAACAACTACACAGAAAGTCAGTACTGGTTTAAGATCATAACAAGGCAAACTGTGAGGTCAAGGGTCCACATTATGATACTGGAAAACTATTTAATAGTCTTTGAACATCTGTCCTTGAGTCTGGTGGAAGTTAATTTCAGGCTTTTGTATCCTCTGCCTGAAAGGAGAGGGGAGAAGAAAAAATGTCAAGATTGGGTGCGGTCTTTGATTGTGCTGGCTGCTTCACTGACACAGCGATAAATATAAACTGCTCACTGAGGGGAAGCTTGTTTCCGTGATGTGGTTAGCTGTATCCACAGCTCTCTGCACTTCTTGCAGTTATGTTTACCTTAGTTCCACACCAAACCATTATGCATCAGGATATGATGCGTTCTATGGTGGATCAATAAAAATTGGCTAGAGTCGACCGGAATATGCCAAATTTCTAGCCTCCTGAGGAAGTAGAGATGTTGGTGAGCTTTCTTCGCTGTAACATCAATGTGGCTGGACCAGGAGAGGCTATTTGTGATGTTCATTCCTCAGAACCTGAAGCTCTCAACCCTCTCAACCTTAATATCTCAAGTCATGTGCACCACCTCCCTTTCTGAAATCAATGACTAGCTCTTCTGTTTTGCTAACATTGAGGGAAAGGTTGTTGCCCTGGCAAGATGTATCTCTCTCTCTTGTTCTCTCATTCTCTTGTTTTCTCTCTCTTACTCATCCTCTCTCGTTCTCTCTCTCTCATTCTCTTGTTCTCTCTCTCCCTCTCTCTCATTCTCTCTCTCCCTCATTCTCGTACTCTCTCTCTCTCTCTCATTCTCTCATTCTTTCTCTCTCTCTAATACTCTCATCCTCTCTCTCTTTTGTACTCTCACTCATCATTATTTAAGAAAAGGCCCGCTAAGACGGTATCATGTGCAAACTTGTCGATGAAGTTAAAGCAGAAACTGGCCGTGCAGTTATGAACGTATAGGAATAGAATAGGAAGTTCAGAAGGCAACCTTGTGGAGCACCAGTGTTTACAATAATTATGGTGGAGGTCTTGCTGCCTATCCTTACTGATTGCTCTCTGTCGGACAAGGAGCCAGTTGCCCTTTGACCCCAGGGTGCAGGGCTTGATAGGACAATGTGACCAAGGGTGACATCCTCCAGATGGTCCACAGAATTACTTCTTCTATTCTTTTACATCTTCTTTTCTTTCAAATGTGTTTCTTCTGCTGTTAGAGCATGTGGTCTACTGTTTTGCACCTGTGATTTCCATTGTGCTTTCAGGCTGATTGAGTGATCTGGCACTTGTCTCCAAGAAGGTTCCGTGAGGCTTTGAGCAAAGCATGCACACTCGAGGCTAAGAAACCTGGAGACCATTTCTTGCCAACCTTGCTGATTAAAGTTGCCGAGGAATATTTAAATCATTGAGGCAAGAGTGGAAGTCAAACGGGTGTTTAGCACCCTCTACCAGCCTCTCACTTTCTGCTACCGGAGGAAGGTGTCTGCATGTGACGGTCTCTCTCTCCCTCTGTCATTACTCCCGATGGAAGGTCCCTGAATTCAAATGATCTCTCTGTCCCTCGATGCCATCAGAAGATGGTGTTGGAGCAAGGTTTAATCGGTGTGGTTTGTGAGTTTGGACTCTGTAGTTCAGGTTATGATGTGTTTCTGGTTTCTGGTCACTCCTTTTTTGTTGCTATTTTGGGCGATTTTGAATTCGGGAAGCTTGCAGATAACAAACATTGATCTGAACTGAGTATGGCTGAACTTTTTCCATTTTCTATTTTATATACTGTGTTGTTTGCTCTTTTTTTATACTGTTCGTGCAATTTGTTTTTTTTGCACTTGGAGGATTTGAGTGTTTTTCTTTGAACACATTCCATTGTTTTTTCTTTGTTTTGTGACTCTCTGTGGGGAAGACAAATCTTAAGAATGTATTATCGCAAGCATACTTTGATAATAAATGTACTTTGAAACTTTGATAGTTGTTTCTGCATATTATCTTGTTTTTTCGGTGCCAGAAAGAAAGTGGTCTTCTTCAAGCAGGTGGGAATCTAAGGAATGAAGTGGGCAGAGGTTGAAAAATGTCTGTAAATAGCCCCACCAGTTGATCTGCACAGAACCTAAGGACACGGGCCTGGTGCTTTATGTGAGTTTGCTCTTCAGAAACCAATCTGACCTTTGTTATGCTGATTGTGCACTGCAGGCTATAAGGAAGGGTGCTGACATACCCACTCCTATCTGCTCAAAACATGCACGGCATGTGTTAGCTCATCGGAAAAGGTTGTGCTGTTGTCAGTGATGCTGCCTGGCTTCATTCTGTAGCCTGTTATAGCATGTAGCCCTTCCAGATGTCTGGTCTGGGACACGATGTTGGATAGGAACTGTCTCTTAGAATCTCTGATAGCTTTCTGATCATCTGATTTAAATAATGGAGACCTAGACTTCAGTAGGGACTGGATCTCCTGGTTTGTCCATGTTTGGACTACAGTAGACATTGGATCTCCTGGTTTGTGGAACACCCATATGGTCCACTTTGGTACATTATCCTCACTAAAGTCTGTGATGGCAGTGACATGCTCATCTAGGCTGGAGCTGAGTCTTTGAAATTGACCAGTGTATGGACTCAAAGCAGTTGTGTAGAAGTTTGTCAGATTCCTCAGATCAGCACTTTTTGTAACAGTTTCAGCTTCTATAACCGATTCAATATATTGACTTTCAATACAGCTTAATATGGTCATTTTCCAAGATCTCAATTTGGCTGGTGGATTAAATGCTCTCAGAAAACTGTTACATACACTTGTTTCAGCTGTATTAGTCAAACAGCAGTAGGTTGCAGTCCTTAAAAAAATGAGGGAATGTTTTCAATAGTAAATTACAATCTGACTTCCTGCCCAGTTGTGCTAGGTCATGGAAGATTCCACATTTACTGAAAAGCAAATACATTTGAGAGGACACTTCAAGCATAAAATTAATTTTCAAAAATATTGCTGATTTATGCAAAGTTTGTGCATGATTTTTTTAAGAGTCTCTAAGGATAGTCACATATCCATAAAATTGATGGTTACCTTTGATTATTCTGCTTGCCAAGTCAAAAGCATTCTGTTAAGAAATCAAATGTCTCTTTATCCAAAAGTATTTCCTTGAGTATGTGCAGTGGAAGATCAGCAGGGATATCCCAACATCCATTGTGCAAATTAAGGAACGTGTTTTGTTAAATATCATTCTCTGAAAGCTTTCAAGTTTAAATTCCTATGTACAATACATCGCTTCTTCAAATTGAAACTAATTCTAACATTTATAGCAAATTCACCTAACAGTAACTTTATGATTTTCTGCTATATTTAATTCAGTCTTCAATGTACAGTAAAACAAGATTTTATTTTATATGCAAATACTTGTGCTGCACATGGATTGTGTTTTGATTTGGTAAAGACCTGACAGGCTTTTTTGTCAAAAGAAAATTGAATAGTATCATATGAAAAGTCCAAGTTTGAGAAAAGTTGCTGCATCAGCTTAAATTATATTGCAGCCAACATCAAGGGAAAGAGATGCACAGACGTTTCTCAAGAGGTGTTGAAATTAAGTTTGGAATGGCAGTGTTTGAGTTAGTTTAATATATCCGTGTAACTGATCAATCTATTTCTAACGTCTTTTGTTTGAAGAATGGTTTCCTTATATTGCAATGCTGCACTGAGAAACTGCAAATAAATAGTTTTTGAACAGAACAGTTCATGCACAGAAAATGAAAACCCCGCAGACGCTGAAAATCTGAAATGTAAACAAAGGAATATTGGTACGTCAGGTAGCATTTCTCGAAAGAGAAACAGAATTAATATTTCAGGTCAAGGACCCTTCCTGAATTGGAACAGTCAGTTTTAAGTTGCTGACCATGCGCGTGGTGGGGGGAGTGGGGGAGGGGGAGGTGGGAGAGTGAAAACAGATCACATAGGCCAAAGGGTATACTTCTGAAATAGTAAATGTAGGTTTGCCCACACAATCTCAATGCTTCCTGTGCCATTAGAATAATAAAGCAGAAGGAGTAAGAGAAAAAATGGCACTGTCAACATTGGGATCACCTCAGTGACCCTGTCCTCACAACATCAGAGATGTTCCTTTTTCTTCTCCATCTATTCCACGGCTTATCTGCAACTTAAAACCAACATGTTTTTCCACATTAGTAGTCAAGGTGAAGGGTCTTCACCTGGAAACAATGAATCGGTTTCTTTTTTCATAAAATTCAGTCTGACCTGCTGAGTGTTTCCAGCATTTTAATTCTGAAGTAAACTGCTTTAAAATAGAATTTTTTGAGGATGTAACTAGTAGAGTGGATGGGGAGAACCAGTGTATGTTGTATATTTGGATTTTCAAAAGGCTTTTGACAAGGTCCCACACAGGAGATTAGTGTGCAAACTTAAAGCACACGGTATTGGGGGTAAGGTATTGGTGTGGGTGGAGAATTGGTCGGCAGACAGGAAGCAAAGAGTGGGAATAAACGGGACCTTTTCAGAATGGCAGGCAGTGACTAGTGGGGTACCACAGGGCTCAGTGCTGGGACCCCAGTTGTTTACAATATATATTAATGACTTAGATGAGGGAATTAAATGCAGCATCTCCAAGTTTGTGGATGACACGAAGCTGGGCAGCAGTGTTAGCTGTGAGGAGGATGCTAAGAGGATGCAGGGTGACTTGGATAGGTTGGGTGAGTGGGCAAATTCATGGCAGATGCAATTTAATGTGGATAAATGTGAGGTTATCCACTTTGGTAGCAAGAACAGGAAAACAGATTATTATCTGAATGGTGGCCGATTAGGAAAAGGGGAGGTGCAACGAGACCTGAGTGTCATTATACATCAGTCATTGAAAGTGGGCATGCAGGTACAGCAGGCGGTGAAAAAGGCAAATGATATGCTGGCATTCATAGCAAGAGGATTCAAGTATAGGAGCAGGGAGGTACTACTGCAGTTGTACAAGGCCTTGGTGAGACCACACCTGGAGTATTGTGTGCAGTTTTGGTCCCCTAATCTGAAGAAAGACATTCTTGCCATAGAGGGAGTACAAAGAAGGTTCACTGGATTGATTCCTGGTATGGCAGGACTTCCATATGATGAAAAACTGGATCGACTAGACTTATATTCGTTGGAATTTAGAAGATTGAGGGGAGATCTTATTGAAACGTATAAAATCCTAAAGGGATTGGACAGGCTAGATGCAGGAAGATTGTTCCCGATGTTGGGGAAGTCTAGAAAGAGGGGTCACAGTTTGAGGATAAAAGGGAAGCCTTTTAGGACCGAGATTAGGAAAAACTTCTTCACGCAGAGAGTGGTGAATCCGTGGAATTCTCTGCCACAGGAAACAGTTGAGACCAGTTCATTGGCTATATTTAAGAGGGAGTTAGATATGGCCCTTGTGGCTAAAGGGATCGGGGGTATGGAGGGAAGGCTGGTACAGGGTTCTGAGTTGGATGATCAGCCATGATCATACTGAATGGTGGTGCAGGCTCGAAGAGCCGAATGGCCTACTCCTGCACCTATTTTCTCTGTTTCTGTTTTGCAGAAGTTTAGTGCAAAGCCAGCCTTTTTAGGTGGCTAAAATGATGGACAGTAGTTTTTTTTTGTCCATTGCAGCCTTCACTTCAATAAAATTACATTTGACCTTGCTACATTACTGATGTTTACTAATAAGGCACTATTTTTTTTATATTTCTTGAATAAAACTGTCCATCTCTAACTTAATCTATATCACTCACATCCCATGTTCATTGCTAGTTCTGATAACCTATGCAAAATAGCTCTGCAAAATTGTACAGAGAGAGAACATATAATGTAGTTTATCTCCAGAATTTTTCTTGATTTTTGGTACTTCCGGTTAATGATCTTCCTTCAGAATTCAGAAGCAAAACAGTCCTGCAAGGAACAAGCAGGTATTAGGGACATCCATTCATCTTGAGCATGCTGGCAGAAAACCACTCTGTGCATGTGTCCTTCATGTCAGAATGTTTCCAGAAGGAACAGTAAGAGACCAATTATCGGTTGCCATCTGCTGGAAATGTGACTGGCACATGAAGAGGTAGACAAATAATGTAATGCATTAGGAAATAATTGTGCATATGCTAGATCTTTGAAAAAGCTATCAAACTTAACCAATCTGCCACCTACTTTTCACATTTGATGGGAGTATGCTCTCAGATTGCAATCTTATTCTGAAGAAAGAACATTTTCCCATAAACAGGAGAAAGTTTGCAGATGCAGGTCCAAAGCAATGCAACATAAAATGCTGGAGGAGCTCAGCAGGTCAGGCAACATCTATGGAAATGAATAGGTACTTGACATTTTGGGCCCTTCTTTGGGAATGAGATGGAAGGGAGGGGATGCCAGAATAGAAAGGTGGGGTAGGGGAAGAAGACGAGCTGGAAGGTGGTAGATGTATTCAAGTGGATGGGAAAGGTCAAGGGCTGCAGAAGAAGAAATCTGATAGGATAGGAGTGTGAAGGAGGAGGGGACTTGGGGGAAGTAACAGGCAGCTGAGAGGAGGTAAAAAGTCAATGTGAGGAATAGAAAAATGGAGGAGAAATTTGTTTATCGGAAGGATATTCATGCCATCATTCCCGTTGCACATACGGATTAGATGAAGTAGTAAGAAACAACATTCCCATAAACTGATAGAATTTAGAATTGTTTTTAATCTTATACTTTGAACTTCCACTACTCTGCTGCAAGATCAATAACTAGTGAGTTGGGTAACATTGAATTTTGTTCAAAACAGATATGCCCTCTTCAGTGCTGCAAAGACTAATAGGAAATTCATAGATCTAATGGTCATCTGGAACACAAGGCAAATGGCTAATTTGGGAAATATCAATAGGAATATATGCTTCAAAAATTAGTTCTGAAGAAGACCTTGAATCTGAAATATTGACATTGATTCTCTTCCATGGATGTTGTGTATGGCTTGCTGCATGTCTCCGGTACTTACTGTTTTAGTTTGATCATCAGCATTTTCTGGGGAATACTACCAAACATGACTCTGAAAATAAACAGACAATCCCATAAATGTTGCAAGGATAGGCTTGTCAATTTGATGTTTTAATCATCTACTATCTTCACGGCTGCTTTTGTTAAGTTTTTAACTCAATCCTTCACTTTTTATTTCATTGTTTGTTATCAGAAATGTTTTGCTCCACTTCTTATGTGCTGATTACAGATGCAGGAGAAGCATTCAGACCATAACGTTCTTGGTTATATTAACTAGTATACTATGGTTCAGTAAGGAATGTACTTTAATAGCAGTGAAAACCTACATTTATATAGTACTTTTAATGCAGGTAAACATCTTTAAACATTTGAAAGAACAGGACCCTAGGCGTGTACTCACTGGAGTTTAGAAGAATGAGGGTGGGTGATCTCTTTGTAACCTATCAAATATTGAAAGGCATAGATAGAATGGATGTGGAGAAGATGCTTCCTGTAGGGGGGGAGTTGAGGAGCAGAGGGCACAGACTCAGGATAGAAAGGCATCCCTATAGAACAGTAATGAGAAGGAATTTTTTTTTACCCAGAAGGTGGTAAATCTGTAGAATTGATTGCCACAGACAGCTGTGGAGACCAAATCATTGGGTATATTTACCATGGAAGTTGCTAAGTTCTTGATTAGTCAGGGCGTCAAAGGTGAAGGGGAAAAGGCAGAGTCTTTTGTGTGTTCTTGATGCACGGTCTTCATCTTCTCAATGTGACCCCATATAGAAATATGATATTGTGGCCATTACAGAAACTTGGCTGTTTCAAGGGCAGGAATGGCTGCTAGATGGTCCAGGGGTTAGGCATTACAAAAGAACAGAGACAGAGGTAAAAGAGGTGAGAGAGTGACATTGCTAATCAAGGATCATATCACAGTTAGAGAAAAGGAGAATATCATCAAAAAGAAGATTGAGGCCCAACTGCGCAAGCACATGAACATCAGAGAGTTAGACCAGCGGGAAGAGTTTAAAAGGAAGACAGCTTTACTGAGCGGGCATCAGAGGAGCGGGTGACAGAGTAGAGGGAGACAGAGTAGGAGGGCTTTGGCTCAATGGCGCTTAGGTGATAACCAGTCGAGAGTGTCAATGATAAGAAAGAGGACATGCTGGAACTTTTGAAGTACATTAGGATAGATAAGTCCCCGGGGCCAGGCGGGATATACCCCGGGATACTGCAGGAAGTGAGGGAAGAGACGTTTGTATCCTCACTGGCCATAGAAGTAGTAACAAATGATTGGATGGTGGCAAACATTATTCCTTTATTCAAGGAAGGGAGTCAGGATAACCAGGGAATTATAGACTAGTGACTCTTACTTCAGTAGTTAGCACATTATTTGACTGGATTCTTTGAGACAGGGTTTTGAGAAGCATGGTCTGATTAGGGATAGACAACATGGCTTTGTGGCGGGCAGGTCATACCTCCTGAGCCTGATTGAAATCTTTCAGGATGTGACAAAGGACTTTCATGAAACTGGAGCAGTAGGTGTAATGTATATGGATTTTAGAAATGAGTTTGATAAAATTTCCGAGGTAGGCTCATTCAGAAACTCAAGGAGCAGGCACCCAGGGAAATTTGTGGATAAAGAACTAACCTGTCTATAGAAAGCAAAGCATGGTAATAGATGGAAATTATTGTGCCTGGAGGTCAGTGACAAGTGGTCTTCTGCCACGATCTGGTCTGGGACCCCTGCTCTTCGCGATTTTTATAAATGACTTTGATGAGGAAGTTGAAGGTGGGTTAGTAAGTTTGTAAATGACATGAAAGTTGGTAGAAACATAGAAACATAGAAAACGTACAGCACAATACAGGCCCTTCAGCCCACAAAGCTATGCCGAACATGTCCTTACCTTAGAAATTACCTAGGGTTAGCCACAGCCCTCTGTTTTTCTGAGCTCCATGTACCTGTCCAGGAGTCTCTTAAAAGACCCTATTGTGTCCACCTCCACCACCATCGCCGGCAGCCCATTCCACAAACTCACCACTCTCTGCATTAACAAAAAGCTTACCCCTGACATCTCCTCTGTACCTACTTCCAAGCATCTTAAAACTGTGCCCTCTTGTGCTAGTCATTTCTGCCCTGGGAGAAAGCTCTGACTATCCACACGATCAATGCCTCTCATCATCTGATACACCTTATAAGATGGAGTTGTGGATAGTTTGGTCGGTAGTTGTAGGTTGCAACAGGACATTGACATGTGGAAGAGCTAGGCTGAGAAATGCAAATAGAGTTCAACCCAGGAAAGTGTGAAGTGATTCATTTTGGAAGGTCGAATTTGAAGTATAAATGCAGGGTTAATGGTAGGATTCAAGGCAATGTGGACCTTCTTAGTGTCCATGCCCATAGATCCCACAAAGTTGCCATGCAAGCAGGTAGGGTTTTTAAGAAGGTGTATTATGTGTTGGTCGGGGGATTGAGTTCAAGAGTAGAGAGGTGCTGTTAAAGCTCCAAAAGGCTTTGGTTAGACCACACTTATGATATTGTGTTCAGTTCTGATTGCCTCATTATAGGAACATTGTGGAAGCTTAAAAGAGGGTACAGAGGAGATTTACCAGGATGCTACCAGAAAACATGTCTTTTGAAGATAGGTTGAGTGAGTTAGGCCTTTACTCTTTGCAGTGAAGGAGGATGTAAGGTAGATTATGCAGGTGTACAAGAAGATAAGAAACATAGACAGAGCGGACAGCCAGAAATTTTGTTTTTCCCAGGGCAGAAATAGCTAATACAAGGGGGAATGAGTTTAAGGTGAATGGAGGAAAATATAGAGGATTTTCAGGGTAAGTTATTTACACAGAGAGTGGTGAGTGTGAGAAGTGTGGAACACCTGCTGGGAGGGTACTAAATGCAGGTACTTTCAGAGCATTTTAAAAAAACTCAGGCACATGGATGATAGAAAAAAGATCGAAGTTAGGAGGGAAGGGTTAGATTGATCTTAGAGTGGGTTAAAAGGTTGGCACAACATTGTGGGCTGAAGGGGCTGTACTGTGCTGTCACAATCTATGTTCTATCTTCAAAGATCTAATTGCTTCTTGACTTTGAGTGTCCATACTCCAAAGATTCCCAATAGTCAATGGAGGCCTGCACAACAGAGTTGCTTGTGAGTAACTGAGACCTCAGTGATGGGCATTCTGCTCTGTAAGACGACATTGACATTGGTTTGAATTTGGAGGATTTTTCAGAGACAAGGCAGGATGTATTTTTACAATGTCTTGAGAAGCTTGCTCAAAGTAGTCCAAGTTTCAGAAGCAATTAGGAGGGCTAGGAGCACGGCTGCCCAAAGGACCTTAGGATTTTTGCCAAGTCTCAGACCTTGAACTTCAACCACTCTTTTCTTCAATTGACCAAAGGCTCTGCTGGTGCAGTTAGTCAATGTCTGTCTTCTCCAAGAGCTGCCTACTCAGAATGCTTTGGAGCAGCCTCAAATTGCAATACATATTGCTGTTTTCATTGAAAGAACAGAGAGGTATATACAATATTTGATTGTTGGTACCTCTTTGGAGGCTCACTGAGTTATTTGATTAAGAAAGAAGATAGTTGAAAGTTATTAAAAGTGAAAGTTAGAGTACAAACTATGGGCAATGGAAATCATTGTGGGGAGGCATTTGAGGTTTTCCTTTCTGAATCTGCAAACACAAATTTAATCTTTTTTTTAATGGTTGTGAAAGTGCAAAGGGATTTAGTGTTGCATTAATAAATATAATCAAACATGCAAATGGTTTGATGATCTCAAGCTCAAGAGGTCTGCAGTTCAAAAGTGAAGATGTTGCACTTCCTGAACCATCTCAAGTCTCCATCATACCCCATAGGGTGTTTTGCACTCAGCTTCAGGTCAGTCAAACCTCCTTTCCATCCAATTCCCGTTGTTTTAGGTTTAATGAACAAGTAGAAGTGAACAGGTCTAACAATTAATCTCTGAAGACTCCAAGGAAACACAGTATCTTCAGCAGTCTTAGTTTTAAACATTATAAATCGCTGAAGCAAGCATAAAAATTTTACTGTGGATCACTTAAAATGGCATTTTTTGAAATAGTATAGGGAACTGCTTATGGCAGAAATTACAAAAGGGCTACAGGGATGCTAAAGCCTGTAAAAGCCACCCTCCCATTATCATGGCTGAAATCCATTGGATTATTAACAGACCAAGATTAGCATCATGAATCTACTTGTTCAGTGCATAATTCAGTTCCACAGTAACTGTTTTTTGACTAATTGAAACACGAGGAAAGATATAAATGACTTCTGAGGGACATTTATCTCTAAAGGTTGAAGCTTCATGGAGCTATTCCTGTGCCTTTTCTGGAAGGATTTGATCTTATGTGAGGTGGACATGGAGCTAGTCCTCTCAGCCTATGCTGATGATATCTTCCTCATAGTTACTGACCCTGTTGGTCTGCAGAGGATGCACAAATGCCAGCAGCTGTTTTTGCCTCTGTCCTCTGCCACAATCAACTGGGAGAGATGTTCTGATCTTCTGGTAGGTCAGCGGCAGGTGGACTGCCTGCAGAAGAAGTTGGGAGCATTTGCCTGGAGTATCATATATTACCTCCTCTCTCTGCTTTCTACCCGAGTTCCAGTGAGGAAAGCCCAGCCAGTGAACTGGCAGCAGCTAGACAAAATTTGCTGCTAGTTACGATTACTTCGAGCAATGATTTACCAGGGTAGATTGCTGGCCATAAACAGCTGGTGACCTCTATGTTGTGATATTGGCTGGTCACTTTGGTCCCACCCACTGTCTTTGTTGCCATGACTCAGGGAAGTCGGTGGACTTATGGTGCAACAGGAAACATTGGGTCTGTACTGTTGTTCTGAGTCTCCCAATTGATGAGAGCAGTCAGCCACTAGCATGAGTATTCAGCCAGCTAGTGCCTCTCTGACTCAAAACTCTTCAGAATATGAAGACATACTCCCTGTGCTATTTTGCGATACATCAAAGCAGTTCTTGCATGTGCTGCTTCTGCATGTTGTACATTTTCTAGCCCTTATCTGCCACCTGGACATAATATGGCAGTCTGTGTGAGAGTGTGAGAGGTGAAGCCTCTGTTTCAGTATCTAAAGAGGGTGCTCCTCAGATTCTGCTAGGCTTCAGACTGTGCACCACAGTAACTCGAGTGCATTCTGGAGAGAGATGGTGGTGTTATAATTTGAACTATAAATAGGGCAGGTGGGGCTCTTGAGCCTTGGACGGCAGCCTGCCTAGGAGAAGGAAAACTCTGATTTTAAGCCTCCATTTCTTTGCGGCCATACTCATCCATAGGAAAAGCTTCGGGAGTAAAGCCCGAGGAAGAAATCTGGAACCGGGGTCCCTAAGGCCGCTTGTTGTTCTTTACAACTTCACTCCGGCAACCTCTGCGACGACACTGGTGCCAAGCTGTACTGGCACTTGCCCTTCCCTTGGACTACATCAGTGATGTGGAGAGGGGGAACCCGCTGCATGGGCAACAGCCGGTTCTTCATATCTTCCCGCCCAGGCTTGCACCCTAGAGAGGACACAGCCCACCAGACGCGCAAACCCTTGATCCCCTAGGATCAACAGCTGCCTACTATGCTAAATAGTGTGTATGATGAAGTACTGTAATACTGTAATATCATACTAATACGATTCCGTAATCACTCACTGAGTCACCTTTAGAAATGGAAAGAAAAGAGTTAAAGCTTTTGGCTAGAATCAGCAGTTCAGTAATTTGACCTAGCAAGCTTGGCTCCTGTTTGACCTTGAAGAAATTAAAGATATTTTTATATGTAATATTCTAATTTTTTGCAACTTTATGGGTACAAATAGAAGAAATTAAGTTTGTCAGGAATGTGCTTTGTTTCTTAGTTGTTAATAGCAACGATCAGTATGAATTCTTCTTGCACATTCACAAATGGCATATAGTTTTATGATAGATTTTAACCAAGGACAAAAACACACTGTAAACTATTTCACTTTTATCCATTGGTGTAAATTTATCCTTTCCCATGTCTAATTTGTTTTCTGATTTTAAAAATCTGAAGAAATTCCAATTTAAATATTCTCAGAATTGGTCAGAAGGACATTGATGGAAGATAACTAAGCATAAAACCAACTACACAACAAGGTCAATTGAGAGTGTTGCACTGATTTGACAGGCAGGAAAAGTCAACTATATGTTTTTGACCTGTTTTATCTCACAGTAGCAGAATGCCAGATTATAAATGTTAAGAGCCAAATTTTTGAGACATTCACAATGTGTCTATCACGGTTTTCCCTTCTGGATTGGTCATCTTCTCTTTGAAACTTTAAAATAGAATTTCATCATTCTGCACACAGCCCTAAAAATGTGCTGCAGTCATGAGGCAGGACTTTGGTGGAGGCATAAAAGTGAAAGCTAAAGGAAAATGGATTTGAGCTATACATACAATGGGCAGCTGATCCTATTTTACAGTACACTGATGTTAAGGTTGTGTTACAGGTTTTGGTTATTTAGGGGATTTTCTTTCTAGTTTCCATTGTGGAAACTTTTCTCAATTTTGACTTTTGTAACTCTCTAATTTTATCTGCAGTACTTTGGTAGTATCTAGACATTTAAAAATATTCCCTAATTGGGTATGTTTCTTCCTTCACTAATGAGATAATTAAACATACTGTACATCACTTTTTTCATCCAAATATGTCAATCATTTACAAAGCTAAGATAACTTTGCAATGGACTTTAAACTGGTTACAGAGTTAAACTTTTTTACTAAAATTTTAGAAACATAGAAACATAGAAAACCTACAGCACAATAAAGGCACTTCAGCCAACAAAGTTGTGCAGAACATGTCCCTACCTTACAAATTACTAGGCTTACCTATAGCCCTCTATTTTTCTAAGCTCCATGTACCTATCCAAAAGTCTCCTAAAAGACCCTATCGTATCCACCTCCACCACCATTGCCGGCGGCCCATTCCGCTCACTCACCACTCTCTGAAAAAACTTACCCCTGACATCTCCTCTGTACCTACTCCCCAGCACCTTAAACCTGTGTCCTCTTGTGGCAACCATTTGGGAAAAAGCCTCTGACTATCTACACGATCAATGTCTCTCATCATCTTATACACCTTTATCAGGTCACCTCTCACCCTCCGTCGCTCCAAGGAGAAAAGGCCGAGTTCACTCAACCTATTCTCATAAGACATGCTCCCCAATCCAGGCAACATCCTTTTAAATCTCCTCTTCACCCTTCCTATGGCTTCCACATCCTTCCTGTAGTGAGATGAACAGAACTATAGCACAGTACTCCAAGTGTGGTCTGACCAGAGTCCTATATAGCTGCAACATTACCTCTCGGCTCTGAAATTCAATTCCACGATTGATGAAGACCAATACACTGTACGCCTTCTTAACCACAGCATTAACCTGTGCAGCTGCTTTGAGCATCCTATGTACTCAGACCCCAAGATCCCTCTGATCCTCCACACTGCGAAGAATCTTACCATTAATACTATATTCTGCCATAATATTTGACCTACCAAAATGAAGCACTTCACACTTATCTGGGTTGAATTCCATCTGCCACTTCTCAGCCCAGTTTTGCATCCTATCAATGTCCCGCTGTATCCTCTGACAGCCCTCCACACTATCTACAGCACTTCCAACCTTTGTGTCATCAGCACACTTACTAATCCCTCCCTCGACTTCCTCATCCAGGTCATTTATAAAAATCACGAAAAGTAAGGGTCCCAGAACAGATCCCTGAGGGACTCCACTGGTGACCAGCTTCCATGCAGAATATGACTCGTCTACAACCACTCTTTGCCTTCTGTGGGCAGGCCAGTTCTAGATCCACAAAGCAATGTCCCCTTGGATCCCATGCCTCCTTACTTTCTCAATAAGCCTTGCATGGAGTACCTTATCAAATGCCTTGCTGAAATCCATATACGCTACACCTACTGCTCTTCTTTCATCAATGTGTTTAGTCACATCCTCAAAAAATTCAATCAGGCTTGTAAGGCACGACCTGCCCTTGACAAAGTCATGCTGACTATTCCTAATCATATTATACCTCTCTAAATGTTCATAAATCCTGTCTCTCAGGATCTTCTCCATCAACTTACCAACCACTGAGGTAAGACTCACTGGCCTATAATTTCCTGGGCTATCTCTACTCCCTTTCTTGAATAAAGGAACAACATCCGCAACCTTCCAATCCTCCAGAACCTCTCCCGTCCCCATCGATGTTGCAAAGATCATCGCCAGAGGCTTAGCAATTGTTGGCGTTCCTTTGTTTTTGCCCCATAGAAAATAGGAAGAGTGCCGGAACTGTTAGCAGAGTGGTTGTGGGGACAGGTGTTGTTAAGACCTCAGACCAAGTCAGGAACCAAAAGGTTGAACATTGCATGACTAACATGCTGAGCTGCATATATTTCAATGCATGAAGTAATGCAGGAAAGGCAGATGAGCTCAGGGCATGGATCAACGCATGGAATTATGATATTGTAGCCATTTGTAAGACTTGGTTGCAAGAAGGGCAGGACTGGCAGCTTAATATTCCGGAGTTACATTATTTTAGACCATCCAACTGTCAGCAAGATTTGTAGAGAGATTACACACTTTTGCAAGAAACCTAAGTTGTTGTAATAGGTAATTTTAACTTTCCACATATTGACTGGGACTCCAAGACTGTAAAAGGACTGGATGGGATAGAGTTTGTCAAATGTGTTCAGGTAATTTTCCTTTATCAGTACGTAGAAATCCAATGAGAGAGTATACGATTCTTAACCTGCTATTGGGGAATGTGACAGAGGTTTGTGTCGCATCTAATAATCATAATGCCATCAGTTTCAAAGTAAGTATGGAAAAAGATAGGTCTTGTCTGTGGGTTGAGATTCTAAATTGAAGAATTGGAGTCAGAGAAAGGCCAGTTTTAATGGTATCAAATGACAAGTGTGGAATGGGACAGGGTGCTTCCTGGCAAAGGTGTACTTGGTAAGTGGGAGGCCTTCAAAAGTAAAATTGAGAGACAAAGCTTGTATGTGCCTGTTAGAATAAAAGGTAAAGATAACAGGTTTAGGGATAGTTCGGATAGGTTCATGGATGGCAGGGTGTATGGATGGCTAAGGTCCAGGTGCAGGTTGATGGGAGTAGGCAGCTTCAATGGTTCAGCACAGATTAGATGGGCCAAAGGGCCTGTTTCTGTGCTGTACTTTTCTATGACTGTAAAATATCAAAATAAAGACAAATTATTCTTTCTGCACAACAGGCTTCACCAATGTGCAAACCTTTGTTGATTATGCACATGATGTCACAAAAATGCTTATCCAAATCCCATATCCTTCAAGACTGGAAAGTTGTTCCATTTGAGTAATAATTTGCTTCTCTATGAACACAAAACCAGGCACTCACCGGTAGCAGTTCATTTGGGGCTTGAGGAGATCTAACATGTCACCAAAGACTATTGGGATTTCAATAGACGTAGAGCATTCTGACTGGTTGCATCACAGCCTGGTACGGAGCCTTTATTGCATAGGATCACAAGAGAGTGTAGGGGTGTAATAGACACAGCTAATCCTACCGTGGCCACAGCTTTCCTTGTCAGTGAGAGTGTCACCAAGAGGTAGGGCCTCAGGAAGGTAGCAGACATCACTAAGGACCCTCACATCCAGGATATGCCATCTTCACATTACTACCATTGGGAAAGAGGCACGGGAGCTATATTCAATGTTTTAAGAACAGATTCTTCCCATTGTCGTCAGGTTTCTGAATGGTTCATGAACCCGTGAGCAATATTTCCTTCTGTCTTTTGCACCATCTATTTACTTTGCAACTTTCGGTAATTTTTATGGAGTGCACTGTGCTGCCACTGCAGAACAATACATTTCACAACTTAAGGCAATGGTAAGAAACCTAACTCTGGGATTACAGGAGTGAGATCTGCCAAATAGTGGAGTGGGGCCACAGCAACAACCTGGCACCCAACATCAGTAAGACAAAAGAGCTGATTGTGGACTTCAGGAAGGGTAAGATGAAGGAACACATACCAATCCTCATAGAGGGATTAGAAGTGGAGAGACTGAGCAGCTGCAAGTTCCTGGGTGTCAAGATCTCTGAGGATCTAACCTGGTCCCAACATATCGATGTAGTTACAAAGAAGGCAAGACAGCGGCTATACTTTATTAGGAGTTTGAAGAGATTTGGCATGTCAACAAATACACTCAAAAACTTCTATAGATGTATCATGGACAGCATTCTGACAGGCTGCATCACTGTCTATGGGATGGGGGGAGGGCCACTGCACAGGACTGAAAAAAGCTGCAGAAGGTTGTAATTCTAGTCAGATCCATCTTGGGTACTAGCCTACAAAGTACCCAGAACATCTTCAAGGAGCGGTGTCTCAGAAAGACAGTGTCCATTAATAAGGACCCCCAGCACCCAGTGCATGCCCTTTTCTCACTGTTACCATCAGGTAGGAGGTACAGAAGCCTGAAGGCACACACTCAGCGATTCAGGAACAGCTTCTTCCCCTCTGCCATCTGATTCCTAAATGGACATTGAATCTTTGGACACTACATCACTTTTTTTAAATATACATTATTTCTGTTTTTGCATGTTTTTTTTTAAATCTATTCAATATATGTAATTGATTTACTTGTTTATTTATTATTACTTTTATTTTATTTAGATTATATTTTTTTCTCTGCTAGATTATGCATTGCATTGAACTGCTCCTGCTAAGTTAACAAATTTCACGTCACATGCTGGTGATAATAAACCTGATTCTGATTCTGATTCCTTCATTTTGTCCTGCAGTGCATGAAGCTCAGAAGTTCCATGAAAGGGACGATATATCTGTTCACTTTTGGATCATGATACCATGAAACAAAAGCTTAGGAGAAAGATAGTTAGATACACATGGCTGCCAGGATGTGCTCGAGGGAAAACAACACAGAAGAATATTAAAGTAAAAATCAGGCACTGTTTAAAGAAACTTTCACTCTATCCAGTTAACAGTTAAAGATATGTATGGCTCCAAATGAAAAATCTGTTGGAAATGAGCACATGGTCTTGAGTTACCCAGTTTTACAGTTCCAGAGCAGGTTGTTATAAGGTACTGCTGACAGGCTGATAATGCATTGACACCCCTAAAGCAAGGAAATTATCATAATAAAATACTTTTCTCTCTATTTTATTATTTTTCTTTGTGCTGTGATGAGAGAGCATAAATGGAACCAGGTGAAAGTTGAAGATTACTTTTTTATTGTTAAAATGCACTTATATATTCACCTTGGTAATGCTAAAATAGCTGCCTGTGACTTTAAGAGAAAAAGATGACATCATCATGCAAGTACAGAATAGAAAGAAGAGTTACAATGTTCTAGAAAGAACATCGAGTGCTAGGAGTATTGGACATATGGTGAGGAAAGGCGAATAATATTTGATAATATCCATGTAAATTCATGTATACTTGTTTGTAAATCTAGAATATTGGTAATTTGACATGTTTTGCATATGGATGGTTCAGATGTTCACAAGTAAGCTATCGGTGCTGGATGGCATAGTTGTGAAAAGCTCCTTATTGGCCTTGTAGGTTAGTCTTTCTAGTAATTCAATTACAAGGCAATATATTGCAAAAGTTTTTGTAAAAGTTTATTTTTGTCTTACTTTATTGTTTCATGACCAAATGTGAATGTAACAGAGTCTCTGTTCACATAGCATGAGCAAGGAGAACTCATTTCAGGGTCTTGCCATTACAAAGCTAAGCACGTGTGTACCAAAGTGAGTATACCTCGTAATTAAGATAATATTCATATATTTGATGTGTATAAGGTACAGGGTAGGTGGGATTCTAATTTTTTTTTAGAATCGCCTCTACCGTATTGGTTTTGTATATTTTGTTTTTGTGGTAAACCATGTATATATATTGTAAGTGGGTTAACTGTCTGGACACTCCCCTCTGCTGACTGCCTCTGTGGCTCCTCCCACAGATCCTGTATAAAGGTGTTTCGCCTTGCCCCTCCCCCTCAGTCCAGGGGCAGACAATCACCATGGAGGTCGTATTGTACAGCGAAAAAAAGCCTTTCGGTATTTTACCTAACCTCAGTCTTTTGGAGTTATTGAAGGTGCTTCAATTTTAATCGCTGTACATTTTAAAGCATGGAACATTCTCTGAGACCCAACAAATTAGACCTAAATCCGCAAATACCTGAAGCTGGAAACGCTTTCGAACTCTGGCTGGACTGCTTCGAAGCGTACCTAGAGGAGATTAAAGCAACTGACCCCATAACGAAGCGCAGAGTTCTACTCTTCAGGGTCAGTCCACGGGTCTATTCGCTGATCAGAGACCAGCTGAGCTACGATGGCGTGATGAGCGCCCTCAAAAGACAATACTTGCGGCAGATAAATGCCGTCTATGCGCGGCACCGATTAGCGACTTGGCACCAGCGGCCGGGGGAATCGAGTGCCGGGTTTGTCTGGACACTACAGACGCTCGTACGGGCCTGCAATTGCCAGGGGCTGACGGCGGCGCAGCATGCAGAACTCCTAGTGCAAGACGCCTTCGTCACGGGGACCAGGTCAGTGTATGTGCGCCAGTGGCTGTTGGAAAAAGCCGATCTTACCTTAAGTTTGGCGATCGAGCTGGCAGACACGCTGGAGGCGGCTCTGCGTGACTCCGAGGCTCTCCAGGCACGCCTTCCCCCGATGGCTTTGTGGGCGCCGCAGACCCCGCAACCCGCCGGTGAATCGACCTCAGCTGCCGCCAGTCGCTAGTCCCTGCAACCCGCCGACGAATCAACTTCGGCTGCCGCCAGTCGCTAGTCCACGAAGTGCTACTTCTGCGGACTGGAGAAGCACCCCTGGAAACGCTGCATGGCCTGACAAGCTACCTGCTCCAGCTGCGGAAACAAGGGCCACTTCGCGAGGGTCTGTAAGTCAAAACCGCGAGCAGGATCAAGCAACGCCATGTGCGAAACATGGGGGTCGCCATCTTCCCTGCGCACCGCCACCACGTGCGAGACATGGGGGCAGCCATCTTGGTCGGCACCACCTCCCACCGCCTACAACCAACGGGTGCTCACGGGGCAGCCCACCACGTCGGACCAAGACAGCAACCCAACCCTGGCTTCCATGACCCTCGACCAAAGCGCTCCCCACCAGCTCGCAAGGTCAATGATGGACATCCTGGTGGAGGGGCACAGGGCAAGCTGCCTGTTTAACACAGGCAGCACGGAGAGTTTTATCCACCCGGCCATAGTGCAGCATTGTGGACTCATGATACGGCCGGTAAGTCAGAGGGTCATCATGGCTTCCGGGTCGCATTCAACAGACATCCGGGGGGGGGGGTTGTGTAGCGACACTAGTGGTGCAGGGCATAGAATATTGAGACTTTACGTTACTGGTCATGCCTCAACTGTGTGCCCCTGTGCTATTGGGACTCGACTTCCAGAGCCACCAGAAAAGCATAACAATGAAGTATGATGGGCCCCTCCCACCAATCACTGTCGTAAATCCCCAGTTTTGTAGGAATACGTCACATACCCCGCTACTGACCACACACACACACACACCGACCCACACATCCCAGCCAACACCATGCCAACTGCCACACTACCAACGCCACTTGCGGCCTCTCCACCCTCAGGATCCCTCCCCCATCACTGTTGGCCAACCTGACCCCCGACTGTAAACCTGTAGCAACTAAAAGCAGGAGGTACAGCGCGGGGGACAGAGCTTTCATTAAGTCGGAGGTGCAGCGGCTGCTCAGGGAGGGGGTCATTGAGGCAAGCACAAGTCCTTGGAGGGCGCAGGTGGTGGTTGTTCGGAACGGGGAGAAGAATAGGATGGTCGTGGACTATAGCCAGACCATCAACAGGTTCACGCAGCTCGCCGCGTACCCTCTACCCCGCATCGCGGATATGGTCAATCAGATAGCACAGTACAAGGTGAACTCGACCATAGACCTAAAATCCGCTTACCATCAGCTCCCCATCCGCCGGGAGGACCGCCCTTACACCGCCTTCGAGGTGGATGGCAGGCTTTATCAATTCCTGCGCATCCCCTTCGGTGTCACGAATGGTTTATCTGTCTTCCAGAGGGCGATGGACTGGATGGTGGACCAGTGCTAACTGAAGGCCACGTTCCCATATCTGGATAACATCACCATCTGCGGTCACGACCGGCAGGATCACGACAACAACCTCCAAAAATTTCTCCAAGCGGCCAAAGCTTTCAATCTCACCTATAACAAGGACAAGTGTGTATCTGGGACCACCCGACTTGCTATCCTTGGGTGTGTCATGGAGAATGGAGTCATTGGCCCTGACCCCGACCGTATGCACCCCTTGTTGGAACTCCCTCTTCCCAACACCCTCAGAGCCCTCAAAAGGTGCCTGGGCTTCTTTTCATATTACGCCCAATGGGTCTCTAACTACGCAGACAAGGCCCGCCCCCTGGTCAAGTCCACCACATTCCCCCTCTCAGCTGAGGCCCACACAGTCTTCAACCGCATAAAAGGGGACATTGCCAAAGCAGCAATGCATGCGGTGGATGAGGCCATTCCCTTCCAAGTAGAGAGTGACGCCTCCGACTTTGCGCTGGCTGCTACCCTCAACCAGGTGGGAAGACGGGTGGCGTTCTCCCGTACCCTTCAGGGCCCTGAAATTTGGCACTCCACGGTGGAGAAAGAGGCCCAGGCCATAGTGGAAGCTATAAGGCACTGGAGGCACTATCTCGCCGGCAAAAGTTTCACCCTGCTAACTGACCAGCACTCAGTTGCATTCATGTTTAATAACCAACAGCAGGGCAAAATCAAAAATGATAAAATTCTGAGGTGGAGAATCGAACTCTCCACCTACAACTATGACATCGTGTACAGGCCTGGGAAGCTCAACGAGCCCTCCGATGCCCTATCCCGGGGAACATGCGCCAGTGTGCAGATCAACTGGCTATACGCCCTACATGTAGACCTTTGCCACCCAGGAGTCACCCGGCTTTTCTATTTCATGAAAGCCCGGAACCTGCCTTACTCCCTTGAGGAGATCAGGATGATGACCAGGGACTGCCAAGTCTGCGCAGAGTGCAAACTGCACTTCTACCGACCCGAAAAGGCACCACTCATCAAGGCCACCCGCCCCTTTGAGCGACTGAGTGTTGACTTTAAGGGTCCCCTTCCCTCCACTGACCGCAATGTGTACTTTCTTAATGTTATCGACAAGTACTCGCGGTTCCCCTTCGCCATCCCCTGCCCCGACACCACTACCACGTCAGTTATAAAAGCCCTGCACAAGCTCTTCACTCTGTTCGGATACCCATGCTATATCCACAGTGACAGAGGGTCCTCGTTTATGAGTGACGAGCTGCGCCAATATCTACTGGCTAGGGGAATTGCAACCAGTAGGACCACGAGCTATAATCCCCGGGGGAATGGACAGGTAGAGAAGGAGAATGGCACAGTGTGGAAAGCCACACTCTTAGCCCTCAGGTCAAAGGGACTGCTGGTCTCCCGCTGGCAGGAGGTCCTTCCCGAGGCACTCCACTCCATCCACTCCCTGTTATGCATGGCCACCAATGCCACCCCTCATGAGCGGCTCTTTTCTTTGCCCAGAAAGTCGACCACTGGGACCACCCTACCATCTTGGCTGACGTCCCCGGGGCCAGTGCTGATCCGGAAACATGTGAGGAGCAATAAATACTCCCCGATGGTCGAGAGGGTTCACTTACTTCATGCGAACCCCCGGTATGCCTATGTGGTTTTACCTGATGGGCGGGAGGACAAGGTCTCCATCCGCGACCTGGCGCTCGCAGGAGCTCTGGGCTCCTACCCTGAACACTCCGTGGTGACTATTGACCCTGTACCCACCAATGTATGTACCTACGACACACCGTGCACCCCAAACCCTATACAGACACCACACGACACTCCCATACCGGGCGCGATGCACACGCACGAGGGATTACCGACGCCTAACGTACTGGCACCTCAAGTCAGGCCGGAGCCAGCACAACCGCCATCGCCGGTGCTACGTAGATCACAGCGACGGACTCGACCGCCTGATAGACTTAACCTGTAAATATACTTGTTTTAAATATTGTCAGTCACTTCACCCCGCAGGACTCCTTTTTTTAAAAAAAGGAGGGGTGACTGTGGTAAACCATGTATATATGTTGTAACTGGGTTACCTGTCTGGACACGCCCCTCTGCTGACTGCCCCTGTGGCTCCTCCCACAGTGTCCTGTATAAAGGTGATTTGCCTTGCCCCTCCCCCTCAGTCCGGGACAGACACTCACCATGGAGGTTCGTAATTTACAGCGAATAAAAGCCTTTCGGCATTTTACCTAACTTCAGTCTTTTGGAGTTATTGAGGTGCTTCAGTTTTATTTTCATACTGCATGTTAGTTGATACAGAAGTGTGTGGGCCAAAATTATACTGAGATTCTAAAAGCAGGACCTGTTTTTTTCTTAACTCATTTTGTTTCTTTTTACTTTGATATCCTCCTTCTGCATTAAAATGTCTAAAACAGATAAAGGAATTAAAGACCCAAATAAAGTATTTGTTGTCCTGAGTGTATATTTTTCCCAGGCTATAAAATAAACTTTCCCTTTTCCACAGTGAGTGTATCTAATGACAATACCTTGTCATCCAAAGAGAGCAGCCAGGTAGCCCGACAGCCAGTAGTAATCACACAATTAGTTTCCCGAGACAATAATCTGTTTTACATATTGCAGAAGAAAGAAAAACCATAAAATATGAAGCAACTTTATGCAATAAAATCAGGGCAATTCTCCCCAAAACATGACTGGTGCACATTCATTACATACAAGTTGTGTGTTTTAATCAGTTGAATTGAATAGACTTTATTTCTTACATCCTTCACATACATGAGGAGTAAAAATCTTTACATTACATCTCCGTCTAAATGGGCAATGTGCAATTTATAGTAATTTGTAATAAATAGTATGTACAACAGGACAGTCAATATAGCATAGAAATACAATTGTATCAGCATGAATTAATTAGTCTGATGGCCTGGTGGAAGAAGCTGTCCTGGAGTTGGTCCTGGTTTTTATGCTGCAGTATCGTTTCCTGAATGGCAGCAGCTGGAACAGTTTGTGGTTGGGGTGACTCTGGTCCCCAATGATCCTTCAGTCCCTTTCTACGTACCTCTCTCTGTAAATGTCCTGAATAGTGGGAAGTTCACATCTACAGATGTGCTGGGCTGTCCACCTCACTCTCTGCAGAATCCTGTGATTGAGGGAAGTACAGTTCCCATACCAGGCAGTGATGCAGCCAGTCAGGATGCTCTCAATTGTGCCCCTGTAGAAAGTCCTTAGGATTTGGGGACCCATACCAAACTTCTTCAACCATCTGAGATGAAAGAGGTGCTGTTGTGCTTCTTTCACCTCAGAGCCAGTAGGTACAGACCACATGAGTTCCTCGGTGAAATGTATGCTGAGGAATTTAAAGCTGTTCACCCTCTCAACCCCAGATCTATTGATGTCAATAGGTGTCTCCATTCCTCCTGTAGTCCGCAACCAGCTCCTTTGTTTTTGCGACATTGAGAAAGAGTTTGTTTTCTTGACACCACTGTGTCAGAATCAGAATCAGGTTTATTATCACCAGCATGAGTTATGAAATTTGTTAACTTAGCAGCAGCAGTTCAATGCAATACATAATATAGAGGAAGAAAAAAAATAACAAAATCATAATAATAATAATAATAAATAAGTAAATCAATTACAGTATACGTATATTGAATAGGTTAAAATCATGCAAAAAACAGAAATAATATACATTTAAATAGTAAGGTAGTGTTCATGGGTTCAATGTCCATTTAGGAATTGGATGGCTGAGGAGAAGAAGCTGTTCCTGAATCGCTGAGTGTGTGCCTTCAGGCTTCTGTACCCCCTACCTGATGGTAACAGTGAGAAAAGGGCATGCCCTGAGTGCTGGAAGTCCTTAATAATGGATTGTGTCTTTCTGAGATACCGCTCCTTGAAGATATCCTGGGTACTTTATAGGCTCGTACCCAAAGTGGAGCCGACTAAATTTACAACCCTCTGCAGCTTTACTTTGGTCCCAGACAGTGAATGCTCTCCACGGTACATCTATAAAAGTTTTTGAGTGTATTTGTTGACATGCCAAATCTCTTCAAACTCCTAATGAAGTATAGTCGCTGTCTTGCCTTCTTTATAACTGCATCGATATGTTGGGATCAGGTTAGGTCATCAGAGATCTTGACAGCCAGGAACTTGAAACTGCTTGGAACTTGAACTTGAAGTCAGGGTGATGACTTCTTTGTAGGCTGTCTCCATTATTATTTGAGATAAGGCCTATCAATGTAATATTGTCAGCAAATTTAATTAGCAGATTGGAGCTGATGGTGCTCAGCATTTGGTGAGTTTGGTCCAGGGACAAGAGGTTTGGCAGCACAGTAGCATAGTGGTTAGCACAACGCTTTACAGTACAGGTGACCCTGGTTCAATTCCCGCCGCTGCCTGTAAGGAATTTGTACATTCTCCCTGACTGTGAAGATTTCCTCTGGTGCTCTGGTTTTCTGCCACAGTCAAAGACCTACTGGTTGTAGGGTAATTGATCATAGTAAACTGCCCCATGATTAGGTTCAGATTAAATCTGGGGATTGTGGGGAAGTTACGGCTTGAAGGACCTGAAGTTCTATCTCAATAAGTAAAATCAATCCTATCAATAAGTTTCATTTACTATGGGATTAAACTCTTCTCGGGCTTCAAACTGAGTAAAGGAGCAACACACACAAAATGTTGGAAGAACTGAGCAGGCCAGGTAGCATCTATGGAAAAAAAGTACAGTTGAAGTTTCGGGCCAAAACCCTACAGCAGGACTGGAGAAAAAAAGCTGAGGAGTAGATTTAAAAGATGGGGAGAGGGGAGAGAGAAACACCAGGTGATAGGTGAGACCTGGAGGGGGAGGGATGAAGTAAAGAGCTGGGAAGTTGATCGGTGAGATGACATGAGAGAGAGAAAAGGGGATGGAAAATGGAGAAAGGGGGTGGTTGGGGGGATATTACCAGAAGCTTGAGAAATCGATGCTCATTCCTTTGGTTGGGAGGCTACCCAAATGGAATATAAGATGTTTTTCCACCAACATCTGAAGCCAAGTGTGGCCTCATCACAACAGTGGAAGAGGCCATGGATGGACATATCCGAATGGGAGTGGGAAGTGGAATTAACATGGGTGGCCAGTGGGAGATCCCACTTGTTCTGGTGGACAGAGTGTAGATACTCAGTGAAGCGGTCTCCCAATCTATGTCGGGTGTCACCAATGTACAGGAAGCCATACCAGGAGCACCGAGCACAGTATATGACCCCAACAGACTCACAGGTGAAGTGTCACCTTAATTGGAAGGACTGTTTAAGGTTCTGGATGGTAGTGAGGGAGGAGGTGTAGGGACAGGTGTCGCACTTGTTCCGCTTGCAAGGATAAGTGCCAGGAGGGAGATCAGTGGGGAGGGACGAATGGACAAGGGAGTCGCGTAGGGAGCAATCCCTGCAGAAAGCAGAAAGTGGGGTGAGGGAAAGATGTGCTTAGTGGTGGGATCCTGTTGGAGATGGTGGAAGTTTTGGAGAATTATGTGCTGGACGCAGAGGCTAGCGGGGTGGTAGGTGAGGACAAGAGGAACCCTATCCCTGGTAGGGTGACGGGAAGATGGGATAAGAGAAGACATGCATAAAATGGAAGAGATGTAATTGAGGACAGTGTTGATGGTGGAGGAAGGGAAGCCCCTTTCTTTGAAAAAGGACACCTCCTTCATTCTAGAATGAAAACCCTCATCCTGAGAGCAGATGCAGCAGAGACAGGAATTGAGAGAAGGGGATGGTGTTTTTGCAAGCAGTAGGGTGGGATGAGATGTGGTCTAGGTAGCTGTGAGAGTCTGTGGATTTGTAGTAGACATCAGTGGATAAGCTGTCTCTGGAGATAGAGACAGAGAGATTGAGAAAGGGAAGGGAGGTGTCAAAAATGGGCCAGATGAATTTGAGGGCAGGGTGGAAGCTGGAGGGCAAGTGGATGAAGTCGATAGGTTCAGCATGGGTGCAGGAAGCAGTACCACTGCAGTCGCCAATGTATTGTAGGAAAATTGCATCTAGGTCAGTATTAATCTAATCCCATTTGACTGCAAATGGTCCATATTCCTCCATTCCCTACATCTTCCTGATCCTATTTATGAGCTTTTTAAATACCTCTAATATGTCCACTTCCAGCACCACTCCTGACAGTGTATTCCAGGCACTGACCATTCTCTATGTAAAGAACATGCCCCACACAGCTCCTTTGACCTTAGCCTCTCTCAACTTAAATGTAAGGCAGGTACAGATTGGAATTAATATGGGCTTCCGTTTGAACAGAAACAGCTATCACTGAGTGGAAGTGTGCCGAGTTAAAGGGGAGATTGCGCACAAAGAGAGTAGATTCTACCAGGGAACACACATCAAGGTTGCTGGTGAACGCAGCAGGCCAGGCAGCATCTCTAGCAACCTTGATGTGTGTTGCTTGAATTTCCAGCATCTGCAGAATTCCTCGTGTTTCTGATTCCACCAGGGTGTTGCTGGGTCAGTTTAAAAGGATAAAAGGCACAAATTTAACAGTGATCTTTGACTTGCCATGCTAAAATCATTGTCATTAGCTTGGAAAATAAAGAAGAAAATAAAGAAAAAGGAAGTGGGCTATATGTGGCTTTTAACAGATATAATATTGGTGGCCACTTCCTTTTCTTTATCTGGGTTAGTCTATGTATCTGTTTCACTTGTTTATCCAGTGGGTGAAATGATTAAACATTTACAACATGTCCAGGAAGATCAAATTCACACAGTAGCATTCTGTTTTTCTGTGCAAGGTAATTTAGTTAAAACTCCAGGGTTTCAACACAACATTACAGCCTGCATTATTCAAGGTAACTGTACAAATCCTACAAACTCATCTCTTAAGTTTGTGTTTCAGGTGGGATTCAAACTAAGTTTCCCATAGCACAATACTATATCTAGATAAAAGAACTATTTTAAAAAGATCATTGGAATACATTAGGACAAGGAGTTTGTTAGCAGTCATAAAATATATTTTAAGTTATTAAAATAATATAATTCTTCTTGTCAAAAATAATTTTTAAAAACTTCAATATTTTGATCAATGTGAGTATATGCATTCTCATTAAAATAAGGCATATATGGTTACATTGGTGAAGACAGTATATATATTAGAACAAATAATATTACTTTTCATTATACTATATAACAGAGAATATTTTAAAATTAAGAATACTTATTTAGCAATTTAAATTTATTTTTTGATTTGATTTATTTATTTCAATCTTACATCCATCCCGAAAGTGAGGAAGTAAAAATCATTATGACTCTGTCACAATTTACAGACATGCGAATTTATAAAAGTTTAATGGCTTGTAGAAAGAAGCTGTCCCATAACCTGTTGGTCCTGGCTTTTATGCAGCTGTACCATTTACCAGACAGAAGCAGCTGAAACAGTTTATGGTTGAGGGACTGGCGTTCCCGATGATCTTCCAGGCCTTCTTTATGTACCTGCTGCTGTAAGTGTCTCAATGGAGGGAAGTTCACATCCACAGATGCACTGGGCTGTCCGTGCCATTCTCTGCAGTGCCCAGCAATCAAGCTTGGTGCAGTTCCTGTACCAGGCAGTCAGGATGCTCTCAATGGTGCCTCTGTAGAAGGTCTTGAGAATCTGGAGGCTCATTCTGAACTTTTTCAGTCATCTGAGGTGGAAGAGACGCTGTTGTGTTTTTTTTTGCCACACAGCCAGAGTGTAAACCTGCAGTGAAGTTAATTACTTTGGTTGTAAGAATATTTCACTTCATTTGATTTTTTTCATATCAGAATATATACTGTATCTTTTCAATCCACCCCAGGCTATGCGACTATGATGCATACTTAAGCGAAAAGAAAGGGAATAAATTTTGTGGAAGAAGTATGAATAATTTTGTTTTAATGACCGCTCTCAAAAGCCCCCCACACTCCGTGCCACTTAAACCCAACCTCAACCCATCCGAACTCCAATTTGCCTGTATTCCTGTCCGAGAATCACATCCAAAATTAAACTTTTATGAAAACTACCCCCATGAGTCATTGTATTTCAACAACTCTCGAAGTAATTACTGAGCACTGACAATACATTTGTGATTGTATCCCAGAGCAAAAGATCATACATGGTGTGCAGGCAAAATAAAAACCACTATTGATTAGTGCAAAGCATGCTGTCTTCAAAGATTTAGATTTGGTAACATGGAAGCATAGAAAACCTACAGCACAATACAGGCCCTTCGGCCCACAATGATGTGCCGAACATGAACTTACTTTAGAAATTACCTAGGGTTACCCATAGGCCTCTATTTTTCTAAGCTCCATGTACCCATCCAGGAGCCTCTTAAAAGAAGCTATTGTATCCACCTCCACCACCGTCGCCAGCAGCCCATTCCACGCACTTACCACTTTGCGTAAAAAACTTACCCCTGACATCTCCTCTGTACCTACTTCCAAACACCTTAAAACTGTGCCTCTCGTGTTAGCCATTTAATAGACAGTTAGTTTACATTGTACATGAGAAATTAAAAGCAAATAAATTGTCAAGATCTCCCGTCTCTATGTCAGATTTCAAGTTGGCTCTTACTTTATGCAGAGGAGATAAAGCCAGGTTCTTACTTGTGGCCGTCTTTCCTAATAACCAACTCTCCTTTCTGCTCAGTCATGAGGCTCTTTCTACAGGGTCCTCTCCATTGTAATAAGAAAGGGTTCCATTCATTAAAAATGCAGGTATTAAGTGAATATCAATTTATTCCTGACTATCTATCTTAATGTCTGCACTGTCATGCATTTTTGGAAAATGGTTTTGGAAAGGAAAACCAACGGGTTGCCGGCCACTGGATAAGCGACTGGTCTGAGCTGCCACATCATTGAATCTGAATACTTAACATCATGCTGTCTTTCTTATGAGAGAGGAGTATGGTTTTAAGGCTTGATTTACGCAGTGTTAAAACCACAAAGTCTAGGGCAATTGAGAAGGTACATCTATAGAAGCAGTAATAAAGCAATTGTTTGTGATGCTGAAAATCATTTTCTTTAGATTTTAAAAAGGTGGCTTCATTGGTTCAATGGTTCCATTTAATATCAGAGAAAGTATACAGTATACAACCTGAAATTCTTACTCTTCACAGACATCCACGAACCAGAAGAAAAACTCCAATGAATAACAGAAAAATGTTAGAACCCTAAAGCTCCTCACCCACGCACAAGCAGCAGCTAAGCATCAACCTTCCTCCCTCCCCTTCCCCCCACCTGCCTCAGCAAAAGTATCAGCCCTCCCCCCCCAAACCCGACGTGCAAGCAATAGCAAAGCCCCCAAAGAGACCATAATCTAGAGTTCATCAAAAAAAATTGTGCATCCCAACACTTTGACAGTCCACAGGCTCTCTCTCACTGACGAGAGAGAGAGGTATCACTCCTGCCACATAGGTCAACAGTCGCTGTCTCAATGTTACAGTTTGCAGCGTCACTTATTTCGACAGCAGCACGCACTGCTCTCTCTTTGTTCCAATTCCCACGATGCTTCAGTCGGCGACACTGGCGAGGATTCGGGGTGTCTACATGGCTGCACCCCGAAGGCGCGTGTCCTCCAGGCCGCCCCTGGAAATATCAAAAATGCTAGGCCGCTCTGCAAGCTTCGAGAGCGGGAACCTACCGTCGTGAAGAACCCCAGTTCAAGTGCAGCTGTGGATCACGGATTTTGGCAGGGCCCCAGCCACCTTGAAAAGGAAAGAAGAGATATTAAAGAGAAGAATTTAAACTGCTTTGCAGATGAACTGGAAGAAGTTGTCCTTTGGCTCAACCTTTAGCTCCTCCTCCTGGAATACAGAATATAAAAATAAGGTTTTAGAAACGTTTTCCTATCCAAAGTGTCCTCCAATATAATGATGATACAAGAAAGTATTATACTCAAAACCGACCGTGATGCTAGTGGAGATGGATGATTTAGAAACAATGTCAGGATAAGACCCTATGCTTGCCAGGGGTATCCATGATGACTTAATATGCAATCATTTTTCATGAGGATTATTGGATACAATTATCAGGTGCTCACATGCAGTCCATCATAATAGAATAGAGCGATAAACACTTGTTAAGTGTTACAAGTGTGAGGGAGTCGATAACTAATTCACATGAAAAACTATTATCAGCAAGGTCATTGATTTATTGTGACTAGAAAAAAAATCAATTTCCATTTTTATTAAATAGTTTTCTTGGAATTTTACCAGGTTTAAAATTGCATTCCGTAATTTGGTGCATTTTCTCTGCAAAATGTATAAATTAGCTTTCGTTAGGAGGAAGGTAGGGAAATTGTGCATTACCCAAAATCAAGGGAAAAGCCCTGATCTAAAGTAAAATCTGGATTTTGAAGCGAAAAGGCACTAGCTCAGCTATACACAATTCCAATCTAATGAAGCACAGTCTCTTCTGATAGAGGTCAGAAATCTTAACTACCCTCCTTCTATCACCAATATTGACTGCCTACAATTTCTGTTGTGAGGCATATTTTAGAATGTCATTATTTATATTTTATAAAGTAGAATGTATGCCTTATTCTAGTATTCTGTGGGCTCTAATCATTAGCTCTCTTGCTGAGGAATTTGAAGATGAATATCCAGGGGTGAGGACTCTAACAATGGCTCTGATTCTAATGAGTATTGGAACTGGAGTACACATCAACATTCCAGTGGGCATCTCCAGGACCAAAATAGGAAAGCAGACCCACTGAAGCTCAATGTGGAAAATTCTGAAACGTTATCTGTAAAATGTAGCTTCTAGGCTCATTACATTGTCATAAGACATGGTCATGATTTTTTGGCAGTCTGCAAGATTTGGTGGATTCCCATTAATTAGTTTTCCATCAACATCTCGATTCAAAGTTGCAGCAGTGTACAGCTTCTAGTTAATTCAGTTAATTTTTTTTTCCCTTACCTGTCCAGACTTACGAATATTTAATCAAAATGACTGCCCATATGGTCTGGTGCTGGGAGATGAATAAGGTGTTTTTTTTTACTTTACTGAAGGAGCTTTACGTTCTTCAGATAAGACTCAACATCGCCAAAGAGCAGGACGTTGCTCATTGATGAGATTGTGTTTAGGTTGTTTAAAGAGAAATACCTGTACTACCTTCATTAAGCAATGTGTGACAACTCAAGTCGAGACATTGAGTGCTTAGGAATGACATTCCCCATTCATTCTCACCCAAGATCCAAGCATCTGTACTTTTCAGAATCAGCATTTCACACACCCAGCGTTGACCATATGGGAGTAAACTTCAACCCCAAAGAGAGAGACTGGCTGGCGGAAAGGGTAAAAACATACCAATCGTTGTAAAACAAACCATCCTCCACCTGGCCTCTACACTTGTGCAACAACTACCTGATAAAACTTCCTGGTATCTGGACAGGACACTGGAATTAAGTCAAAGCTTGGAGGCTGAAGGATAAATTGGCAAAGTGCAGTCACCAGTGATGAATCTGACACAAACAGCTTGACTTGGCATGGGACTTGCAAAGAACGTAAATCTCTCATGAGAGAAATGGGTTAGCAATTTATGTGTGTTAATCAGTCATTAAGAAAAAATTTAATCACAGATTTAAACCTGAAGTGGCTCTTGGTGCTTGTGAATAAAAGTGTTGAGAATAAAGGGGGTGGAGCAGAGGAGCTGAAAACAGCCTCTCCGTGTAAGCATGGTGGTTCCACAATTCAAATCCTAACTGACCCTGTGAAAGAGTTTCCTTGGTTATTTCCCAGCAGACAACGTTTTGAGAAAGTTATTGTTGATGTGGCTAACTGCCTACAGTTTGGAGCTGGATGTCTGTTTACTGGAGACAGCTGTTGATCAGCAGTTGGGTACCTCTGACTCGTCCGCAGCAGAAGCAGAGAGAGAGGCACATGAGAAACTGAGACATGTCACTCACAGGAAACTGCACCTAGCAAATAGACTACATAGGCAGGAGCTCAGGAGGTTCAGAAAATCACACTGGACTGTAGGAGTATGTACAAATACATGTATGCACAGGTGCAGTTAAAAGCCTACTTGCAGCAACATCACAGAGTATGTAGCATTAGAGACATAATATTCACAAGAAAAACAATAAATTAAATATAAATTATACAAAATTATCCAAGGAAAACACAAATAAGCAAAATAAAAGAACAAGTCCATCATAGTAAAACGTGGTCACTGCTGTTGCTATAGTGAGGGATTGCACAGGTCATGAGGCAGTGATCCTTGAACAAGATCTGCAATTGGTGACCTTGCCCTGCTCGTGGCTGACAGGATAATTACTTCCCTCAACTTTAGGATAATTCCAGGCTTCGTGTTTAATTCTCCGCCTTCCTGCTGATCCTTCTATGACCACAGCAAAGGTACAGGTACTCCAATTCATAGTCCAATGGCAGAGCCTGTTCCACCTGAATTTAGGCAGCAGACTGCTGGGAGAAGAAGGAGTGAGTTGAAGCCTGTGATAAGTAGATATGCACTTATGACCCTGGATGATCCTGTGATTGCAGTCTCTGAGGCTGACAAGCCAGCAGCCTTCAGGAGGGTGAACCCACGAATAACACCCAGGGCAGACAGGTTAACTCGCCAAGTACTAAAGACCTGTGCTGACCAACTAGCTGGAGTGCTCACCGATATGTTTAACCTCCCGCTTCAACAGTCTGTGGGTACCCACCTGCTTCAAGTATGCTTCAATTATACCTGTACCTAAGAAGAACATAGTAAACTGCCTCAGTGACTATAATCCAGCAGCACTTACAATGCACAGTGATGAATTACTCTGAGAGGCTGGTGTTGAAACATATCAACCATTGCCTGAGAAGTGACTTGGATCCACTTCAATTTGTCTACCGGAGCAGATGTCATTTCATTGGCTCTTCACTCAACCCTGGAACATCTGGACAGCAAAGGTGCATACATCAGGATGCTCTTCATTGACTACAGCTCTGCATTCAATGCCATCATCCCCTCAAAACTAATCAATAAGCTTCAAGACCTTGTGTGACGAGAATCCTTGACAAGGAAGGTTTGGACACAAATGCAGGTGTATCTGAAGCAAGGTTCAAGACAGTGTATCAAACTGGATCAGAGCACAAAACGAATGCTAGACGATATCACTAGTAGACTTAAGACTGAGTGCCAAACCGCAGTTTGGGTGTTCTGTGAATATTCAACACTTGGCACCCAAAACATGATTATCACTTAGTTGATTAGACCAACCTGAACCCTTAAAGGGGCCATGCTAGCTCTGTGTACTGCAGGGAGTTAGAGCATCTAAATCCCAGGAGCTGTTGCTGAAGGGAGCGTCTTGTAACAGGACTCCCTCCCCTATGGCCGACTGCTGACAGCCCTGGCTGCTCAGAGGGATGGTGATGGTAATCGCGGATGACAGCCAGATCCAAGATGTCTCTTTCAGGCACCCAGCATCTCTCCTCAGGTTCAAATCCTTCCCAGTCCAGGAGGTATTGCCGAACACCTTGAATAGTATGTTGTCCAAAAGTCTTCTCATAGTGAAGACCTGTTCCTTATTGATAAACCTGGGTAGCAGCTGGCTGATTGTGGTGGGGCTATAGAACTGGTGCAGGCAGGCTTTAATTTAGAGATGTGGAAGCTGGGGTTAATCCTTAGGGTCTTGGGGAGCTGCAAGCTGTTAAACATTGGGTTTACTTTCCTCAGGACTTTGAAGGGTCCAAAGGATTTGGGCGTCAACTTTCTAGATTCCACTCAGAGAGGCAAATCATGAATGGACAACCAGACCTGTTGCCCAGGCTGTAAAACAAGTCCCCGTTCGCCTTGGTCCCCACTCTCTGGAAAGTTCAGCAAAATCTCTCTTTCCCTAACCTATTTTTGCTGCAGCATTGGATGAGTTCTTTGGCTGCAGGGACCCCAATGTCGGCCTCTTGTTCTGGAAAGAGAGGCGAAGGATAACCAAACTGGCACTTGAAAGGTGATATCCTATGCGCCAAGTGCTGGAAGGTGCTGTGGGCGATCTCTGCCCACATCAAATGGTCACACCACTCATGAGGTCTTTCCAAGGCCAAGCATTTTAGGGTACATTTTAAATCTTGGTTGGTCGGCTCTGACTGGCCATTGGACTGTGGGTGAAACCCAGAGGAAAGTCTTGCTGTTTCCCCTATCAGCTTACAGATAGTCTTCCAGAAATGTGATGAGAATTGTGGAGCCCAATCCAAGACAATGTCCCACTGGGAATCTGTTGGTACTGAAGACTGGGTCCAGGACAATTTCGGCCATCTTCGCCACAGACAGTAGCTTCTCCAAGGCAATGAACTTGCAGGCATTCAAAAACAAATTGACAACTACCATGATGACTGACTTCCTCTTGGATGGTGCGAGACCAGTGACAAAGTCCACAGAGGTGTGCGCCCAAGGTCTTTCTGGAACAGGTAGGAGCCCTTGAGGTTGAGTATGGAGTTCCTTGATCTGAGCTCACACCTCACATGCCTGCATGTACTGTCAAAACTCTTGCATCATTCTGGGCCACTATTACCTCCTCTTGATAAACTCAAGGGTCCTGGCAGCCGCTGGATGTGTGGTCACTCTCAACGAATATCCCCATTGGAGTACCTGGAACTGGATGGGACTTGGGACAAACAGCCAACCTGGAGGACCATTCTTAGGAACCTCCCTTTGCACCTGGGCCTTGTAAACAAGAACATCAATTCTCCAACGAATTAGCACTATGACCCTTGTCTGGGGCAAAATGGTGGTCAGCAGCCCCTCTCATTCTGGTTCATCAAACTAATGGGACAGGGCGTCTGGCTTCTGGTTCTTCAACCGCGGCCGATAAGTCATGATGAATTCAAAGTAGTTAAAGAACAAAGCCCACCTGGCCAGGTGGGAATTCAGCCTGTTGGTGTCCTGGATATAAGCCAGGCTCTTGTGGTCAGTTCAAACAATAAAAGGGTTCTTGGCCTCTTCCAGCCAGTGGCACCTTTCCTCCAAGGCTAATTTAACCACAAAAATCTCCTGATTCCCAATGTCATAGTTCCTCTGTGCCGGGGATAGCCACCTGCAGAAGAATGCACACAGATGCAGTTTACCCTCTGAAGGTGGTCATTGAGACAAGCCGGCACCCACTCCGACATCTGAGGTGTCCACCTCCACAAAGAAGGGAAAGTCTGGGTTAGGAGAAATGAAGATAGGAGCTGTTGTGAACTGCTGTTTAAGCTCTGCAAAAGCAGCCTCTGCTTCAGTCATCCAGACAAAAGGGCCCATGGATTTCTTAGTTAGTGCCTTCAGTGGAGCTGCCACCAAGATGCAGCTCCTCCGGTAGAGGTTAGTAAACCCCAGAATCGCTGGACTTGTTTGATATGGGATGGCAGTGGCCATGCTCCGAATGCCTGGGTCTTGGTAGGGTCCATCTCAAGATTGCTATTGAAGATGATGACATCCAAAAATGGAACAGTTGTAACGTAAAACTTGGACTTCTCCAACTTGATGTAAAGTCCATGGTCTAGTAGGCTCTTTAAGATGTCCCTGACATGAGCAAAATGATCCTCCATGGACTTGGAGAAGATTAAGCTATCATCCAGGTAACGAAGGCATACTTATGGAGAGTATCCCGGAGCACATCATTTATAAAGGCTTGGAAAACAGCTGGAACATTTGCAAGCTCGAAGTGCATAACCAGGTACTCATAGTGCCCTGTCGATGTATTGAATGCAGTCTTCCACTCATCGCCTTCCCAAATACAGACCAGATTGTATGCACTCGTACTCTAGTTTTCTGAATACCCTCACCCATTGGAGCATCTCAACAGACATATTCATGACTGGAAGGGGGAAATGCTTTTTGGCCTTTATGTGGTTTAATCTCCTATAATCAATGCATAGCCACAGGCTCCCCTTTTTTTTTGTAGGAAGAAGAAACCTGCACCAGCAATGAGGTGGAGGGAAAAATGAAAGCCATGGCAAGGGCTTCCTTTATATACTCCTCCATTCTGCTTCTCCAGGGCCTGAGAGTGTGTACAATTGACCCGGAGGGGACAAGTACCAAGCAGGAGGACTACAGCACAGTTGTAGGGTCACGCGGTGGAAGAGTCAAGGCCTTTCCCTCGCTGAAGACCTCCTTTAAGTCCTTGTAGACAGAAGGGATTTTGACCAGTCTGGATGTTACTATCTCCTCCGGACCTTCCTCTGAGGATGACTCCTAAGACTTCTTAGGGTGACAGGGGTGATATGGCAGACTATAGAGTCATCTCCCCAAGCTCACAAATTTCATTCATTGAAACAGTGGCCAAATCAGAGTCTGTATCTAGAGGCCTTGGCAGCGTGGATTTACAGAGGGCTCTTGCATCCCCGGGAACCCGGAAGCAGGCCTTGAGGATCAGCATAAAGGAGTCTTTCCCTTCCTTGAGACCTGGCAGCTGAATTCCTTAAGCTTGGCAGCAAGTTTCCCAGACCTCTCGGGCGTCTCCTCGGACCACTCCTGAATTATAGATTCTCTCTTTCTATTTCCTATGAGATCCTGATGAGACTGTGTCGGGATTCACGCAGTCCCGTTGGCCAGAACTGGCTTGTCTGCTCTTGGGGACTAGACTACATCTCCAGAAGGTCTCAGACTCCCTCGCACTGAGGGTTTCACCCTTACTGGGCTTTTGTCATGAGGGAGTTTGGGTGTCGGAAGACCATGGCTCAAACAACCCTCTTACAATAACTGGAAGCACAATGACTCTCCCCTCCTCCAGTCCACAGATGGGTTGTGCTGGGACAGTCAAGGGTAGTCAAGAATCAGGGGTCTGAGTAGAGAGTCAATATGTAGAAACTGATGCAAGACTGATGCAAGAATGTCTTCCACATGATCCCTACCCCCATTTGCAAAACCAGTTTGTTGCTGGGAGGCAGCGTCCAAGACAGTTGCGGGCATGGACTGGTTCAACTCTCGCAGTTGAACTGATGGGCAATTTCTAAATCCAGGAAATTATCTGCTGCCCCAGAGTCCACAAAAGCCTTCACCTGCCTTAAGTTCTTACCCCAGGTGATCTCCACCTTCAGTACGAAACCAAAATCCGTGGGATTGGGACTTAGTGGCTGCTGCCATCACAGTCCTCCCTACACTGCACAGTCTGAGCAGTTCTCTAGGTGGCTGCAGCTTCAGATATTTGGCCCACAGGTAACCTGCTTCCCTGTGGTAAAAGCAGCAACCTTGACTCCAATGCCAGGACCTCTCATCAGCAGATAGTCCAGTACCACTGACCGGGGTTGGACCAGCTCTCTGCAACCTTCTGAAGTGGTCCCACTTTAACTCTGCCAGGTGATTATTGAGACGGATGGACCGGTCGATCAGAATCTCTTAAGTTCTCTGCTGGACCTCCCAAGGCAAGGGCATCTTCAGTTCATCTGGGAGTCTGTGGCCTATAGCGTGACCAAGGTCTCCCTGCTCCAACCACTTTCCTGGGCCAAGGTCCAGAATTCAATTACGTAGTCATCCTCTGACCAAGCTCCTGTTGAATCTTCATCAGAAGGTTTGAGGCTTGGCTGGCTCCGGTGGGTTGATGAAGTACCTTCCTCATAGTGGCCCTGAGTTCCTCTGAATCCGAGCAAATCTCTGACCTACATTCCTAATGTGCAGTGTCCCAGGCCTGGGCTCACCCAGTCAGAAGAGAGATAATGAAGGCCACCCTTCCGCACTCTGAAGGGAACCAAGATGGTTGGAGTTCAAATACTAATGAGTATTGGATGAGGAAGCTGCAGCAAGAACCCAGGTCACCATCAAATCTCTCCAGGGTCTCTCCGCAGCGATTTTGACTTCCTCCCTGCCGTAGTTGGAAAACGGCGACCTGGAGGTCATGTATCTCCAGGCTCTGTCTGGAAATTTTCTTGCTGTGGCTAGCCACATCTGACGAAAGGCTCGGAAACCCCGTCAGTTCTATGTTGGTTCAATCGTACCGTGACGAAAGTCCTTGACAAGGATGGTTTGGACCGAAATGATGGGGTATCCGAAGCAAGGTTCGAGACATGGTATCAAACTGGATCCAAGCACAAAACAAATGCTAAACGATATCACTGGTAGGCTTACGATTGAGCACCAAACTGCAGCTCAGATGTTCCTTAAATACTTGATTCTCAATACCTAAAACATGACTATCAATTGGCAAGACCATCCTGAATCCTTAAAGGGGCTTCACCAGCTATTCATACTCCGGAGAATTAGAGCTTCTAAGTTCTGGAAGCTGGCACAGGAGGAAGCGTCCCGTGACATCTTGGCCTCAATACCTCCTTGTGCAATTGAGTCCTCAATTTACTCACTTGCGGTTCCAATAGGCAACAACATCTCCTCTATGATCTCCATCAGCACAGGTATATCACAAGGCAGTGTGCTTAGTTCCCTGCTCTACTTGCTTTATACTTGTGACCGTGTGGCTAAGTACAACTCCTACACCATATTCAAATTTGCTGATGACTGCATCAGAGGTGGTGATTCATCAGCATATAGGAGGGAGATTGAAAATCTGGCTGAGTGGGGCCACAACAACAACCTCTTGCTCAATGTCAGCAAGATCAAGGAACTGAATATTGATTTTAGGAAAAGGTGCATGAGCCAGTCCTCATTGGAGGATCAGTGGAGGGGAGGGTGAACACCTTTAAATTGCTCGGTGTTATTATTTTGGAGGACCTTGCCCTGGGCCCAGCACGTAAGTGCAATTATGAAGAAAGCACGGCAGCACCTCTACATTCTTAGGAGTTTGGGGAAATTTTTCATGACATCAAAAACTTTGACAAACTTATACAAATGTGTATAGGAGAGTATATTGACTAACTACATCACAGCCTGGTTTAGAAGCACCAGTGCTCTTGAATGAAAAATCCTACAAAAAGTAGTGGATACGGCCCTGTCCATCATGGGTAAAGCTCTCCCCATGATTGATCATGTCTACATGCAGTGTCATTGCAGGAAAGCAGCATCCGTAATCAAGGACGCCCAATACCCAGGACATGCTCTCTTCTTGTTGCTCCCATCAGGAAGAATGTACAGAGGCCTCAAGAACATATGAGGAATGTTTGTCCGCTCTTGGACTGTATTGCTTGGAGTTTAGAAGAATGAGGGGAGACCTCAGAGAAGCATTTTGAATGTTGAAAGGCATGGACAGAGTGGATGTGACAGAGTTGTTTCCCATGATGAGGGAGTCTAGTACGAGAGGGCATGACTTGAAGGGTTGAAGGGTGCCAGTCATTGGGTGTATTTTAGGCAGAGATTGATAGGTATCTGAGTAGCCAGGGCATCAAAGGTTATGGTGAGAAGGCGGAGGAGTGGGACTAAATGGGAGAATGGATCAGCTCATGATAAAATACCAGAGCAGACTCGATGGGCTGAATGGCCAACTTCCGCTCCTTTGTCTTATATCTTATGGACTCACACCACCAGGCTCAGACACAGTTAATGCCCTCAACTATCAGGGTCCTGAATCAAAGGGGATAACTTCACTCAACTTCACTTCACCCATTTTGAAATGATCCCACAACCTGCATGCTCACTTTCAAGGACTTTTTAATCTCATATTCTCATTTTTATTGCTTATTTATTTTTTATTATTATTGTTTTTTTGCTACTCCTGCACAGTTTGTCTTTTGTGCACTGGCTGAACACTCAGGTTGGTGCGGTCTGTCACTGATTCTGCTGTGGTTTTTGTTCATTAACTATATCCCAACAAGAAAACGAATCTCAGGGTTGTATATGGTGAAATATATGTACTTTGGTAATAAATTTACTTTGAACTTTGAACTCTGCTCAGTGCTTCCAGATCCTGGGCCCTTTCAGCACTATCCCTCTCATGGCACGCCCACTCTTCATTTGCTTGCAATAAAGTAGTCAATGATCTATCACATTCAGCAGATTTCAGAACAATCAGACAGGGATATCAGTCACCTACAATAGTACCCTAACCCTATCAACGGAGATTATGTACCCCTTTCTTTGATCTATTTGATGTTTACACAGCTGCCTCTATCCTACTACGGGGTGAAAAGTATGAGCCATGTGACAGGGCACTTCTTCAAAGAGGATATCATTGTCTTCATCTTGCATCATAAGTGTTTAAGCTTTTAATTATAGGTATAATGACCTGGTTAAGATTCTTACTGCTATGCTGTAGGTATTTCACTTTGGCAGTTCTGTAAGATCAGTCTGTACTGCTCTCAACTCGTTTGGATTTGAGCTGAGATAAGAAGCTTTGTTGTTCAACTTAGGAATGTGGCATCAGCCAATCAGGATGGTAGATTTGGGAGGAGCTTCTAGAGGACACGGGCAGAGAGGTCTCTGTTAGTGGGAGCCGGAGGAAGACGGGGGAGAAAAGATGGCTGAGGATGCCATCCCTGTGCTTTGTGCAGATGAGTGGCCTCAAGGAGGAAGAACCAATTCTCCCGTGGGAGACCCATTTGTTTGAGATGGATTTTAAGCAACATTCAGAAGATGGTGTGTGTTTTCACGCAGACCGAGGGTCCAGCATGCAGGAGACAGACAACTTAAGTGCACATTTGATTGTTTAAGAGTAATGGGCCCTTTTGTTTTTTTTCTTTCATTTAATAATTGTTTAAATTAACATTCATAAATATACTTCTTTAAAATTGTATGCAGTGTACGATCTGTTATTTCTTGCCGGGGCCGTAAATCAAACAGCATTCACATAAACCAGGATCTGGGTGGCGAGACATCCCAACCTCACGGATTTGGTGGGACCAAAATTGTATACATCCTAGATGTACAAAGCAGGAGGAAGGTGGGGTTATGCTGCGGAATCTAATGGCTATTAGCCAGGGGGTTAACGAGCCAGTTTCCCAGAGTCGCCCACTAAAAGGGGGTTTCATGGGTATGATTACTTTTTACTTGCCACAGGCAAGCAGTCAAGTCAACTGAGATGGGATGTACAAGATATCATGATAATATAGAATTCATTGTAATATCTACATCACCATTGCCCATTGTAAACGGAAAACATCACATCATCAGAGCAAAATTTCTTTTTATAAGCTCATATCAACATGGGAATCCCTCATCCTGGAATGAATAGTCACCAATCCAACATTGCTAGTAGCTTTACACTATTTCATATTTATTTCACCCCCACCTCCTCCCACCATCTCTATCTGACTCGCTCAGTAAATATGAAAAATAAATAAATGTCATGAGAGGGGCAATGGGACCAGATCCAAATTCAAGACACAGACACTGAAGTACTAGGAACAGGACTTGACTAGAGAGCTGAGACAAGAGCACAGACTTGGGCTAGGACATTGGCTAGGCAAGCGGGACCAGGACAAGGAACTGGGAACTAGGAGCCTGGGCTTGGACTCCGAGCCAGAGACTGAACAAGGACCCAGAACCTGGGTCTTGACTCGGGCTCGGATCCCAGAACTAGGTGAGGACATGGTGTGGCTACAGAACTGGATATGGCTGGGGTTCTTCATGGCTTGGGTACTTCGAGGTGAGGACACGATGAGGCTTGGGTTCGGACACCAAGCCAGAGACTGGACAAGGACCCAGAACCTGAGTCTTCACTCAGGCTTGGACTCTGGAACTAGGCGAAGACATGATGTGGTCTTGGGAGACAGGACTAGGCGAGGCTGCAGGACAGAGCGAGAGACTCCTGGGCAAGACAAGGGAACTCCAGTACAGGACGAGGGAACTCCAGCACATGACAAAGCACATGGACAGGACAAGAACAAGAAGCCTTGACTTGGTAGTTAGGAACAGCTGAGCCTTGGACTTGGGACAACAGGAACCTCGGAACCTTGGACTTGGGATGACAGGAACGCAGAACACAGAGCCTTGGTCTTGGGGAGGACAGGAACACAGAGCCTTGGTCTCGAGCACAGGAACACGGAGCCTTGGACTTGAGAGACAGGAACATGGAACACAGAGACAGGACACCTCCTTAGGAACAGGACATAGGGCTGGGACTTATACACAGAATGCTGAACACGACGAGACAGTTCTCAACACTAGGTAGCGGCAAACGTCCGGTCCTACCTAGCAAAGGTGTGGAATAAGAGACGGTTCTCAACACAAGGTAGTGGCAAACAGCCGGACATACCTAGCGAAGGCGTGGACACAGAGACAGTTCCAAACAACAAAAGACAGTTCCTTATCTAGGCACAGCAAGGTTCTGGTCTTGCTCTGGCAGTAGAATCTGACAGCTATACAGGCAAGGATGTAGGCAAGTCTTCAGGCCAAGGCTTCAGGCAGAGATTGCAGGCGAGGCTTCAGGCAGAAGGTGAAGGGAAGGGAAGAGAACAGTCCAGCCTCAGGGTAACAGAAAAAACAGCCTGGTTCACCCAACGGAGGCAAGGACAGAAAGGGACAGATCCAACTGTAGGGTAACGGCAAAGATGGCCTGACTTACCCCACAGAGGCGAAGACGGGATACTGTCTGGACAAACCAGCAACCACACTCGAACCCAGGGCCACTTATATTCCCAGCCCCAAGACAAACATCAGGTGCCTATGATTAAGCCCAACTGAAACAAGGGACAGCTGGAAGACCCGGAGTCTGGAGTCCACAGACCGGAACGTGGACTTCACAGACCGGACCATGACAATAAAGTCCATGAGGAAAACTAGTCTTCCCTCTGTGGATTCTGCCTATAATTGTTACTGCCTAAGAAATGCAGCCAGAGTAATCAGAGACCCCTCCCACCCTAGATTCTCTCTCCTCTTCCCTTCCATCAGGCAGAAGATACAAAAAAATGAAAATGCACAACACCAAACTCAAGGACAGCTTTTATCTTGTTATTGTAAGGCTCTTGCACAATAAAGATAGACTCTTGCTCCTTATTGACTGCCTGCACTGCAATTTCTCTATAAATGTAACATATTCTGCGTTCTGTTATTGTTTTCTCCTTGTGCCACCTCAATGTACTTATGTTTTTGAATGATCTGTACAGATGACCTGTAAAGCAAAATTTCTCACTGTTTCACAGTATATGTGTCAATAATAAACCAATTCCAATTACAAGATAATTGATTTGCAATGTTAAGCTTCGATATCCAGCACAGCATATAGGCCAGATGCATTTCCACTTTTTCCTTATACATATATACAATGGTCTGCTGCTCTGTCTGGAAGTTATGGGATGGCTGTTATGCAATATCCAAGCATGGTGTTACTGTAGGTCCTGAGAGTCAGCAACCTGTGTTTGGTCTGATTGAACTGGATCTACCTAGCCCTATATGCCTGACCAACTTCTTTATTCCTCTACTGCACCATACATTATAATAAGCTGGTCTCTCTATTCAGCAAATTAAATTGGGTTGCCCATCTGCTGGCAAACTAATAACTTCAAATACCACCATGGTGGATGGTACTTGAGATTCACTGCAGGTTTAAGAGGGGCACGACACATGGATCACAAAGAAAGAATATGGAACATTGTAATAGGGTGGGTTAATCAGACCCAATTTGAACGTCCAGGAGATGTGGTGAAACACAACAAGCACAGCAAAAAAACTTAAGTTTAACTTATTATCATAAAATAGAAAATACGAATAAACCACCCAAAATACTATGTCGCAAGTCACAAAGATTCTACAGAGACTTCTGGACTCTTGATTTTTGGTTACCACTTGATTGTTACTGTTGTAGAGGGATCTCTAATTTCTGATTTGCTCTTGAAACCACCCCATTATTTTCAACCCTTGGTGAAGTCCAAAGAATGAATGAAAATTTCCTTCATTTATGCAAGTTCCGCAAGAGCAGGGTAACCATGAGACAGAGAAACTCTTTGTTTTATCCATTAACACAATAAGGTTTCTTTCATTCAAACAAAGATCATGGCCACTAACACAGTCCTCATAAATCAATAGACAATTTAATGGCCGTTCCTGATTCATTAGTCCCCCAATGTCCAGACACAGTATTCCTTGGGCTTACAAAGAACACAAATGTTTACATATACAGTTGTGCTAGAAAGTTAGTGAACCCTATAGAATTTTCTCTGTTTCTGCATAAATATGACAAAAATATGATTAAATCTTCATGTAGCTCCTAAAATTAGATGAGAATCCAGTTAAATTAATAACACAAAAAACGTTATACTTGTTCATTTATTTATTGAGAGAAATGATCCAATATCGCATGTATTTGCTGGAAGAAGTATGTAAACCTTTCCTTTCAGTAACTGGTGTGACCCCCTGTACAGCAATGACATCAACCAAACATTTCTGGCAACTGTTGATCAGTCCTTCATATCGGCTTGGAGAAACTTTCGACCATTCCTCCTTAGAAAACAGTTTCAGTTTATCAGCATTTCTGGGATACCTTGTATGAACAGCCCTCTTCAGGTCATGCCACAACATCTCAATTGGTTCAGATCGAGACTATGACTTGGCCATTTCAAGACACTATTGTTTTTTTTTCTTTTTAAACCATTCCGTTATTGATTTACTCTTGTGTTTTGGATCATTGACTTGTTGCATCATCCAATTTCTATTAAGCTTCAGGTGACGGACCGCTACCTTGTGATTCTCCTGTAAAATAGCTTGACACAATTTTGAATTTATTGTTCCCTCAGCCATTGCAAGCTGTCTAAGCCCTGAGGCAGCAAAACAGCCCCAAACCATGATGCTCCTTCCACCATGCTTCACAATTGTTTTGAGGATTTAGTATTTGTGTGCAAGGCCCTTTTTCCTCCAAACATAGCAGTGCTCATTTCTGCCAAAACATTCAACTTTTGTCTCATCTGTCCACAGAACAGTGTCCCAGAAGCATTAGAGAACACCCTGGTAGTCTTTATGAACTTGAGACGTTCAACACTGTTTTTTGTTTTGGAGAGCAATGGTTTCCTCTATGATGTCCTTCCATAAACATCATTCTTATTCAGTGCTTTTCTTATGGTGGACACATGAACAGAGATTTTAGCAACTGCTAGATATTTCTGTAGGTCTTTTCCTGTTATCTTTGGATTCTTTTTCACCTCCTTCAGCATTGCACGTTGTGCTTTTGGTGTGATCTTTGTCATTCCTAGGGACAGTAAAAACCTTCACTTAGAGACAACTGTTCTTACTGTGGACTGATGAACACTCAGGTCTGTAGAAATGTTTTTGCAGCCTTTTCCATCTTCATGCATCTCTATCTTTATCTAAGGTCTTATGAAAGTTGTTTTGATCGAGGCATAGTGCACATTAAGATACCTTTCTTGAGAAGTGCAGGCTCTAGCAGTAACCTGACTTTGTGGGTGTGTTTTTTAAAGGCCAAGGCACCTCTACAACCCACACCTCCAATCTCAACTCATTGATTAGAACACCTAAATAGCATTTGTAGAAGGTATTGCCCCAAAGGTTCACATACTTTCTTGAACCTAGACTGTACTTGTTTAAATTGTATACTCAGTAATGACAAGAAGAAATATTATTGTTATTGTGTTATCAGTTTGGGAAGATTGTGTTTGTCTATTATGGTGACTTAGATGAAGATCAGAGCACGTTTCATGAGTAATTAATGCAGAAAAACAGGTAATTGCAAAGGTTCACAAACTTTTATTTGAGACTGCATAAGTGATAAGCCCAAATTGAGACAGACAAATCACTTGACAGTCATTTTAATTGTTTACTCACTAGCAGACATTCGCACCTTAATAGTTACTCATTGTTTGCTCTACACACCTATGGACTCTACATGTTAAGAGTTCACAAAGAGTTAGATTGTCATTTGGCCTGACAGACATTCATTCATTGTTTTACAAAATTTAACATGCCACAATCATTGCCTAAAAGAAAGGAAACCACAGTTTTTCCAGAAAATTATTGTAGATGCACTTGAACCAGCAGAAGAGGATTCAGAACATGGAGTGCAGAAAAAAAACGAGAATCTGAACATTTTCAAACAATAATTGGATAAATTCAACATCGAATGTCTTTATTAATTAAATAAATGGCATTTATTTGGCTTACAGCATTTATTCAGAAACATATTTATTGAATCAGGCAGCTACTGGGTAAACAATCTCTTTTGTCCAAAGGAGGCAGAGTGCTTAACATATTAGGATCAGCAACCTTATAATTGATAGTAACGGTAATGGAAAATGCTTAGGGCTTTATAGGCAATTTAAACAATTTCCCAATTTAAACATGTGGGGACTGTAATCTGAAATTGTAGAACTCCAGGATAAGGCAACCCTAATCCATAAGCACATCCCCAGACATATTCAGAAGGTAGTAATAGCCTCTCTGCAAAAGCAATTGTTAAATCATTTCAGGTTCATTAAAAGTTTAGAGTGAGATTGGATTTGTGTGCAACAGTGGCTTGCTTCTCTACAGAAGGATGCCGATAAACTAATTGTTTTCCTTTGAGCATAATTCAAAAGGTTTCTTGACCTCAAGTGAGCCAAATCAATTTCACAACCTGCTGCAGTAGCATTAGACACCTGCGTCTTCTGGGTTACCAGAGGTAGCACTACATCCACTATACTAACATAACCTAACTATCAATTCAGCTAAATACTTTAATACAGCTTGGAAGTTTCATCACAGTTTGGGAAAATAAAGCCAATTCCTTAATGCCTCTTCGGGTCATATTATTTGGAAACGTCCACAATATTAGTCCAAGAATTTCAATATTAAGCCCACAAAGCCCCAGTGGTGCTTAAAGTCATCCTGTAAGATTACATAAGGTTTCCACTAATGAAATTCAGTAGCCTCCATCAACTGTTATATAACTAATTGGGAATTTACTGTGTATAAATATTAGGACAAGCGAGACAGGTAACCTAGACAGATGCCTGGTATTTGCAGTGGGTTCATCTTAATACAGCAAAATTTCAATAATGCGCTATCCAACTATTCAGAAACTCCAATGGTTTGTCATCTGATTCACTGGGTGCTGATCCCTGTGTTCCCTTCTATTTACTAGGGCCATGGTTCTGGATTTTGTTCCACTTACTAGAGCTTCAGTGCGGGATCTACATTCCACTTATCAGGGTCTCTGTTCCCAGGCCCCTTCCACTCACCGGGCTCCTAGTTCCTGATCTTATTTTCACTCTCTGGCTCCTGGTTTATGATGTCCCTTCCAGTCATTGGGGCTCTAGTTTTGACACTCCTTCAAAATTCTGTTTCCTGCTCTCCTATTGTGCTCATGAGGTTCAAAATGCTTTGAGAGGTTGGTCTTGACCAAACTGAACTCCTGCCTCAGCAAGGACTGGGACCCATTGCAATTTCCCTATCGCCACAATAGGTCAATGGCAGATGCAATTTCAATGGCTCTTCACACGGCCTTAGACCACCTGGAGAACACAAACACCTATGTCAGGATGCTGTTGATCGACTATAGCTCAGCATTTAACACAATCATTCCCACGATCCTGATTGAGAAGTTACCTGGGCCTCTGCACCACCTTCTGCAATTGGAGCCTCAACGTCCTAACCGGAAGACCAGAATCTGTGCAGATTGGTGATAATATCTCCTCCTCTTGACGATCAACACTGGTGCACTTCAGGGGTGTGTGCTTAGCCCAATGCTCTACTCTCTCTATACCAATGACTGTGTGGTTAGGCATAGCTCAAATTCCATCTATAAATTTGCTGATGAAACATCCACTGTTGGTAGAATCTCAGATGGAGACGAGAGGGCATACAGCAGTGAGATATGCCAACTAGTGGAGTGGTGTTACAGCAACAACCTTGCACTCAACATCAGTAAGATGAAAGAGCTGATTGTGGACTTCAGGAAGGGTAAGACAAAGGAACACATACCAAAACTCATAGAGGGATCAGGAGAGGAGAGAGTGAGTAATTTCAAGTTCCTAGATGTCAAGATCTCTGAGGACTTAACCTGGTCCCAACATATCAATGCAGTTATAAAGAAGGCAAGACAGCAACTTTACTTCATTAGGAGTTTGAGGTAATTTGGTATGTCAACAAATATACTCAAAAATTTCTATAGATGTACCATGGAGAGCCTTCTAACAGGCTACATCACTGTCTGCTATGAGGAGAGGGGCTACTGCACTGACCAAAAGAAGCTGCAGAGGGTTGTAAATTTAGTCAGCTCCATCTTGGGCAATAGCCTACAAAGTACCCAGGACATCTTCAAGGAGCGGTGTCTCAGAAAGGCACTGTCCATTATAAAGGACCTCTAGCACCCAGAGCATGCCCTTTTCTCACTGTTACCAGGTAACAGGTACCAGGTGTAGGAGGTGTGGTTCGTCCATCTTCGTCGATGAAGACCTCGACACCATTAGTCACTTTGAGACTGGATGCGGTGTGTCCGAAGATGACTGGTCAGGCCAATTCGGGCACGGAATGTCCTGGCATATGTTGGACAGACATGTGTAGGCACTGTAGTTGTTGCGCTGGTGGGTCTGGACTTGTGCAGCTCGCGCTTATGTTGTGTCTCAGCAATGCACCTTGCTTCGTAAGCTTGAGAGCCCTTGTGGATGAGGCCGTGCCAGGTCGGGCGGTTTTGTGCCAGCATTTCCCAGGAGGTTGTGACTATGTCAAACGACTTCAGGGAGGCCTTTAGTGTGTCTTTGTAACATTTCTTCTGCCCTTCATGCGAGCGTCTAACAGCAGAGAGTTCCCCAAAAAGGAGCTGCTTGGGTATGCGCTCGTCCGGCATACGGATGACATGACCTGCCCACCGGGTCTGTGCTCTCATCAGCAGTGTGTCGACTGATGGTAGACTTGCTCTAGAGAGAACTTCAGTGTTTGGTACTTTATCTTGCCATCTGATGTCCAATATTCTGCGAAGACAAGTCATGTGGAAATGATTAAGCTGTCTTGCATGCCTTCGATACACAGCCCACGTTTCACAGGCATACAGGAGGGTAGTGAGTACCACGGCTCTGTAGACCTTCAGTTTTGTTGTTGGACTGATTCCCCGACGTTCCCATACAGTCTACCAAAAGCAGAGCTTACCTCGCTATTCTGCAGTTAACTTCTGTATCAATAGTCACTGCTCGGGAGAGGGTGCTGCCAAGGTAAGTAAACTGGTCCACTGCCTGTAGTTTCTGTCCTTTGACTGTGATTTTCGGTTCTGTGTACGGTGCATGAGGGGCAGGCTGGTGCATGACTTCGGTCTTTTTGATGTTGATCGTGAGCCCAAAGTTGTCACAAGCCGTGGAGAATTTGTCCATATTGACTTGCATCTCTGGCTTCGAGCCAGCATACAGGGCACAGTCATCGGGAAAGAGGAAGTCTCTCAGAACAGTCTCCTTCACATTGGTAATAGCTTAAAGTCTCCTCAGGTTGAAGAGCTTCCCATCCACTCTACCTGAGGCTGATTCCAGAATCACTGTCCATGAAGGCATCATTCAGCATGGCAGATACAGAAGCCTGAAGGCACACACTCACTGATTCAGGAACAGCTTCTTCCCCTCTGCCATCCAATTCCTAAATGGACATTGAACCTGTGAACACTACCTCATTTTAAAAATATATATTATGCCTGTTTTTGCATGATTTTTAATCTATTCAATATACATATACTGTTATTTATGTATTTATTTATTTATTTATTGTTGTTATTATATACTGTATTATGTATTGCATTGAACTACTGCTGCTAAGTTAAAAAATTTCATGATACATGCAGGTGATTATAAACCAGATTCTGGTTCTGATTCTGACAAATATATTATTCTACATTATGACATCCACTGGACAATGTGAATCATAATGCAGGAGTACACTGTCTGATGTCACCATTTCTTTACGTTTTGGATTGACTCTTCACACAGCTTAGACCATTGACAATTCTTCCTGATGTGTAGTAATGAGTTCAAAGGGTGGAGCACAGTCGCCAGGTTTAGCAAGAACTTCTTATAGTAATTGACAAATCCTAAAAGAGACTGCAACTGTGACACGTCCTTTGGTCTTGGGGTTTCCATCACTGCTTGAATTTTGTCAGTGCACTTGTATAAAACTTGCCCACAGTAAGTGATTCTTGGCTTAAAGAACTCATACTTGTCATGTGGTGCTCTGAGCCCATAAACTTCTAATCTTTTTAAAAAATGTCTTGAGATTTTGGATATGTTCCTTGTCATCTTTACTAGAAACATTAATGTTATCCCAATAACACTGAGTGCCTGGGCAGCCTTGCAGTACCTGGTCCATAGCTTTCTGCCAGAGTGCAGGTGTCAATGCTACTCTGAAAATAAGCCTATTATGGTAATATATTTGTTTGTGAGTATTTGTGGTAAGAAACAATGTGGACTCTTCTGCCAATTACATCTGTAGGTAAGACTTTGCTGAAGTGTTTTTCTCCAGAAAGGTTTGCAATGATATCCACTATCCTGGGCCACAGGGTATTGATCTGCTTTCAGTACTGGGTTGATGGTGACTGTATAATCACCACAGATCTTGACAGACCCGTTTTTCTCGGCTACTAGCACCACTGACATTGTCCCTGGGCTCCAGTCAACCTTGGAAAGAACTCCTTCAGTCACCATGTGATCAAGCTCACTGGTTATATTATCATGGATGGTACCTTGTTATGTCTGAGTTTTCCAATGCCACCCTTGAACATTGCTGTGGCGTTATCCAGTACCTTTCTTAATTTATTTTCAGTTGATTCTGTTGCAGGGGATGTGGCATGCAAATGGTGGCTGGATCTCCAATCAAATTGTAGATGTCTCAGGCAATCATAACCCCACAAGGCTGGCTCTTGGTACTCTTTCTGAAACTGCAACTTCTCATCTTTTTCGCTTCTCGGTGCAGTCCATTTACTTTAGTCTGCCCAACATGCTCTTTGCAAATGTCCCACTTTGTTGGATTTTCTGCAAACGTTGCCTTCAAATCAGCATTGGTCTGGTGTATGTAACTGCTTGCCATGATGGTAACCCAATTTGTTTGGCCAGGCAAGTTTCTGTTTAGATGTTACAGTTGCTTTCCTGACTGCAACTCAATTGCATCTCTGGCTGCTGTTTCCATTGATACAGTAATTTCAACTACTTTTTTTTTAAATATGAGTTGTGCTTCAGCTAGGAACCATTTCTAAATGCTTTCTTGTAACATTCCACAAACTAAACAATTTCTCAGTATATTATTAAGCCAATCACTGAACTGACAATCATTCAGACAACTTCTTCAGTTCTTCCACATATGCTGAAATGGACTTTTGATTCTTCTTATGAAGCCTAAAGCATTCTGCAATCAACAAATAATTTTGATTCTAAATGTCCGGTATTACTTTTGCAATATCAAAACTCAACACTTTATTTTGAGCAGACGTACTTCGAAGCAAACTGCATGCTCTTTCACCTATTACACTCAGCAAAACTGGCACTTGCCTTTCATTGGCTATTTCATTTGTTTCAAAACAATTCCTTCCTTTTGCGAAGAGTGCGTGCAGCTCTGAAGAAAAAAAAATGTACTGCCACACAAAAATCTACAGATGCTGCAAATCCAAACAATATCCACAAGATGCTGGAGGAACTGAGCAGGCCAGGCAGCATCCATAGAAAAAAAGTTAACAGTCAAAGTTTCAGGCCAAAACCTTTCATCAGGAGATAAAAAAGTTCCATGCTTCTTTTAACTTCGAACAACTCGCTGCACGTCAACAGGTAGATAGTCTAGTTATCTCGGGTTTCATTTTAAAACTTACTCATCACCACTGTTATGTTTTGTAACTCCAGAAATTAACTGAAAGAAGACACAGGAAAACTGGGATAAATGTGTTCTCTTCATTTTTACTTTAGTGAGGCACGATCTTATGACGTAGTGGCGTATTGGCATATGCCTTTCACATATTTTTACATGTAACCCATAATGAATTATGTAAACAACAAGCAATGTTTAATCAAGCAGTATATTTAAATATCACTCACATATTACTGAAATATTAAAAACACAACCTCTCTGACAAGGAATGTTTTCCCTTTTATCCCTGAGTGGTCCTACCCTCTCTCTAATCATCCTCCTATTCTTCATGTACATGTAGAATGCCTAGAGGTTTTCTTTAATCCTACTTCCCAAGGCCTTTTCATATCCCCTTCCAACTCTCCTAAGACCCTTCTTAGGCTTCTTCCTGGTGACATTTTAACTCTCAAGAGCCCTGTCTGACCTCAAGTATGCATCCTTCTTCCTCTGCACTAAAAGTTCCACATCTCTTGTGAACCATGGTTTCTTCACCCTATCATCTTTTCCCTGTCTCAGTCCCATCCAGAACTTCATGCAAGTACTCCCTAAGCAACCTCCACATTTCTGCTGTACATTTCCCTGAGAACATCTCCCAATTTATGCTCCCAAGTTCCTGCCAAATACCATCCTATTCAGCCTTCACCAAAATAATACTTTCAGTATCGTCTGCTCCTGTCCTTGTCAATGGCTATGATAAAGGTCTGAGAGTTGTGATCATTATCATTTTTCACAGCCAAGTCAAGGCTCAGACTTCTTTCTTCCTAAAGGCAAGCAAGCATTTTATACTCATGAACATAAACGAGAAGCATCCTCCTATCCAGGTTTTGTAATAGCCAACAGCTGATTTTGCTGTGTGTAGGTTTATAAACAGCAAACTCTTGTACAGAATGGACGATTTGCACATGAACTGGAGGGGGACCTAATCCTAGCAGGAAGGTTAGTTAATGCTGCGCAGTGGGATTTAAATGCTGCAGGGGGTTGGGAACCAGAATGCCCGAACAGTTAGATGGGAGGTTGTGGAGGCAGATGTTGGTAAGAACCGAAAGTTAGGAATCAAAATGTTGAGCATGGTGCGACTAGTGTCCCGAGCTGCGTATATTTCAATGCAAGAAGAATCGTAGGAAAGGAGAATAGTAGTGCAGAACATGAGGTAGCTGGTTTATAGACAGAGGCAATGTGCAGTGGAGAGAGGCTATGGTAGGACAAAATTTCAGTCAACAGGATGAGTTGCAACGTAAAAGGCGGACAAAATCGAAAAGGGTGAATACAGAACTGAAGGTGTTATATTTGAATGGGCGCAGTATATGCAACAAGATAGGAAACCGCCCTGGTTTTCTTGCCTGCGTAATTCTGGGGAAGATAACCTCTGGCCCTGCCAAACTTGTAAGATTGAGGCGCGCTGGATCCCATCCCAAACCTCGGTTTGTGTGGATGCTGTGTCATTTGCTACGCTGTTACAAATTAATGCCACAAAATAACAGACAGCACACTGCATACGATTAAAGGAATTATATTTATGAACCTTAACTGAAGGGATAGTAAAGAATAACACAAAGAAAAGGGCCCATTCTAATTAAACAGTCAAATATGCCCAAGTTGGAGCTCATCTTGAACTTCTCTGTCACTCACGCGCTGGGCCCTCGGTCAACGTGAAAGAACCCGCCACCTTCCGAACGTCGCTCGCAATCCATATCAGACAGGTCTCCCACTGGACCGTATGCTACGACCGGTTCTCCCAGCGTTTTCTCTCTGGTTCCCCCAACCACAAGTAGTCATGTCCTCATGACTTTGAAATCATTTGTTATCCTGTCATTAATAAACATATTTTCAAAGGAATTTTGTGATGTCAGAGCCTCCAATCCATTTGTAAATAGGAGGATATTAATAGAGGGTTACAACTAGGGGGATAGTCACAACCCCCTGTTTCCTCAGTACTACAAAGGCCAGCTTATCTGGAGATATCCTGGCTCTTTGAGACCTCCTTATCCCATCATCTATGTCTTCAGTTCCAGCCACTCCTTGGAATACTTCTGTTCTGTACGGCGAGGCCTCCCCCGGTCTATACCTTGTGCCTTCCTGCATCTTGATCCCTCTGCCACTTGGCTGAGCTCAGCTTCTCCCCAGTTACTTTAGAGCCCAGCCCCCCCACCACATGGTCCAGCTGCAAGCCTGCCTGAGCATTGCTAATTCACCTCCCCCACCCCCCCCATTTCACCTACATCAGCACAAGAAAAAGTGGGAATCTCTTCCTCAGTCATTGGGTGTTAGCAAAAGGTAACCTATACCACACCCCCATTTCCACATCCTCTGAGTTTGTATCCCATTCAGGGGCAGGGGCTGCTCTAATATTTCCTGCCATTGGCTCTTCAATCTCACCACGTTACCACAGAGTCCTCTTACTAGGTGTAGGGCCCAAGTCAGACTCTAGATCAACACGCACCTCTTCTCCCAGAGGTAGAAGGTGCTTCCAATGGAGAATCTTGACAGGCCCATTCCCATCCTCTGGTTTCACACAGAAAACTTTACCTTTGGCATCTGACTCTCCACTACATAGGGCGTAGTTGCCTAGTGGACAGCCAACTTATGCTTCCCAGGTAGCCCCAAATTCTTTATGAGGACTTCGTCTCCAGGCATGAGTTGGGAGAACCTAACCTTTTTTATCATACCTCCTCTTATTTTCTTTATTCTGCTTGGTAGCCGAGACCTCAGCTAATTCATAAGCCGTTTTCAGCTCCCTTCTCATATTCCTGGCACATACCCCGTGACGGGAATAAAGACCAGCAGAGATGGAAAACACTTTGGAGTCCAGTATTGCTATTAACTAATAATATTTATTAGTAACTATGCAATACACTAATGTAAATGTAGATAAATCAAACAGGTTAGCAATGATTTTATATATATATATATATAAGTATATCAGTAAGTGTGGAAATATATGTATGAAAAACCAAGCTTCTTTAAGTCTAGAGATAAAAAGGTACAGTCTTACGATGATGAGTAAAGTTCAGTTCAGTACGTGGTATTGAGTTGAATAGTGATGGAGAGACAGAGAGGGAGGGATTTGAGTCTTCAGGTGAGCTGATGCTATCAATCTTCTCGTTGTCCTTCGAAATCCTTTAAAAGTCACCAACTGTGACTTTAACAAAGGGGACTGGTTTTCTGTGGTGGAGCTATTACCCAGGCGAGGGTGGACACATGGACAACTCCCCACCAGTCAATCCCTTTCCTTTTCACTGCAAGAGCGACTGATCGATCCGCCTGATCGATCCTCAAAAACCCACTTTTTCTGCAGGCACAACAATGCTCATTCAGTGTCCAAAACATGTGTCTGAGGTCTATCATCTGACCTCCTATTTTATCTTCCCGTGCTGAGCATCAACTGTCACTCAAATAACTCCTCCTTCCTTTGTCTGTGTAAGAAAATGTACAAGCATGCCATGTTCTTGGGAAATATCAACATACTGCCGAAAATCTTAACATCGAGTGTCCATCAAATAACACCACCTTTGGTCACCATAGCAACTTACGAGCTGCTCGGTGCTATCTCTCTCTCCAACTCAGCAGAAATCCAAAAGTTAGCCAGTTTTTCCTCGTGCCTTAAAGTGAAAGTCCAACAGTTAGTCTTTGTCTCCCTCTCTCTTCAAAACAAGATATCTATGTTAAATAACTCTCTTCAAAACACAGTTAATAGGGTTCAACGAGCACAGTTCATACGGGTAATTCAGGATCCAGTCACAGACACATACTTCAGGTAAGTCTTGGCTTTATCGGCCTCACTCATGAGTATCTGGTAATACTCACTCCTCAAGTCCAGCACACTGAACCAAGTCTCACCATTCAGGCAGGCCAGCGTGTCCTCAATTCTTGGGACTGTATACTGGTCAGGGACTGTACTGCCATTCAGAGTCTGACAGTCGACACACTTCCGTACCTTTTCATTCTTCTTCCTGGCTACTACAATTGGAGATGCATAAGAGTTTCTGAACACAGTGATAATTCCAGCTTCCTTCAACTTCCACCGATGCTGCCGAACGTCCTCCACCTCTGCAGGTGCCAGTCACTGCGACCTTTCTCTGAACGGGGTGTCCTCTGTCACCTGGGTGGTGTGGCAAGTGGTCTTGGAACAACCCACACCAAACTCGTCAGTAGAAAACTTATCTTCCAGCTTCAACATTTCCTTTATCAACCTCTTCTTCCAACCCCCAGGTACTGGGGAGTCCCCAAAGTTGAATGACTTGACAGTCATCTTTCCTCTTTTAGGAGAGAGTTTCTTCCCAGTTAGTCCCACAGGGACACGAGACATTACCGTCACTGGGAAGAGGTGCACCATTGGCATCCCCCGTCTGAGGGTGACCTCCTGCTCTGAAGTGTTCTTGACACTCATTGTCATCCTGTTCACCTGTACAACTGAGGGTTTCTGCACTTCGGGCCTCACCAGCACCCCAGCAGGTAAGCCTGACTCTTCTTCAAGGCCCTCCAGAACATCCACAAAGAGGGGCTCGGCCTCAGGCATTCCTGGAAATTTGAGGGTTCCCATCACTCTTGCTACTTCCCCAGGCCGTAACACGACTGGTTTTGACTGGGTAAACCACACAGTCCCTCGTTTATGCTCATCATCCAGCCCAGTGCAGCCATGCACTTCCTCTAAAGTATTCTCCTTGCAGGTTCCCATGAGCCTCCTCACAATAGGGATATTCATCCCCACGAGAATTAAAGCTTCGTCCTCCTCAACCGGGTCCGGACAAACCAACATTAATGTATCAAGGACCTCAGCTACTCCCACATCTGCCTCTGAGAGCTCCAGCTTCAATGACAAGCAACCATTGTGTGGATAGTCATCCGTACTAAGACCACAGATCTCTAGTGCCCTGAGTGGCGTCAATGGTAAATGCGTCAAATACCGGTTGTAAAATGAACGGTACAGTAGAGTAACCTGAGTGTGTCTAGTGTGGCTCTAGCATAGATACCCTCAATCTGTAGTGATACACTGGAGCTTGGCCCCACTAAGCCTTCAAGAATAGGGTGTTTTGCATAAGGTTGTCCCTTGATACATTGCTGGTAATGTGTTTCCTCCCCCCCCCCCCCCCCGCCAAGATGCCAGGCTGTACTCTCACAGGGTCTCTCCGCTTAGGTACCTTGAGGCTCACTCTCCAAGGGATTTCCTGTCATTCAAATTCATGCCTGAAGTGCCCCTCTTCACCACAGTTATAATGCACAAAACCGACCACTCCCCTACTCCCGGGACCCCAGTCACTAGCAGTCCTCTGTGTAGTCTGTTCCCTTAGGGGGTCTACCTCCCTATCAGCTCTATCATACAAGGGGGGGCTGCACCTGCTGGTAACAACTGGGACATCTCAGTCCACGGGCTCCTTCACCACTCCCTCGGGTGGGTTATCAGTGTTCATCTCAGCCAAGGAGACCACTATGGAGGACTGTACCCTGCAGATGGAGGTTTCCTGCACCTCCATCGCCTTCTCCTCCTCTCTTACCTCTCTGATCAGCTCAACAAACGAGGGGGGGCACATCTTACGAGACATTTGGAGAACCCAAGTGATCTTGTCCTGTGACTGTGGGCTTTTCGCCACTTGGTCCATTCTTAACTGATTCACCTCAGCCGTTTCAATGGCCCCTCTACACTGCAAGCAACTTAGCTGTCTCTCTCGCTGAGAAATGTAAGCAGAAAGCTTCTCCCGCTTCTTCTGAGACATTTTCTGAAACCCCGTCATAAGCTCCAATGGGCTTCCCAATGTGCCAAACACCTTTTCTAGCACATCCATGTAGGCCGCAGAGGTAGCCAGTGGGTTCTGTGTCTTTACAGATCTCACTATGTCAACAGCCGGCCCCTTCAAACTTTCAACCAATCGCTGTCTTTTTTCGTCATCAGGGCACTGCCACTCATCCAATAACTAAGAGTTCTGCTCTGCCCAAGTCTCATACTCCTCTTCCCCTTTAGGGGTGGGCTTCGATCCAGAGAACAGGCTGAGCTTACGATAGCTGTGACTTTGAACCTGGGCATTTTGCCATTTATTCACCAGGGAGGTAAGGGCCGCTACCAACTCAGAATGCTCAGCCCTCACTGAGGGACTCATTAGACCTTCTACATCAGACCACTCCCTCTCCTCGCTCTGCAGAAATGAAAGCAACTTGTCTTTAAAGTCTCCGCCCCCAGCTATGGGAAGCTCAGCTTCTGATTCAGCACCTTCATCTACGCTCCCCTCCTCCTGGAAAGTACAGCTCCCCCCCCCCCCCACCAAGGCCCCAATAGTACCAGGCAGTTCTACTGCCATTATGTCAGTGCTAGTCTGAACTAGAACAAAGTCTTTGCACGCCATTTTCTCTGCTCCACCCCTGCAATATCCATAATCATGTATGGTAATCACTTTACTGAACAATAGTCTAACATAGACTTAAACACACAACCCATTGGATCAATGCTCAGGGCAGTCACATAGCATCGAATGAAATCAGTCCCGGACAAGCCCCCCAGAATGAAACCACCTTGACTGCATTAGTCTAGGGAAGGCAACCTCCAGCCCCGCCAAACTTGTGAGATTGAGACCCGCTTGATTCCACCCCAAACCACAGTTTCTGTAGATGCTGTGTCATTTGCTGCCCTGTTATAAATTAATACTATGAAATAACAGACAGCACACTGCATACGATCAAAGGAATTATATTTATGAATCTTAACTGAAGGATAGATAGACAAGGATAGATCTGGTCCTAGGGTTGAGGTTCTGAACTGGAAGAAGGCCAAATTTGACGAAATGAGAAAGGATCTAAAAAGCGTGGATTGGGACAGGTTGTTCTCTGGCAAGGATGTGATCGATAGGTGGCAAGCCTTCAAAGGAGAAATTTTGAGAGTGCAGAATTTGTATGTTCCTGTCAGGATTAAAGGCAAAGTGAATAGGAATAAGGAACCTTGGTTCTCAAGAGATATTGCAACTCTGATAAAGAAGAAGAGGGACTTGTATGACATGTATAGGAAGCAGGGAGTAAATAAGGTGCTTGAGGAGTATAAGAAGTGCAAGAAAATACTTAAGAAAAAAATCAGGAGGGCTAAAAGAAGACATGAGGTTGCCTTGGCATTGAACGTGAAGGATAATCCAAAGAGCTTTTCCAGGTATATTAAGAGCAAAAGAATTGTAAGGGATAAAATTGGTCCTCTTGAAGATCAGAGTGGTCGGCTATGCACGGAACCAAAGGAAATGGGGGAGATCTTAAATAAGTTTTTTGCTTCTGTATTTACTAAGGAAACTGGCCTGAAGTCCATGGAATTAAGGGAAACAAGTAGTGAGATCATGGAAACTGTACAGATCGAAAAGGAGGAGGTCCTTGCTGTCTTGAGGAAAATTAAAGTGGATAAATCCCTGGGACCTGACAGGGTGTTCCCTCAGACCTTGAAGGAGACGAGTGTTGAAATTGCAGGGGCCCTGGCAGAAATATTTAAAGTGTCGCTGTCTACAGGTGAGGTGCTGGAGGATTGGAGAGTGGCTCATGTTGTTCCGTTGTTTAAAAAAGGATTGAAAAGTAATCCAGGAAATTATAGGCCAGTAAGTTTAACGTCAGTAGTAGGTAAGTTATTGGAGGGAGTACTAAGAGTCAGAATCTACAAGCATTTGGATAGACAGGGACTTATTAGGGAGAGTCAACATGGCTTTGTGCGTGGTAGGTCATGTTTGACCAAACTATTGGAGTTTTTTGAGTAGGTTACCAGGAAAGTGGATGAAGGGAAGGCAATGGATATTGTCTACATGGACTTCAGTAAGGCCTTTGACAAGGTCCCGCATGGGAGGTTAGTTAGGAAAATTCAGTCGCTAGGTATACATGGAGAGGTGGTAAATTGGATTAGACATTGGCTCAATGGAAGAAGCCAAAGAGTGTTAGTAGAGAATTGCATCTCTGAGTGGAGGCCTGTGACTAGTGGTGTGCCACAGGGATCAGTGCTGGGTCCATTGTTATTTGTCATCTATATCAATGATCTGGATGATAATGTGGTAAATTGGATCAGCAAATTTGCTGATGATACAAAGATTGGAGGTGTAGTAGACGGTGAGGAAGGTTTTCAGAGCCTGCAGATAGACTTGGACCAGCTGGAAAAATGGGCTGAAAAATGGCAGATGGAGTTTAATACAGACAAGTGTGAGGTATTGCACGTTGGAAGGACAAACCAAGGTAGAACATATAGGGTTAATGGTATGGCACTGACGAGTGCTGTGGAACAGAGGGATCTGGAAATACAGATACAAAATTCCCTAAAAGTAGCGTCACAGGTAGATAGGGTCGTAAAGAGAGCTTTTGGTACATTGGCCTTTATTAATCAAAGTATTGAGTATAAGAGCTGGAATGTTATGATGAGGTTGTATGAGGCCGAATCTGGAGTATTGTGTTCAGTTTTGGTCACCAAATTACAGGAAGGATATAAATAAGGTTGAAAGAGTGCAGAGAAGGTTTACAAGGATGTTGCCGGGACTTGAGAAACTCAGTTACAGAGAAAGGTTGAATAGGTTAGGACTTTATTCCCTGGAGCGTAGAAGAATGAGGGGAGATTTGATAGAGGTATATAAAATTATGATGGGTATAGATAGAGTGAATGCAAGCAGGCTTTTTCCACTGAGGCAAGGGGAGAAAAAAACCAGAGGACATGGGTTAAGGGTGAGGAGGGAAAAGTTTAAAGGGAATATTAGTGGGGGCTTCTTCACACAGAGAGTGGTGGGAGTATGGAATGAGCTGCCAGACGAGGTGGTAAATGCGGGTTCTTTTTTAACATTTAAGAATAAATTGGACAGATACATGGATGGGAGGTGTATGGAAGGATATGGTCCGTGTACAGGTCAGTGGGACTAGACAGAAAATGGTTTGGTACAGCCAAGAAGGGCCAAAAGGCCTGTTTCTGTGCTGTAGTTTCTATGGTTAGTAAAGAATAACAAAAAGAAAAGAGCGCATTCTAATTAAACAGTCAAATGTGCACAAATTGGAGCTCATCTTGAACTTCTCTGTCACTCAAGCGCTGAACCCTTGGTCAACGTGAAAGAACCCGCCACCTTCCGAATGTCGCTTGCAATCCATGTCAAACAGGTCTCCCACTGGACCGTATGCGACGACTGGTTCTCCCCAGCGTGTTCTCTCTTCAGCTCCTCTCGAACAAAAGCCCCAAAGACAACCTTATTGTCCTTCACCAAGAAAACCTCCCACCAATTGGATGGCACACATTCCACATCATCCGTTATTTTCAACAGTAACCCAAACAGGCTGAAAGCAGAACAGACAGCTCTCACAGAGTTGCTAAATAAAATACCTACAGCATAAAAGGGCATTACAGGTTGAAGAACTTGTAGCACAGATTGGCAGATATGATGTTGTAGGCATCACTGAATCATGGCTGAAGGAAGATTATAGCTGGGAGTTTAATGTCCAAAGATACGTATTTTGTCAAAAGGACAGGCAGGAAGGCAGAGGTGGGGCGGTGTGGCTCTGTTGGTAAATATGAAATTAAATCATTTGAAAGAGGTGACATAGGATCAGAAGATGTTGAATCATTGTGGATAGAGCTAAGGAGATGCAAAGGTAAAAGGACTCTGATGGGCTTTGCTTATAGACTCCCAAACAATAGTAAGCATGTGGTCGACAAATTACAATGGGAGGTAGAAAATGCAAACCAAAAGCACAATGTTAGAATAGCCATGAGGGATTGGCAAAATCAGGTTGGTGCAGGACCGCAAGAGGGAGATTTTCTAGACTGCCTATGAAATGACTTTTTAGAGCAACTCATGGTTGAGCCCATGAGGGGATCAGCTATTCTGGATTGAGTTGCTGTGCAATGTACCAGAATTGATTAGAGAGCTTAAGGTAAAAGAACCCTAAGGGGACGTAAGCATAATATGGTCGAATTCACCCTGAAATTTGAGAAGGAGAAGCTAAATTCAGGTATATCAGCATTATATTGGAGTAAAGGGAATTGCAGAGTCATGAGAGAGGAGAATTGATTGGAAAAAAACACTAGCAGGGATAACGGCAGAGCAGCAATGGCTGAAATTTCTGGAAGCAGTTTGTAAGACACAGGATATAAACACCCCAAAAAGGAAGAAGTGCAATTTGGTAGAAGGAATGAAAGGTTTGACTATTTTCCAAACAGAGAGAAAATACAAAAAAATTGACGTGCAAAGGGATTTGAGAGTCCTTGTGTGTGATTCCCTAAAGGTTAATTTGCAGGTTGAATCAATGGTGAGGAAGGTAAATGGAATGTTAGTAATGTTAGCAATCATTTCAAGAGGATCTCAATGTGTACTTAAGAATGTATAAATAATTGTAGTTTTATACATATAAAAAAATGGAAAAAGTTATATGTGTGAAAAAAGTACATGATATTTGTGAATTCCTTATCCAAATAAAAATAAAATTAAAAAAAAGCAAGGATGTAACGCTGAGTATTTATAAAGCACTGGTGAAGCCTCACTTAGAATATTGGGAGCAGTTTGGACCCCTTATCTTAGAAAGGATGTGTTGAAATTGGAAATGGTTCAAAGGAGGTTCACAAAAATGATTCCAGGATTGAATGGCTTGTCATATGAAAAGCTCAGGGACTGTATTCACTAGCATTCAGAAGACTGAGGCGTGAACTCATTGAAACCTTTCAAATGGTGAAAGGCCTTGATAAAGTGGATGGAAGAGGATGTTTCCAGTGGTGGGGGAGTCTAAGACCAGAAGACACTGCCTCAGAACAGGGGGGCATCCTTTTAGAATGGAGATGAGGAGGAATTTCTTTATCCAGAGAGTGCTGAATCTGTTGTATTCTTTGTCACAAGCAGCTGTGGAGGCCAAGTCTTCATGTATACTTAAGGCAGAGGTTGATAGATTCTTGACTGGTCAAGGCATGAAGGGATACAGGGAGAAAGCAAGAGATTGGAGTTGAGAGGAAAACTGGATCAGCCACGATGAAATGGTGGATCAGACTCAATGGACCAAATGGCCTAATTCTGCTCCTATATCTTATGTTCTTATAAGCCTCCCTTACATGAACTTGCAGTTTTAATTCAGGTGTATTGCTTTTGGTTGCTGCAATGTTTAGTTTTCTGCTCAAGGATAATTGACCTGAAACAATAATTCTGTTTATTCCTCTATATATAATGGCTGATCTGCTGAAATTCCTAATGTCTTCTGTTCTTCTTACACATTTCCAGTATGTGTGGATTTTGAGTTAAAAGTAATACCCAGCTCTCTATATTAAACAAAACACTTTTAATAGCAATTGGTCTTTCATACTTCTGGTCCAGATCTAAAAGTTAAAGAAAGCAATTATTTTGATCTAATGTCGTTATCTAAACTTGCCATTTCACAAAATACATCTAACATTTTTTTGGTGCATTTCTGACACCTCCCTCCCCTTTCTAGATCTTTCTGTCTCTATCTCTGGAGACAGTTTATCTACTGATGTCTACAATAAGCCTACTGACTCTCACAGCTCTCTGGACTATTCCTCTTCTCACCCTGTCCCTTGCAAAAATGCCATCCCTTTCTCCCATTTCCTCCGTCTCTGCCGCATCTGCTCTCAGGATGAGGCTTTTCATTCCAGGATGAAGGAGATGTCTTCCTTTTTTAAAGAAAGAGGCTTCCCTTCCTCCACCATCAACTCTGCTGTCAAACGCATCTCCCCCATTTCACACACATCTGCTCTCACTCCATCCTTCTGCCACCCCACTAGGAATAGGGTTCCCCTGGTCCTCACCTACCACCCCACCGGCCTCTGGGTCCAACATATAATTCTCCGCATCTTCCGCCACCTCCAACGGGATTCCACCACTAAGCACATCTTTCCCTCCCCCTCCGCTTTCCGCAGGGTTCGCTCCCTACATGACTCCCTTGTCCATTCGTCCCCACTCATCTCTCCCCACCGATCTCCCTCCTGGCACTTATCCTTGTAAGCAGAACAAGTGCTACGCATGCCCTTAGACTTCCTCCCTCACTATCATTCAGGGCCCCAGACAGTCCCTCCAAGTGAGACGACACTTTACCTGTGAGTCGGCTGGGGTGATATACTGCGTCCGGTGCTCCCGATGTGGCCTTCTATATATTGGCGAGACCCGACGCAGACTGGGAGACCGCTTTGCTGAACACCTACGCTCCGTCCGCCAGAGAAAGCAGGATCTCCCAGTGACCACACAGTTTAATTCCACATCCCATTCCCATTCTGATATGTCTATCCACGGCCTCCTCTACTGTAAAGATGAAGCCACACTCAGGTTGGAGGAACAACACCTTATATTCCGACCGGGTAAACTCCAACCTGATGGCATGAACATTGACTTCTCAAACTTCTGCTAATGCCTCACCTCCCCCTCGTACCCCATCCGTTTTTTATTTATAACTACTCATTCTTTTTCTCTCTCTCCTTGTTCTCCCTCTGTCCCCCTCACTATACCCTTGCCCATCCTCTGGGCTTTTTCCCCCCCTCACCCTTTTCCTTCTCCCTGGGCCTCCTGTCTCATGATCCTCTCAGATCCCTTTTACCAATCAACTGTCCAGCTCTTGGCTCCCTCCCTCCCCCTCCTGTCTTCTCCTATCATTTCGGATCTCCCCCTCTCCCTCCCACTTTCAAATCTCTTACTATCTCTTCTTTCAGTTAGTCTTGACGAAGGGTCTCAGCCCGAAACGTCGACTGTACCTCTTCCTAGAGATGCTGCCTGGCCTGCTGCGTTCACCAGCAACTTTTATGTGTGTTGCTTGAAATTCCAGCATCTGCAGATTTCCTCCTGTTTGTGGTTATACACCCCGGCTCAGCTGATACATAAAGGTACTCAGTAATCACATTATCAGGTACAGGAGTGGAACCCCGTGTGATCTTCTGCTGCTGTTGCCCATCCACTTCAAGATTGAACACGTTCTGCATTCAGAGATGCTCTTCTGCACACCACTATTGTAACACGGGGTTATTTGAGTTATTGTTACCTTCCTGTCAGCTTGAACAGTCTGACCATTTGTCTCTGGCCTCTTACATTAACGAGGTGTTTTCATCCACAGAACTGCTGCACATTGGATACATTTTTTTTTGTTTTCCCACCATTCTCTGTAAACCTTAGAGACTGCTGTGCGTGAAAATCCCAGGAGATCAGCAGTTCTGACGCAAAAGAAATGGAAGTGTCAACCTCATATTCTAGCTGGTGTCATCACATAGAACATTGTGTCTGCTGTATTTGAAGAAGGCAGGCACAGCTGTTGCCATGTGCTGGAGACAGAGATCATGGTAGTCAATGTATTCTAATTTTCACATAAAATAAATGATCTGGAACTTAAGTTTCCCAAAATAGGAATCTAATGGTCCGATTTTGCATCTTGCTTGGGTGCACTTGATATCAGCTGGATTAATAGGGGTTTTATGCAGGAGTAATATTTTACACTACACTTATAAGTGTGGCAATCATCTGTATCTTTTTTTTAACCTAAAATAGAAAGAAGAGCACTTCATGAAATTGTCACCTGAAACTAACGACCACAGGCAGATCCTTTACTAGAATATTAATTAGCTCACTGTCAGACAATGTTTAGTATTATCAAGAAACAGCTCAGGAGCCCAGTTTTGTGACAGTAACTGGTGTTTTATTTCATTTATTATTTTTTTAAATATTTCAAGACACACAACCTGCCTTATCTGTTAATGACTGCAACACAAGGTTGAGAATACAATAAAAACGCTAAGTGCATAAATTAAAATATTGATGTAACGTTGAAAACATATTTAATCATAGAATGGCCTCTTCAGAAGCACTATAAAATGATGAGGCATAGTTCAGAGAGAACATATAACTTAAAACACTGAGCTTTTCATTGATAACATTATTTGATATATAACAACGGGATTCAGCTAACTTGCAGTGGTGGAACCTGCTCCCGGGGGCACACGGCAGCTGCTTTTCGATATCCCAAGGACATGGACTAGAAGACGAGTGTGCCTTTGGGGTTCTGAGGTTCTGCGGCCCTATGGACGGGCTGATTTTAAGCCAATGCTGCTGACTGAAGCATGGCAGGAGAGAACGGAACATTGGAAACGGCAGATCAGCTGTCGGAGGCTCTGCGCTCAACAAGTTTGTTTTTCTTTTTTTCTTCTCTCTCTCTCTCATTGGTGGGTGAGAGATTGTTGCCAATTCCCAAATCACAGAACTTGAGGAAGAAAAAGAGGTGCGACAGACTTTTAACACTATAAATCAGCAATTTGCTTTATTATGTCTCCCCCTCTCACTGTGAAAGGGGACACCTTTTTCCTTTTATTGGGGGGAGAGAGAGCGCCTGTGGCATGTCAAATTATCGGGTGAACAAATCGTTTTTGCTGTACTGCACATCATGGTCTTTATTGGGCGCTTTGCTGTTGCTTGCTTATTGGGTGGAAGGAGCTGATGCTTATTTTGCAAAAGTGGGTTGGGGTGGGGGAAGGTCTTTGCTGCTGCTTGTGTGTTGGAGGGGAATGGGGTGGGCTTTGGGGGGGGTCTAACGTTTTAAAGGTCACTCATTCTTTGGGGCACTCCATTTTTTGTGGATGTCTGCGGAGAAGAAGAATTTCAGGATTTACATTGAACATTTTCTCTGATATTAAATGGAACCATTGAGCTATTGATAGTAAATAATCAAAAGAAGTTCAAAAGCTGGAGCTTCCAGCACTCCTGGGTGACTCATATTAGTTTCATGATGGTTAATTCCACAAGCGTGGGTGCATCTAGATATCAGTTCGGAGTGTAACAGAATGTAGAGAACTGCAACAAAGAAACATCACAATTTACAGACATAACTTCATATTATTTAAAATGCAGAAACTTAAAACCCAGCCCAAATGCTGTCAACAGACTGAAGATGGTGGAACCACAACAACAACCATTAACCAGCAATTGCAGTCATCCTTAGAAGAAGACAACATCCATAGACACTGGTGTCTTCTCAGTCCATTTGCTCTCTGGTGGGATTTGAGCTGCAGAAACTAGTGTGGCTTCAGCACCAGGCCTGAGAAGGGAAAGGATGCTATTCCAGAGAATGGGAAAGCAGCTGGGACACCCTACATTGGATTCCTCTCTTCCTACTCCGCAAGTACCTTCTGCACCATTGAGTCAGCACCAATAAACTACACCTGCCAATCCTCAATGTGATATTGGACTCTGAAGTTTTGCTTCTATGCCATCCGGTGCTCATGTTGGACACATTACAGTCAGACAGTTGATTAGTGCGTGTAGCCAAGGCTTTTCCGCTGAAGTAACCTATATCTTAACTTCCCAACGAGTGTCTGTTCACCCACCAAATACATACATTGTGGTTTACCCCAATCTCCGACTCACGTGTTCGCCTAACTCAACCCCATCAAACAGCTGGATAAATCGGCCCGGCATCTCTTGTGCAGCACCTGAAGAAATTGGTTTTGCTAATTGATAACTTTTTTTTTATTATTGTTACATGTACTGAGATAGTGTGGAATGATTTTGTTCTCATACCATCCAGCTAGATCATTCCATACATAAATACACTGAGGTGGTACAAAATGAAAACAAAAATAGAATGCATTATACAGTGTCACAGGAAGTGAAGTGCACATCAGCAAATAAGTTGAAAGGATCATGAAGAGGTAGACTGCAGATCCAAAGTTCATCTCTATAGTATAAGGAGTCCATTGAAGAGCCTTGTAACAGTAGGATTGAAGCTATCCTTGAGCTTAGTGGTACATGTTCTCAACTTTTGCATCTCGATGGGTGGAGGAAGAAGTCGGAATGATTAGGACGGGAGAGGCCTTTGATTACGTCAGCTGCTTTCCCAAACTAGCAGGAAGTGTAGATGGGGTCAATTAGAGGTGGCTTGTTTCTGTGATAGACTGAGCTGTGTTCACTTTCTTGCAGTTCTGGACAGAGCAGCTGTCAATCCAAGACAATTTATTCAATGTTGGGGATTCTCTTGGAGCTCGACATAAGCACACTTCTTGTTGAACTATCAGAAAGTTACTGCTGGTTTTGGATGCATGTCTTCAAAAGGAACCCGTGAATCATTACCTCCATTTAAATTACTAAAAGAAAATGAATGGTATATCCTTTACAGTACATACTCATGCCGGCCTGATTGTTTGATACATTCAGAGCACCAAATTGTCCAAGGGATAAACCAGATATACAGTCTCTTCCCTGCTACTTTTTCACATAGTCATAGTCATCGTCATAGTCATATTTTATTGATCCCGAAGGAAATTGGTTTTTGTTACAGTTGCACCATAAATAATTAAATAGTAATAAAGCCATAAATAATTAAATAGTAATATGTAAATTATGCCAAGAAATAAGTCCAGGACCAGCCTATTGGCTCAGGGTGTCTGACCCTCCAAGGGAGAAGTTGTAAAGTTTGATGGCCACAGGCAGGAATGACTTCCTATGATGCTCTGTGCTGCATCTCGGTGGAATGAGTCTCTGGTTGAATGTTCTCCTGTGCCCAATCAGTCCATTATGTAGTGGATGGGGACATTGTCCAAGATGGCATGCAACTTGGACAGCATCCTCTTTTCAGACACCACCGTCAGAGAGTCCAGTTCCATCCCCACAACATCACTGGCCTTACGAATGAGTTTGTTGATTCTGTTGGTGTCTGCTACTCTCAGCCTGCTGCCCCAGCACACAACAGCAAACATTCACTCTTAACTTTTCAGCCAACAAACTGCTTTCATCCAGTCAGACCCTGCAATCCCATCCACTTCAATTAACAAGACACGTGGTCTTCCACAGGTGAATATTCTCTTCCTTCCTTATCAAGGCTTCTCAATTAATCATGAGTTCTTTACCCTTTTCCCTGCAGGCAGAACATAGAACAGGGATCAATGAAAAAATAATCCATCTGCTCTGATTTTTGTGGACATGGCTAACCACAATTTACAAAGAGTGAGGTAATCCCTTTCACTGCAACCGGCATTAGGAATTTCTTTCCAATTGGTTGGCTGATGTAAGTGAAGAGAGGCAAGGCTGGTAGGTGGGGGGAGGGGGGAAGAAGACTGGTGAACATGAGCTAATCTTTCAGCACAAACAAACTATTGGAGGAAATCAGCTGGTCAAGCAGCATCTCTGGAGGCAAAGAAATAGTTGACATTTTGAGTCGAGACCCTGAATCAGGACGGAGTGTGTGGAGGGACGATTGCCAATATAAAGAGGTGAGAGGGAGGGGTTGATACAGGGGCTGGTAGGTGAAATAACATGAGGTGGAGTATGACGGGTAGGTGGAGCCAGGTGAAAGAAGGAAGAAACAGAGGAGTACCTCTGTCTTCCCTCTTTCCCCCTCTCCTCCTCCTGCCTGGTGGAACCAAATCAGGGATAGATGATGGGCAGATGGAACTAGGCTGGGGGAGAGGATGGGGAGGTTAGGTCAACGGAGAAGAAAAGCAGGTAAATAGCTGTGTGTGGGTGATGGGAAGGTGTGGGTGGGTACAGATCTGATGTAGGTAATGGTGTGGTGGGGGAACATGTGGATGATAAGATGAACAAGAGAGAACCTAGTTAGACTTGTAGGTCTGGGCAAAGAACAGAGGGAGTGTGGGTTACCCTAACTGATCTTGCAAATAGTTCAAAAAGTTGCTATATCAATGAATGTAAATTGTCCCATGATTAGGCTGGCATTAAATTGGGTGACTGTATGGTGGCGTGGCTCGAAGGACCAGAAGGGCCTATTCTGTGCTGTATCTCGAGAAATAAATAAAAATTATAGTGAGTGGACAGGGGTTCTTCAAGGTGGCCTATTTGCTGAACAAAACTGAATAAGAACATAGGAAATTTGATAGGCCATTAAACCTCTCAATAAGTTGTGGCTGATATGGATTTGATCAAAATTTGCAACCGAAATATCAAAAATGCGGAGAAAATAAATGCACTAATTCCAACATAGTCAGGTTTGGTTAGTCAGAGACAGCAGGAGATGTCTCCAAAATCAATTAATCTAGCTCTCTGCAAAGGAATTCTGCAGGGAAAAGTGTGCAGTCCCTCTTGTTAAAAATGGGAATTAAGCAAATAAGCTGTGCAAGGACACAGGGAATACGTTGTGAGACCTAATACCGTTCATTAATATAGTATTTCATTTGCATCAAATGAAGCCATCACATTCAACCTGGGTGGTCTCCAATATTGAGAAAATGTTCTCTCCTGTGGTAAGATGAGTAAAGCACTTGAACCACAGGGAAAACACAATGGGACATGTTGTGAAGCACAATATTAAACAATCGGTCCCCTGGGCTAAAGAGGATAAAGGCACACATAACTTGAATTTTGAAGGATATTGTTCCACTCCAAATGAAATAATGGAACTTGCTCGGTTTCTCACAAATAATACTCCATTAACAAAATTATATGATCAAAAACTTCTTTTTCTAATCGGTGCCTTGTTATGGGTTAATTAGTGGATACATTCATTACATAAAATGGTGAACACAGTCTCATTTCACATTTATCATTAAAAAATGAATCTCATTCCAGCCCCACCACTGCCACCTCTCCAGAGTAATTGTCCACCCAAGTCGGGTGAGTAAAGCAGTTGACTGGACTGACTTCAATTCTAATGAATATCTAAGATCCACATGCAATGCTAACATATTTTCAGGCACATTGTGAAGGGCCAATAGTTGAGAGAGTCCTTCCCTGAAGTGGGTCGCTTGTCGTTAAATAACCAAAAGCAGAGACACTGCATCAAAACCAGAGATAATACTCTGACACAGGTTTCCATCATCTCCACAGTGATGTGTCCACACTCAAATTGACCTTCTGAAATGAGAGAGACTTCTCCCAAAATCTAAATGGATCCAAACTGTCCTTAGACTTCAGGATTTAATGGACCAAAGCTGTCCTTAGATTTTAGGGATTTACATGAATTGCTCTATGCAGAAAGAGTGGTCATTCTACTTACCAGTAGAATATAAGCACTAGTAGGCCTGGATAAAGAACACAGGGGCATGGGTTACCTTAACAAATCCTCCAAACAGTCCAATGAAGTGGCCGTATCAAGGAAAACGTATTTGGTGGAGGGTGACTGGAGCTGAGTTCTTCAAGGTAGCCTATTGTGAGTACTGTTTAAACAGTGACAAGAAGAGCATTGTGTTAAAGTTGTGTGCTAAACAACACTGAATAAGGTTTTTGGCCTTCAGAAGGAAAAAAAAACACATATTCAGGTGTCAACTGTTGAGCTTGGCTAAGTCCTTGAAATAATGTGGAATTTTCAGCAATTTTCAAACAACAAGAAGGAGCAGAATGACATATAACCTCAGTGGCTATGCTATAAGTTACCTCCTGTATCTAATAAAGTGGCCGCTGTGCGTAAGTTCACTCCTGCTATAGTCCATCGTCCACAAGGTTCACATGTTGTGCATTGGGAGATGGACTTCTGCACAACACTCTTTTAACACGCGGTTACTGTCACTCTCCTGTCAGCTTGAACCAGTCTGACCATTCTCCTCTGCCCTCTTTCACTAACAATACTATTTTTCCCACCAAACTGCTGCTCATTGGATGTCTTTTGCTTTTAATACCATTCTCTGTAAACTCTAGAGACTGTCGTGCGTGAAATTTCTAGGTCAGCAGTTTCTGAGATACTCAAATCACCCTGTCTAGCACCAACAATCACTCCACGGTCAAAGCCACTCTGATCACATTTCTTCCCCATTCTGATGCTTAGTCTGAACAACAACTAAACTTCTAGACCACGTCTGCATGCTTTTACGCATTGAGTTGCTGCCATGATTGGCTGATTAGATATTTGCATTAAAGAGCAGGTGTATGAGTGTACTTAATGAAGTGGCTGCTGATTGTATACTCAGGTATACATTATTCATAAAATTTCAGCTGAAGTGGATTCCAGCATATTGTCTTTGACTCCCCATATCCTCTACTGTTGTCTGCTAAGCCAGCTGGTGTTTCTATCATGCATTTCAAAGTGGTAATGAACATAAATGAAAGGTCTTTCCAAGTATTAGGCCCTATTTAATAGCAAATAATGGCTTGGGCACCTGTGAAATTGCACTTTGCAGCACAGGGCACAAATATGAAACATAAATTTCCTGCTGCACACCAACATTCTGATAATTTCAAAAACTGTCGTCTGGTTTTGGATGCTGATTTTATTTTAAGTTTTGTTGCACTTCCGCTAGAATCATAGCAGAGGTCCAACCAAAACTCAGAGAATTTTCACAATATTTCTTTTAATTTAGATATGTATTTAGCTCCACTAAGGGAAGGCAAAACTACTCTCAGGCACACCATTACACCATCATCCGTATCACAAGCTACTGTTGAACATTGGGACATTGCCTTGACTCAATCAGGGAATTAATTTCCTTGGAAGATCTTCCTTCCACATTTTCTGATCTTCTTGTGACCAGCCCTGCACTGCCAGTTTAAAGCCATGTTACCTGTGCAGACCCATAGTTTCAGCTTACTCTTGCCCAACTGAAAATACATTTAATCTTCCATTGACTCCATCCTTTCTGATCTAACCTAGTCCCTTCCCACCTACATTGCTGACATTGGATCTCCTCCATCAATTCAACAGTTCCCAAATTCTTCTTCACCTCTATCCCACATAGGATGATCTTCTTGCTAACATACTTACAGCCCTGGTCAAACACTGAGCAACTTCTCCTTCAACTCCACTCACATTCCCCGGAGCAATGTATGTCGATGTGGGGAGTCATATGGGCCCAAGCCACACTTGTTTGTTTGTAGGATGCATGGAGCACCTTTTTGTTTCAGTCCTTCCTGGGCCCACTTCCAGTCACTTAGGATTACATTAGTGCAGCTTCCTATACTCATACAGAACTCAGACATTTCATCATTTTTGTTGCCAATTTCTACCCTTTCATCTTTACCAGATACATCGCTGACTTTCCACTTGTCTTTCAGGATCACTCTCTCTCCATCTAAGTGAAATAAGCCAGTGCTAACATCCCCTACTAGGTCACTTTCTCCCATAGCTACACCTCCTTCCACCCAGATTTCTGTAACGACACATTCCATTGCATCCTCTCAATATTTCCAACTTGATAGCATGTACTCTAATGATGAAACTTTTCATGCAGATGCCTTTGAATTACCTCCCTTCTTCCTGAACTACGCATTCACTTCTACCATGGTGTTGGAGCCTTTGACTACATCTTACTTATTTTCAATGCCGCGACTCTCACCCTCCCTTTTCCTGGACAGACTTTCCTTGATCCTCACCTTCCATTATAATTCCAATGGGAGTCCAGACTTTGCATTTGATAGATCATTTTTCACATTACATTGCCTGACACACACTGCCCTCATGTGTCCTTCAAGCATTACAAAAGGGCTGTGCCTGTCATTACTTCTTAGTCTATTCTCCTAACCTCACCTACCACACACTGTCAATGTCAATTTCCCGTGGAAACACATGGAGTGCAATACCCGTGCCTTCCTCGCTACCTTTCTAACAATTCTAGAGGCAAAGCAGTACTTGCGGGTGAAGCAGCAATTCATTTGCACTTCATCTAGTGTTCTGTATTTAGTGTTCACAATCTGCTCTCCTCCACTCTAGAGATAAAAAAAAACAACACAGATTGAGTGACCACTTTGCCCTCAGTCCACCGGGGTGACCTTTAGCTGTAACTTCCCGTCCACTTACATTCTGAGATATTTGTCTATGCCTGACACTATTACAATGGGGCTCCGTGAATGCTTGAGGTTTATCTTCAAATTCTAACTTAGCACATTGCACCATTCCAGGTTCAGTATTGAATTCTCCAACTTTAGTACCAGCTCTGGAGACTTCTGCCCGTCAATATTTCCAGCTCAGTTTTTTTCCCTATTAGTGTAGCTTGGATTGATGGATATGTCCCACAACTTTACTGCTTGTAACACATAACATATGCGAAGAAGGCATCGTCTAACTGCTACAGTAAGTCTGTCCAAGATATTCCTTTCTCACTATCCATCCCTCCCCTGCCATAGGAAACTAATCTCTTTCTGTCCCATTTCTGATGAAGGTGTCTTGGCTGAAGTAGATTCTGCCTGACCTGCTGAGTACTTCTAGAACTAACTGTTTCTATTTCAATTTTCAAGCATCTGGAGCTTGTTCGTTTTTTATTGGCAAAATATTGTTTGATTTGTTTATTTTTTACTTCTTTCTCTTCCAAAAAAATAAAATACCTTATAACATCAGTTTGGAAATAATAATTTAAGAAAATTATTTTATAATCTCCCCTTGCAACGGGATAATTTTATTTATTGCATTTTCATGGCTTTTAAAATTGATTGTGGAAGTATTTCCTAATTATAACCAATAAAATGGCTAGCACGAGAGGACACAGTTTTAAGGTGCTTGGAAGTAGGTACAGAGAAGATGTGAGGGGTAAATTTTTTACACAGAGTGGTGAGTGTGTGGAATGGGCTGTCAGCGACGGTGATGGAGGCAGGTACGATAGGGTCTTTTAAGATCCTCCTGGATAGGTTCAAGGAGCTCAGAAAAATGGAGGGCTATTGGTAACCCTAGGTAATTTCTAAGGGAAGGACATGTTCAGCACAGATTTGTGGACCAAGGGGCCTGTATTGTGCTGTCAGCTTTCTATGTTTCTATAAGATAAAAAGATCCAATCAATTATCAATATCTCCTTTCAAACTTTCCTCTTCTATTAAACTTCAGTCAGAACACAATGAAATTTAATTCAACAAGTTCAAACATATGGTGAATGAGGCTTTCTAACAAAAAAGAAATAGCTTTTCAGTTCTCTTTACAAATTGATCATTACATTCAGGGTGTAATTTGTCACTTAAAATAGAAAACTGAATACTGATTTGACATAAAGTTTAAAAAACAAGTCATCTTTTCATGCTGGCTGCAATAATATTTAGTATATTTTAAATGAGTAATGGGGCTCATCATTAAGCTTAATGCATCAACATTTTCCATAGGTTACCTGCTCGAAACTGAATTGAAAATCAGAGTCACATTGGTCTGTATTTTAGTGTAGGAGATGGAGAGGCCAACAGTGCGTGTTTGTTTGTCAGTTCTGTCGTATCTACACTTTATGTCCTTGTTCAACATCAAACAGGGCAGTAGTGGTTAGTGGTTAGAGTAGTGGTTAGCACAAGGCTTTACAGCACAGGCGTCCTGGGTTCAATTCCCACCACTGCCTGTAAGGAGCTTGTATGTTCTCTCCATTACCACATGGGTTTCAACCAGGTGCACCAGTGTCCTTCCACAGTTCAAAGACACACTGGTTGGTAGGTTAATTGTTCATTGTAAATTGTTCTTTGATTAGGCTAGGCTTAAATTGGGGAATTGCTGGGCACCATGGCTCAAAGGGCTGGAAGGGTCTATTCCATGCTGTGTCTCAATTAAAGAAAAATAAAAAATTAACATTAGGGGAAATGTCAAAGCAGTTCAAGATGTGCTTTCAACTTTTAGTATGAAACTCCAAACATTCCAGATTAAAATCAATAGACTTACTGGTGTTCAGTTGAGACGGCCAAGCCCTCCATCCAACAGAAATGATAGCTTCCAGGGACATGCCGGTGGGGTTTGTAAGCTTCCGATGAGAATATTTGCCCTTGATGGTGGGAAGAAAAAGTCTACATTTGAGATAAACAAGGGGTGGGTAGAGGTTGCTCAGAACATGGGCCAGAAGAGCTTGAAATCACTGCTCCTGGATTCAATGATGAAAGCAAATTAATGGCCTAAATAGTGTAGAAAACGTTCTGTTCAAACATTAATTCTCATCAATCCAACCACTTTCTTCATTCACATTTACCATCATACAAAGGTATTCTCAATTAATGGTGTTTTCTAGAGGGTGGACAAATCCTACTTTCTTACTAAAATTAAAGTCAAAATCATGGAGTCAGAGATATTGCATGGAAACAGGCCCTTTGGTCCATCGAGTCCTTGCTGGCAATCAATCGCTTACACTGGCTCCCCAGTAATCTCATTTTTTATTGTCTTCATTATGTTCTGATCAGCTTCTCCTAGATCCCATCACTCACCTATACACTAGTGGAAATTCACTTTGGTCAATAGACTAACCAACCCGCACATGTTTGGGAAGTTGGAGGGACCTAGTGAACCTGGAGGAACCAAACATGGTCCCAGGAAGAACCCTGAAGAAGGGTCACAGCCCAAAACATCAATGGATATTCCTTTCCGCAGATAATGCCTGGCTTGATGAGTTCCTCCTGCGTTTTGTTTGTGTTGCTTTGGATATCCTGCATCTGCAGATTTTCTCATGTTTGTAGTCACAGGAAGAATGTAGACGTTCTGTGCAACAGCACCCAAGTTCAGGGTCGAACCTGCATCTCTGAAGCTTTGAGGTAGTGGCTCTGCTATCTGTGCCACTGTCCAACCCACTGCATGTTAGAGACTAGTTATAACACAGAGATATGTAACTGTCCATTGTCCATGTTGACACTTCCTTGAGTAATTCAATCAATCACACTCTTTTAGCATTTGAGGGTGCTGACTACAAAACCCAAGAAAATGATGCAGAGGCTTATACAGCACAGAAGCAAACTTTTCAACCTAACTCATCCACACCAGCCTAGGTGCCTCCCTGAACTGGTCCCATTTGCCTGCATTTGGCCAATATTCCACTTTGCTTTTCCTATCCATACACCTCTCCAAAAGTATTATAAATATTTTAATTGACCCCCGTCTCTGCCACTTCTTCTGCCAGCTTGTTCCATACATTCACCTCTATTCCCCACATGATATTATTGCCGTCTATACTTCCCTCCTCAGCCTCCTTTGCTCCAAGAAAAAGTCCCAGACTATTGAGACCCTCCTTATGACTCAAGCCCTCTAATCCCAGCAATATCCTTGTGAAATTTTTCTTTACACTCTCTTTAGCTTAATCACATCATTCCTATTATATGGATCAGAACTGTGCACACTACTAAATACAGTCTCACCAATACCTTGTACAGCTGCAACTCTTTTACTCAATTACTCAACCAATCAAGGGAAACATACCATAGTTCTTTTTCACCACCCAGTCTAACTTTGTCAACTTGTAACCCAAGGTCTCTCTAAGCTACAAGTCTCCCCAGCATCATGCTATTCACAGTGTATGCTCAACTCTGTTATAACCTCACAAACTACATCATTTTGCTCTTTACTAAGTTAAATTCCATCTAAGTTTCCTTGGTCCACCTTCCCAGTTGACATCAATCCTGTTGTAGCCAACTTTCATTACTGTCCATTATACCACTGATGTTGTGACATCTGCTAATCATTAACTTACTAATCATGCTGCCATCATGCTGATCCTAATCTAAACATATATGACAAACAAGTGAAACCAGCAACAATCTCTGCAGCACATCAATGATCAACCACCTCCAGTCTACAACACAACCCTCTGTCACCAGCTTTTGACTCCTTCCTCAAAGCTAATTTTTGTACCTAACTGGTTTACTTACCCTTGGTCACATGAGATGTAATCTTCCAGACTAGCTTGCCATGTTGGGACCCTGTCAGAGATTTGCTAATATCCGTGTAGATCATAGGTATTGTCTTGTCCTCATCAATCCTCTTGGTCAGCTCTTCAAAAAACTTAATAAAATTCATGAGAAATGATTTCCCATGAAGAAAGGCCATGCTGGATATCCTTAATCAGCCTTTGCCTTTCAAAATGCAGATATGCCCTGTCTCTCAGGACTCTTCCCAGTAACTTTACCACCTCTGATATTACGCTCATCAGCCTGTAGTTCCTTGGCTCACCCTTGCAGCTCTTCTTAAATAATGGTACAACATTAACCACCCTCCATTCTTCCAATGTCTCAGCCGACTAAGGAAACACTGAGAAGCCATATAGCAATTCCTTCCCTGCCTTTCTGCAATGTCCTAGGAAACACTTGGTCAGGTCTGGGCAGTTATCCACCTTCTGCACTTTAAAATATTCACTGGCACCTCTTCTTTGGAATGTGAATATGTTTCAGGACAACATTTTTTTTCCCTTGGATTCCTTACTTCCATGATCTTCTATAGTAAATACAAATGAGAAGTGTTCATTTAAGACCTCACCCATCTCCTGTGGCAGTACTTATAGACAATACGCCAATACCTAAGGGGATGAATTCACCCTCTAATTACCCTTTGGCTCTTAATACTTAAATAATTTCTTGGGTTTATTCTTTAGCTTACCTGCCAAGGGTATCTTAAACCTCTTTGTCCTCGTGATTCCTTAGTGAAGTTACTTGATCTCACCTGCCTATACCTGATATATGTCCCCTTCTTTTACTTGACAAAAGCCTCCATATCCGTTGTCAGCCAGAGTTCTTTAATCCTGCCAGCCCGCCCTGCCCTTCATTCTAACAAGAATATGTTGACTCTGAATTGTGCCTGCCCTTCTAAAAGGTTTCCATTGCCAGGCATCAGAATAAACCTTTACAAGTTCCTACATAATATCAATGAAATTAGTCATTCCCCAAATTAGAACTTTAAGCAGTCCTATCTATTTCCATAACTATTTTACAACTAATAGAATTATGGTCATTGTTCCCAAAATACTCCACTACTCAGATATTAACCACTTGACCAGGCTCATTTCCCAAGAAAAGTTTGCGTTCCTCCCCCACCCTCTAGTAGAGCCATCTATATATTAGTTGAGAAACTTTCATGAACACATGTTCTTCCCAATCCAATCCCTTGGAAATATGGCAGTCCTAGTCAATATCAGGGAATTTAAAGTCATCTACTATTACAACCCTGTCATTCTTACATCTATCTGCAATCTTCTTACATATTTGTTCTTCTAATTTCTGCGGGCTACAGAGAATCTACAATCACATCAAAATGATCACTCCCTTCTTATTTATCCAGGAATATCCTCTCCAAGCACTACTGTGATATTCTCCATAATCAAAATTGCAACTCATCTCCCCCCCCCCTTTTGGCTCCACCTCTATCACACCTGTACCATTGTACCTTTTAACATTGAAATGCGGTCCTACCACCTCAACCATGTTTCTGTAATTGTTATAATATCACAAACCCATATACGGTACCAATCCATGTGCTGAGTCCACTTGCACATTCTTACATTTGGCTTCTTACATTAAAATAAATGCAGTTTATTCTACCAGACTTTCTCACTCCCTGTCCTGCCCTACTTGCCCTGCCTATTGAACTTGCATGTTTTAACTTCTACATTTGTTTTAACATATTCATCTGTCACAGAAACACTTTGGGTCCCAACATCCCACTCAAAATCCACGAACAGACGAGTTCAAAACCACCAAAGCAACAAAGCTCCACTCCGGGATATTGGATATTGGTCCCCCTCCAGTTTAGACGCAATGCATCCCTCTGTTACCTGGAAGAGACCCCAATAGTGCCAGAACTTGAATTCCTTCCTCCTGCACCAGCTCTTCAGTCACATATTCACCCACCTTATCCTCCTGTTCTTGTTGTAAATACCTACTGAATAACCTCACTAAAGTTCAAAGTTCAGAAATTCAAGGTATATTTATTATCAAAGTATGTATAATTATACAAACTTGAAATTTGTCTCCTTACAGGTAGCCTCAAAACAAAGAAACGTCTAAAGAACCCATTAAAAAAACATCGTCAAACACCCAATGCACAGCGAGAGGAGAAAACAAATCATGCAAACAAATAAAAGTAAGCAAATAGCCTTCATAACTTGAGTTTTACCAAAGACACACAGCTAGACATCACCGCAGATGGAGCTGGCAACAGCCACAGTTCATTTCAAAGCCAAGTAAATGTTGTGAGACCATAAACGTGAAGCCAGGCATCACTGCAGCTGGCACTGCAGTTTAGCATAGAGCTCTTGTCTATAATGCTCTCAGCTTCACAGATGCTCCTGAACGAGTCTGATTGCAACTCCATTTGCTCAATGCAGTCAGTCAGTAGCTGCAGCAGAGCATACTTCCATTAGCTAAACGTCATCAGGAGCACTAGGAGTTTCCCAGATCTCCCACATTTTATAGGTGGAGGATGTGACTGTTCTGACAGCTATCTCCAAACCACATGGACTATGGAGTAAAAGATCTCATGTTATCTTGCCTTGTCGCTGCTTAGCTTCCTCAACAAAGTTTCTCAAGACAAAACCTCAGCTCTTCCACTTCAAACAGAGCACCTCAACCTCAGCACAGCCATGGAGACTGAAGAGAATGCAAATCATGTTTTTCTTCAAGATAGCCACTCTCACAATGGCTGCTCCAAAATGGCACCAAACCTGAGACAGAAGAGTTGAGGACAGTGAAGTCATTGACAGGCGGCATGACCACTGGATCCAACAGACAGTAAAATCTTATTCCAGAGGATTGCAAATGCCTGCCAGGATGTTCGGTGTTTCATCATACACCTCTATGGTCACAGCGCTACTGGTTCTTGCAGGGTCTGTTGCTGCTGTTTTTCGTGATGCTGGGTCTGCAAGTCATCATCTTGATCATCAAAATGGCCAAAGAGTCTCTCTCAGTTGCAAGCGTCTCATGATTTTGTGTTTTCATAGACTTCATATGTGGTTCAAAGTTCCTCAGCTTGAGCAAGACACACATTGATTTGATACATCAGAGTTCCAACATGACAAGAACTCCATACAAGCGTTGATGATACGTCAAATATGACCTTCAATTGTGCAAACTAACCATTCAATGGAAGCATTATGAATATTGAGAATATTTTTGTTGCTGAAGTGCTTTTGTCCTGCTTTCACTGGCAAATTGACAAAAACCCAGAAAATCTATAGATTCAAAGTAAACCTCTAACCCCCATTTTAAACATTACTCCTGTTTGATGATTAATATTCACAATCAGGTCACACTTTCTAAATGATGGCAACATGCTTGGATGACTCATCTGATAAAGGGTCATGGCTCAAAACATTGACTGCTTATTCCTCTCCAAAGGTGCTGCCAGACCTGCTGAGTTCCTCCAGCATTTTGTGTATGTTACTCAGATCAGGGTCAACACTTCTGTTGAAATATTTACTAAAACGAGCCAGAGTTTCCTCACCGTTGCTCCGCTATACCACTGCAACTTTGCAACAACTGTCCACATGTCCCACCAAAACCATGATGAGATTACGACATAATATCATTGTTCCAAATAAGTTCTAGGCCCAGGTTTTTACTTATTCTATCCAAGATTAAATGCTGGAGCTGTCATTGTTTGGAGTTGTTCTACTTTTCTAATAAAAATCTTTAAAAAAAATTATACTTCACAAAGAATAATACATTGTTTCTCATTGGCCACATTCTTCAGCAAACACAGTCTTATTGAATGTTTCAGTTCTTAGCAGAATACGAATGTTGATAAGCTTAAGTCATGTTTCAGCAAGAGAAAAACCATGCCGTACTGGGTTCATTCCAAGAACAAAATCTGTTTCTAAAGAGTAATTTTCTGTCTTTAGACTACCAATGTGAAACATTGCCAAAAATGAATTCATAAGGGAAGTTCTCCCAATAGCTTCTATGATTTTTCAGCAAACTTTAAACTTTATGATTAATAATGCAAAGCACATATTTTTGTGTGTTTTTTTCTTATTTGTGCTGCCACTGGGCAGTGTGAAGTCAGATCTATAACCTTGTTATTTTGAGTCATAGAATCATCAAGCACCACAGCACAGATAAAGGCCCTTCAGCCCATCTATTTGCCAAACTAGTATTCTGTCCATTTCCATTAACCCACACCTGGAATATATCCTCCATACCTCTCCCATCCATTACCTCTGCAAACTTCTCTTAAATGTTGCGATCGGACCAACATACACCACTTCCGCTGACAGATCATTCCACACTCATCCCACCCTCTGAGTTAAGAAGCTTCCAATCAGTTTCCCCTTAAATATTCACCTTTACTCTGGACCTATGACCTCTAGTTCTGGTCTCACCCAACTTGAGTGCAAAAAGCCTGCTTGCAGTTACCCTATCTACACTCCTTAAAATTTTGTATACTATATATTCATCATATCTCTCCTAAGTTTCCTACACTTCAGAGAATAAAGTCTTAATGTATTCAACCATTCACTGTAACTCAGGTCCCCAAGTCTCGACGACATCGTTGCAAATTTCCTCTGTACTCTTTCAATCTTACCGACATCTTCCTTGTATGTAGGTGTCCAAAACAGCCGACAATATTCCAAATTTGGCTTCACCAGCATCTAAAACATCATAGCAACCCATCTCCTGTACTCAAATCAGATACTCAGTACTCTGACTTATGAAGGCCATTGTGCCAAGAACTCTCTTAAAGACCCTATCTACCTGTGGCTCAACTTTCAAAGAATTATGAATCTGTATTCCCAGATTATTTTTGTCTTACAATGCTCCTCAGTACCCTGCCATTCACTGTGAACGTTCTACCCTATTTTGCCCTCCCAAAATGCAGCACGTCATACTTGTCTTTAGTAAATTCCATTTGCCATTTTCCAGCCGGTCCAGATCCTGCTGCAAGCTTTGATAGCCTTCTTCGCTGTCCACTACACCCCCAACCTTGGTGTCATCCACAAATAGTTTGTTACATTGTTTTTTTTTTAAATTTTATTTTAGAGATACAAGTTAGTAACAGGCCCTTCTGGCTCTACAAGCCCACACTGTTGAATTACACCCATGGGACCATTTAACCTAACAACTCATACGTCTTTAGGGTATAGGAGGAAAGCAAAGCATCCAGAAGAAACTCACGAGACCACCGGGAGAACATACAAACTCCTTACAAAGAGCAGCAGGAACCGAATCCAGTTCACAGACATTATAATATGTTATGCCAACCATTACACTACCATGCCACATTGAGAGCTAAGACAATGATTCAAAATTGCAGAACTGACTGGACCGAATGAAACCATTATTGTAGAAGAAAATAAAAACTTGAAGCTGTGCACTCAGATCTCTTTAGTTGGGAATGTATCTGCATTCTAATCAGGACCATCCCAAAATGACATGTCAGTCTTTTGTATTTTCTGCTGTCACAGCTATATCAGTGATTGCAGCCACAGCAACTAAATCTCAGCATGCTTTATTTGACTGTTGTGTTCACAACAGCATTTGAGAGTTTGGGATGGCAATCTATGGCACTTAAAAGGATAGATTAGAAGTAAGTACACTTGCAATGACACAGAAGGAGGTCCTTCCGCCCACTCATTTCATGCTAGGGCACTGCTGTAGGGAAGCAGCATCCATTATCAAGGAGAACTGCTATCTAGACTATGCTCTCTTCTCACTGCTGCCATCAGGAAGGAGGAACAGGAGCCATACGACATACACCATCAGATTCAGGACTAATTCCATACGGGACTTTTCATTTCAGAACCAATGAGATGTCCTCTTTTTTTCAAAGAAATGGGCTTTCCTTTCTCCACTATCAACTATGCCCTCACCTGCATCTCCTCCATTTCATGCACATCTGCCCTCACTCCATCCTCCTACCATCCCAACAGGGATAGGGTTCCTCTTGTCCTCACCTACCACCCCACTAGCCTCTGCATCTAGCACATAATTCTCCGTAACTTCCATGATTTCCACTGTGATCCCACCACCAAGCATATCTTTCCCTCCCCCAACTTTCCACTTCCCACTTTCCACAGTGATTGCTCCCTTGTCCATTCGTTCCTCCCCTCTGATATCCCTGCAGGTACTTATCCTTGCTAGCGGAACAAGTGTCGCACCTGCCCCTATACCTTCCTCCTCACTACCAATCAGGGCCTATACAGTCCTTCCAAGTGAGGCATCAGTGAGTCTGTTGGGGTCATCTACTGTATCCGGTGCTCCCCCAATGTGGCTAACGATATACCGGTGAGACCCGACATAGATTGGGAGACCATTCACCAAGCGAGATCTCGCAGAGGTCACCCATTTCCATTCTACTTCCTATTCCCATTCCAATATGTCAATCAGAGCCTTCTCTACTGCCACAATGAGGCCACACTCAGGGTGGAGAAGCCTCTAACCTGATGGCATGCACAATGATTTCTCAAACTTCTGGTAATTGCCCCCCCCCTTCACCATTCCCCATTCTTGTTTCCCTCTCTCACCTTATCTCCTTACCCGCCTATCACCTCCCTCTGGTGCTCCTCCCCCATTTCCTTTCTTCCTTGGTTTTCTACCCTCTCCTAACAAATTTCCCCCTCTTCCAGCCTTTTATCTCTTTCACCAATCAAATTCCCAGCTTGATGCTTCACCCATCCCCCTCTCCCAGTTTCACCTATCACCTACCACCTTGTCCTTCATTTTCCCCTCCCTCCAACTTCTTACTCTGACTTCTCATCTTTTTTTCACAGTCTCAATAAAGGATCACAGCTCAAAATGTTGACTGTTACTCTTTTCCATAGATGCTTCCTGGCCTGCTGTGTTCCTCCAGCATTTGTGTGTGTTGCATGGATCAAATTCAGGAACAGTTATTACCCCTCAACCATCAGGCTCTTAAGCAGAGGGGATAGCTTTACTCTACTTCTCTCACCCCAATAATGAACTGTTCCCACAACCTAAGGTTTTTTTTTGATATTAAGGGACAGCGCAGAGCACACCAAGATGCTAGCATGCAGGATATTTAAATGAACTTTATTGATTCCAGGATTGAATGGTTTCTCGTATGAAGAGCCTCTGTTGGCCCTGGGCCTGTATTCACTAGAATTCAGAAGAATGAGGGGTGACCTAATTGAAGCTTATCAAATGGTGAAAGGCCTTGATAGGGTGGATGGGAGAAGATGTTTCCTATGGTGGGAGATTCTAAGACCAGAGGTCACAGCCTCAGAATAGAGGGGCACCCTTTTAGAATGGAGATGGGGCAAATCTTCTTTATCCAGAGAGTGGTGAATCTGTGGAATTATTTGCCAGAGGCAGCTGCCGAGGCCAAGTCTTCATGTATATTTAAGGCAGAGTGTGATAGATTCTTGACTGGCCAGGGCATGAAGGGTTAAGGGGAGAAGGCAGGAGATTGGAGCTGAGAGGAAAATTGGATCAGCCATGATGAAATGGTGGAGCAGACTCGATGGGCCAAATAGCCTAACTCTGCTCCTATATCTTATGGTCTTATGGTCTAATGCTACTTGTACAATTTGAGAAGTCCTCCCATGGAGGAGGGCTAACTGAGTGGCACAGGAATAAAACTATTAAATACCACAACACTACGGACTCACTTTCAAGGACTCTTCATCTCATGTTCTCAATATCAATTGCTTATTTATTTATTTATTATTATTATTTTGCTTGTTTTTCTTTTTCCTTTGCACAGTTTGTTGCTTTTTCACATTGTGTGTTTGTCCATCCTGTTTGTGTGGTGTTTCATTGATCTAATTGTGTTTCACTGTACTAACTGTGAATGCCTACAAGAAAATGAATCTCAGATTTGCGCATGGTGACATACATGTACTTTGATAATAAATTTACTTTGTACTTTGAACTTCACCCTTGATCTTGTTCCTCAGAAGACCAGCAATATATTTGCTCTCACATGCCTATTAACTTCTCCTTTCTACACTAAGGGGTAATTTACTGTAGTCTGTTAGTATACCAGTATGGTTTTGGGATGTGGGTGGAAAATAGAGCCCCCAGAAGAAATCCATGCAGTCGTAGTAGAAGATCTGAATTCCTCCCAGACAGGAATGAATTGGAACCCTGGCGTTAAGTGAAGTCTATGTTAGCAGCATGTACTTTCCTGACCTTGCTAATAGAATAAATGTGTGGAACAAGGTGTAATAGCAAAATGAATTTTGCGTTGCATTCTTAATGGATCTTCCTCCTACACTGAAGGAACAAACTGTTTTCTTTGTCTTGACAAACATTAATTATTTAATACTCTTGTTGGACTTAAACTTTGCCGGTCCAAAGATTGCAGGCATGTGTGGAGCCAGGCCTTGTGTGTCCAGTATCTTCAGTTTTCTCTGGCTTGTAATAGATTTTATATCTTCCATCACAGTTTCACTAAAAATTAACAGGTACTATACATTCAGTGGCTAAATTTATTAGGTCAGAATCAGGTTTAATATCACCGGCATAAACTGTGAATTTTGTTAATTTAGTGGCAGCAGTACAATGATAAATATATAGAAAAAAATAAATGAATTACAGAAACTATATATATGTATATCAGTTAGTTAAATTAAAGATAGCATTGCAAAAACAGAAATATTTTTTTAAAAAGTGAGATAGTGTTCATGGGTTTAATGTTCATTGAAAAATTGGATGGCAGAGGGGAAGAAGCTGTTCCTGAATTGCTGAGTTTGAGCCTTTAGTCTTCTGTACCTCCTTCCTGACGGTAACAGTGAGATGAAGACAGATTCCGGCGGATTGAGCAGACAAGACCAATAGAAGGCTCAACGGTCAAGAAGGCGGTCTCTGCAAGCGTCGTGGAATGTATAGAGCAGGACAAGACACAGAAGACGTCCTGGTCATCCACTGCGCCTAGTCCCATCTCCAGCCGTCTCGCATCTTGTCTTGCCACTGGATCCAGATGGGAATTGGGAAGAGAGAGTGAGGTTGACGCTGCGCAACTCTCCCTCACTAAAATCCAAATCAAGCGCTAGTCTCGACACGATCATAAGAAGCCGGCTGGTTGCACAGTGACATCAGCGCCGGACTGCAGGAGCGAAGGTTTCCGAGTTCGAATCCAGTCGAGCCAGTCCCGGGCACACTTTCTATCCGTGCTGGGTTGAGTGTCGTGCAAGCAAGTCGACCTTGTAAAAAGTACTAATAGTGTTGAGGACTTCATCGATGACGATGGACGAACCTAAAAATGAGAAGAGGGCAGTCTTGAGTGATGGAAGTCCTTAACCACAGATGCCACCTTTCTGAGGCACCGCTCCTGGAAGAAGTCTTGGATACTATGGAGGCCAGTTTCCAAGATGGAGTTGACTAGTTTTACAACTTTCTCTAGCTTCTTTCAGTTCTGTGCAGTAGCTCCCCAACCCCATACCAGACAATAATCAGAAGTGGAAGGTGTGAGTAATTTCAAGTTCCTGGGTGTCAATACATCCAAGGATCTAATCTGGTCCCAACATGTCGATGAAGCTATAAAGAAGGCAAGACAGCAGCTATATTGCATTAGGAGTTTGAGAGATTTGATTTGTCACCTGAAACACTTGAAAACTTTTACAGATGACCTGTGGAAAGCATCCTGACAAGTTGCATCACTGTCTGGTCTGGGGTGAGCTACTGCACAGGATTGAAAGAAGCTACAGAAAGCTGTAAAATTAGTCAGCTGCATCATGGGTTTCAGCCTCCATAGTATCCAAGACATCTTTAAGGTGCGGTGACTCAGAAAGGCAGCGTGTGTTATTAAGGACTCCCATTATCCAGGACATGACCTCTTCTCGTTGCACAGAAGCCTGAAGGCACACACTCAGTGATTCAGGGATAGCTTCTTCTCCTCTGCCATCTGATTTCCAAATGGACGTTGAACCCATGAACACTACCTCACTTTTTTTTTATTATTTCTACTTTTGCACTGTTTTTGCACTATGATTGGCTGATTAGATACTTGCATTAACAAACAGGTGTACTGGTGTACCTAATATAGTGACCACTGAGTGTATGTCGGTTTTCTTCAGTAATGATTAGTGTATGTTCTAAAGTTCCTAGTGTCTCCAGAGATTATTTAATACCGTACTTACCAGTTATTACCACAATAGCATTCAGTCTCCTTCTACACTGTAGTATAAGAGGAAAAATAATGGCATTATAGATTGGTATATGATGGTATTTTCCTGGATTTTAAAGGAACTAGGTGAGGAAATTCAAAGATCATGGGAAAACAATCATGAAGAAATAAAGAAATCTTTATTCAATAATTGTCCCTTTACACGAGAAATTTACAACCGGATCTCCTTTATTGAATTATAGATATTTTAGTTTAGCAAATATTGTTTGGTAAAAGTAATGATACGAGATCTCAACAGTGAAATGTAGATTTGTAAATAGTAATAAACATTATTGAGGACCTAATTAAAGGAGTGGATTCAGGAATATCTACATCTATTGTTTAAAATAGAGCAAGATATTAGCAAGAATTAAGGATCATCAAATGAAGATGAAAGAGATTTGGGTAGAGGATTGGTTAGCTGGGAGAAGACAAAAAAATGAGAGCAGATAGATTCTCAGACTGGAAGGGATGTCTCCATTTGTTCAATGTTGGGTCCCCAATTATTTACTGAATTTAGTAATGCATATAGAACACAAAAAAGCAAATTATATTTCCAGATTTGTTGATGGTGTTATTTAGGGAGGATAGGCAGAAGTAGAAAATTGCACTAACACTGGTAGATCAAGAACAGGACCAAAAGGGTGGTAGCTGGATTTCAAAGCAGCTAGCTTTGAAGTAGTCTATTTTGGAATCATAAATGAACAGGTAATTATTAGCTCAATGCTGAGGATCCAGGAGAAGTTTGATTCTGGAGATTAATATAGAAGATTTACATGGATATCTTATAGGAAAGTTATGATTGTGCTACAGTGGATGCATAGTACATTGCTTGGTTTGGAGCATTTCATTTTATGAAGAGAGTGGTTAGGCTAGATTTGTTTAATATGGAAAGGAGGTGGCTGAGAGGTAACCTAATAATGGTATATAAACTATGAGGAAGAGAGATAGGACAGATAGTAGAAATCTTTCTTCTCATGGTGATGATGTCTCGGACAAAAGGGCAAGGGTAAAGGTGAGAGGTAGGTGATTTAAGAGGAATCTAAGAGGGTTTGGTTAAATTCTGGAATGTGCTGTCTGAGGAGATGATGGAGTCTGATCCTCTCACTACACTGAAGAAACATTTAGCATTAAGAAGTATGTGAAGCACCAAAGTGTAGAAAGCTACAGATCAAGTAAGGGTAGATGGAATTAGTATAGAATAAGCATGGATATGGTGGATCAACAGGTCTATTTCTGTGCTGCATAACTCTATGACGCTATGAGCTTAGTAAACTGTAATAATTAAGTACAACATGCAAACAAACAGATGACTGAAATGCTAACTTTTAATTATAGAAATCAAGAACATAATGGGAAGTCCTATAGTTGTAGAATGTTCTAGCTAGAGTCACTGAACAGTTCTGTATGCCTCACTCTGGAAAGAATATAGTTACCTGGACAGAAATGTGGTACAAATTCACCTAAATGTTTTCACAGTTAAAGAGTTGTTATGCTGCTTTGAAAATGAACAATTTTGTCAAGAAATTGAATTTGCATTTCTGCTGAGCATTTAAATACTGCTCATACATTAAATATCAGGGAATGCATTAACTAGCAAAAGATTTTACAACTCTAGGAAATACTGCTCAGTCAATGACTTTCAATGTTATTGTTTCATTTCATTGTCGTGACTTCAAAGCTACATTGAAAGTTCTCTTCAAATCTACTGGGAAGGTATTTTACAACCAAGCAAATATTGTCTCCATCTCTGCATGCTCCTGTGCATTTCCTTCTCCAATTATCTCTCTTGTTTTATGGGCAGGGAAAAGCTGACTCAGTGTTGTGCAGAACATGTCCTTGAATTACTAGGATGACAGATGTGTCAAGCCAAGAGTTACTTTCTGATCAGGTATGAATAATGTACGATGTCAGTTTTCATTGATATTCCAGAGATTTGCCTCAGGGAAACAGGAAGAATCTTTCAGGACTTTGACTAAATAGATTAAAGATGTTTCATGGAGTCCTTTGGGGCAACCCTAAACTCCCATGGTACTAATGATGAACCACGGTATGGATCACTGAAAATTGAATATGAAAAAACAAAGCTTCTGTGTCCCAAATTTATCAAATGCTGACTTTTCTCTATAAAATACAAATGGAAGAACTGGCTGATGTGCCAAATAACTTTATGTCAATCCATCTACCATGAGGGGAGATTTGATAGAGTTGTGCATATTTGTTAGGGTAAATGCAAACAGACTTGAGCCACGGAGGCTGGGTGAGATTTGAATTAGAGGTCAATGGTTAAGGTGAAAGGTGAACTGCTTAAGGGGAACATGAGGGGTAACTTCTTCAGTCAGAGGGTGGTGAGAATGTGGAACGGGCTGCCAGTGTAAGTGGCGGATGAGGGTTTGATTTCAGAATTTAAGAGAAATTTGGATAAGTATGTGGAGGGCTATAGTCTCAATACAAGATTATGGGACTAAGCAGAAGAATAGTTGTCCGAAGGGCCTGTTTCTGTGCTGTAGTGTTCTATGGATCTATGACCATCTATTTAGTCTGCACTTAGTACAGTGTGCAGAACAGCACTGAGAGGAGGATGAGAGATAGAGTTCGGCTGTAGCAGGCAGAGAGAGCAGAGGGTCTCTCTTTTGAGAACTAAAAGTAAAGTTGAAGGTGTAGCCATGGTACACACGTGAGTTCCATCTATGCCTGTCTTCTGTCAGCTATGTGGAACAGACTATGTTGCAAGCCTACACTGGTGTCTGTTCTCCTCTTTTCCTATGCTACATCTACGACTGCATTGGTGCTGCTTCCTGCACCCACACTGAACTCGACGACTTCATCCACTTTGCCTCCAACTTCCACCCTGCCCTCAAATTTACCTGGTCCATTTCCGACACCTCCCTCCCCTTTCTTGATCTCACAGTCTCTATCTCTGGAGACAGCTTATCTACTGATGTCCATTACAAACCCACGGACTCATACAGCTGCCTGGACTATACCTCTTCCCACTCTGTTACTTGTAAAAATGCCATCCCCTTCTCTCAATTCCTCCGTCTCCGCAACAGCTGCTCTCAGGATTAGGCTTTTCATTCCAGGATGAGGGAGATGTCCTTCTTCAATGAAAGGGGCTTCCCTTCCTCCATCATCAACACTGCCTCAACCACATCTCTTCCATTTCACACACGTCTGCCCTCACCCCATCCTCCTGCCACCCCACCAGGGATAGGGTTCCTCTTGTCCTCACCTATCACCCCACCAGCCTCCGTGTGCAGCACATAATTCTCCATAACTTCCGCCATCTCCAAAGGGACACCACCACCAAGCACATTTTTCCCTCTCTTCCACCCCACCCCCCACTTTCTGTGTTCCGCAGGGATCGCTGGCCCATTCGTCATTCCCTGCTGATCTCCCTCCTTACAAGCGGAACAAGTGCTACACCTGTCCCTACACCTCCTCTCTCACTACCATTCAGGACCCCAAACAGTTCTTCCAGGTGAGGTGATGTTTCATCTGTGAGTCTGTTGGGGTCATCTATTGTACCCGATGCTCTCAGTGTGGCCTCCTCTGCATTGATGAGATCCAACGTAGATCGGGAGACTGCTTTGCTGAGCACCTACCCTCGATCCACCAGAAAAAGCGGGATCTCCCAGTGGCCACCCATTTTAATTCCACTTCCCATTCCCATTCTGACAAGTCAGTCCATGACCTCCTCTACTGTCATGATGAGGTCACTGTGAGGTTGGAGAAGCAACACCTTATATTCCATCTGGGTAGCCTCCAACCTGATGGCATGAACATCAAGTTCTCGAACTTCCAGTAATGCCCCCCACCCCCTTCTCTATTCCCCATCTCCTTTTCCCTCTCTCACCTTATCTCCTTGCCTGCCCAGTGCTTCCCTCTGGTGTTCCTCCCCCTTTTTCTTTCTTCCATGACCTTCTGTCCTCTTCTATTGTATCCCCCCATATCCAGTCCTGTACCTCAATTTCCCAGCTCTTTACTTTACCCATCCCCCCTCCGGGCTTAACCTACCCTCTTGTGCTTCTTCCTCCCCTCCCCAATCTTCTAACACTCCTCACCTTTTTTTCTCCAGTCCTGCTCAAGGGTCTCGGCTTGAAATGTCGACTGTACTTTTTTCCATAGATGCTGCCTGGCGTGCTGAGTTCCTCCAGCATTTTGTGTGTGTTGTATGGCTCCATATAGACTGTGGGAAACGAGCTTGAGGTGAGGACCTTGGCATGGGGCTTCGTTTGGATCAAATAGCATCATTTACTTCAGCTTGAATGAAAGGTAAGTGCAGGTAAGTAGTTTGTTTCTTTCTATTTATTTAACTTTATTATAATGTATTTGATTAAGTTTTAATTAAATACATTCAGATATCTTTATTGAATCAATTACTTTAAGACTATTTGAACTGTTCATAAATGTTTCACTTTATCGGGACCTTAACAGCCGAGCCTGACACTCTGTACTTAGTGGGGCAATGCTTAAGGATGGAGGATTAGATCAGCTACTTGTGAACAGGTAATCACTATGGGGTTGGAGGCCAAATTCACTGCAATCCTATTCAATACAAAATCAAGATGGTAATGTTAAACTTGATGCTTCGCTTAGGCCATACTTGAAAAATGGGTTACATTTCTTGTAAGGATTTGATGCAAATTTTGGAGTAGGGATGAAAAGAAAGCTATTAACAAATACAATAAATAATTTATGAGGAATTTCTTCATGCAGAAAGTGATGTGAATTTAAAATCCACTGTCATACTGAGGATGCAAAATAGAATTGACAGTCGGGCATCTGAATGCCGCAGAGAAAGAATGCCCCAAGCATTACGTCACCATCTGTCTTCACCTGTACCCAGTTCACGGAGGAGCCTATGCAGGTGGTCGCATGCATCTATCACAGGAGGAACAAGTTTAGCGCAGGAGAACAGGTTCTCTACCGTGGTAATCCAGAACACTTCCAAGCATCATGTCCCAAGCACCCAGTAAAAGAGGATAACCATCATCAGGAAACGGAATTCAGACAGTCGACTGTTCATGCAATCATCTCCCCAGTCATGTAATGCTCCCAGTTTCAAGGTCACGGGAGCTTCAGGCATTTATTAACTCTGGGGCTGCTGAGAATCTCATGGATATCTCTCTGGCTCAAAGATGGAGAGTTAGGAATCAGCAATTGAGATGGAATATTGATGTCAAGGCTCTGGACAGTCGGCCTCTGGGCACTTTCCAAAGAGTGTTTCTAACTGGTGCTAAAAGGCAACCATAGGAAACAGCTCTCCCTTTATCTTGTTTATCCTCCTGAATTGCCATTGGTGCTTAGGCTATCTTGTCAGAACTCATGGATCGACTGGTCCTTAAAGGTGCGCCAAGAGTGGTGACCAGCATGTTTGTCAATCTGTCTGGGTGCAGCTCGAGCCCCTGTCAGTGTATCCCCTCCTGTGCCAACGGCTTGTCCAGTGTTGCAGCTGAATTTGCTGATCTTCTTGAGGTCTTCATCAAGAAGGCGGCCACCTTCCTCCCTCTACAACCGCCACTGTACTATTCCATTCACCTCTTACTTGGTACCAGTCCGCTCTGGTGCTAGCTCTTTTCCCCCTTTCATCCTCAAAGAGTGGCCATGGAAGAATATATCAAGGAGGCATTGGCCTTAGGAATTATCTGTCTGTCAACCTTTGCAGCAGGACCAGGCATCTCTTTTGAGAGCAAGAAGGATTGGCAAGTTCTGTCCCTGCATTAATTATCGGCCCCTCAACAGCATCACATTGAAGAATCATTGCCCTTTTCCCCTACTTACCCCTTCATTTGAACATCTCCAAGGAACATCCACACCTTCCAAGATAGATCTGAGCAATATTTACAATCTGGTTTGTATCTGAGATGGGTGGACTGGAATACAGAATGCAGCACCTCCACTGGCCACTATGAATACTATGTGACGCCCTTTGGTCTGGATAATGCCCCTGCTGTTTTTTTGGGTCAACGCTATGTTCCAGGGCATGTTGAATATGTTTGTTTGTGTGTATTTGGAAGACATTCTTATCTATTTCAGCTCTCGCCAGGAACATGTCCAACATGTCTGTAAGGCTCTCAGGCTGCTCCTACAGAACAACCTTTATGCCAAGGCAGAGAAGTGGAAGTTCCATAAAGAGCAGGTGTCATTCTTGGGTTACATCCTCACCCCTTCCAGTGTTCAAATGGACCCATGGAAGGTTCAGGCAGTCACAGAGTGGCACATACCATCTACAGTCAAACAGATGAGGCGCTTCATGGGGTTTGCAAATTTCAGTCCATAATTGTACTCACCAAGAAGACCCCTGAATGATTCCAATGGATAAGTGAAGCAGATCGAGCGTTCTCCAATCTAAAGCCATGCTTCACCAATATCTCGGTGCTGCAAACCCAGAGCCCATCCTTTCTCGCTCATGCATTCCAGCTTTGGTGATTTTGGTAATAGAGGCAGAGGTGAGGACTGCCCAACAGTCAGATCCAGGCCCAGGAGGGGAAACTTCCAACCGATTGCTTGTTCCTGCCACAGTGCATCTCAGAGTATTGGAGTGGAGTCACTCTTCCCATCGGTTTGGCCATCCGGGAATACAATGGACCCTGGGATTTACAAAGAGATCATTTTAGTGGCTGTAAATGTCCTAGGAAGCCCAGGACTTTGCCTCTGCCTAGCCCACTAGTGCCCAGAACAACCTGCCATGTCCACATCCTGCTGTCTGCTCTGCCCACTGCCTGTGCATCAGCTCATGAGACTGCCGACCTTATGGTTCAGCACGTTTTCAGGCTACACGGCTTCCCTCAGGACATATCTGATTGAGGACCACAGTTCATATGCCCAGCAGTCTGATTGACTCTGCCTACAGGTGAGGCCTATCAAGCCAGGGAAGGAAGTCCGGCTGGTGTCCAGAGATCTTCTTTTGAACTTTAAGAGTTGTAAGTTGGCCCCACTATATGGGACCATTCGTAGTGGTGAAGGCTATCAACACAGTCTCATATAGATTGCGCCTATCATCATTGATAAAGGTTCTCCCGGTGTTCCAAGTTTCCTAGCTCAAACCAATGACTTGCTCCCCCCTTTGCTCCAGATATATCCGCCCTTGGTGAATGGCTGTTTGTCTATTCTGTTCAGTGCCTCCTGGCATCCCTCCAGGTTCAGGGCAGGATCCTGTATCTTGTGGAAGAGCCCTGAAAAATGTTCTTGGGTTCCAGCCCACGACATCCTGGAGAATCTCCCATCCAGGATTTCCGGTTGGCACCAGGTCTCTGGCACCTTGGGAGCTGCGCTTGGCGTGGGGTGGGGGCAGGGGTCTGACACAACCAAGGACTGTGCCACAGGATCTGGGACACCCTCAAAAATAGGTCGCTGAACGAGATAGGCAATCACTTTCATGAAAATGCATGCTCAGGCCAATTAAAAGTTTCATTGTGATTATATTTAATTCCATTCCTCTCATTTCAGTCTTGTTGAATCTTGACTATAAGCACAGCAACATTAATGCTCCCTGCTTACCTTTGGCTTTGTTCTGAGAAAGACTGCCATTTCGATTGACATTGTAAAGGAGCAGTATTTATTCGGTACTAAGTTACTTCCTCTGAGCCACAGTGTCAGCACTGTATTTCAGTTTGAGAGTTTTAATTAACAGCCCTATTGGCCTAGTATTTATTGTCTTTTTTCCTTTAATTCTGCACCATTCTTATTAAAAGTCGGTGAACTGTTCGTCCGCTTTAGTGTCTCCCCCTCCGCGCTTGGGCCAGAACTGTACATCCCAGTCAAAGTGTCTCAACCAGTCTGAGAAAGTTACGCTAGAGCAGGGTGAGAAATCAGAATACAAATACAGTACTGGAAATAGTCAGCGTTTGGGGCATCATCAGTAGAAAGACAAACAAGGTGGCATTCCTGGGCTTATCAGAACTGGGAAATGTCAGAAATAAAACATGTGTGAAGATAGAGGAGCAAAAAAGAAGAAAGAATGTATAGGACTACCTGTGATAGGGTGAAAGACGAAAGAAGATTAAAAGACCAACGGGGTTATAGAATAAGGTGAAATATGGTTGTTGATTGATTAGTGAGTAACAACCAAGAGGAACTGTAATTGAGAGAGTTTGTGTGGTGTACAATAAGGCAAATGGGCCCATTTATATGATGGAAATGTTATAGAATTTATTCCTCATTTGTCTGCACATTCCAATCTGTTTGCATATCCACTGAGTGCTATTCTTTGATTTTGTCTCAGAGAAACATTTGAAAATGGATTTATCCATCACACGAAATGTTTGGAACTACCTTGATTTTGCATACAGAGGACCCCAACTTTGTCTCCATGGGAGGTTTATTTCACCTGCTGTGAGCAAAATTAGTGCCTGGTAATCTTGGCCTATGGAGCTAACATCACAAGCCCCATAGACTGTAGGTTAGATGAGAAAATGAGCGTACACTATAAACCTCGCTCATGGAAAATTATAGCACTGTATGAATATTACTGATTACAAAAAATCTTGAATGTTATTCCAGCATTTGAGCAAGATATTTTAGTGGGCAAGAACTTTAAATTAAATGAGCAATTAATATCTGTGTCTCAGCTCACTAATTCATTGATTTTGCAATTTAAGTAAAATTAACTATCCACAAATCATATCTCAGTTATTAGTGTTTATGAGGCATTGCCAGTTGCATGAAGATTTAATTTCCTAATATGTGCTATTATCCTTAGCTGCATTTGGTTACAAGAATGACAATATTTCCACACACTCTTTGTTAATGGCATGAACAATTATAAAGCACTTTAAATCTGATATGTAGTTTAGTATTTTAATGTTATTCCTGATTCACAAATTCTATATGACAGGATTGAAAGGGGCACAAGGTGATAATTGGCAGAAATCTCTTAAGGTTTTAAAATTGGAAGTAAAGCAATATGATTAAACAAGCAGAAGAATGGAGAGCAAATGTGGGTTGATTATATATCTATATCATAAGGTTCTTGCTGCAAATCATTGTCTTCCAGAGGGATTTTCTATATGTTTTTATTATCTCAAATATGGTTGTAAACTAAGGTGTGAAACGGGCAATTCAGCAATGTTGAGAGGAGAAGCCAATAACACTGGAATTTTCCTCATAGGCTTTTCCATGACATTGATGGATGGCTCTTTTATTGGAGGTAATTTTACTTCACTAAAGTATAAAGAACTAGAAAGCATTTATGCATACATGTATTTACAGAAAAGTAGGTTTTAATCATTTATCGACTTAAATAGACTGTCCATCACAGGACTTTACAAAGATTACAAAATTGTACAATATGACCAAAGCTGATGGATTTACTTCGATGCCAGCCAGCATCGAATCATTTATAGTGATGTAATACCACTGGCATTTAGGTTGCACAATGACTGATAAATAGCATTATCCATGGAAGATTAAATGCTAATGGTGTTGCATTTTGATGTTAAAGCATTGTAAATCATATTTCGTCCCCAATCTCTAATTTTACCAACATGGTGATAAAAGTCTGCAGCAGTGGTGCCCAAAAGGCATCTCACTGGTTCTGAACTTTAGTCTTTTTAATATACGGGCCCTTTGGATTCTGCTGAACAAGCTCAAGGTTAGTAGCATGGCTGCAGTATAAAGTCTGACGTTGTATTGGTAATACTAATGGGCTAAGCAAATAGAAAACAAAACAAAAACTAACAATGTTCCATGCTCTTATCAGTTTAATTTTGTAATAAATTATTATTGAAAATTTCTGTGGTAAAGAGCTGAAGATACTTGTTGAATTATTGGCAGTAAAATATCACCCTTGGGATTCTGACAAACCAAATACAGTTCTCAGAGTTGATATGAATGCAATTGTTTCCAAATGAATAGAGAGACATTTCTTTTAAAAATTAATTTCCTTTTCAGTCAATGCTTCTGCAATAGCATGATTAGTGCATCAAGCACAATCTCGCCCTCTGTGGCAGTCTGCAGACCTTGCATGCAGTGTCTGTTTTCTTTGTGTAACCTTGTGTGTGAAGAGCTGAGAACACTCATGATCTACGAGCTACGACACAGTGTGGGTATTTACTCCAAGAGCTGGTCCATCAACTTTATATCATCATACATAGAACATCGAATGGTACAGTACTGGACAGACCATGAGGTTGGACCAACCTTAATGCCAATTTGTACAAAATGTGCTCCTCCTGTATAATATCCATAGTGCTCCATTCCTTTCATAGTCATATGTCTATGTAAAAGACTCTTAAAAATCCTGATGTATCTCTGCATAAAATAACTTGCCTGTCACATTGTCTTTATATTTCCCTCCACTAACCTTAAGTGCATGTCCTTTGGTTTTTGACATTTCTACCTTGGGGAAAAGATTCTGACTGGATGCCTTATCTATGCTTGTCATAATTTTAAAAGCTTCTGTCATGTCTCCCCGCAGGCTCTGATACTCCAAGGAGTTTTCTCAACTCTTCCCTATAGTTCATACCCTCTAACCCAAGCAGCATCCTGGTAAAATTCTCTTGTACCCTATCCACAACCTCCACTTTAGTTCTATAATGGAGTGAACAGAACTGTGCACAATATTCTTAGTGTGGTCTGATTAAAGTTTCAAAATGGTGCAGTATGACTTCCTTACTCTTAAACTCAACTCCCCTGCCATTGAAAGAAAGCATTCCATACACCTTCTTCCAGTGATCTATAGACTGGACCCCAAGGTCCCTCTGTATCTCAATGCATTTAAGTCGCCTATCATTAACTGAATTCTTTCTGCTTTCATTTAACCACCCAAAGATCAACACTTCACACTTGCCCAGATTAAGCTCCATCTGCCACTTCTCTGCTCATATCTGTAATTGATCTATGTCCCGCTGTATTCCTTGACAGTTCTTTACAACGTCCACAACTTCATCAATCTTGGTGCCATCAGCAAATTTGCTAATTCACCCATCTACATTTTTATCCAAGTCATTGATAAATATCACAAACAGCAGAAATCTAAGCACTGACTTTGCAGAACATTTCCAAATTCAAACTTGCAATTTACCCTGGACCCCATGCATCTTCAGAATCAGCCTACCAAGAGGAATGTTATCAAATGCCTTACAATAGTTAATGTAGATAATGTCCACTGCCTTACCCTCAACATGCAGCTTTGTTACTTCCTCAAGAAAACTTGATCTGGTTTCTAACCTGTGACCTATCCCACACAAAGCCAAGCTGACTAGTCCTAAAATGGCCATACCTTTCCAAATGTGCATGTATCCTGTTCCACAGTATCTGCTCTCTAATAGCTCCCCTACCAAGATGTGAGGCTCACTGGCCTATAATTATCTGGATTATCCTTGTTTCCCATCTTGATCCTTGTCAAGCCCCAGCAATCTCTACACTTAATTCTTTCAATCTTCCAGAATATATATCATCAGGTCCTGGGAATTTATTCACCTGAATGCTTTTCAAAACACCCTAATCAACTTCCTCCTTAACTTCAAAATGCCCCAGCACATTGGTATGCCCCAGTCTGTTTTCATTATCCTCCAACTCTTTCTGCTCAGTAAACATAGACACAGGGTACTCTATAGTACTTCAGTCACTTGCTCTGATTTCAAGCAAAACTTTCCTCCTTTATCCTTGAGAGGACACACTCTTTCCTAAGTTATCCCTATTTTTCTTAGTATAAACATACATTGCCTTGGTATTCTCCTTGATGCTGTTCATCAAGGAAACCTCATGGTTCCTTTTGGCCTTCCTAATTGTCTGCTTGAGTATATTCCTGCTATCTTTATATTCCACAAGGGCCCAGTCTGATTTTAGGTTCCTAAACACTACATATGTTTCCTTTTTCTTTCTGACTATATTTAAGACCGCTCATGTCATCCAAAGTTCCTTTATCTTACCATCTTTATCCTTACTCCTAACCAGAACATGCTGACCCTGAGCTCTGCTCAGCTGGTCTTTAAACAACTCCCACATGTCAGACATGTGTATGTCCAACAGTAGCTTTTCCCAATTAACATCCTTAGCTCCAGTCATAATTTGTCCTCCCCCAATTTAGTATTTTCCTGCAAAATCCAAAGTTATTCCTACTCATAATTATCTTTAGTCATAATGAATTGTAGCCACTATTCCCAAAATGTTCACCTAATATCAGGTCTATCACCTGGCCTGGCCCAATTTCCAAAACTTGATCCAGTATGTTTCCTCTTCTAGTTAGACTCTTCACATATTTCTTCAAAATCCCGTCTTGGAAGCACTGGAGGTATTCTAACCCATCTAAACTTCTTGTATTAAGGAAGTTCCAATCAATAATGGGGAAGTTAAAGCTCCCCACTGTGATAAACTTCCTGTTTCTGAACCATTCCATATCTGTTTATATATCTGTTCCTCCACCTCTCAGTGGCTACTGGGGGCTTTAAGTGTAATATCATCAATATAATTGCACCTATCCTATTTCTGAGCTCTACCCAAATTGCCTCTGGTGATAAGCCCTCTTCTATATATCCTTTCTGAGTACTATCCTCCTTTAATAGTAGTACAACCCTTCCACCTCTTTACACCCTCCTCTATCATGTTTAAAACAACAAAACCCCAGAACACTGAGCGATCAGTCCTGTCCCTCATGTTACTACCTGTCCACCCTTGGACATTTTGGTTCTGTAACCTCTTCCCTGCTGCTTGCATTTGGACTGAGCGCACGGAGAGTAAGTTCTTGTTTGTAAACATCTACATCCTCTGTTCTAACTCAATAGATTGTTGTTTAGCATCTTGTTTTCAGATGTAGTGTCCTAATGGTTTCCAGAAGTTCTGTTCTTCTCAGACCTGGTGTTTGTATTTCAGTTTTGTCACTCTTGTCCGTAGAAAGATCCCAATTAGCTTTAGCCTCACTGGCAATGTTTTTTCCATAACTCAGACATTTCAGGCACATAATTCTCACTATTTAACACCTTGAACAGGAGTTGCATAACCACTTAAATGCCTAAACCAAGGAACTTCATAATTGGTCTCAAAAGCTTCTGAAGACAATTGCTGAAATTCAGCAGTTTTTACATGACTCTGTGCTTATGAAGTGCCTCCCTTAGAGTTCCCTTTTATAGTGATACAATATAGATTAGATTACATAATACTATATGCAACCTTCAAATCCATAGAACTGCAGTGAAAACCAGTCACCCTCACCCCCAAAAGGACTACTTAAGAAGAAAAGTGTGATTAGAATAAAATTAACATTTCCTGCGGAATTGATATTGTAAGATTGAGTAACAGCTTTAGGGCAAAGTGTTATTTCTGTGACTCTCAAAATCTCAGTGTATCAGAAGTTTCCTATTTTCTGATCAGCCAGCACAAATTCAGCAGGTGACTGAACTTATGTTGGATGTGACAGGTGAATATTTATGTTATGTCAAATTTACTGTAGCTGACCCAGTGAACTCTTGAGAAAGCTACCAATCCAATTGCCCAAAGCTTGAAGGGAAGCAAGCATCATGTCCCAGAAATGGTTCCTCAGAAGAGAACAAGCCAGTACCATGGGTACTGGGGAAATGGGACAGAACCCTAAAGTGTGTGAAAAGTACTATATGCAAAAAGCAAGTTCACAGGTGGTTACAATGCTCCCACTATTCAGGACATTTACAAAGACAGGATCATTGAAGACCCGAGTCACCCCAATCACCATCCGGAAAACAGTACAGCACTATAAAAGCTAGGACCAACAGGCTCTGGGATGTCTTCTTCTACCAAGCCATCAGACTGATTAATTCATGGTGATACAGTTGCATTTCTATGTTATATTGATTATCCTGTTGTACATACTATTTTTTATAAATTACTATAAATTGCACATTTAGACAGAGACCGTAACGTTAAAATTTTTACTCATCATGTATATGAAGGATGTAAGTAATAAAGTCAATTCAGATCAATTCAATTCACCTCTGCAATTCCAAGTAAATATAGAAATAACTTATTACACTGCACTGTGCTTATGATAACTATAAAACTGTCCTGGTTACCAAAGTGCTAACAATTTCTGCCTCAGGGAATTTCCAAAGGTTAATACAAATTATGCCATGAATTCATGTCCACTTTTCAAACTCCAGTGATTGGAATTGGTTTATTATTGTCACATGTGTTGAGATGTAGAGAAAAGCTTGTTTTGCATACTGTTCATACAGATCAGATTATTACACTGTGCACTGAAGTAGAAAAAGATAAACGATAACAGTGCCGAATAACGTGCCACGGTTAAAGAGAAAGTGCGGTGCAGGTAAACTATAAGGGTGCAAGATCATAATGAGGTCAAGAATCCATTTTATCATACTAGGTAACTACTTAATAACCTTATAAAAGAAGAGTTGAAGCTGTCCTTGAGTGTGGTGGTAAATCTTTCAGGCTTTTATATCTTCCGCCCGATGGAAGGGGGATACGAGAGAATGTCCCAGGTGGGGGGGTGGGGTGGTCTTTGAATGTGCACCATCTTACATTCTGAAGTCAATCAGAATCAGGTCTAATACCACCGGCATATATCGTGACATTTGTTGCCTTTGTGGCAGCTGTACATTACAATACTGTGAATTACAGTAAGTATATATATAAAAAATAGTTAAATTAATTAAGTAGTACAAAAATAAAAATTTTAGAAGTAGTGAGGTAGTATTCATGGGCTCAATATCCATTCAGAAATCAGATAGCAGAGGGGAAGAAACTGTCCCTGAATCGATGAGTGTGTGCCTTCAGGCTTCCGCACCTCCCTCCTGATGGTAGTAATGAGAACAAATATAACCTGGGTGATGGGGGTCCTGAATGATGGGACCATCTTTTTGAGACATCGCTCCTTGAATATGTCCTGGATGCTGCAGAGGCTAGTGTCCATGATGGAGGTGACTAAGTTTACAGTCTCTGCAGCTTACTTCAATCCTGTGCAGTAGCCACCCATCACTGACCAGAGGGTGATGCACCCAGTTAGAATGCTGTCCATGGTACATCTGTTATGGTATGCACCTGACCACACCAACTTCCAGGGTTTAGATGCTCCAATTCTCCAGTGTACCAATGGCTGGCAAGGTCCTGTTAAAGATTCAGGCCCATGCCACAAATTGGCAGCCATGTTTTGGCACTAGGATTTGGACATTTAAAGAGCACCTGAAGTCAGGTCTACTGAACTAAATTGAGTTCAGGTGCTCTTTAAATATCCAAATCTTGGCACAAAACATGGCTGCCTATTAGCAGAGCAGGCCTGAATAGTAGGCCCTACTTGGGTTCTTGCTGCAATGAATGTCACGTTTGGATTCTAGTCTAGTCTCATCAGGTTCTCATCTCAGTCTCGAAATCTTGTCTCGACTCCAGTCTCGGATACTCCAGCACTGGGGTCCTTACTATCCTCACCTAGTCTTTGATGATATACCAAATCTCCTCAAACTTCTAATGAAGTACATTTGCTGTCATACCTTCTTTGTAACCACATCAATATGCTGGGCCTAGGATAGATCGTCAGAGATACTGATGCTCAAGAACTTGAAATTGCTCACTCTTTCCATTTCTAATCCCTCTATGAGGACCGGTGTGTGTTCCATCATCTTACCCTTTCTGAAGTCCATAATCTTTCTTTGGTGTCACTGATGTTAAAGTGAAAGGTTGCCTGTGTGACACCACTCAACTAGCTGATATATTTCACTCCTGTATGCCCTCTCGTCAGCATCTGAAATTCTGTCAACCATAGTTGTATCAATCAGGAGATTTATGGAAAGCATTTGAACTGTGTCCAGCCACACAGTCGTAGGTGTAGACAGAGTAGAGTGGTGGGCTAAAAGCACACACCCCGAGGTACAACAGTGTAACTGTGTTGATCGTCATCGAGATGGAGATATTACTCCCGATCCACACAGATTGTGGTCTTCTGGTTAGGAAGTCAAGGGATCCAGTTAAAGAGGGAGGGACAAAGGCCCAGATTCTGGAGCTTTTCAATCAGAACCATAGGAATGATTGTGTTAAACACTGAGCTGCAGTAGTAAACAGCATCCTGATATAAGTATTTGTATTGTCCAGGTGACCTAAGACCTAATAAGATCACATCCACCATTGACCTATAGTGGTGATGGGAAAATTTCAGTTGGTCCAGGTCCTTGCTGAGAGATGACCAGCCCCCCAAGGAATGTCAGCACCATAGACGTGAGTGCTACCAGCTAATAGTCGTTGAGGCAGCTCACGCTGATCTTCTTGGGCACTGGTATAATTGTTGCTCCCCAACACTTGATTAGCACAAGTTTTCAGAGCCCTACCAGATACACCATCGGGCCCTGCCACCTTGTGAGGGTTCACTCTCTTTTGTTTTAAAAACATTAAGGGAAAAGTTGTTGCCATGACACCATCTCACTAAGCCCTCTATCTCCTTCCTCTACTCTGATTCAGCCCACTACAGTGGTATCATCTGTAGACTCGTAGATGGATTTACAGAGGAAACTGTACAGAAAATAGGGTTTGGTGCTGAGGGCACATGCTTGTGGAGCACCAGTGTTTAGAATAATTGTGGTAGAAGTGCTGCTGCCTATCCTTACTGACTACCATCTCTTGGTCAGAAAGTCAAGGATCCAGTTGCAGAGGAGGGTATTAAGTCCCAGGATCCAGAGTTTGGTGATGAAGTTGCTTGAAATGTTTACATTTTCATGACAATGCCAGGAGAATATACTTTAACCCCCATGAAAATTAATCTCACAATGATATAATTCACCCACTACCAGCTTACACCAGCAAATCTCTTCCCCAAATTTAGAATTCTTTGATGTTATGTTTTGATATCAACTGACCACATCAAGTCACCTCTGTGTTCACTGGCAAATGGGAAAAATATACAGTATATTAAAACCATAGATTCTATTGTTCCATATGAGTTAGTAACTATAATTGAAAGATAGTGTAGCAGATGAGATAAATGATCTTTACCTTTTGGATCAACTTACAACCAACAATAATTATGAAACCTTTGAAAATGAACTGAGATATGCGATGAGGGCTGGGTGACTATGATATGGAATGTTATTTCTGTGGTTGATGCTAATCCTCCAGCTCTCCTTACACACTTGGTCAATACTGAATGAAGTTGTATCATTCATTTCTAAACTCAATTTCACCTGAAAATTACATAAATTCATTTGGAGGATATTTAAGTTCACTTCTATCTATATTCACTCATCAGAATTCCTGTATTTAATTTTCAGTTATTGATATTATCAATTGAAAATATAGACAATGTTGAATGGTATACCAAGGACTAAAATAGTTTGACAATGAACCCTATAAAGCTTAGTGTTACATGAAATTTAAGTACAGAAAATACAGCATAAAAACAAACCATTTAGTCATCTAGTTTATTGCAGTGGAGACATTTATTGCCTTTCTGGCTTCATGTGCCAGCATAATCTTCCTAATCCATGGGTGAAATTCTTTTAAGATTAAATTAATGGACAGTATCTGGTTAATTCAGAGAAACCACAAAAACGGTAAATAAATATATAAATCAACAACACACATCAAAGTTGTTGGTGAACGCAGCAGGCCAGACAGCATCTCTGGGAAGAGGTACAGTCGACGTTTCAGGCCGAGACCCTTCGTCAGGACTAACTGAAGGAAGAGCTAGTAAGAGATTTGAAAGTGGGAGGGGGAGGGGGAGATCCAAAATGATAGGGAAGACATGAGGGGGAGGGATGGAGCCAAGAGCTGGATAGGTGGTTGGCAAAAGGGATATGAGAGGATCCTGGGACAGGAGGTCCGGGGAGAAAGACAAGGGTGGGGGGGAACCAGAGGATGGGCAAGGGGTATAGTCAGAGGGACAGAGGGAGAAAAAGGAGAGTGAGAGAAAGAATGTGTGTATAAAAATAAATAACAGATGGGGTACGAGGGGGAGGTGGGGCATTAGCGGAAGTTAGAGAAGTCGATGTTCACGCCATCAGGTTGGAGGCTACCCAGGCGGAATATAAGGTGTTGTTCCTCCAACCTGAGTGTGGCTTCATCTTTACAGTAGAGGAGGCCGTGGATAGACATGTCAGAATGGGAATGGGTTGTGGAATTAAAATGTGTGGCCACTGGGAGATCCTGCTTTCTCTGGCGGACAGAGCGTAGGTGTTCAGCAAAGCGGTCTCCCAGTCTGCGTCGGGTCTCACCAATATATAGAAGGCCACATCGGGAGAACTGGACGCAGTATATCACCCCAGCTGACTCACAGGTGAAGTGTCGCCTCACCTGGAAGGACTGTCTGGGGCCCTGAATGGTGGTAAGGGAGGAAGTGTAAGGGCACGTGTAGCACTTGTTCCGCTTACAAGGATAAGTGCCAGGAGGGAGATCAGTGGGGAGGGATGGGGGGGACGAATGGACAAGGGAGTCGCGTAGGGAGCAATCCCTGCGGAAAGCAGAGGGGGGGGAGAGAAAGATGTGCTTAGTGGTGGGATCCTGTTGGAGGTGGTCTGCGATTGTAACCACAGAGCTACCAGATATCCACAAGGACCCGCGCAGCTCATTAACATTTTTCAGTGAAATGAACCTAGCATCTTGTAGAGTAGTGACATCACAGCACAGCGACACAGGTTCAATTCCACTGCACGATGTAAGGAGTTTGTAGATCCTCCTTGTGTCCATGTAGATTTCCTCCAGGTGCTCCAGTTTCTTCCCAAATTCCAAGATGTAACGGTTATTAGGTTAATTGGTTATCTGGGTGGAATTGGGCGTTGCAGGCTTGTTAGGCCAGAAGGACATTTACTGTGCTATATCAACAAATAAATAGATCGATAGATAAAGTTACTGACTTTCTTGTTAATGAATAAAGGCATCCGTTAGTCTTGCGAGACCATGGATCTGCGCCTGGAAAGTCTTCACTCTTGTATGGAAGACCAGCAGTTGCCCATGCTGCAAGTCTTCCCTCTCCATGACACCGACGTTGTCCAAGGGAAGGGCATTAGGACCCATACACCTTGGCACCAGTGTCGTCACAGAGCAATGTATGATTAAGTGCATTGCTCAAGGACACAACACGTTCCCTCGGCTGGGGCTCGAACTCACGATCTTCAGGTCGCTAGTCCAATGCCTTAACCACTTGGCCACAAATAATGAGAGTGAATATGTAATGGAAACACAAGAGATTGCAAATGCTGAAATTCAGAGCAAAAAAAACAAATTGCTGAAGGATCTCTGCAGGTCAGGCAGCATATGGGGTGATCAAACATCGCCCACTCCTTTGTTTCCACAGATGCTATTTGACTCACTGAGTTCTTCCAACAGATTGTTTATTGCAATGGATATTTAATGATGCCCTTGTCCACATCTAATTATCAAAAACAGTTGTGGCAATGTGGCAATAATAGAAAACATAACTATTGAAATAATTAAATGAATTAACTGATCAGTGAAAGAATTCCCCAAATCAAACAAAGTGTAAGGTCACGCAAACAGCAATTCGTTAATGACTAGCTAATCAACGTTATTGTACTGTTGTTGGTTGAGAAATAACTACTGCCCAGGATGCAAGGGTTAATTTTCTGGCTCTTCTTTGAGATAGTGACCTATGACCATTTATTCCCTCGGGCGGGTGGATCTTTGTGTTCAAATTCTCATCCAAATGATGACTTTCTCCTGGGGAAAGGAAATGGCTAGAAATATGACTGAGGATTTTCAAACAAATTTTTATCTCAACTTTTATATTTATATACTAATAACAGGCTCTACACAGTAGCGTAGATTCCTATAAAAATATGACTGGACATAAAAATAGAAATTAATGGCAACAGACATCTGGCCCCTTGTGTCCATGAAAAGAAAGGTCAATTGTTTGTACATCTGTATTCAGAACTGTTGTATCCAGGCTACTCTCTAATATAAAAGGCTCTGAAATCTATAACAGCATGAAAATATATTTGCTACCCTGTTTACGTTTTATGAAATTATTTAATTCCAGTCATTTCTCTTTGAGCTGTCATATGAAGTTTTATTGCAGTGGTCCGGCTGCAGGAGGTCTCACTTTTAGCTCCCCTGTGTTTGCAAAAATAACTGTTTCAGGGTTTCTAGATTTATGGAATTTACCTGAAATTGACAAGGAGCCAATGCAGTGGAACGTTTCAGCTTGTCAAAAAGGTTCCTTCCATCCAACCAATCAAGTGAGCCATGCAACAAAACTCTGTTTATATAATAGGCCATAAATCATGTGTTTATAAATTATAACCTGATTTATATATAGCAAGCCTAATAGTCTTCTGATAACAGCCTCATCCATATGGTGATTTCCCTTTTGCTCATTGCTTTCTCTTAAAGTCAACTGTTCTTTTCATTTCTATAAAAGCCTATTCTATTATCTGGCCAATAATAAAGGATTTTTTTAGCTGAACTTCTCCCCTGAATGTCTACTTTTCAATGATTGAAATGAAACCGTGCATAATGTTCGCAGATTCTTGCTAGTAGTAATGTATTCTGGCATATTTTTGCGACAAATTGCACTATATCTTACTTCATATGACATTGTTCTGCTCATCCAATTTTGCATTATTGTGTACATTATCTGTGCTTCTGCTTACAGCCTTTAAACAGCGTCATCTGATGTATAAAAAAAATTTCTCCACCCATTGCAGAATCATATGTCTTCTCTGCATAAAGCTGTAATATTTCACAAGTTTTACACAATATTACACAAGCATATTTCTGATGTCCGTATCAAATACAAGAATAATGACAAATTATTCAGTAAAGGTAAAAGAGAATTAACCATATCGGTTACTAATTTTAGTGTCTTTCCATTAAAAATAGCGTTCTTCAGAGGACTAATAACAGCAGCAGAGGTTGACCCAGGCAACATGATCCAAACACTATTTCATAATGAAATTTCCTTCTCAGTGAGTTGAAGATATGTCCATAGAAACACCAAAGGGAAACCAAAGGGAAACCAAAGGGCTTACTATCAACTACTGGTAGAAGAAGCCGGAGGTCCATGAGCCAGTCCTCATTGGGAGAACAGAGGTGGAGAGAGTTAGTAGCTTTAAATTTTTTGGTGTTTAATATATCAGTGGATCTGTCTTAACACCAGTGCCTGAGTGTCATCACAAAAGATTTACAAAAACACTTGTACTTTCTTAGAAGTCTGCATAGATTTAGTACATCACCTGAAACTCTGACAAGCTTCTATAGATGACAGTGGAGGGAATCTTAAATGGTTGTTTCACAATCTGGTATGGAAACACTAACACCCAGGAACAGAAAAGGCCACATGAAGTGGTGGATACAGTTCAGTCCTTCACAGGCAAAGTCCTCCTCACTACTGAGCACATTTGCACGAGAGTGCTACCACAAGAAAGCAGCATCCATCATCAAAGACACCCACCATTCAGGGCATACCCTCTTCTTACTACTACTATTGGGCAAAATGTACAGAAGTCTTAGACCCCACACCACCAGGTTCAGGAATAGTTATTACTCTATAACCATCGGGCTCCTAAACCAGTGTGGATAACTTCATTGACCACTACTCTGAACTGATTCTACAACCTGCAGACTTGCCTTAAGGACTCCTCACAATTCATGATTTCAGTATTATTTTATTTGCCTATTTTGTCTTCTATTGCACGTTGGTTGCTTCTCAGTCTTCTGTCTGTTTAAGTATGGCTTTTCATAAAATTCCATTGTGTTTCTTTTTCCTCTAAATGCCTGCAAGAAAATGAATTTCAAGGTAGCATATGGCAATATGTATGTAGTTTGATAGTAAATTAACTTTGAACTTTGAATGTCATTTTAATTTCATAGACATAAAGCAGCAAGAAAAGTTATAAAAATGTTGACCAAAACTTACTTTTGAAAGGTCACGTATTTTATTCTCATGCCCTTCATTTTTGTATCTCAGAACTCATACCAATAAAGGAACCAATAGTAGGTGTACAGACAGCTTAAAAGGACCCTACCTCAGCTGAAAGCTATACTTGCCTGCTGTATTCTTGTCATAGAAGTCTAACTGTGTAATTCAGATTCTAATATGTTTGGAGTATTAAATTAAATTAAAGGCATCCGTTAGACTTGCGAGACCATGGATCTGCGCCTGGAAAGTCTTCACTGGCCTGGACAAGGTTGTATGGAAGACCAGCAGTTGCCCATTCTGCAAGTCTCCCCTCTCCACAACACCAATGTTGTCCAAGGGAAGGGCATTAGGACTCATACAGCTTGGCACCAGTGTCGTCGCAGAGCACTGTGTGATTAAGTGCCTTGCTCAAGGACACAACACGTTCCCTCGGCTGGGGCTCGAACTCATGACCTTCAGGTAGCTAGTCCAATGACTTAACCACTTGGCCACGTGCCCACAGTTTGGAGTATATTCCGCTCACATAAAGTGATCATTAAACTATTGCTTTTTTTAAAAAAAATACTGGAAGGAGAGAAATATTCCACCTGACTTTAATACTCCGGCCTTAGCCAGCCAGACTTGCCCAGCTACAAGAGTTGTCCAGTGACTGGAATTGGCCCTGGCCTCCCGGCTCAGTGACTCTATGGCCCAAAACCAGAGGTGTTTGTTTTAGCAACATACATCAAAGTTGCTGGTGAACGCAGCAGGCCAAGCAGCATCTATAGGAAGAGGCGCAGTCACGTTTCAGGCCGAGACCCTTCGTCCTGATGCTGCTTGGCCTGCTGCGTTCACCAGCAACTTTGATGTATGTTGCTTGAATTTCCAGCATCTGCAGAATTCCTGTTGTTGATGTTTGTTTTAGTTTTCCAACTCATCGTCAGATTTGATGTTCAGAACAGACCTCATTCCCACCTAAAAAGCCAGCTGGCTGTCTCATCTCAGCATTAAAAACCTATTTACTTGGCTCTATTTATTAAACCTAAACTCAATTGGCCAGTCTTGCAGGTTTTTTAAGCTGTACATCTACTTTTGTTTGCTTAAGTATTTGAACTACAAAATGTCGCTATAATAATAGACATCTGCAACTTCTACTCCTGACTCTAGAGCGGGCTAGGAGGCAATCGATGCAGAACCAAGGGGAGGTGAGCGGAGGTGAGGCAGCCCGGGCCTGAGAGTGAGGGGAGACCTGAGGTTTGATTGATTTTAGCGTTGAGCCGAATTGGAACCAGGCAGGGTTCGGGCTCGAAGTGGCAGGGCCCTGGGTCCAAGGCAAGGAATAGCCTGAGGTTTGGACTATTTCAGCACTGGGCCAGAGGCGAGGGGAGGGCCAGTTCAGATTGCTGCTCTGCGAGGATTACCCATCATTGCCCTAATCTTCAGCCCACTACTCCTCAAGGTTTACTCATCTCTACTCTGAACTGAGGCTGTGGCCCGCAAAGAACGGGCTTCTGGTTTATGAACTATAGTTCTGAATGCTATTTGCTTACTTTCATTGCTTGCATGATTTGTTTATTTTAGACCATAAGGCCATAAGACATAGGAGCAGAATTAAGCCATTTGGCCCATCAAGTCTGCTCCGCCATTCCATCATGGCTGATCCTTTTCTCCCCTGCTCAGCTCCACTCCTGGCCTTCCCCCCATAACCTTTGATGCCATGTCCAATCAAGGACCTGTCAAGCTTTGCCTTAAATACACCCAATGACCTGGCCTTCACAGCCCCCTGAGGTAATAAATTCCACCAAAAAAAAATCCTCTGGCTAAGGAAACTTCTCCGCATCTCTGTTTTAAATGGACGCCACTCCATCCTGACTTGCCCTCTTGTTCTAGACTCCCCCACCATGGGAAACATCCTTTCCACATCTACTCTGTCTAGGCCTTTTGACATTCAAAAGGTTTCAATGAGATCCCTCCTCATCCTTCCAAATTCCAGTGAGTACAGACCCAGAGCCATCAATCTTTCCCCAGAATCATCCTTGTGAACCTCCTCTGAACCCTCTCCAATGCACTCTCCGGTCTTCTTTTGTTTTAAAGGGTTCTATTGCGTTTCTCTGTTTTTTGGCTGCTTGTAAGGAGATCAATCTCAGTGTATATAGTTTGATAATAAACGTATTTTGAACTTTGAGAACAGATGCAGTAAAGATGGAGGAACCGAGAAAAAGGAATAGAATTTTTAAAAGCAACAGTGTTGGAAGAGGTATAGCCAAGATAGCTGTGAGAGTGAGTAGCTTTATAAAAGATATCAGTAGACAGTCTGTCTCCAGAGATGGAGACAGAGAGATCAAGAAAGGGGAGAGAAGTGTCAGAGATGGACCTTGATGACTAGGTTCTTTCTCACCTTTCAGAAAGGGAATTGCTCACTTATTCCCGACTTCCGTTTCACCTTGGCTTGTCACAGCAGCCAATTCGAGCTTCATGTTCCAACTCTTCCAAAACTCATTCCCAGCACCCTGAGGTAAACTGACCTAATAGTGAAAAAAAAAGCAAAAGATTAATTAGATAACTTGCCACAGACTATGAGCTATTTTTTCGCTGTGATTGACTCTGGTCCCTGAGGCCAAGTCACACTGGTCGCTGATGCTGATCAGTCTACAGACCGACAGTGGATCTGTGCAGAAGATGGTGACGTTGTCCATGTTGAGGAAGACTTTCACTTGAATGACTAGTCTAATCTATCAGAGTGCAGCTTCAGGAGGTATTCACCTCCTCTTCTACCGGTGTCACTCCTTCACAGCGTTGGAGCTCTGCTGAAGAAAAACTTCAACCTGAAACATTAATGGTTTCCCTTTCACCTGCCCTACTGAGCCTTTTTCAGGATTTTCTACCTTTCTCTCAGGTTTTCAGAATCTGAACTTCTAGTGCCTGCTCATTTTCTGATAAGACAAAATGAATGTGAATACCCTGGCTTTTCAGCTGAGTAACAGCAAATCTTGATCAATCAATTAAAAATAAGCATGACTACGACTGTTTCTTCCATTCGGTTATGTCCTATGCATCACGTTCTTAGTTTCCAAGTAATGAACACTCCCTGGATTCCTCGTTGCATGTTTTTGGTTTAGTGCTTGAGATGGAGTGTTAAATATAAATAGTCAATGTTATACTAATAGGGCCTGAAGTCTGCAGCTCTTAAGGGTTAGATGAGCCCGGAACTTAAACTCATAAAGTCAACGAAAAATAGAGCACAGAAACATCTCCTTCAGCCCAACTCACCCTTGCTGGCCAAAATGCCCATCTAGCGCAGACTCATCTGTGTTGGGCCTATATCACTCGAAACCAGGGGTTCAAAACCTTTCTTTTATGCCATGGACCCCTAACATTAAGCGTGAGGTCTATGAACCCCAGGTTGTGTCCCCTGCTCTAATCTCTTCCTTCCTACCTGACTGTCTTTTAAATGTTGTTATTCTACTGGCATTAACCTCTTCCTCTTTTTTTATAATTCCCTTTGCATGGAAAAAGACTGTGCATTCCCCCTATCTAGACCCCCATATAAGATCACCCATCAGTCACCTACACTCCAAGGAATAACTTCCTAGCTTGCCCAGCCATTCTCTTTTATTCAGGCCCTCAAAAATAGGAAAACAGATTATTATCTGAATGGTGGCCGATTAGGAAAAGGGGAGGTGCAACGAGACCTGGGTGTCATTATACACCAGTCATTGAAAGTGGGCATGCAGGTACAGCAGGCGGTGAAAAAGGCGAACGGTATGCTGGCATTTATAGCGAGAGGATTCGAGTACAGGAGCAGGGAGGTACTACTGCAGTTGTACAAGGCCTTGGTGAGACCACACCTGGAGTATTGTGTGCAGTTTTGGTCCCCTAATCTGAGGAAAGACATCTTTGCCATAGAGGGAGTACAAAGAAGGTTCACCAGATTGATTCCTGGGATGGCAGGTCTTTCATATGAAGAAAGACTGGATGAACTGGGCTTGTACTCGTTGGAATTTAGAAGATTGAGGGGGGATCTGATTGAAACGTATAAGATCCTAAAGGGATTGGACAGGCTAGATGCGGGAAGATTGTTCCCGATGTTGGGGAGGTCTAGAACGAGGGGTCACAGTTTGAGGATAGAGGGGAAGCCTTTTAGGACCGAGGTTAGGAAAAACTTCTTCACACAGAGAGTGGTGAATCTGTGGAATTCTCTGCCACAGCAAACTGTTGAGGCCAGTTCATTAGCTATGTTTAAAAGGAAGTTAGATATGGCCCTTGTGGCTACAGGGGTCAGGGGGTATGGAGGGAAGGCTGGGTTCTGAGTTGGATGATCAGCCATGATCATAATAAATGGCGGTGCAGGCTCGAAGGGCCGAATGGCCTACTCCTGCACCTATTTTCTATGTTTCTATGTTTCTATAAACCATCATTGCGCTCTTTCCAGCTTAATGGGGTCTTTCCTGTAACAGGGTAACAGGGACTGAACAATTTACTCCATGTGCAGTCACAATCTATATCTTGTACAACATCCCAACTCCTATGCTCATTAGCTACAGACCTCGCCCACACATACTTACATATACTAAAAGTGGAGAGCTCCCAATCTGACCAGGAATCTCATTCAAGTAAATGTTCTCTGGTTCTACTCAAGCCATCAACGGATTAGGAAGACGGATTTCCCCACCTGATGTAACACTGGAGATCCCCTGCTATTGGACCTTATGAACTGAGCAGCAATGGATATATCAGAGACTGTCAATCAGTACATTCTGGATTTAGAGTGGATTGGCTTCAGTCCAGGACGTACTAACCCGGGAGTGGCTGAATCTTGCTGACTCCCCATGGAGCAATCAAACAAAGCTAGTTTGATTCAGCCAATCAGATTTTTGTAAAAATCACATTGAGTGGTATTTCATTTTCTAAATCCATTACCATGCAGATTTGAGTAAACAGTAAGTGAATATTCACAAAAATGAGTCACAAATGGAATATAGATTGGGAGCTGTTCCTCTCAGATAGACATCATTGTGGCAAACCATATATATGTTGTAACTGGGTTAACTGTCTAGTCACACCCCTCTGCTGACTGCCCCCGTGGCTCCTCACACAGATTGCTGAATAAAGGTGATTTTGCCTTGTCCTTCCCCCCTCAGTCCAGGGGCAGACACTCAGCATGGAAGTCGTATTGTACAGCGAATAAAAGCCTTTCAGTATTTTACCCAACTTCAGTCTTTTGGAGTTATTGAAGGTGCTTCAATCATGCAAATCATCATTGCATTTCTGACGTGCTGCTAAGTTCTCCTCATTAAAATATTCCGTAAACCTCACATTATAATGTGCTGTTTGCGTTGATCGAAAGGCAGCAATATTGAGAGCCCTTTATCCATAAAGTTATCTGCATGTTGTATTTAGCACTTGCAGTGTTAGATAACATGCTGAGCCTGAGGTTTCTTCCTTCATCGTTATTAGCAAGATAGTTAGTTGTGAGACACAAATGCAGAATCAGAATCAACTTTATTATCACTGTCTTACATGATGTTGAGGGCGTTATTTTGCAGCAGCAGCACCATGCAAAGACATAAAATTATTATAAATTACAAAATAAATAAATATTGCACAAAATGGAATAATAAGGTAGTCTTCATGGGTCCACGGACCATTAAGAAATCCAATAGCAGCACAGAAGAAGCTGTTCCTGAATCTTTGACTGTGGGTCTTCAGTCTCATGTATCTTCTGCTTTATTGTAGTAATTAGAAGAGGGCATGGTCCAAATGGAGGGAGTACTTAATGATTAATGCTACCTTCCTCAGGCAGCATTAAAGATGTCCTCAATGGTGGGGGATATTGTTCCATGATGGTGCTGGCTGAGTCTGTGGCCCACGGCAGCCTCTTATGAACTTGAGCACCGGAGCCTCCACACCAGAATTCTCCCCATAGTGTGTCTATAGAAATTTGCAAGAGGTTTTGGTGATATACAAAATCCCTTCAAACTAATGAAGTAGAATTGCTGGCTTCCCTTCTTCATGAATGCATCAAAGTGTCGGACCCAGGATAATTCCTCTGAAATGTTGACATCGAGGAACTTAAAGCCTGTCACCCGTTCTACCATTGACCCTTCGAAGAGAACCAACGCATGTTCTCCTAACTTCCTCCTCCTGAAGTCAATTCCTTGATCTTGCTGATGTTGAGTGCTAAGGTGCTGTTGTAGCACCACTTACCCAAGCAATCTATCTCAGTCCTGTACATCTCCTCAGTGCCATTTGTGATTTTACCAAGAACAGTTGTATCAACTGCAAATTTATAAACGGCATTTAAGCTGTGCTTTGTCACACATTCATGAATGTCAAAAAAGTAGAGCATACACTAAGCATGCACTCTCCAGGCCAAGCCATACTGACTGCAGTTTCCCAATGAGGAGGTCAAGGATCTAGAAGCGGGTATCAAGACCTGGATTTCGAAGCTTGGTGATTAATACTGAGGGGACGATGGTATTGAATGCTGAGTTATAATCGATTAACAGCAGCTTAGCATGCATAGATTCTGTGTTATAGACTGTAACCCAGATGCAAATGTTTCACGTCATTATACTAAAGGGATATGGCAGAAGCCATAAATGAAAATGCTGCATGTTCTATTAATGACTAGGTCAAATTTCTATTTAGCCACCTCAATGTATAAGAATAATTACACAGTTTAGGATAATTATATAAATTAAATAGGTCCAGAAATGTGCACGATCTAATGATTAATCTGTCTCTGAACCTGACCTTTATCCTTTTGTCAAATGTATTTATGGGGTTGGTTCATGAGCTTTATTAATTTAATATGAATGAAAGTCATCATTTTTAAAAGTGCACAGTGACAGCTGCTCGGCGAATTATTAATACATCTGCATTTCATTTAATGTGAGAGATGTTTATAAGGAAACTATTAAAGACCATTCCATCGTTCCGACGCAAGCTTCGTAACAGATCATATACAATTTGCGCTGTCATAGACTCCAAATAAGCAAATTAACATCCTGAGGGAGACAAACAACTGTATGTAAAGTACCACAAGATGTTTTGCAGTGGCCATTTTAGTGGAGTAAAAATTCAAGGTATCAATTTAACATTCCAATCTGCTTTATTTAATTGAAGACTATTCCAAATTTGATTATACAGGGAAGCTTTATACATGTAAATCCACACGTTTTCAAAAGTCAGTTCTTTGAAGCAGATCTAATTCACGGTGCTTCAGAAGTTGATGGACAATGTTCAGCTTGTCAGAGTCAACGTGATGAAAGCTAGCATGATTCACAGTTAAGGAAGACCTACTGAGAGATTTTTCTAATGAATAGACCAAATTCAAATAGCTTTGTAATGCATCAAAAGACTAAGGTTACTGTGGCATTAACCCATGGAACAAAATAATAAAAAAATCAGTACAAGTACATTTAAAATGTTTAAAAAAATCATCATTCTCTGCAGAAAACTGGGTCTTTTTCTGCCTGTCTTCCAACTGCCTACAATATCTCACTCTCACTCATAGAGGAAGAAAATTGAAAATCTGGCTGAGTGGTGTCACAACAACAAGCTCTCACTCAACCTCAGTAAGACTAAGGAGCTGATTATTGAGGAAACCAAAGGTCCAGGAGCCTGTTCTCATCGGTAGATCAGAAGGTCAGAAAGTTTAAATTCACTGGACGTCAGCATTTTTCGAAAGTGTTGCTTGCTCCGAATTTGTTTTCTGTTTATGATCGAACGCTTGAAGCTGAACACAAATATAATCTCAGGGCATTTGTTTCATGTAGAAATTTGGAGAAATAAGAAATTAACTTTTATTGAACATAATGCATTTAATTACATAATGGTCCTATGCCTTACTATAGTTCAACTAAGCTAAAAATGTTGTGTTGATTATTTTCATTTGTACTCAGTACTCAAGTGTCTGAGGCTTCTCGTTTAAGTTTCCAACGATAATCAGCCAGCATAGATGAATTCCAGTTGTCCTGATACAGTTTTTCCATGACCGCAATGTCCTGGTGAAACCTTTCACCATGCTCATGACTGACAGTGCCAATGTTGGCCATGGCCGATTTAAAATATGGAAGAAAACAGAAAACTCGAATGAGTCAAGGACAGTGGAAACGGACAAATTAATTGTCTTTATTCCTGCCATGGGCTTGGAGATGGAAGCTGCCAATTTGTGGAACTGTTTTATGTCCTCCATTTTGTGAGATGAAGTTGCTTGGCTTTCTGTGTTTTAAAGTTGTGACGAGAATACACATAAAATTAAGATGTTTGCTGGCCTGGGTTAGCATCAGTGACATCAGCAAGTGGTCTGCCACCTGCCCTCAGGGGAAGGAGAGATAAGGGACAATGGAGCAGCGTCTGGAGATGTGTAATGAAGGGACGTGGGAGAGAGAGCTATCTGGAGCGGCTCCCCCCTTTGAACCTTGAACTGTTTGAAATGATGGACAGGCGATACCCCAGCAGGGGGATAAAAAGGGACCGGTTTGCTAAGGCGACACACGCCACCCGAGGTAATGAGACCCTGGAAGCGGTGCGCCTCTCACGAGTGGGTGAGAAGTACCAGACAACGGCCAGGGTGGAAAGGTACGATCAGCGGGAACCCGGTGTGTGTCCGCCCTTGCCTGGGTGCCGGGTTCACTGCAGAGGATCGACCGCATCTGGAGGAGGGGTCACAGTCGGTGACCTCAGGTGACATCACCAAGGACCCGCCCAAAAGTTGCTTGTGAGCCATATCGCCAGTCTGTGAGTGAAGCCGTGTATGAATAGTTGTTCCTGTTCTCTCTCTCTCTCCCCGCACGTTGTCCATCGCCATGGCAATGATTACTGCGAACTGAACTACTAAACTGGACTGAATTTTGAGTCACTTGGAAATTTGGTCATTTACCCCTAGACAACGATAGAGCTTGATTGATGCTGTTATCTTAATTCTGTGCACATGTGTGTTTATCATCGCTGAACTGTTGCATTTATTATCCTTTCGATTACTGTGTTGCTTGTTTCTTTAATAAAACTTTCTTAGTTCTAGTACCCCAGACTCCAACTGAGTGATCCATTTCTGCTGGTTTGGCAACCCAGTTACGGGGTACGTAACAAAGTAAACACAATGGACCTTCAGGTAATCTGCTTGATTAGAGATCATTTCGAAAGAAGAAGTGATTTGTGAGGTGTCTTTAATGTAGTATAACATGCATGTTCTTTGCTGAAGACGGCAAAAAGCCATAAATTACCGATTGTCCCTTGCTGGGAAGAGGGAAGTAAATGGATGCTGGCCTGGAGCAGAGCCAATAAAAAGGTGTTAAAGGTCAGACACATAACCTACAGCCAATGACGCTGGAATGCAATTATAAATTGGTAAGGAACAAATATAAAAGTGGACACTTTGAGTATGCTATCAGTGATAACTCTCTCCAGAGACCCACCATCGCAAAGAAGAACCCCCACGCCAGGGGCTGGAAGAAGAATGGCCAATCATCTGGCCAATGGAGATCCCCTTTTTCGGTGTTATAAATTGGAAAAGTGGTCTGAGTGAGTATTGGTACAGACCAATGAAAATGTCTTGCTTAATCTTGGCATTAGTTATTCTGACTTGAATTATGAATGGAAATAACAAATATAGGTGATTAAAAAAAAGGTGATTTTCAAAACAAAGTGATAGGGAAATTGTAATTTTCATGATCATCAATCCAAAATCCATAAAATACACCCAAAAGTATTCAGGAAGCAAAATCATTGTGACCCAGTGTTATAATTTCAGAGGATCTGTCCTGGACCCAGCCCTTAAGGGCAATTACAAAGAAAGCACAGCAGCATCTTTACTTCCTCAGGAGTTTGATAAGATTTGGTATGACATCTAAAACTTCGACAGAGATGCATATTGGAAAGTATATTGACTGGCTGCATCACAGTCTGGTATGGAAGCACCAATGCCCTTGAATGGAAATTCCAACAAAAAGTAGTGGATACGGCCCAGACCGTCATAGGCCTTCCCACCATTGAGCACTGTCACAGAAAGCAGCATCCATCATCAAGGACCCCCACCAACCAGGCTATGCTCCCTTCTCACAGCTGCCATCAGAAAGAAGGTTCAGAACCCACACTACCAGCTTCAGGAACTGTAATTATCCCTTAACCATCAGGCTCTTGAACCAGAGGGGATAACTTCATTCAACTTCACTCATCCCATCACTGAACTGTTCCCACAACCTATGGACTCACTTTCAGAGACTCTTCATCTCATGTCCTTGATTCTTATTGTTTGTTTATTTATTATTATTATTTAGTCTTTTTGTACTTGCACAATTTGTATCTTTTGTACATTGATTGAACCCCCAAGTTGGTTGAACGTCTTTCATAGATTCTGTCATGGTTATTATTCTACTATGGACTTATTGAGAATGCCTGCAAGAAAATCAGCTTCAGGGTTGTATATAGTGACATATATCTGTACTTTTATAATACATTTACTTTGAACTTTCATTGTTACAGATGATAGATTGGGAGACATCTGATTTGTTTGAGGAGGATAACTTATTACTGAGTTGGAAAATGGTTAATAAAATTATAAATGATTTACAATGAAGCTAAAAACTGATGGGATGAAATACAAGATAATTAATTGGATTTGCAATTAGAATAATAATAATATGAAATTAATGTTGAGATTCCTCCAGCAACCCTAAAATATTTGATCAATTGATGAGAATAAAAATGATGATTGAATTTGCACTAACGAGGATCATATAAATTAATGGCAGACAAATATTGAAGGAGATAAATATAATCTCTTCCACTATGATCTCATAGATTGTTTGTTGCAATTCAGCAGAAGTCCTAGTACCTTGCTGCTTTTTAGGATTTTGGCAGCTTTTGGGGTCACAGTGGTCACCCAGGCAGAGCCTTCACAGAAGCCCCTCATATTTTGTAAGATCCTCTGTGTTCACAGAAAATTCAAATCCTCAAAGCTAACAAAAATAATCAAGGTATTTTAGGGAAAAGCAACGAGTGACCTCAATGTCAAAATCCTAAATCCCTAAGTGTCATGTCTGAAACTATGGCTAAGTACATTGACTTACAGATTGATGAGACTGTTAAGGAAAACTAATTCAAGCTAATAGCTATCAACCTCTATTTAAAAAAACAGCAGAAATAACTGACTGTAGGCAGTAGTACTGAATAAAACTTCTCAAACACTTTAGAGGAACAAATTTGTAGAGAGATCACAGACCTGTAAAAGGAAAAGTAAGTTTGTTATAGTAAGTGATTTTAACTTTCCACATATTGACTGAGACTTCCATCCCTTAGAAGGTCTAGATGAGATAGAGTTTGTCAAATGTGTTCAGGGACATAGAAGTCCCAACAAGAGTGGGACTTGTTGGAAAGAGGAAATGAGATAGGGCAGGTGACAAAAGTTTGTGTAGGGGAACACTTTGCACCTAATGATCATAATACTATTTGTTTAACGGTAATTATGGAAAAGGATAGGTCTGGTCCTTGGGTTGAGATTCTAAATTGGCAAAAGGCCAATTTTTGTGGTATCAAAAAGGATCTGGCAAGTGTGGATTGGGAAAGGCTGTTTTCTGTCAAAGATGTACTTATTAAATGTGAGGTTTTAAAAATGAAAATTTGAGAGTATGATGCTTGTATATGCCTGTCAGAATAAAAGGCAAGGCTCACAGGTTTGCAGAGGTTGGTTTTTGAGAGATACTGAGGCCCTAGTTAAGAAAGAGAAAGAGGTGCATAGCAGGAATAGGCAGGTAGGTACAAATGAAATACTTGAGGAGTATAAGAAACGCAAGAGAACACTGAAGAAAGAATCAGGAGGCCTACAAAAGTCATGAGGTTGCTCTAGCAAATAAGGTGAGGGAGAATTCTAAGGACTTCTACAGATATGTTAAGAGCAAAAGGAATGCAAGGGACAATATTGGTCATCTAGAAAATCAGAATAGTAATCTATGTGTGGATCCATAAGAGATAGGGAAGATCTTAAATGGATTTTTTGCATCTGTATTTACTTGGGAGATGGACACAGAGTTTGTAAAAGTGAGGCAAAACAGCATTGTGGTCATGAACCCTATACAGATTACAGAAGAGGAGGTGTTTGCTGTCTTGACACAAGTTAGGTTGCAAAAATCCCCACGGTCTGACAAGGTGCTCCCTCAGACCCTATGGGAGCCAAGTCCAGAAATTGGAGGGGCCCTAGCAGAGATATTTAAATCATCCTTAGTGGCAGATGAAGTACTAAGGGATTGGAGGATAGCAAATGTTATTCCACTGTTTAAGAATAGCTTTTAGAATAAACCAAAAAATTATAGGCTGGTGAGCCTAATATCGGTAGTGGGAAAGTTATTGGAAGGTATTTGAAGGGACTGGATAGACAAGTATTTGGATAGACAGGGACTGGTTAGAGATAGTTAACATGGCTTTGTGTGTGGTAGGTCATGTCTAACCAATCTTCTAGAGTTTGTCAAGGAAGTTACCAGGGAAGGTGATGAAGGCAATGCAGTGGATGTTGTCTACTCCACATGGGAGGTTGGTCAAGAAGCTCCAGTTGCTCGACATTCATGATGAGGTAGTAAACTGGATTAGACATTGGCTTTGTGGAAGAAGCCAGAGGGTGGTAGTAGATAGTTGCCTCTACGACTGGAGGCCTGTGAGTAGTGGAGTGCAGCAGGGATCGTGGCTGGGTTCATCGTTGTTTATCATCTATATAAACAATCTAGATGATAATGTGGTTAACTGGATCAGTAAGTTTGTTGATGACACCAAGATTGGGGGTGTAGTGGAGAGTGAGGAAAGGCTATCATGTCTTGCAGTAGGTTCTGGGCCAGCTGGAAAAATGAGCTGAAATTTAATGGAATTTAATGCAGGTAAGTGTGAGGTGTTGCACTTTGGCAGGACCAAACAGGATAGGTCTTACACAGTGAATGGTAGGGCACTGATGAGTGCAGTAGTACAAAAGGATCTGGGAATACAGGTCTCTAATTCATTGAAAGTGGTGTCACAGGTGGATAGGGTCATAAAGAAAACTTTTGGCACATTGATCTTCATAGATCAAAGCATTAAGTACAGGAGTTGGGATGTATATTGAAGTTGTATAAGACATTGGTGAGGTCTAATTTGGAACATTGTGTACATTTTTGGTCACCTACCTACAGGAAAGATTTAAATAAGACTGAAAATTTACAGGGCTGTTGCCGGACTGTTAGACCAGAGTTATAAAAAAAGATTGAATAGGTTAGAACCTTATTCCCTAGAACATAGAAGATTGAGGTTAGATTTGATAAAGGTACACAAGCTTATGAAGGGTACAGATAGTGTAAATGCAAGCAGGCTTCTTCCGCTTAGGTTAGGTGAGGCTACAACTAGAAGTCATGGGTTAAGGGTGAAAAGTGAATTGTTTAAGGGGAATTTCTGCACTCCGAGGGTGGTGAGAATATAGAATGAACTGCTAGTGCGAGTGGTGGATGTGATTTTGATTTCAACATTTGTGAGCTCACAGCATGCAAGGTGTCTGTACAAGTTAAAACTGTAGGTTTGTTAATGTATAATGTTTGCTGGTAATGGCTGGATTCAGCATGAGGATGTCTGTCAGTGAATACGTGAACTGTTCAGATCAAAGAAATCGTGCTGAGTTCATGAGAACAAAAGATCAAACAGTTTGTCTGTCTCTGTGAGTCTCTTGTTAGGCTTGTGGAATTCTCCATTTATTGAAGCACTTTTCCCTCAGTTCTTAGACTGAAGAATTGTGATCATTCAGTGCCTAGGACCCAGACCCAGGATGATTTCACAAGTCGGTTCAGAGATCCCCCAGTGACAGCAACAATCAAGTGGAGACTAAGAATTGTGAGCCCTGAGATCTTTGTAATTTACCACATAGTATTTTGATAATAAATTAGGCTTAAGTTCTTGGTTGTGCTTGTATGCACATCTCCTGAATACTCAAATTGTTTGGATCTATTGGGTTTGATCAATCCCACCCATAACAAAGCAGGTCAGACGGCATCAATGGGGGCGGGGCGGGAATAAACTGTCACATTTCAAGCCAAGACCTTTCATCAGGACTGATGAAGGGTCCTGGCCCAAAATACTGATTGTTCATTTCCCACCATAGATACTGCCTGCCCTGCTGACTTCCACCAACATTCTGTCCGTGTTGCTCAGCAACCTGATTGTGTTTCATCAACAAATCCCAGGTTCAACCACTCACCTACACACCAAGGCAATTTTCAGTGTGTAATTAACCTACCAACTTGCTTTCCTCTGGGATGTTGGATGAAACCAGAGCATCCAAAAGAGGACAACACAGTTAGAGGAAGAACGTACAACTCCACACAGACAGCACCTGACGTCAGGATCAAGCCCAAGTCTTGGGTATTGCTACTGTGCAGCTCCATGAAGTGGCAAACTTCATCTGCATCGCCTCCAAGAGTTGGTAAACTCTTTAAAAGAGCAACGTAGAATTGCCACTGTATCTTTGTGAAGTCTAACTAGTCATTTATTGAGAAGTAATTCAAGCTTAACTTTTGAACTGTTAGCCATATATTTTAGATCTCCTTTTCTTTTTATATCAACTTTATCAATATTTTTTGTCATTAATGGTTTGTGTTTGTGAATCTCTAGAACTTTCTCCAATGCCTCCTTTAAAATTACAGGTATACTGCTGCTTCCTTTCATTAAATGCACTACCTCGCACTTGCCATGTTATACTTCACTTGAAGATCCATGGAAATGTATATGAAATATGTGCCAGGAGATTCAGCCATTGAAAGCAAGCTTAGGGGCATTAGTGAATCTGAGAATATTGAGGATGAAAGGATTTCAACAACTGAGACTGGGATAAGAAGAAATATATTTTCTTGGGGAGTTATGAATCTCTGGATATGTGTACTTCAGGAGTTTGTGAGCCTCTATATACTGAGCCTCACAGCATATTGAAGGCGGTCCTAGATGGAATTATGAAGCATAGGAGAACCAGCAGTAATGAGAACTAGGTGAAAAATAGAGCTCAGGCCCAGAATTTTATTTTATTTTGTTGACATACAACACAGAATAGGTCCTTCTGGGCCTTCAATCCACTTCGTCCAGCAATCACCCAGCTTAATCCAAGCCAAATGACGGGACAATTTACAATTGCCAATTAACCTACCAACCAGAATGTGGGGAGAAACCGGAGCACGCAGAGGAAACCCACACGGTCATAGGGAGAACGTACAAACTCCTTACAGGCAGCGGTGGGCATTGAACCCAGGCAGTTGGTACTGTAAATCATTGTGCTAACCACTACGCTACCACACTGCCTAAATCAGTCATGATCTTATAGAACAATGGAACTGCTTGGAGAAACCATGTGGATTCTCACTTTCCCAATGTCTCTTTTATAGCAAAAAGCAAGTGCACGTTCATGATAACAAACTGGATCAACACTGCATGAAACAAACGTTCCTGCTACATCCAAAGCTGAAATAGACACTTTCAATTTACAAATAACTGGACTAGCAAATGTACTTTTTGCACTATCACCTTGCCTTGAGGTCATGCCAGCACCCATATGTATGTTAGAAGTATACAAAGCTTAACGATGATCTTATACGGACAGATTTATATGTCGCAATCCACAAGAATTTAAATATGTTAACTGAATTCAAACATGAAAAAAAGAGAAATCCTTCAGACTTCATGTTAAATGCATGTGAACCATGACAGATAACATATCCACTCGCTCCCAATGCAATCATTGTCAATGTCTCCCCAGCTAATGCAATCTTCTTCAATTACTGGCCAAGCCAGTACAATTTCTCCTGGATCTGTGATCAATGCTGCTCCATCTTTCAGTCAACATGGCAGCTCTTGGGCTGTGTTCCTTGGAGTTCAGGAGAATGAGGGGGGATCTCATAGAAACACTCTGAATGTTAAACTGCCTGAACAGATTAGATATGGCAAAGTTATTTCCCATAGTAAGGGATTCTAAGACAAAAGGGTACAACTTCAGAACTGAAGGACGTTCTTTTAGAACTGAGGTGCGGAGAAATTACTTTAGTCAGAGGGTGGTAGATCTGTGGAATTTGTTGCCATGAGCGGCTGTGGAAGCCAAGGCATTGGGTGTACTTAAGGCAGAGATAGACAGATCCTTGATTAGCCGGGGCATCAAAGGATATGGGGTGAAAGCAGGGGTGAAAGCAGGGGTGTGGAGATGACTGGAAGAGTTGAATCAGCCCATGATTGAATGGCAGAGCAGACTCGATGGGCCGAATGGCCTTATTCTGCTCCTATATCTTATGGTCTTATGGTCTTATAAGCTCCTCCAGCCATCAATAGCTTCCCAATCTTCTCCATTGTCTCCATTCAAAAGGATGCCTACCGCTATTTTTCAGTTACACTTCATTCCTTTTTATTCACCACAAATTAAGAGTTCCACCGCTGACTGACCCAAGCTTCAATAATGGAGATGACGTGGATGTATTAAAGAATGATCTTCATACCCTGCACAGGCACAGAAATGGGGCTGGTAAACTAGAGGATTTCATTGCCACGGATAGCTGTGGGGGCCAAGTTATTGGGTTGATAGGTTCTTGATTAAACAGGACATCAGAAGTTATGGATAGAAGGCAGAAGAATGGGGTTGAGAAGGACAATAAATCAGCCATGACTGAATGATGGAGAAGACATGATGGGCCAAATGGCCTAATTCTGCTCCTATACCCTATGGTCTTATGTCTGAAATTTGAATTTCTAGACCATCATAGATCTGAAATGCTGGATCAATAGGAAAGACAACACAATCATTAACGATATTCAACATCTCAGTTGATAGATACTTCTGCACCAACTGAATTATGGGATATAGAGAGAGGGCTGGAAATCGTTGTCGATATAGAAGTTCAGTTATAATTTTCTTTGGAAAAGAAATAACTGGGGAATTACATACACCACAATTACATTCATTTCATATGTCCTATAGGAAGAAAAAATGAGACTTTCTACAGATCACCGGAAAGATCAGAATATAACAGAGCAAAAATTAGTGGGAAGACAGAATTGGGAATCTTTTAAAAACCAACAGAAGGCATCTAAAAAGTCATTAAGAAGAAAAAGATCAAGTACAAAAGTAAGCTAACCAACAATATTGAAGTGGACACTAAAAGTTTCTTCAGATACATGAAGTGTAAAAGAGAGCCGAGAATGAATAGAGGACCATTGGAAAACCATGCCTGAGAGGTAGTAATGGGGGACAAGGAAACGTCGGACAAACTGAATAAGTATTTTGCATCCAACTTCATACTAGTAGAATGGTGGAAATTCCAGGTGTCAGGGTCAGAAGTGTGTGAATTTGCCGTTTACTAGGAAGAAGATTCTTAGAAAACTGAAAGGTCTGAAGATAGATGGTGTACACCCCAGGGTTTTGAAAGAGGTGGCTGAAGAGATTGTGGAAGCATTAATAATGATCTTTCAAGAATCACTGGATTCTGGAATGGTTCTGGAAGACTAGAAAACTGCAAATGTTGCTTAACTCTTCAGGAAGGGAGAAAGGCAGAAGAAAGGTAATTATAGGCCAATTAGTCTGATCTCAGTGGTTGGGAAGATGTTAAATCAATTGTTAAGGATATAGTTTCAGGGTACTTGGAGGCATATGATAAAATAGGCCATAGTCAGCATGGTTGCCTCAAAGGAAAATCTTACCTGACAAATCTGTTGGAATTTTTTGAAGAAATAACAAGCAGAATAGACAAAGGAGAATCAGTGGATGTTGTGCACTTGGGTGTTCAGACAGCCTTTGACAAGGTTCCACACATAAGGCTGCTTAACAACCTATGAGCCCATGATATTACAGGAAAGATATTAATTTGGAAAAAGCAGTGACTGATTGGAAGGAAGCAAAGAGTTAGAATAAAGGGAGACTTTTCTGGTTCGCTGCCAGTGACTAGTGTTGTTCCAGAAGGGTCTGTGTTGGAACTGATTATTTTTAAATTATATGGCAATGACTTGGATAACGAAAGGTTTGCAGATGATACAAAGGTAGGTGGAGGGGCAGGTAGTAGAGAGGCTACTGAAGGACTTAGACAGATTAGGAGAACAGTCAAAGAATTGGCAGATAGAATATAGAGTCAGAAAGTGTATGGCCTTGCGCTTTGGTGGGAATAAAAGAGTATACTATTTTCTAAATGGAAAGAAATTTCAAAAATCTAAGGCACAAAAGGACTTGGGGGTCCTTATGCAGGATGCTCCAAAGGTTAATTTGCAGGTTGATTCTGTGGCGAGGAAGGCAAATGAGTGATGGTGATGTTAGCACTCATTCCAAGAGGACTAGAATGTAAAAGCAAGGATGTAATGTTGAGGCATTATAAATCACTGGTTTGGCCTCACCTGGAGTATTGTAAGCAGTTTTGGCCCCTTGTCTTAGAAAAGATGTGCTGACATTGGAGAGAGTTCAAAGAAGTTTCATGAAATGACTCCAGGATTGAAAGGCTTGCCATATGAAGAGCACTTGATGGCTCTGGGCCTGTACACACCAAAATTCAGAAGAATGAGGCACGACCTAAATGAAACTATAGAATGCTGGAGCAATGATGCTATTGAATACTTGGAGCTATGATGTTGTGGCCATTAAAGAGACTTGGTTGGCTTAGGGGCAGGAATGTTTACTTTGAGTGCCAGGCTTCGGATGTTTCAGAGAGAAAAGGGAGGGAGGCAAAAGAGGTGGGGCATGGCACTGCTGATCAGAGATAGTGCCTTGGTTGCAGAAAAGGAGGGAGTCTTGGAAGGATTGTCTACTGAGTCTCTGTGGGTGGAAGTTAGAAACAGGAAGGGGACAATAACTCTACTGGGTGTTTTTTAATAGACCACCCAATAGTAACAGGGGCATTGAGGAGCAGATAGGGAGACAGATTCTGGAAAGGTGTAATAATAACAGGGTTGTTGTAATGGGAGATTTTAAGTTAGAACATAGAACATAGAATAGTACAGCACAGTACAGGCCCTTTGGCCCACAATGTTGTGCCGACCCTTAAACCCTGCTTCCCATATAACCCCCCACCTTAAATTCCTCCATATACCTGTCTAGTAGTCTCTTAAATTTTTCTAGTGTATCTGCCTCCACCACAGACTAAGGCAGTGCATTCCAGGCACCAACCACTCTCTGAATAAAATACCTTCCTCTAATATCCCCCTTGAACTTCCCACCCCTTACCTTAAAGCGATGTCCTCTTGTATTGAGCAGTGGTGCCCTGGGGAAGAGGCGTTGGCTGTCCACTCTATCTATTCCTCTTAATATCTTGTATACCTCTATCATGTCTCTGACCAAATATTGATTGGCATCTCCCTAGAGTGAGGGGTTTAGATGGGGTGGAGTTTGTTAGGAGTGTTCAGGAAGGTTTCCTGAACACAGTATGTGGATAAGCCTACAAGAGGACAGGCTGTACTTGATCTAGTATTGGGAAATGAACCTGGTCAGCTGTCAGGTCTCTCAGTGTGAGAGCATTTTGGAGTTAGTGATCACAATTCTATCTTTTTTACCATAACACTGGAGAGGGATAGGAGCAGACAAGTTGGGCAAGCATTTATTTGGAGTAAGGGGAAATATGAATCTATCAGGCAGAAACTTAGAAGCATAAATTGGGAACAGATGTTCTCAGGGAAATGTACTGCAGAAATGTGGCAAATGTTCAGGGATTATTTGTATGGTGTTCTGCAAAGATATGTTTCAATGAGACAGGGAAAGGATGGTAGGGTAGAGGAACCGTGGTGTGGAAAATCTAGTTGAGAAGAAAAGAAAAGCTTATGAAATGTTCAAAAAATTAAGTAATGATAGAGATCTTAGAAGATTATAAGGCTAGCAAGAGGGAGTTTAGGAATGAAATTAGGAGAGCCGGAAGGGGCCATGAGAAAGCCTTGGCGAGCAGGATTAAAGAAAACCCCAAGGCATTCTACAAGTACGTGAAAAGTAAGAGGATAAGATGTGAGAAAATTGGACCAATCAAGTGTGACAGTGGAAAAGTGTGTATGGAACTGGAGGCGATAGCAGAGGTACTTAATGAATACTTTGCTTCAGTATTCACTACGGAAAAGGATCTTGGCAATTGTAGGGGTGACTTACAGTGAATTGAAAAGCTTGAGCATATAGACATTAAGAAAGAGGATGCTTTCAGAAAGCATCAAGTTGAATGTCTCCGGGACCGGACGAGATGTACCCTAGGCTACTGTGGGAAACGAGGGAGGAGATTGCTGAGCATCTGACAATGATCTTTGCATTATCAATGAGGATAGGAGAGGTTCCAGAGGATTAGAGGGATGCAGATGTTGTTCCCTTATTTAAGAAATGGAGTAGAGATAGCCCAGAAAATTATAGACCAGTGAGTCTTACTTCAGTGGTTGGTAAGTTGATGGAAAAGATCCCGAGAGGCAGGGTTTATGAACATTTGGAGAGGCATTATATGTTTAGGAATAGTCAGCATGGCTTTGTCAAAGGCAGGTTGTGCTTACGAGCCTGATTAAATTTTTTGAGGATGTGACTAAATACATTGATGAAGGAAGAGCAGTCGATGTAGTATATATGGATTTCAGCAAGGCATTTGATAAGGTACCCTATACAAGGCTGATTGAGAAAGTAAGGAGGCATGGGATCCAAGGGGACCTTGCTTTGTGGATCCAAAATTGGCTTGCTCATAGAAGGCAAAGAGTTGTTGTAGACAGGTTATATTCTGCATGGAGGTCAGTGACCAGTGGTGTGCCTGAGTGAACTTGGCCTTTTTTCCTTGGAAGAGGATAAGAGGTGATCTGCTAGAGGTGTATAAGATGATGAGAGGCATTGATCGTGTGGATAGTCAGATGCTTTTTCCCAGGGCTGAAATGGTTAACCATGAGAGGGCACAGTTTTAGAGTGCTTGAAAATGGGTGCAGAGGAGATGTCCGGGGTAAGTTTTTTACATAGAGTGGTGAGTGCATGGAATGGGCTGCCGATGACAGTGGTGGAGGTGGATACAATAGGGTCTTTTAAGAGACTCCTGGCTAGGTACATGGAGCTTAGAAAAGTAGAGGGCTATGAGTAACCCTATGTAATTTCTAAAGTAAGTACATGTTCGGCACAGCATTGTGGGCCAAAGGGCCTGTAGTGTGCTGTAGGTTTTCTTGTTTCTATGTTGAAAGACCTTGATAGATTGGATATAGAGGGGATGTTTCCTATGGTGGGAATGTATAGGACCAGAGAACAGAACCTCAGAGAGGGGCGTACTTTTAGAACGGAGATGAGGAGGAATTTCTTTAGCCAAAATGTCATGAGTCTGTGGAATTCATTGCCACAGGCAGCTGTGGAGGTCACGTCTTTAGTATATTTAAGGCAGAGATTGATAGATTCTTAATTGGTCAGAGTATGGAGGGTTACGGGGAGAATGCAGCAGATTGGGGCTGAGAACAACAATGAATCAGCCATGCTGTAATGCTGGAGCAGACTCAATCGGCCCAATGGCCTAATTCTGCTCCTATATCTTATGGTGTAATGGTCTTATAGATATTTCATGCTTAAATCTGTAGAGTTAAAAAAAAAGGGAAAGATTGGCAGAAGAATATAATTAAGCTCAATTTCAGCCAACATCTGCCAGTTTCCTGAAAACGACATGGGATTTCCTGAACCTCTCATTGCCAAAGCAACTTCCATACAGTTCAAAATCAGACATGGGCAGTTTTCCAGTGCTATTCAAAGTGGCATGTTGCCTTTAGCGAACAAAAATGCAGGGCAAGATGACGTTAGAAAGCAGCCAGTGCAACAGAAAGAGCCTGGATGAAAGGCACGGAGACAAAGAGAAGGTCTGAAATACTCAGAAGCATAATTCATGACAATCGGAGCAGCAGTGATGCATTGATAAAAATTCATTTTTGCTTCTACCTTGTTCCTCTGACTTGTTTTCATATGATTGCAGCCATATCTTTTGCACAGTGCAACTGGTAATCATCATTCCACCATTTTACTAACCCAGTGCTTTTGTCATAGAAAGGGCATGTGTTTCTTCAGTTGTGTTCACAGTGTGGCGACCAAATCTAAGCAAAATAATTACTGCTGCCGGCAACCCCGCAGATTTGTTATACTTGTGTAACCCTCAGCTCTATCATCTCACATTCATCGAGGGGAAAACTGCCGTCTGCCCCCCAAACTGTGTCCATGTTTGTGTAGATGCTGTGTAATGCACCCTGGTACAAACCCACAACGTAAAATATCAGATAATACATAATGTACCATTAAATCATTACACTTTATAACTCTTTTAGGTGGTGTGGTTAGTAGAAACAAATAACACAAAGTCACCACTCAGTAATTTTATCAGTCTTGTGCACAAATATAAGTCATTGGCGCTCACACCTTTCCGATCAATCCACAATCGACCCCCAAGCCTCCAACAGCATCCGCACCATCGAATTCCGGAATCCGCCATCCGGGATCCGCCAGCTGCTCCCGCACTCGCCCTCTCACTTCACTTGCCTCGCCGAAAAGACCGCCAACTCTCTCTCGGTTCCCCCCATACAAGATAGCATAACAGGTCATCAATGGTTGGTTCCCTGTTATCTGTAACTTTAACCCAAACGTCGCAGCTACAGGGAAACATTACCTCATCAGTTAACATTACAGAGAAGCCATTTCATATAACACTACAGAAAAGCCATTTTGTTAGCCTTAACAGTTAACATTATAGTTAATATTACTGAGAACCCTACACTTGCATGACACACCCCAGCTCTAATAATGATTGTTCCAAAGTCGAAGATTTGTATTTGATCCCTTCTTAGTAATTAGCAAGCATACAGTCTTGAAGTACTGAAACATTAATGCATCCAAGTGTAGTTTAAACATAATTGAGCAGTCAGCAAAAGATACGACATCCGTCAGCCCCCACCTGCATACTGCCACCAACAAAGCAGAAATACGTAACATATTCCTTTTGCTTTTACTATGCCTCCCCACTCCTGTGACTAGTTGCCATTATAAACATAATTAACATGTAATATTGAGAACAGATAGAGAACAGATGCATGGCTCTTACTCACAGAATAGTAGCTTGATTCTTTGCAGAATGCAGGCACACAAGTCTAAAGCAGGAAAGGGTGACCCGATACTGAAATCCATTCATTAGTCTACAAATGATGAATAAATTTACAGTTCCATGGCCCTTACATCAAAACAGACAACCAAGGGAATATCCATTGAAGTACTGTAACTGAAAAAGAAATGGTTACCTGTGATTTGTGTTAAGGTGAGGCAGCTTAAAGGACTTCCACTCTCTATTAGTATAAAATACAATACTGCTCAATAATAATGAGTTGGAAAATATTCCATTACAAAACTTATCAAAACATAAAAAATAAGGATGTTAGATCTCATTTGTGTTTTATCACCTCTTGAATGAAGAAAGCACAGCAGGACCTCAGCTTCCTTAGGAGACTGCGGAGCTCAGCATGACATCTAAAACGTTGACAAATTACTACAGATGTGTAGTGGAGAGTGTATTGACTGACTGAATCAGGGCCTTGTATGTAAGTGTAGCCTGGGGAAAAGTACACTCAGGACAACAAAGGCTTTTTCGGGTTTTAATTCTTTTATCGGTTTTCGATGTTTAAGTGCCAGAAGAGGGTCGCGAAACAAAACGAACGAATTTACAACCAGCTCTTGCCGTTACAATCTCAGTTTAACTTTCGATCCACACCCTCGTGTATGAACAGAGTTGCATATGCAGTATAAAAAATACCAGAACTAACACGGTACAACTACGGTACTAATACGGTAGTGGCAATCTTGGATGGTGAAGAACTTGGTACAAGCCACGCTACCCAGCATTGATTTCTTCACTCGTGGAAATCTTTCCTCACCATGCCCAGCCTCAGGAGGAACCAAATCCAACACCTTACCCCGTCTTCAGCAGAAAACAAAACGGTCTCCCTACTGTCCGGCGCGTGCGTAATGACATCACCATCTCCTTTAAAGGCAATTACGACTATTCTGGCATTACCCAGATGGATGCCTAAGAACACTTTTAGCGATACTGAACAAGATCCAACAGTCACCCGGTTACATTAGTACCAATGCCTTTGAATAGAAAATCTTCCAGAAGGTAGTGGATTTGACCAAGTACATCATGGGAAAAGCCCAAGAGAATATGACATGAAATACTGTTGTATGAAACCAGCAACCATCATCAGAGATCCTCATCACCCTGGCCATGCTCTTTTCTCGCTGCTGTCATCAAGTAGAAGGTAAACATGCCTCAGTGCTCCCAACACCAAGTTCACAAACAGTTACTACCCCTCAACCATCAGGCTCTTGAACAAAAGGGAATAGCTAGACTCACTTGCCCATCCGTTGAGATGTTCCCACAACCAATAATCTCACTTCAAGGACCTTTTATCTCATTATCATGTTCTTGTTATTTACTATTATCTATTTATATTTGCATTTGCACAGTCTGTTGTCTTCTGCACTCTGGCTGATCTTTCATTGATCCTGTTATAGTTACTATTCTATAGATTTTCAGTTCGACAGGAAAACGAATCTCAGAGTCATCTATAGTGACATATACGTACTTTAATAATAGGGGTGTATGGGGTGTCAGGGAGGGGTAGCACCTCTGGTGGGGGAACATGTTGCATCCTTTTCAGGGTGGTTAGTCCACCTTTGGTCCCCACCTGGCACTCAGCTCTCACTTGTCGCTCCCCGTAGCTGTTTGCATGCGACAGCGGCCACACCCCGGGCAATGGCTTCGACAAGCCGGCTAAACCAGGTGAGGGTAGCCGATGGGTCTCAAACCCTTGGTGAGATAGGGAGTTGCCTATCCCAGCATGTGAAGACAGACTCCGGCGGATTGAGCGGACGAGACCAATGGAAGGTCCAATGGTCAAGAAGGCAGTTTCTGCAAGCGTCATGGAATGTGTAGAGCAGGACAAGACACAGAAGACGTCCTGGTCATCCACTGCGCCTAGTCCCATCTCCAGCCGTCTAGACTCTGTCTTGCCACTGGATCCAGATGGGAATTGGGAAAAGAGAGTGAGGCTGACGCTGCGCAACTCTCCCTCACTTAAATCCAAATCACACGCCAGTCTCGACACCAGCATAATGGTGTCGAGGTCCTCATCGACGTCAATGATGGACGAACATTACATTAATTTAATAATAACATTTACTTTGAATTTTGTACTTTGATCTTTGACTTTTAGAGTCCCAGCCTCCCCACCTTAGTGAAGAGTAGAAGATTCTCACTCTACTTTTCAATAAAACATTCCAGTGTAGCCACACTTCCAGCAGCAAAGCCCCAGTGTTTCAGTAGCAGTTGGTGCACTGAGAGACATAGAGTACATTATATCAGTTCTCATGCTTCTACAAAACAAATGGATCTGATGCATTCCATGCAGAGTAACATATTTCAAAACCTCATCTGGTACTATTATTGGGTCACTACCCAGTATAACACCAGCTGTGCACTTGGCCTGAGATAAATGACCAGTTCACATATATGTCACATCTTAAAAATGGAATTCAAAAGTTCTGCTGTTGGATAAAGTCAAACATCACGAGTCTGCACTTTCGTTAGTTTGTCCTGTCATATTTTACTGCAACCTCCAAATATATTGAAACTCATTTCTCTTTCAGAATAAAGATACCATCCTCTGTTCTATGTCCAGTATAGCACAAATATTTTACAAATGTAATTGCACTGACAGCAATTTAACCTGAGCTATCTGGTGAGATGTACCAGTGTGACCCTATATAAGCTGTACAGTAAATCCCAATACTGCATTTCTTTAGGGACCAGTTCAACAACATCATCAAAGTAAAGCAAATGGAACCTGCAGCACATTTTCAGGAAGTTAGATATAATTTATTTTCTGCCTCAATTTATCAGTGCAAGGTAACGCATGATAAATTCAACTGTCTGTTTTCCATTATGGAAACAAACAAAAACAAAAGATTAATGATGGCATTTACAGCAAAGCAGGTTGTTTGTCCAGGAATCTTATTGCTCTTCAGAACAGTAGCACAAAGTGCAAAACAATATTTTATATCTTGGTTGTCAGGATTGTGCTTCACTGCCTATGACAGAAAGGTAGACATTAATTCCACACACACACACACACACACACACACACTTGCAACGCATTTCTGAAGGAGACTATGGAGATCTGTTGTTGGCATTCCTCATTGATATAAATTTATCTTTATCTGAAAGCTTTACAAGGTATTTACAAAGTGAAAATATGAAACAAATACATGACACAGACTTAAATTTTAGAGCAAGTTTAGCTGTCCTTGAAAGTGCCTGCCATAAATCTTAGATGAAGCAAAAGAAGATTCTGATCTCTGATTCATTCTTCTCCATCCTTCAGAGGTAAATGATCCTGATGGAATTAGAGCTGAACAAAATTACTTTCATCTGTAATTACTTTAGTCCACAAATCCATCATAAGAGCAGTTAAACCTTTAAAAGCATTCATGCTTGGATGGTATGGACCTTTCTTTAAAAGGCACTTTGAATTGAAGTTACCGAGGATTTCTTCATCATTTAATTTTTCTCGTATCTATTCTGCGCTCTACGTTACTGCTCAAAGAATACATTAAGGCAACACTATAGGTGCAGTGTAAGTACTTGCCCACAATATGCATGATAATAATGTTTCATAGTACAATTTTCATTGTACAGTTTTCATAGTTATTATCTGCAGGTAAATGAAGTCTGTGAACTATAATTTGTTTTCCAAGATAAAGGCACCAAACCCAACCCCTTTATTCTAATTCTACTTTATTTAATTTAACAAAAGAATATTTGATTGTTACAGAAAACAATCTAGCAGCGTATATTTTGTTGACTAATCTGTGCCTGAAATAATCATACATCGACATCTTGGAAATATTTTCTGAAGTCATTCTCAGCAACGACCAATAATTGACCTTGCTATTCACTTGTAACTTGGAAGAGAGTAGATTATTGGAATATCCTGTGGAGTTCTGTTCACTCCATTACTGGAAGAATGTAGAAGCTTTGGAAACAGTGCTGCAGAAGTAAACCAGGATGCTGTCTGGATTAGAGAGCAGGAACTATAATGAGAGGCTGGACAACTATGGGTTGTTTTGTCTGGAGGACCTGAGACTGAAGGGCGACCTGATAGGTGTTAATAAAATTATGAGGGGCATGGATAGCGCAGTCAAAACCTTTCTCCCAGGTAGAAATATTAGGTACGAGAAGATGTGCATTTAAGGTGAGAGAGGGAATATTTAAAAGAGATGTGGGGGGGGGCACGTATTTTTTTACACAGATTACTAAGTACAAGAACAACTACCAGGGATAGTGGTGGAAATAGATGCAATAGTGGCCCTTGACAAACTGTAAGTAGGACACAAGAATACATAAGGAATGGAAGGATATGATCATGTGTAGGCAGAATTGTTGCTGTTTAGTTCTGCATCCTGTTTGGCACAGGGAACATGGCTGAAGGATCTTCTTCCTGTGCCATGCTCTACTGTTCTATCTCCTGTCCGTATCTGCAACATCTCCAGCTCAAGACCTTAAGGCCATAAGATGCAGGAGCAGAATTAGGCCATTTGGCCAATTGAGTCTGCTCCAACATTTCATCAGGGCTGATCCACTTCCCTCTTAGTCCCAATCTCTTCCCTGCTCCCCGTATCCCTTCATGCCCTGACTAACCAAGAATCTATCAAACTCTGCCTTAAATATACCCAACAACTTGGCCTCCATAGCCGCAATGCGCACAATGTGGTAACGAGCTCCACAGATTCTCCACTTAAATGTGAATAGATGAGTAATAAACAAAAGGAGAAGAATTATTATGTTTGTTTAGGTTCCATAGGACATTGCATTCAACTATGATCAGGATGTTCCCTATGGAACAATCTTTCCCAAAGCTTGGCATGCATCGCTGTGCACTGTCCTTCAGATTGTAAAGTTTTTTTTAAATTTTATTGCTGTTACTTTTTGCTTGTTACATATTTTTTACATTATAAAACATTTATATAAAGAAAATCAGTACACAGAGGATGGGTCTTGTAGTTCTTTGTCTCTAGGTGGGAGACTTTCTAGCAGGATTGGAATAGAGTTTTGCCTCCGCACTCCCACTCTCTTATACCTCATAAATCTCATGAACAACTGGATCATTCTTACTAAGAATGGGCTGATACTCACAGCTATAATTTTTGGCAGGTCTTCCTGTAAGCTCCACGACCACTAGCAACCTCACAGAACAAACCTAGTGAGGCTAGAAAAAGTTTTTTTAAATAAAAGTGGGTTTACAGTGCATCTGTTCACAAGTGGTTATCCAACCGAAATATTGACTCTCGCTCTGCCAGGTAGCGAACAAGCCACTGAGAAGCCTGAAGTAGAAAAAGAAACAATTCTAGTCAAATAAGCAATTGCTTGAAATATATAAAGATATAGAGATCAAAATAAAACAGAATTCATGGGTAGAAATTACATTACAGTGTTACAGTTACCAATGTTTAATCTGTTCACCAATTTTTAACATTCAAAATCCGATTACATTATTATTCTTCAGTACATGAATGTAAAGAGAGCCAAATGGTTGTTATTCAAGATCTGATAGAGCACAAAAAACAATCACAATAAGCACAAAAACACAATAAAAATAAATCTAAAAGCAATCCTATAAACCACAATATGGCCATATATACACAAGATTAGCTTATATGCAGAGACTGATTATATAGACATAATGTGTCACTAGGTGCAGGAGTATCTGTACACAAGGTGACTCTGACAGGAAATGATAAAGTGACAAAGTGACTCGACAAGAGGAACTCTTCCAGGTAGCAGCAGGGCATCTGAAAACACAGCAGGACAGTGACTGTGTCAGTGTGGGTATGAGGTATGGAGTGTAAGTGTAAAGTGGCAGTACATGGGGGGCGGTGGTGAAGAGTGCTGAGGGGCTGAGGAGAGGAGTGGCTAATGTGGAGGAGGGTGGGAGGTTACGTTAATGGGTGTAAGTGTTGATCAGCCTCATGGCTTGGGGATAGTAAATGTTTTTGAGTCTAATGCTTCTTCCACTGATGCTGCGTAGCTTCTTCCCTGATGGAAGTGGGACAAGCAGTCCATAAGCAGGGTGGGCAGGATCATTTATGATATTGCAGGTCTTTTTCTCCAACACCTTTCTGTACATACATCTTTGATGGCAGATAGGCTGATGCTGGAGATGCATTTGCCTAAATTGTAAATTCTGAAAGAATTCTTTCTAACACAGATGACAAAAAGGAAATTTAAATTATGTTGATTAAAGAGAAGGGTGAATGGTAATACAGAAGACAGAGTTGATATGTAAAGAAAAACACAAATAATAACAAAAAATGAGAGTTTCCAAACAATGATGCTGAACTGCCTGAGAAGCAACTTAAAAATCTACTACACAAGAGTTTCTGCTGGAAATCCAGAACAACACGTACAAAACACTGGAGGAACTCAGCAGGTCTGGCCGCATCTATGGAAGTGAATCTACTTCTTGATACTTAATGGAAGAATTGAAGTATGAAGAGGCATGGACAAGCAGGGGAAATTAACAACAGGAAGTGAAGAGATTGATGTCTTATATTCAATTATCTGGCATCATCCATTCATCTTCTTTAATTACTCACTCTGACAACTGGATGTTCCTTCTAAGAAGTTTTGTTATATGTTTAAAAGAATATAGGAACAATGAGGATGGAGAAGATGACTGACTGATTCCTATATTCTAACAAATAACTGTACTGTATTTAAAAATCCTCTAAAACTGCTCAATCCCCTGTTGAATTAGTTAATTGTATCACACTCCACAGTTTCCTTGGTGGTGGTGGGGGCAGTGAGGGGATTGCAGAGAATGACAGAATATATAGGGTAGAAACAGATCATCTGCATTAATGTCAATATTCAAAAGTAAATTCCTCCCTTTGTATTAATCAACCTCAGATTTCCCTGTACTATTCTGTTAACTTTTCTCTCATCTAGATTCCTGTTGAGAGTACCCAAGGTATTTGCCTCAACTACTTTCTGAAATAGCAAATTACTGTACGCATTCTGACTGTTTTTGTGGCAAAGAAATCATTCATTTTTATTTACTCATAATTATTTTGTATGAGATGAGATGAGTAATTTTGTAAAATATTATTTTCATATTTACCCAATTCACTATTTTAAAGACCTCTGCAAGGTGCCCTCAAATTCTTCTTTCTCAGGAAGAAATCCACAGCCTGGTTCAATTTATTCAACAGCTGGAATTTCCCAGTTCTGGCACCATCCGTGTGATTCATTATTGGCTTTCCTCTAGTCTTTCTATGTCACTTTTATAATACGGAGACCAGATCTATGCACATTGCTCCAGTAAATCTTGACCAGAGTCATTTACAAGGTTAACATAACTCTACTGCTTTTGAATTCTATACTCCAGGAACTCAGGACTTTATTAGCATTTTAATTGCAGTGCTGACCTGAAATGCTGTTTTTTAGTGCTTTGTTCCTCTGTATCCCCAGATTCCTTTGTGTTCCTACCAGTTCAATCTCTTACTTTCTGCATAAGTCATTCTTCTGTTTCTCCTTCCCAAATGCATCATTTCACATTCATCCATATTAAAGATCATTTGCCAGTAAATTGATAATGTCTTCTTGAGGAATAATTTTCCTTTTTTGTTTTGGGTACCCCGGTTTAGTACCACGGCAAGTTTTGGTGTTGGGTTATTTAATGTTAAATCCAAATCTTATCTTAGAAGTTATGAATAACATGTAAAATGTGTTTGAAACATAGCTTTTCGTGCATCAGAACTTCCTCCTAGCTGAATTCCTATTTTATAACAATATCCTCTTCTTTATTTAAATCAATTTGTCATCCATTCAATTAAATAAAGCCTGAATCTATATGCCCTAACATTATTAAATATAATAATAAATCATTTTTTAAAAAGATTACAAAATGTAGAAGACCCCAGCAATGACATCATCCAGACTCAAAATTCCATTATTGTTCTTATTTTACCATCTAACCATTGCATTTTATAACATAATAGCACTGTTATTTTGAATAATATAAATCATCTGTCTTACTGTGACTATTATTTTGAGAATAGGTGCTCTAGCAATTAAACACTTGGGTTCATCATGCAGTAACATTTTTAAGGAAAACTTACACTGGTTATTTTTATTCTCTGAAGGACAAAAATCTTTATTAAAATGATTAATATTTAATTGGTCTAGTAAGGGGAAGCAAATATTCATTGCAGGTTATTAAAAAAAAACAAGATCATTTTAAATGTTTTACATGATTTAGACCACAGAGTCTAGCCTCTTTAGACTTTTGTTGAGATGAATCAGTATTTTAACTAGACTGAACTAAAGCAAGAGTGTTTATGTCCTATTTTTCTTGTTTGAATTCTGCTTCCACCCTGTCAAGGCATCCAGATGGTTATAATCATTGTATCGATGGCATCTAATATGATTGCCTTGCTGTTCCTGAACTACTTCTGATTTTCCTCCACTATCTCTCAACCATTGGTTTGGTGGAACTGACCTTACCTGCTTCCATTATCATTGGTCCATTCAGCAACAGAGAACTGCCCACAGCAACACTGGTTCCAGATGACAGCCAGTTACATCATTTCAACTTGCTGCTCTATGTAGTATCAGCCAAAAAATCATAGTGAGTGCATATACTCATGTACTGAAGCCAGCCAGATCAGCCTCTCTGCCATCCTTCCCAACTTCTCCAGCATCTTCAAATTGGCAGTCTGTTTTCATGGCACTCATACTCGGCAGGCAGAATTTACCTAAAGCTAGATATCTCCTGGATCAACTTTACAGTCATGGACCTTAATAGGTTTGATCTTATTTTGGATCAATGCCTCAAACCTTGTGAGATGTGAAATATTGTAGGTGCTTTATAAATACAAGCTATCCCTGCTGCTATCATTAAATGGTTCTGTTCATGCGTTATTTACTTTTAAAATCATAGGTGACATTTTCTAAGTAAATGCCAGAGGCAAAAAAAACACTTTCCCACCAATAAGTCATATTGGAAAATGATTCACATACTTTATTGATGATTAGAGTCCACTTGTAATAGCAACGTGGCCAAGCATGTGTGGAAACTTGAAAAATTAGGTCTGTCTAATAAACTAATATACAGCATTGTGGATGTCACAGTTAAGATTTGACAGCGTTCACATCATCTAACACTCTGGATCTTAAGATTTTATGCAAGTATAAAATGTCCAATCTTTCTGCAATAAAATGCTTCTGAAAAGAAAAACACTTTTATGGCTGGAACTGATTACCAAATTACTGGTGACAAAATAAAATGTAGTTAAAGGGAACAGTATATCATTATTTATATTGGGCAGCAGTGAACAGTAGTTGTCAGTTATGATACTGAAGAGAACCATTCAAAACAAACGAACAACTTTAATTTCCCAGCTAATATACTGTGTGTTTCTGATACCGGCTGCTTTCTTTAGCCTAAATTCCAACCTGCTTTAGCATTTTCAGGGTAATGTTCTTATTGCATTTTACTGTTGTGTGTTATTCAGGCAAGAATGACCTTGTCAGATACTTTGGTGAGGCCTGTTACCAAAAATAATGAAAGGGGTACTAATACGAAGGGGCATAATTCTAAGGTGATTGGAGAGAACTACAGGGGGTATATCAGAGGTAAGTGTTTAATGCTGAGAGTGCTGAGTGTGTGGAACTTTCTTCTGGGCTGGTAGTGGAGGCAAATACATTAGGAGCATTTGAAAAAACTTTTAAATGGGCACATGGTTAATATAAAAATAGAGGGCTCTGTAAGAGGGGAGGGTCAGTTTGATCCTAGGGTAAGTTAGAAGTTTGTCACAACATTGTGGGCCAAAGGCCCTGTACTGTGCAATACTATTTTATAGTCTATGTTCTATGCACAGCAATTGCAATTTATTTTTCCATCTTTCTCTTCAAATCAACCAGATTCTATTGCGTATCTCCACATAAAGAGCAATTTACAGCAATTAATTAACCTACCAACCTACATGCCATTTTTCATAATTCTGAGATACAAGGAATATTGCATCTTTATCTGTTTTTCATTGGGTTAGGACGTTTCATAATGGTTTACAAAAAAAAAAGCAAAATTTATGATGATGAATTAAATGGCACTCACATCTACTGTGATGAGGTGCTTTGGGAAGCTGGTCACAGCTAGAATTAACTCCTGCCTGAACAAGGACTAGGACTCACTGCAGTTTGCCTTTTGCCAGAACAGTTCTACCCCCAACCTAAACTCATTGGCTCTTAACTCGGCTTTGGAGCACCTAGACAACATTAATAGTGTTCTCTAGGTTCTCCAGGAGCGAAGAGCCAAGGTACTGCAAACAGTAATTCATCTGCTGATTACAGCTCAGAATTCAAAACCATCATCCAGTTGCAGAGGCCCAAAACCTCAGCCTTTGTAACTCTATCTGCAACTGGATTCTCAACTTCCTTATTATGAGTTCACAGTCATTGTAGATTGATAATGAAATACCCTCTTTGCTGACAATCAACACACCCACACCTCAAGGATTTGTCCTTAGCCCACTGCTCTACTGTGTTTACACTCATGACTTTATGGTTAGGCACAGCTGAAATGTTATCTATAAATTCGATGATGACAACGCCACTGTTGGCAGAATCTCAGTTGGTGATGAGGAGGTGTACAGGAGTGAGACTGATCTGCTGTTTGAGTGGTGTGACAACACAACCTCGCACTCAACAGCACCAAGACCAAGGAATTGATTGTGAACTTCTGGAACGGAAAGTCAGGAGAACGCACACTAGTCTTCATTGAGGGGTTAGCAGTGGAAAGGGTGAGCAACTTCAAATTCCTGGGCATTAAAATATCAGAGCATCTAAACTAGGGCCAAAACACATTGATACAATCACAAAGAAGGCATACCAGTGGCTCTACTTCAGTAGGAGATTAAGGAGACATAGTATGTCACCAAAGACTCTTGAAATTTCTACAATGGAGGGCATTCTGTTGGCTGCATCACAGCCTGGTTATGGAGATTCCAATGCATAAGCTTGCAAGAAGCTGCAAATGATTGTGGACACAGCCAGTTATATCCTGCGCATAAGCCTCCCCACCACAGAGGCAGTGTCTCAAGAAGGCGGTATTCATCATTAAAGATCTCCACCATCCAGGACATTTTCTCTTTTCATTACTATCATTGGGGAGAAGATACAGGAGCCCAAAGACCCACACTCAACATTTTAGTGACAGCTTTGTTCCCATCCAACATCAGGTTTCTGATCAGTTCATGAACCCATTTATCTTTTGCACAATTTATTTATACTTTTAGCTTATAATAATTTTTATGTCTTGCACTGTACTGCTGCACAGAGCAAGAAATTTCATGATATGTGTCAGTGCAAATAAACCTGATTCCAATTCTGATTCTGATTATAAAGCATTTAAACAAAGGAGCAAAGGAGTGGGCCAAATCATGTCTTACTAACTTGTCTGGGTTTTTTGATTAATGGTGAAGGTTGGACTGGGATGTTGGCTGCAAGAAATTTTGTAAAGTGTTTGATTAGATCCCTTATGGTAGTCACATCCAGAAAATTAATATGCATGGGTTCCATGGTGACCTGGCTGTTCGGATTCAGAATTGGCTTGCCCATGGAAGACAGAGGGTAATGGTTGACAGACACATTTTGGCTATTCCCTGAGGACACTGAGGTCCTTTGGAGTATGCAGGCTTCTCCTGCACATGTCCTGCCAATCTGTTTCCACTGGTACAATCCTTTATGCAGTCGTGTGCTGGGGAAATGGCATCAATACGGGTAATGCCAGCGGGACCAATAAACTGATTAGAAAGGCTGGCTCTGTTGTAGGAGTCAAACTGGACACATGGGAGGATGTAGTGGAACAAAGGACTCTAGCAATTCTGTACAATGTTTCTCACCCTCTGCATGTCACCTTGGCTAAACAGAGGAGCACTTGTATTAAGAGACTAAGACAACTGCGCTGCTCCGAAGAGAACTATATGAGCTCATTCTTACCCTCGGCCATTAGGCTCTATAATGAGTCAACCTATAGCTGGGGAAGTGATGACCCCCTCCTGTTAGACTGTTTGAAGTAACTTATTTTTTATTCTTCCTACTTCTCTTCTAATGCTTATATATCTGTACACATCTATCTAGAGGTCCATGACTAGTGGTATTCTGCAGGGATCTGTACCGGGATGTCTGCTGTTTGTGATATATATAAATGACTTGGATGAAAGTGTGGATGTGTAAGTTTGCAGACGATACAAAGATTGGTGGTGTAGATAGTAGAAGATCGCCAAAGTTTGGCTGCAGATATGGTTAAGAAATGGCAGATGGACTTTAATTCAACCAAGTGTTGAGCTCCAGAAAACCAAATATAAATGGGAAGTACACAACTAATGGCAGGACCCTTACCAGCATTGAGATACAGAGGGATCTTGGGGACCAAGCTCATACGTCCATAACAATGGCTACACAGGTTGATAGGGCAACAGAGAATGCATGTATTTATTAGTTTAGGCTATGACTTCAAGAATCATGAAGTTTTGTTGCAACTTTATAAAATTCTCTTGTGTTTATGAAGTTCTGATTAGGTTGCATCTGAAGTGTTGCACTCATTTGTGGGTTGCCCATTAGCGTAGCTGTTAGCGCGACACTAGTACAGCTCAGGGCATCCTGGAGTTCAGAGTTCAATTCCGGCCTGTTTCTGTAAGGAGTCTCTGTACATCCTCCTCATGGAATGCGTGGGTTTTCTCCGGATCCTCCTGTTTCCTCCCACAGTCCAAATTCGTACCATGTAGGTTAATTGGTCATTGTAAATTGTCCCATGATTAGGTTAGGGTTAATCAGGTTCATCAGGGGTTGCTGGCGTGACATAGCTCAAAGGGCTGGAAGAGCCCACTCCACGCCGTATCTCTGAATAAATTAATTATTTATAAGAAGGATGTGCAGACTTTTGAGAGGGTGCAGAAGTGGTCTACCAGGATGCTACCTGGAATAGAGGGGATGTGTTAAGAGGAGAAGTTGGACAAACTTGGGTTGTTTCCTCTGGAGTGGCAGTAGCTAAGGGGAACCAGGTGGAAGCTTATAACGTTGTGAGAATCATAAATCAAGTAGATGGCTTGTAACTTTTGATCACGATGTCTAATGACAGGGAGTATGTACTTAACGTGAGAGGATGTAAATTCATAGGAGTTGTGAGGGACAAGCTTTTCTACACAGAAGTAGTGGATGTCTGGAATGCATTGCCAGGGGTGGTAGCTAAAGCCAATACAATAGAGGTGTTACTGAAGCTCTTAGATAGGCAGATGAACGTGTAAAGAATATGGAGATTGTGCAGACAGAAGAGATTAGTATAGACTGACATTTAATTAGCAATTTAATTATTTCACACAACATTTTGGGCCGAAGGACCTGTTCGGGTTCTGTTCTATCTTGCTTGTTCAATGAAGAAAGGATGGCAGGTTTGTTAGATTTCTAGGGAGCAGTTATCATGGTTCAGTAGACAGAACAGTAAAAAGAATTAAAATGCTTTGAAAGCCCAGGGCACAAAAGCCAAATGCACAAACTGAAAATAATGGTAAGTGGAGAAGTAGTAGATGTGGGTTTTACTGAGTTGGAGAACATGAGGAATGGAGAGGCTGATCTGAAGTGCTTTGAGGAATTTTAATAGTTTGCATCACGGTAGGAGATCACTTGGCCACTATATCAATTCCCATTCTTCGTGAAAACAGTCCAAATGGCCCTGATTTCTGCCCACAGTCTCATCTCTTCCTCGGCTTCAAGTATTTATCTATTATTCCCTTAAAAGATGCAATAGCCTCTGCATCAACCATTCCCTGTGGCAACCAGTTCAATGCTCTAATAATTTTCTGCAAAGAGAAATATCTTCTTACTTCTTACTCTTTCACCGACAATTTTTAAACTAATGACCCCTCGTCAACTGAAGAAAATAGCCTTTCTCTCACCAACCCATCAAAATCCTTCAAAATTTTAAAGAACCTCCATTAAACTTGTTTTGGCCTTTCAAGCTCTGTTAGAAGTAGTTCCAGTACCTCACATTACTTTAATTTACCATCTCTTACCCCATATAATTTAAAAGTAAGCTTCAGAAATGATTTAGTATGAAGGCATTTTTCAAGGAAAGTTCCTCTGTTCTGTTGAAGGATAAGAAAGATGGGGAAAGGTTTTCTGATTTCATCCAAGGGCCATCTAGTGTTTAGTTAATAAACTGCAAATATCTTCCCTATCAAGTATGTATAAATTGCTGAGAAACTAATCTCCAGTCAGTAGCACTAAATGTGCCATTTTATAACAGCGGCTAGCAGAAATCCACTTCTGCTCAGAGATGGAGTTTAATACCTTCTGCTTCTACTGTTCCAAATCAGGGCTGAATTCTAGGCAAAGACTTTGAGTAGATTTGAAAAATGAAAATGAATATACTGCATATGAAAATCAAAAAGAAAATTGATATTGTCTCAATTTTAGTCTTCCTTCATGGACTAGCACTCACACTAGGAAAGTAGCTAAGAATGGATTGGTAGAATGAGAATTCCAGGTCAGAATGACAGGGGAAAGGGAAATGCTTATGGGCAACTTCCGAGCTCAAGGAATTTTATTGGGTAAAAATATTCTCCATTACAATATGATTACCTATTGTAATAATTTTAATATGGTGGCCCTAACTTACTGACCCTCCAGCCAGTAGGAAAAGTACTTCTTCCTAAACACTTCTCCTAGCATTGGGGAGAAGGTATGAGAGTCCAACTCAGAATCAGGTTGAATATTCACTGGCAAGAAAAAATCTGCAGATGCTGGAAATCTGAGCAACACACACAAAATGCTGGAGGAACTCAGCAGGCCAGGCAGCATCTGTGGAAAAAAGTATAGTCAATGTTTCAGGCCAAGACCCTTCAGCAGGCATATGTCACCGGCACATGTCATGAAATTTGGTGTCTTTGCCGAGAAAAATGCTGTGAATTATATTAAGTATATATTTATATTAAATAGTTAAATTAAGTAAGTAGTGCAAAAGCAAAATTTTTTTAAATGTAGTGGGGTAATGTTCATGGGTTCAATGTCCATTCAGGAACTGGATGGCAAATCAGAAACTGGAAGCTGTTTCTGAATTGTTGAGTGTACACCTTCAGGCTGCTGTACTTCCTTCCTGACAGCAGCAATGAGAACAGGAAATGTCCTGAGTGATGGTGGGGTTGAGGCATAGCTCCTTGAAGATGTCCTGGATACTACGGAGGCTGGTGCCCATGATGAAGCTGACTAAGTTTACAACTCTCTGCTGCTTATTTTGATCCTGTGTAGTAGCTCCCCGCAACCCGCCATACTGGATGGTGATGCAGCCAGTTAGAATGCCCTCCACGGTACATCAGTGGAAATTTTTGAGTGTCTTTGGTGACATACCAAATCTCCTCAAACTCCTAATGAAATATAGCCACTGTTGTGTCTTCTTTGGAGCTGCATTGGTATGTTGGAGCCAGGATAGATCCTCAGAGATGTTGACATTCAGGAACTTGAAGTTGCTCAGGAGGCTGAAGACTTACATTCAGTGATTTAGAAACAACTCCTTCCCCTCTTCCATCAGATTTCTGAAAAGTGCATGAACACATGAACACTACCTCACTCCTCTTTTGCTCTATTTAATTATTTATTCTATGTCTTGCACTTGTACTGCTGCCAGAAAACAAGAAATTTGTCAGTGAAATTTAATGGTAGAAAATGCAGGTGTCCATTCTCTAATAGTGTTCATCATTATATATTAATCAGCTCAAATACCATTATCTATGTCATCTGTTACTGCAACAGCTGAGACACAATACTTCAGTAAAAACAGCAATCATTGTTAAAATAAAAGTACACTTAATAAGAAATAAATGAAAGATGAAAATGAAGATTAGATGACAAAAATGGAGGCATAATTCTTGCTTAATTTTAGATTGATAAGGTAGATAAATACCATCCTGAAATGAATTCAGTACCATATCTATCAATGCTAATTTATCTTACATTGTGAACAGTTCAAGTACTGCTGCTTGGGGAAATTACAATGGATCTTCAGGCGTGTTTATTGTAGCTACAGGATTATTAATGTTCCTTCTGGTAAAAACTATTATTTACTTTTATTACAAAATATTCCTGTTAATTATATACCTAAATTTGTTAATTCTGTAAAAAGCTGTATTCTTATTAGGAGACTCAAAGGAATGGTTGATGGAGGGTTTTTCCAACAAGCTATTAAGAGAATCATGCATGTATAATTGTTGACAAAATGCACATGATACAAAACAGATTAAAATATAATGGAATATTAACAAAAGAGCAGCGGACTGCACTCATATTAATTCCTCAGATATTGTTTCAATGATTAAATGTCCAGAATATGCAAAATATAAAAGTTCATTTTTTTTCTCTCTAACAGATTGCACATTTAGAAAGATCAGTCCAGTGCTATCATGAAAACATCTTTATGTTCATTATAACACTGTTTCACTTATTTGGCAGTTTAATCAAAATACACAACAGAATGCATTTATGTTGATCTACAATTTAAAAATATTTGGAAGCCATAATTCAAATGTGTAAAATTAATTAATCACATGAATGGTTTAAGTTTTTAAAGCTTTGGGACATTTGCAAAACCCAATTGAGAGAACCAGAGGACAAGTGGGTAGAAAAAGACTCAAGTAATATTCATACATTCTTCACTAAACCATTGGAAAGCCAGTAGATACGAAGAGCATAATGCTTCCTTGAGGCAAGTGGTTTGATTTTCATGACCTGAAATCCTAACTGTCAACGTCAGCAATAATAGAGGGAAATGCACAAGTGACAGTGACATTGATACCTGAATTAGCACTGAATCTGATTAGTATTTCAAGGCAGAAGAGGTACAGGACATTTCAAAAACAAAGCAAAATATCAGGATTTTCATAAACCCAGGAATGCAAAAAGGGCAAAAAAAAGGAATCTTGAAGAAAATTTGCAACAGCAGATTAAAATCACATTGAATATATTTATTGTTTTAAACAATCAGCTGTTTCATTAGATAATCCTTACCTGTTGATTTTACATTGTGTTTAATTGGAAAATTTAAAGATTCTGTGAAGCCAAAACAATAAGCATATTTGCCTCAGACTCACTCTTCCCACAGTTTATCAACAGCTCCTTGCTCTTCTAAATAGGTACAAGGCCGGGTTGCCTCTGATTTACTTAAACCTGAATGGACAGGTCATTATGACTTCCCTGACAGCCAAGTGGAGTAGGTACAAGAGTGGCAACCAGAATAAACTATCACAGACAAACCCAATAAGTCCAAAAGGACCAGAACATCTAGGTTATTTGATCTGAGCCAAGCTCTGTTTTGTCTTTGTCTCAAGAGGACAAGAGGAGAGACAATACTTGATTTCGTAATGGGAAATGAACCTGGTCAGGTGTCAGATCTCTCAGTGAGAGAGCATTTTGGAGATAATGATCATAATTCTATCTCCTTTACAATAGCATTGGAGAGAGATAAGAACAGACAAGTTAGAAAAGCATTTAATTGGAGTAAGGGGAATTATGAGGCTATCAGGCAGTGAAATTGGAAGCTTAATTGGGAAAAGATGTTCTCAGGGAAAAGTACTGAAGAAATGTGGCAAATGTTCGGGGGATATTTGTGTGGAGTTCTGCATAGGTACGCTCCAATGAGACAGGGAAGTTATGGTAGGGTGCAGGAACCATGGTGTACAAAGGCTATAATAAATCTAGTCAAGAAGAAAAGAAAAGCTTACAAAAGGTTCAGAGAGCTAGGTAATGTTAGAGATCTAGCAGATTATAAGGCTAACAGGAAGGAGCTTAAGAAGGAAATTAGTAGAGCCAGAAGGGACCATGAGAAGGCCTTGGCGGGCAGGATTAAGTAAAACCCCAAGGCATTCTATGAGTATTTGAAGAACAAGAGGATAAGACATGAAAGAATAGGACCAATCAAGTGTGACAGTGGGAAAGTGTGTATGGAACCGGAGGAAACAGCAGAGGTACTTAATGAATACTTTACTTCAGTATTCACTATGGAAAATGATCTTGGTGATTGCAGTGATGAATTAGAGCCGAGGACGTGCAGGGCTTTCGGAAAGCATCAAGTTGGATAAGTCGCCGGGATCGGATGAGATGTATCCCAGGCTACTGTGGGAGGTGAGGGAGGAGATTGCTGAGCCTCTGGCGATGATCTTTGCATCATCCATGGGGACGGAAGAAATTGCGGAGGATTGGAGGGTTGCGGATGTTGTTCCTTTATTCAAGAAAGGGAGTAGAGATAGCCCAGGAAATTATAGACCAGTGAGTCCTACTTCAGTGGTTGGTAAGTAGATGGAGAAGATCCTGAGAGGCAGGATTTATGAACATTTGGAGAGGTATAATATGATTAGGAATAGTCAGCTTGGTTTTGTCAAGGGCAGGTCGTGCCTTATGAGGCGGATTGAATTTTTTGAGGATGTGACTAAACACATTGATGGAGGAAGAGCATGAGATGTAGTGTATATGGATTTCAGCAAGGCATTTGATAAGTTACCCCATGCAAGCCTTATTGAGAAAGTAAGGAGGCATGGGATCCAAGGGGATATTGCTTTGTGGATCCAGAACTGGCTTGCCCACAGAAGACAAAAAGTGGTTGCAAGGGTCATATTCTGCATGGAGGTTGGTGACCAGTGATGTGCCTCAGGGATCTGTTCTGGGACCCTTACTCTTCATGATTTTTATTAATGACTTGGATGTGGAGGTGGAGGTATGGGTTATTAAGTTTGCTGATGACACAAAGGTTAGAGGTGTTGTGGGTAATGTGGAGGGCTGTCAGAGGTTACAGCAGGACATTGATAGGATGCAAAACTGGACTAAGAAGTGGCAGATGGAGTTCAACCCAGCTAAGTGTGAAGTGGTTCATTTTGGTAAGTCAAATATGATTACAGAATATAGTATTAATGGTAAAACTCTTGGTAGCTTGGAGGATCAGGATCTTGGGGTCCAAGTCTAGAGGACACTCAAAGCTGCTACGCAGGTTGACTCTGCGGTTAAGAAGGCATACGGTGTATTGGCCTTCATCAATCGTGGAATTGAATTTAGGAGCCGAGAGGTAATGTTGCAACTATATTGGACCCTGTTCAGACCCTACTTGGAGTACTGTGCTCAGTTCTGGTCGCCTCACTACAGGAAGGATGTGGAAATCATAGAAAGGGTGCAGAGGAGATTTACAAGGATGTTGTCTGGATTGTGGAGAATGACTTATGAAAGCAGGTTAAGTGAACTCGGCCTTTTCTCCTTGGAGCGACGGAGGATGAGAGGTGATCTGATAGAGGTGTATAAGATGATGAGAGGCATTGATCGTGTGGCCAGTCAGAGGTTTTTTTTCCCAGGGCTGAAATGGTTGCAAGAAGACACAGATTTAGGTGCTGGGGAGTATGTGCAGAGGAGATGTCAGGGGTAATTTTTTACGCAGAGAGTGGTGAGTGCATGGAATGGACTGCGAGCAACGGTGGTAGAAGCAGATATGATAGGGTCTTTTAAGAGACTTGTTGGATAGGTACATGGAGCTTAGAAAAATAGAGGGTTATAGGTAAGCCTAGTAATTTCTAAGGTAGGGACATGTTCGGCACAAATTTGTGGGCCAAAGGGCCTTTATTGTGCTGTAGGTTTTCTATGTTTCTTTGTTTCTATGTCTCCAGAGGTGAAGGACTACGCTTGTTGCCAACTGGTGAGAAGAAGATGAGGCTTGGCTATGATATGTTCAAGTTTAAGTAGACTAAGAAACCCTGGCCCTGGGAATTTCAATATATGCATTGAGAGGTTTTGTGCATACCTCTGAGACAAGAATATTTTGTCTTGAACAAGTTTGTGATATTGTCAATAGTATCTAAGACCATACAAAGGAAACTTGCACAAAGGGCTTTTATCTGCAAACCCCAGCCTTTGCAAATCATTGAGCCCATGAAGAATTGGAGTAGATTGGGGATGGAAGAAGGCTGATAGCATAGTAGGGGTAGATTTGAATGACAGAGGGAGGGAGGGGAATCAGTCAAGGAGGTCAATTGGCAGATGGGTGAATCGTAGGTGTGGATTTTATATTTGGTGAAGAATCACTTAGCCTGATTAGGTCAGTTGAGGAAGTGCTTTGTGGGAGATTTATGGAGGAGATTGAAGAGCATATCACTGGGAAGATTTTAGTAGTTGGAGCTGAGAATGTGGTGTGCAGTTAGTCATCAGTGGGACAAAACCTGAAGACATCCACATGGGACTGAAAGAACTGTGAAAGTTCACAAAGAAACCCTACCCAGGAGATAGCTTCAAGGCATATCCAGTCTGACCTCATTGCATGTCAATGGTTGTCTTCTGATATTGTCCAAAATGAGTAGTCCTCATATGTGACATAAAGTACTGTGATCCACAAATTAATTCCATCTTGCAGCATAACATCTTTATGCCTGACTCTGAACGCCCGGGTGCAGTGACTTGGGATTTTTGTCTTCTGCTTGGAAATCTCAAGCTCCTGCAATAGTTACAGAGGTTAAAATCAACAATTCCAAGGGGAATTACTAATGTTTATAGTATTACTGCAGGAAAGACAGGAAAATAAATTATTCCACTACTTTGTACAGTTCAATTTTCATATGCATAAATTAAACAGCACTGGATCAATTGAAACTTGAAAATATTTTCATTGCTTGTCATAATTGCTTATATTATTTCTCATTAGGAACGTAAGAGGTAAAACTGGAACACTGCAAGCTTCTTTGCCACTGATAGTCCTTGGTAGTAATTATAGATATTCCATCAGCAGATTCTCATTAAAAGCTATCAGTAGCTGATTGCCTGTTTTTTTCCAATTTAAATAGGAATGCTAAACAGAAAGGTAGACATTGGACTTTCAGAAATAAGCATTTGAGTCAGAGTTCTCAAATCATCTAAATCATCAATTTATTTGAAAGATAGACACAAATGACATTTTTTAGAAAATTATATAAAAGCGATATGAATTTTCTAATATGAGATGTCAATAAGAATGCTTTTCTTTTGTATTTGAGACCCAGGGACATAAATGTATATGGGCAATGGAAGGATAACATGCCATTTCAAGGAGTACAATACAATTAAAACAACATCTGTTAACTTTGAAGTTTTCATAAGCTCCAATGGCAGATGATTGATTTTTCTCTTCTCATTTAATCTCAAAGCAATGTCCAGCGTTATTGTGTTTCTCATTCTATCTGGCATAGAAGGAAGCTTTGCAATCCCTCACCAATCTCTAAATGAAATGTGCAAAGATTTCAGACAAACAATTAGTCATGAAAAGGTAGGAGCAGTAATTTAAACAGTTATCTATGGGCATATATATTACTTTGCAATGCTACATTAATCTTTGTGCTTCAGGACAAAGAATGCAGAAGTTTTTCAATTTTGTCGCATATGACCTCAAGTTACATCCTCCTCTGTTTCAATCTCTACATTTAAATGAAACAGTGATAAAGGCACATTTAACTGAAAGGCCCCTTGCTGTCAGAACTGGTTGCTCTATATTAAAACCATGGAATAAAATGTGGATGCCTTCAGGAGTTATTGATAACAGTCAAAGAGTATTATTAAAGTTTATTGCTGCTGAGGTAAAGTTTTTACTGTGATTATTATTCATCCTGCTTTTGTTGCAGAGTATTCCTTTGTTCATAGATATAATATCAATAATAACTCGTATCAATAGAACTTAAATGTAGATTTCAGTAATGGTCTAGTCACTGTAATACTTGCAACCCCACTTTTGTCCAGGGGCACTATTTCAATTTACATAATGAGTTTTAGCCTAAACAACAAGTTTGCCACCATCTTTAAGATTCAGCAGTCCTTGAGCAATGGAAATAGCATGATTTTATTCCCTGGATTTTTCTCTGTTATTGTGCTGGAGACGGGCAGTGACGGAGGACGCACAGGGGCAGAGATATTCCCATCGGAGTAGGTTTTAGGAGGTTTATATCGTTTTAAATTACCGCATGCATTTCAATTATAGCTGTTTTTTCAAATAATTTGATAACTTTAGGAAATTCAGATTCCTATGAATAAATGTGTGAGATATACATCCTGGAAATTCAGGTACATGTCTCTGTTTTTTCAGTGCTGTGAACAGAGTGAAAGCAATTACCATGATCTTCCATTCAAATTCATCAGAGGGAAGTACAACAGGCAACAGACGTTTCAGCCCATGGTGTTTTTGCCAAGCAGATGCCATCCATTTATATTAATCCTACATGGATCCCATTTGTAAAAATTATCTCCAGATTCTCATCAACTTCTCATCAAGAAGAGAGGAGAAGATGGCGGCACGACGCAGCTCGCAGAGGCCACTCCGGTGGTGATGTCTGTTATTTGTCAAGTAGGATGCCGTGCACAATCCTGATTTGATGGAGACAGACATGAGAACACGGAGGAGCATCTGGTGAAACTTCTGAAATGCCTGCTTCACTGCTGCTGCGACTGTGTGGTCTGAAATCTCCGGAGGGGAAGGCCCCGAGTCCTCGGCTTTGCTTGCTGTTCGGCGGCCAGGATGGGGTCGAAGCGCTCGGCAGAGGATGGTGCTCGGTGCTCGGTGTCGGAGGGGCTGGTCGGAGGCCGAAGTTTTCGGACGGACTCAGAGTCCGCTGCGGTTGGGTGCTTCCAATGATGCTGCATCGGCAAGTTGGTGGCCCTTGGACATTCATAGCAGGGAGAGTTTCTCCCTTCTACCGTCTGTGTGAGATGATGAGGCTATCGGGACTTTGAGACTTTTTTTTACTGTGCCCATGGTCTGCTCTTTATCAAATTACAGTATTGCTTTGCACTGTTGTAACTGTATGTTATAATTATGTGGTTTTGTCAGTTTTAGTCTTGGTTTGTCCTGTGTTTCTTGTGCTATCATTCTGGAGGAACATTGTATCATTAGAAATGCATGTATTTCTAAATGACAATAAACGAGGACTGAGTGTCCGCATAATCTAATCTAATCTAAAAAAAACTTGCCTCAGAGAGCAATATAAAGCAGCCAATTGACCTACCAATCTGCATGTCATTGGAAACCGACCCACCAAAAGGAAGCATAGGTGGTGATATGGAAGGTCCATGCAGACAACACCAGAGGCCGGGACTAAATCTGGGTCACTAGTACAGTGAAACTGTGGCTCCACTAACTGTGCCACTATGCCACCCAGAAATTGTTCCATCTCATAAATTAGACTGTGTAACCTGAGTTGAAATTAGGTTTGCTTGGACAAAGCATATTCTGGACATGAAGCTGAAGTCATTTTTCATGCAATATTTCTTTATAAATCCTCCTTTAGACTGTTGCCAGGCAAATTCTTGGTTCTGAGAAATCTACATTATTGGGAACTCTCAGAGAAATCAGGTTTTCATGGGCTTCTATAGTTCTGTTCAGAAGCTTGATTTAAAATGGAATCTCTCTGAGCTGGGCACTGGGAATTCTATACAGATAGCCCCTCTAATTTACTCACTAACCTTCTCTTCTTGGGCATGCTCTCAAACATACTTCTACATGATAGGCATCTACATCACCTCCCCACCCCCGTTCCTTCCACATGCCCAATCAAAGTCATTGGGCAACCATGTTCTGCCCTACACCCTGATCCATATACCCAATACCTTATCAAAATTAACCAGCCACACCCCATATCAACCCACTGTGATCTTGGTCACCCCACTGCAGGGCTCCAATGTGACCCACTCTTCTTGTTTTGATCAGCAGACCTCTTGTCCTCACAAGCTGCTGCTTTAATCATACACAACAACCATTTTGGTTAAGGATCTGGGCAAAGTTTCAGTAATGCCCAAGGCACACATTGTCTGAAACTCCTGATTCGGCCATATGTGAAGTTAAAGCTTTCCTTCACACACAGAGGACAATAAACAGAAGGGGACAAATCTGTGGCTGGGACCTGGGCTGAAGAAGGTTGGGAGTAGGTGAGTGTGTTATGGATTGGGAATTGGGTTGGGACTAAATTCAAAACCTAGCAAGTTGGAGTTTGCCAAATGGCTGAAGGTCATGAGTTTGGTATGGTGGGGCAGAAGTGAGATACAATGACATGACAACAAGTTCAGGTTCTGAAAGGAGAGCTTCTAAGTAAAGAAGTTAAAGGGAACCTACCTGAATTGGGTTGACAGTACTAGGCTGGAGTAATGTACACAAAATGTTAGAGGAACTCAGCAGATCAGACAGGATCAATGGAATAAACAGCTGACGTTTTGGGCTGAGACCCTTCGCCAGGTCCAACTAGGAACTGGCTCAGGACGACTCTCTTTGGATTGCTCTGCCGCAGACCAAGCAATGTTATTCAAACTTGGTTCAGCTGATGGTACTGAATTTTAATTTTCCAGACAACCCAATAAAAGAGTGTTGCATGTGAATACCATCATTACTCCTGTGCCTGAAATGGAAATGAGCTGATTCAAGCAAATACAATTCACATGGGGACATGGCCGGTCTAACCAATGCTCTGCCCAGAAACCAGCAACTTCCATCCCAGAAGGCATCTTGTACCAACATGTAGGTCTCATAAAAATACAAATTCCTAGAGATAAGATGCTGGAATCTGGAGCAACAAACAATCTACATGAGGAGAAATTCCGCGGATCGAGCGGAAGGAAAGGAACTGTCAACGTTTCAGTCCTGATGCAGGGCCCCTACCTGAAACTTTAGCATTTCCTCTCCCACCCCACCGACGTCGATCAACTCATTGAATTTCTTCAGCACATTGTGGTTCCATTTTTTTAGATCCTTTCTCCTCTATCTTTATAACCTAATAATGAAAGCGTTTGAAGTATTGTAAAAGGCTCATCAATTTTAATGTAATTCTGATTTTTCATCCAGATTGGTGTCTAAGAGAGTAATTGTTAATTCTTGTGGAAGCTAAAGCAATCTCGGAGAATTGAAACACTAGGTCTTGGCATTTATGCCAACAGCTATCAGCTCACAGTTTTCCAAAGACTTGAACTAGCCGTGCAACTAAACTATGTTTACACTAATTTTTTGAATAAACAATTAAATAAACTTCAATTCAAACCCTTTACAAAATGTTTTTCATCTACATTTTTATTCAATTTTAGGACCAAATAATTAGGTTATTGCAGTTTGATTGCATGATATGTTCCTTCATTATAGTTTAAATCTGTCTGTTTTAAAATATTGAATTTAAACCACACAAAGTTGCCAACAACACACAGAAGCACAAAAGAACAGGGGAGAAGGCAGGAGAATGAACTTGAGAGGGAAATGGATCGGCTGTGATGAAACGACAGATCAGACCTCATGGGCCAAATCGTTTACTTCTGCTTCTATGTCTTATGGTGTCATGGTCGAATAATCCAAACAGAATAACAACAGAAATCTCCTCAAGGTAATGATGAAGATATTTCAACCAACAAAATTTCCGCGTTAATTTTTGTCATTCATACAAGAGGCTAAAAGAAAATGGAATCAAATTGGAAAATGTGCATCAGAAATGTGATGTGTGATTAATCCACACCCTGGTTCAGATTGCAAATAAAATGTGTGTTTTAACCTCTGTCACATTGCTAATTGTCAGTCAATGCCTTGCGTTACTTATAGCCTTTGTGCTAATCCAGAGTGTAAATTGGTAATTGGCAAGCACTAGTTGAACCTATTGAAGACAAACCTGTACCCTGTGCTTGTTACCTCCAGCCACAGATAGAAGTGACTCCAAAGATTTGGGAGGCTTTCTGGAAGTTTAGAGTGTAGGAGGCTAGAGATCCAAGATGTGGTTTTCAGACACAAACAAAAAGCCTTGATCCAGGAGGTAGCGGGGAGGAGAGAAAATTGCTGCACATCCATGTTAATAATAAAGCTGTAGAGGAGAAAGTCACTATCTGAAGTGAATCCCAAGAATGCAACAATGAAATAGCTTGAAGCAGCACTGCAAACATTTTAATAACCTCAAATACACAGTAAAACTCAGTGAAGACATTGTCACATCCTGTTACCAGCGTCACGCATTGCTTCATACTGGAACTTCTCATCACTCAACGAACAACAAACGCCATCGATCAGGATTACTTTCTAGCATTTCTACACCTTGCCAGTTCCGTCAACATCTAACACCTCCTCACAGCCATCCCAGAGCCACGACAAAATGAAACCACTCAGCAGCAGGAATATTACTCAGACACATTAAACAAACTCGCCTTTCTAATGCAGAAGTTAAATGATGATCAGTGTTTTCAACAATAGGTTGGTAGACGATAAGCACTTCCATATTGACTCTATGTCCTGGAGAAGAGTACTGACAATCATTGCTTTGGTCACCATAGAAACTATGGCCTGCAGCAGTCCCGTCATAATTGAACATGATAGGATTCTCAGTGTTTTCTGCATTTTCATACAATCACATTCAGAGTTATAAACTATAGGCTTATTAAACATGCGCTTCTAACTTGCTCATTTTCCTAAACATCGCCATCATTATATCACAAACAAGAGAGTCCTGATGAAGGGCCTTGGCCCACAACATCAACTGTTTACTCTTTTCCATAGACGCTGATGTGAGTCCCTCCAGCGTTTCATGTGTACTACCATCATTATAGTCATAGTCATACTTTATTAATCCCCGGGGAAATTGGTTTTCGTTACAGTTGCTCCATAAATAATAAATAGTAATAGAACCATAAATAGTTAAATAGTAATATGTAAATTATGCCAGTAAATTATGAAATAAGTCCAGGACCAGCCTATTGGCTCAGGGTGTCTGACCCTCCAAGGGAGGAGTTGTAAAGTTTGATGGCCACAGGCAGGAATGACTTCCTATGACGCTCAGTGTTGCATCTCGGTGGAATGAGTCTCTGGCTGAATGTACTCCTGTGCCCAACCAGTACATTATGTAGTGGATGGGAGACATTGACCAAGATGGCTTTCAACTTGGACAGCATCCTCTGTTCAGACACCACCGTCAGAGAGTCCAGTTCCATCCCCACAACATCACTGGCCTTACGAATGAGTTTGTTGATTCTGTTGTTGTCTGCTACCCTCAGCCTGCTACCCCAGCACACAACAGCAAACATGATCGCACTGGCCACCACAGACTCCTAGAACATCCTCAGCATCGTCCGGCAGATGTTAAAGGACCTCAGTCTCCTCAGGAAATAGAGATGGCTCTGACCCTTCTTGTAGACAGCCTCAGTGTTCTTTGACCAGTCCAGTTCTACTGACCCACAGCAAACTTTGACTCTGCCCAACCCTATTATTGTTTCTAAGTATCCTGTTATCACTTTCTTAATAATGGATTCCAACATTTTCCCAGCTTGCTTTCACCACCTTCTTATCAGTAGGAATATTTGGGAATTTGGAAGATGACAAACAGTGTATCCATCATCTCCATTGCCATTGCCATCAAACTCCTAGGTTGCAGGTCAATAGGCCATTGCATCATGGAAATCTACTGCATTTTTAATAATGCCATTGAATGACAGGAGAAGATATTAGGCTCCCTCATGCTTGAAATGACTGGGTGCAACTTGTCACTTGATTGGCCTAATTGTGCCACTTATCAGCTCGAGCCTGGTTTTGCTGCACATGGGTATGGAGATTTTTATTCAATGAATCATTTAAACTTTATTTAAGAGCTAAACCAAAGGACCTTTACTACAGATGAGAGAAAGTTTGCAGATGCTGGAAATCAGAGCAACATACATAAAATGAAGGAGGATCTCAGAAGGCCAGGCAGCATCTAGGAAACGAGTACATTTGACGCATTGGGCCAAAGCTCTTCAGCAGGACTTTTACTACAGGTTCCCTTCCAAAAGCACACATCATCTTGAACTTGTGGTGTATTATTACCTAAATAAGGGCATGTGATCTAGGGATGTAGTGCTTTACACAAGCATCCTTGTTCTAAATCTCCAGTGTTCTGCAATTATTACAGTAAGTAAAACTTACCAAAACCAAAGCAGTATGCACTGGAGTTCCTGAAATATATCAGCTTCATCATCATTACTCATCACTGATCTGTCCAATCATAGTGAAGAGTATTCTTTAGTGTGAAGAACTTTGGGTGCACATTAATTAGATAAAGCCAAAGGAGTATAATTTTTCAAACTTTAAAAAGAATAATGGAGTTGAGATTACCTGACATTTTACTGAATGATAGAACAAGCTTAAAAATCCAAACGACATCCTCCTGTAACTGTTTCATGCGTTCATATGAAAGGTGATTGTAGGATTTCACTCCTGAATACTCAAACAAATTAAACCCATTTCTCTACTTTCCATATCCCTGATCCATGAGAATATTGTTACTTGGCTTAAAATACAAGCTAAATAGCAGAGCATCTCATGAAGCTGTCCAATGCACGTGATGGAGACAACTCATCCATTTGTGTGTCATGCTTTGATTTCTATCACTGCTGTTCTCTTGGGCCTCAACAACAGCACTTTCAGGCAGATGACTGCATTACCTTCTCCAAAATTATCACTCACCATGGATTTTCTTATGACTAATTGTACTCACAATAACTCTTCCCAAGCCAGCATAACATTGAGAATCCCTTCTAGCTAATGGGCTAGGGAGTGGGGTAGGTTTCTTCTTCCTATTCCCAACAGTAATCCTATATAAGTTATTAAATTAAGATATTAAGCAGACCACTACAACTTCATTTGCCAGGATCTCATCAAATTAATAAAGAGTGATGCCATCATGACATCACTTATGAGAATGGGCTGAGTGAACTTGGCCTTTTTTCCTTGGAGCGACGGAGGATGAGAGGTATATAAGATGATGAGAGGCATTGATTGTGTGGATAGGCAGAGGCTTTTTCCCAGGGCTGAAATGGCTAACACGAGGGGACATAGTTTTAAGGTGCTTAGAAGTAAATACAGAGGGAATGTCAGGGGTAAGTTTTTCACCCAGAGAGCAGTGGGTGTGTGGAATGCACTGCCAGCAATGGTGGTACAGACGGATACAATAGGGTCTTTTAAGAGATTCTTAGATAGGTACATGGAGCTCAGAAAAATACAGGGTTATGCATTAGGGAAATTCTAGGTAGTTTCTAGAGTAGGTTACATGGTCAACACAACATTGTGGGCCAAAGGGCCAGTAATGTGCTGTAGGATTCTATGTTCTATACGTGTTCATCAATTGTACACTCTGCACTCTTCTGACATGTGCATACCAAGTACAGTGATTCATTCTGCACAGCCCAGTTTCATAGCCATTTTTAAAAATACATCTTTCCAGCGGGAGAAGACACCATATTAATGAGCACAACAGAACCAAACAGTCATTGATAAAATGTAGGCATCAATCAAATTGTTTGGAGTTTCAGTTCTGATATTGTTTCATCTGGATTGATGGTGCTAACAGTCAGAAGCTCGTTCACAGGCATGAAACTCGACTAAAAATAAGCGTCTATTTACCTGTGTTCTCTTAGAATCTCACCACTATGAAATTCATTAACTTCCCTTCTTCCTTTTAAAACCCTAACCTTGGTGCCACTTTCTTGATTTACTGCCGTTCTTTTCTTACTCCTTTCAACCGTGATGATTGATGGACTTTAGTTGTTCATCTAAGTTTCTCAATACAATGCAAGCAGTTTCAATTAAAAGTACTGCAAAAAGCATGTCAAATATAATGTTATTCTCAAATGATTTATTTTCCACTAAGACTGAGGATTCTAATATTACAGTGCGAGGCTTGTATTCATTTCCTTTAGAATGTAGACTGTTCAAACCATCGGTCTTTCATCTTTTGCTGATCCTGCTGGCATTCACCTCCAGGAATTTTTTAAAGTATTCAATAGTGGCTCAGACTGTGTATTCCACAGGACCATGAGGAACTACTCGATGACCATTGGTAGGACTGTAACCCTGAATATGAAAAAGAAACGTCCCAGGAAAGTACTACCTTTTAGTATTGTGGGTATCATTTGGCTTTATTCACGTACTGGGCCAGAAATGAATATGAGTCATTGTTGCGGTTCTAAAGTTTCCAAATGATGAGTCATTTCTCCATAACAAATTGTGAAAGTTTATGACTGGCTTGGATTCAAAAGATGTTAACCTGTATTAAAAAAAATTCCAGTGAATTTCTGAGACGATTTGCTCACTTACCTGAGAATCTGCAGAACAGTCTCACAAAAAAAAAGTATCATTAAATGGTTATATCACCCCCTGGGAGATATCTATTGTTCTTATTACTAAATTACTCTGGAGATCCATGTGGAAATGTGTGTCCCTGTGCTACAGTGTAACCTGGATTAACTGATTGAAGCTGTTTGGTTGCCTACCTGATGAATAAATAGATTAAGTTAAAGGATGTCATGATAGTTATGCAGTTGAAAACAGCAAAGTGTATTTTCACAGAAAACGACCACACTGAAGTCAGTTGGGAGGCACTTTCCAGAATTGGTAAAACCAAAGAATCTGAACAGCCACAACTGTGATAGACCAGAAAGATGTTACACGCGTACCAGAGGTAACACAGAACAGCAAGGTGACTACAAAATATTAATTGAAACAGAATCTTGAACACATCCAATAAGTACTGAGACATTAAATATGGCTCTTCTCCTATTCACTTTCAAAGATACTGAAGGATCGTTATTTATATAAATGAACAAGCAAATGTCCTCCTTTTATGAGGAGAATTTTCAAAAAAGACGAGGCGGCTTCAAGATAACTGGTTGTTTTAGCTGTACAGCTCACAGAAGAAGATAAAGAGAGAAAGCCAAAAGCAGAAATGCATATTATTAACACAGAGAAGTCAAAGACCTGCCATTGTTACACGTGTACCAGGTTGAGGTCATTGGCAGAAAGTAGTCTTGACCAGTCTTTACACAACCTTGAAGCACAGGAAGAGGAGAGCGCCCCATATTAGAGAAGCAAATGTCAATTCAGGGAGAGACTTACTTGCTGGAAACAAGAGTTGGAGATATTGGAGGATGTGTCATGCATTTCAAAGTACAAGAACCCCACGGATCAATGATAGGCTCCTGATAAAACACAACCAGTTAGGAAGGATAATATATTGACCAAAGTACCTGGAGGAAATGCCAAAGTAAAGAACACAGAAATTGGAAATTTATTTTTGGATTTTTTTAAATGCATTGATCATTATGGAAAGCATTACATGTGTCTTCTGTAAAAGTGTGAGCCCCTTTAAAAATTGTAACCAGCCACTCTTTATTGTTCATATCCTGCTTTAATGTAGAGCTTGCTGCCTGGGACTGTGGGAGTAGCACAGAGTGGATACTCTGCCTCAACTCCATAAGTTAATTTTATGTGAAATATTGTTGGTTGTTTGTTTAAATAACCAGTTATCTTCCAGTGTTTTTTTTCCCTAATTCTACAAGGTTATCATCAATTGTTATCTGATTTGATTAAAAAGCTCTAGATTCTCTAAACTTTTAAACTTACATTCTCTTTATCACAGGCTTCTTTCGTCTACTATTCTACAAATTTTTTACAACCCAGCAGTTCTGGTCCATTGTAAGAGGGATGTATTCATCTCTGAGCTCAAAGAATACCCCACCTCCCCCAACACACTAACTAGTAGGACCTGATGGTCTTCCACTCAAGGATCAGAAGTAGAAAGACTGAGCAACATCAAACTCCTGGGTTTCAACATCTCCAAGGATCTATCCTGGGCCCAATGTACCGATTACAAAGGAGGCACGACAGCGGCTATATTTCAGTAAGAGTTTGATGAGGTTTGATAATGTCACCAAAGGCACTTGCAAATTTCTACAGATGTACTGTGGAGAGCATTCTACCTGGCTGCATCACCACCTGGTACTGGGGGATGGTGGTGGCGTAGACACTGCACAGGACCAAAATAAGCTGCAGAAAGTTATAAACTCAGCTCCATCGTGGGCACTAGTCTCAACAGCATCGAAGACATCTTTAAGGAATGATGCCTCACAAAGGCTGCATCCATCATTAAAGACCCCCATCACACAGGATATGCCCTCTTCTCGTTGCTACCCTCAGGGAGGAGTATGGGAGCCTGAAGACACACACTCAATGATCCAGGAACAGCTTATTCCCCTCTGCCATCAGATTTCTGAATGGACATTGAACCCATAAACTCTACCTCAGAAAACCTGCAGATGCTGGAAATCCAAGCAACATACTCAAAATGCCGAAGGAACCCAGCAGGCCAGGCAACATCTATGGAAAAGAGTAAGCAGTCGGTGTTTTGGGCCAAGACTCTTCATCCAGTCCTGATGAAGGGTCTCGACCTGAAACATAGACTGCTGAGTTCCCTCAGCATTTTGTCTGTGTTGCTTACACTATCCCATTACTTTTTTTCCCTTTTTGCATTAATTTAATTGAACATTATATATACAGTATATACCATAATTTACAGTTTTTATTAGTATATATTACACTGTACTGCTGCCACAAAACCACAGATTTCACAACACAGGGCAGTGATATCAAATCTGATTCTGATTCTGACATGAATTGTAATTGGGTATCAGCTGCAGGATCTCTTGCTTTTGGCAACAGGATTGCTGATGAGCCTATGAGATTAGAAGAATTCTCTTTAGTGAGCAAGCTACTAGGTAAAAAAATACCAATTTTATTTAACTGTTTTAACAGAAGAAAGTTAAATTTTGAAACCCCCTGTTTTCCTAGGGAAGACATTCTCCGGTCGCACCAAACCCATGAGACTGAGACGGCTCTCCCACCCTAAATCCCGGTTTGTGTGGATGCTGCGTAATTTGCTACCCGGTTGCAAATTGTTGCATGAAATAACAGACAGCATACTGTATACGATTAAAGAAATTATATTTATGAATCTTAACTGAAGGGATAGTAAAGAAAAACAAAAAGAAAAGGGTTTGTTTTAATTAAACAGTCAAATGTTCACAAGTTGGAACTCATCTTAAACTTCTCTGTCACTCACGCGCCGGGCCCTTGGTCAACGTGAAAGCACACACCACCTTCTGAACATCGCTCGCAATCCATCTCGAAGAAGCAGGTCTCCCACCAGGTCGCATCCTACGACCGGTTCTCCCCAGCATCTTCTGTCTTCATCTCCCACCAAGCAAAAGCCTCAAGCCCAACCTCAGTGTCCCTCACCAGAGAAACCTCCCCTCAGCTCTTCCAACCTAAATGGATGGCACACATTTCTCCTCATCCCTTATCTTCAACAATAAGCCAAACAAGCTGAAAACAGAACAGACTGCTCTCACAGAACTGCTAAATAAAATACATACAGCATAACAGTAAAAATATGAACCAGGGAATTACATAGATTAAGTAGATGAAATTCCATAAACTTTTAAAGAAGTATATTAATTTTAAACCATGGAAATGGCTTCACCTTCTAACTAGCCTCCTTGCCCTCCCCCACGGTCTTACTCTCGCACCTTCCCCCTTACTTTTCAGTCCTGAAGAAGGGTCTCAGCCTGAATATATTTTTGTTCATTTCATGTATTATTTCTTTAAGTTGTAGTTTGTAGTTTAAAAAATGTTAAAGAAATCAGATGAGTGTAAAGTAGCTAGCTGTGCAACATGATTTTCTCAGTGATGCCCTCTGTCATGTTGGTATATGCAAAACTGAGTAGCCAGTTCTGCAGCACCATAATTGACTAATCAAGTTCAAGTTGAGTTGCCATTCAGCTGCATGTGAGTCCAGCCAGTCAAGACAGTGTTACTCTGGGGCCAAGGAGCAAAACACAGTGGCAATAGTCATTCACAGAACAAGGCAAACATTGCTCATATAAGACAGTGGTAAAATACAGTCTCACAAAAAAATATAGTCCAAGTCCTTGAGTCTGCAGTTGCACATAATCTATCTTGTCTTTTGCTGAGTGAACATCGGAGGGCAGCACCCACTCCAGCAAGTACTCTGCTCCATACCACCTTCGACAGAGTTTTGGAATCATAAAAAATACATTTAAAAAATACAATAACCCCTTTGGTTGGCACTGTAGAAGCCGATGCATCCAACCATGCTGCCATCGTTCTGGACGTAATATATATAATTGCAGAAATGACCAATATCTCCTAAAGATATTTTCCCTCCCCTTCCTTCTTCTTCTATTACCTTCTCTGGCCTCTTACCTCTCCTCACCTGCCTTTAGTGACCCTTCTCCTTCTCTTTCTCCCATGGTCCACTCTCTTCTTTTATCAGATTCCTCCTTCTCCATATCTTTGCCTTTTGCACCTATCACCTGCCAGCTTCTTACTTCATTCCCCTCTCCCCCATCCACCTGACTTCACCTTTCACCTTCTAGCTTGATCTCCTTCCCCTCTCCCTACCATTTTATTCTGGCGTCTTCCATTTCAGTCCAGATGAAGGGCCTCGGTCTGAAATGTTGTTTGTTTATTCATATCCTTAGGTGCTGCCTGAACTGCTGAATTCTTCCAGCACTTTGTGTGTGTTGCTATAAGAAATTAAATTTGTTTCCTCATTTTATTGGGGAGGGAAATAAAGGAAATTCTGTTTCCTTCACTGAGGGAGCAAGAACAAGAACAACAAGAACAGAACATGCTTCAGTGGGCATCCCATTCGGCTGGGAGCTTTTAGTTTACCAGGTTGAGTCAATTCGTTTTCTAATAAAAGGATATAAAATCCATATTAGTGTCAGGCTTATATTTCATACTTAAGTATATGCTTCTGACACTGTATTTTGTACACCATATAAATATTGTATGTTCATTATTAATTTCTCTGTGAATATCTGTAATATGTAGAATATAGAATAGTACAGCACAGTACAGGCCTGGGTTGATCAAACCCAATAAACTCAAGCCAATTCGAGTGTCCAGGAAGTGTGGCAATAAGTGTACAAGCACAACAAAGTAACGTAAGCCTAATTTATTATCATAAAATAGAAAGCACAAATAAATGACAGTAAGTACCACGTCAAAAGTTACGAAGATTTTCACCAAGATTTCAGGGCTACTGATTCTTAATCTCCACTTGATTGTTGCTGTTGTCGGGGGAGCTCCGAACTCTGACTAGTAAAACCATCCTCGGTCTGGGTCCTGGGCAGCGATTGATTGAGATTCTTTGGTCTAGGTGAAGTCCCAAGAATTGAGGGAAAGGGACATCAATAAATAAGGGTTCAATCCACAAGCATAATGAGAAACACAGAGACAGACAAACTCGTTGAATTCTTGTTCTCATGCCACTAACCCAGCATGGTTTCTTTTATTCAAACAACTCATGTGTTCATCAACAGACATCCTCATGCCACTGGTGCCTTGAAGGTAGGAAAGACTCCAGCCGCTATCAGCAAAAATTAGACATTAACAATCCTAAAGTGTTTAATTTATACAGAAACCTTGACACCTTATATGCTGCAAGCACACAAAGAGTTAAAGTGTCACTTGGAGCTGTTCAAATTTTCATTCAATATTTGACAAAATTTAATACACCACAACACAATATCTGAATTCCAGTTATAAGGCTTCAAGTTTAATGGAAGTAAAGAATTTTCAAAATACATGCAAGCTATTGTTTAATTTGGGTTTTACAGAATGAATGTGTTTACTGTGATTTCTTACGTACCCCGTAACTGGGTTGCCAAACCAGCAGAAATAGATCACTCAGTTGGAGTCTGGATTACTAGAACTAAGAAAGTTTTATTAAAGAAACAAGCCACACAGTACTCTAATCAAAAGGATAATAAATGCAACAGTTCAGCAATGATAAACATACATGTACACAGAATTAAGATAACAGGATCAATCAAGCTCTATCGTTGTCTAGGGGTAAATGACCAGTTTCAAAGTGACGCAAAGTTCAGTTCAGTTCGCAGTAATCGCTGCCATGGCGATGGACAGTGGGGGGGAAGGAGAGAGAGAGCAAAACGAATGAATATTCAAGGCTTCCACACAGACCTTCGCAGTCAGCTTTCGGGCGAGTCCTTTGTGATGTCATCTGAGGTCACCGACCATGACCCCTCCGTTTCCAGATACGATCGTTTCCCTGTGGTGAACCTGGCACCCAGGCAAGGGTGGACACACACCAGGTTCCCGCCGATCGTGCCTTTCCACCCTGTGCGTCTATGGCCCGATACTTCCCACCGACTTGTGAGAGACACAATGCTTCCAGGGTCTTGTTACCTCGGGTGTCACGTGTGCGCTGCCTTAGCGAACCTGTCCCTTTTTATCCCCCTGCTGGGGTATCGTCTGTCCATCACTTCAAACAGTTCAGGGTTCAAAGGGGGAGCCGATCTTGACAGCTCTCCTTCCCCTTCATTAACATCTCCAAGTGCTGCTCCGTTGTTTTCCTTATCTCTCTCTCTCCTGAAGACAGGTGGCAGACCAACTGCTGATCCCACTGGTGCCAGCACAGGACAGCTACATCTTAATCTATGTGTATTCTTGTCACATCATATATCCACAAAAGCTTTATGCACAGTTGCCTGTGGTCCTGTATGTTCATTTGTGAATTGCAGTTATTCAAAGATTACCAAATTTGATTGGGCTAAACTACATTAAATTATATAGAATATACAACAGAAGTTCAGGTCATGTGGCCAAACAGTTCAACATTTCTTACTCAAGCCTTTTCTCGGTTTTCCACTCAGCTTGAGCTTCTGTTGCCATCAGTAGCATGCATCTATTCTATTCTGTTTATCTACCGAAGACAGCAAATTCCACATGCTCTCTGGTCTCTGGGTAAACAAGCTTTCTCTGAGCTCCCTTTTGTGTTTCAAGGTTGAATGGGAGAGAATTATGATATCCCAGGTATGACATTGAAATGTAAGGATAGTATATTGGTAGTGCAGTTCAGTGGTAATTTTATGTTCTACAATGATAAGTGTTTTCTTTGTGAATATCAGTGGATATCAGACCTTGTGAATTGATTTAAAGTAGTATTTTATCTCAATTTGAACTGCAGTGATTTAGCGTCCTTTCACAGTTTGCTTTGGGGAGTTGCACGTCCTAAATATATATTAATGTCTACCACTGCTGAATTACTTCTTGGCAGCTGTATCATGGCTGCTTCTTTCTTAGAGGAAAATAAAGTTTTTTAATGGTACAGACACATCAAGGGCATGTTCTGGTGAAGTATCAGTAATATCCTATACAAGAAAAAATATATAAACATTTCAAGGACTACCACACATTTTATTTGGTACCATCTTCATAAAAGATTTGATTCTATTTCGTATATTAGAAAGTTATTTCACCAGTTTACAAGCATTTACTAAAATAAATTTACAACATCCTGCTTTTATCATTTTCATCATTAGCAGAAGCGTAATCAGTTCATTAGTGGATTGATGTTATTAAATGCATCAATATATGAAAGTGGACTTTTGTTATAATATAAAATAAGAATTAATTCAGCTGACTAATTTTATTCACTTCTATATACTCCACCCATATGTTGTTTGTAGGTATCAGAGATCAAGCAAGCCATAATTAATAATCTACCAATGATCTATTCTGAACTTAATTGTAAATGCTAGAACAGTTCAACTGAGTTGGAGTTCATAAGCTTATCGTGTCCTGCTATAATAAGTGTTTAAAAGGATAGAAATTATCACCAGCAGTATTATTGATTGAATGCTTAAGATATCCTTTGGTCTGCTGCTGTTCACCTTTGTAATCTATTTAAACAGTCATCGAATTTTATCACCAGTGTTATTTTCTGGCTCATAGTTCTAAAGATAGAAGTAGAAACATCTGAACTAATAATTTTATTGACTCTTGTAATCATTCTTAAAGTTTCACTGAAAATGGACATTGCGGTAGGTCGTCCTCTGACCTGAATTCATTTATCATCTGGGTTGTTTTGTCCAGGATGCATTTCTCTACTGGGTGCCCGAGGCACAGAGTAGAAGGCCAGCTGATATCTCAGGAGCAGTGCTGCCATAGCTCTCTTCCCTCCACTCAGCAAATGTCAAAACTACTATATAAATTAAATAGAAATGTCATTCAAACATTTGAAATCACTTAAAATCCATCAAAAACTCACAATGATGATTCAAAATAAAGTAAACAATGTAAAGAAAAACATATCCACTTAAAGCGATTAAAACGTTTTTTTCTCTAATTTAATTAAATCAAATTTAAAACACTTACCTTTCACCTGACAGACAGTTTCTTGCCTGGGTTTCAGTGGCCCTGCTGTAATTGCATTCTGTTAACCAGACCTGGGTTTATCAGGCAGGTTTCCAGTCTGGCAGCTGGGAAATCCACAGGAGTTCATGCAGCTCCTCATCTTTCTGGCAGTCAGTTATCCTGGCATAAGGAATATACAATAATTCCATTCTTTCAAACACATTCATTAAACTGAACAAAAAAGATTGCTCTTTATTTGTTTGACTTTATCCTAATTTAATTTCTGATGTATTAAGGAGTTCCACATTAATATTTCCTTTTTTATTTATTTATTGGCATACAGTGTGGACAGGCCCTTGTGTCCCTTCGAGCCACGCCACTCAACAATCCTCCAATTCAATCTCAGCATAGTCACGGGATTATTTACAATGACCAGTTAGCCTACCAACCAGTACGTCTTTGAAATGTGGGAGGAAACCAGAGCACCCTGAGGAAACCCACGCAGCCACGGGGAGAATGTACAAAACTCCTCACAGGCAGTGGAATATTTTAAGTTATTTTTCACCTTTAAAGTTTGAATAGCTTTTAAATGCCTCTTGTGCTGCAAGTGTGGGGAGTGCACATTCTCCTTCTGAGCTTTCCCGAAGGACTCTGCTTCCCTCGCCTGTATTAAAGATTTGCTACTTGACAGGGTAATTGGCTGTTGCTAGTCATCCTGGTGAAGGTGGCAGCAAGGGAACCAGGGAAAGCGGCTGAAAGGGAGGGTTAATGTGAGAGATAACTAAAAGGAATTAGATGATTGATGTGGACATGGTGAGCACAAAAGCCTGTACAACTCCGACTGACTCGTCAAAGATACACAAATGGCAAGGTCTTGAACAGCAGGCATCTGCCAAAGACTGTTACAATAGTCTAGAGGAGGGTCTCTAGATCTACCAACCGAGATCTAATTGCCTTTGCATCACATTCCCATGTACTGGGGATCAATGTGGACAGCACTCTGCTTAAAAGATGGTGGGATATACATTTTCTTTTTATTTCTGATATTCCTAATTTAAAGGCAATACATAGTTTACTATAAAAAAATTATCTTACAATCATAAGAACAAAGAACAGAAGCTGGGATCTTACTTGATGTTTCACATATTTTCTGGATAGATAAATGTAATGGTAACATTCCCTTACTCATGCTCTATGTAACAAAAAATGAATTCCATTCTAAAGCAGAATAACCTTCAGGATTTGGATTATTTTGATTTACTCCTTGCCTCAATGTTGTTCAAACTATTAATTTGCGTTAGTATTCCAGCCAAGTAACGTTGCCCAGCCCTTTTGATTATTCTCTTCAGTGTAATTCATTCAATGATAATGTATTCTGAAGATGTTAGAAACTAGATTGCAGAAGATCAATACCTCTCTTCTGTTTATTTACAGATTTTGATGGCAGATTAATTTCTCTCAGGCACAGTCAGGAATTAATGTTGCAAAACTGAATGCATAGGAATATATGTAGAAGAAAGAGGAATCAATGAATCAGCTGCCTAGAAGTTGGAATATTTTTTTCAACCATGCTACGTGTGATTTGTGAAGTGTAATTATATGTGCAGTGTGCAGTGTGTGACTGTTGGTACTGTGTTTTGAACCTTGGCGAGAAATACTATTTCGTTTGGCTGTATTCAGGTGTAAGGTTGAATAAAAATTAAACTTGAACTTAATTTTGTTCAATTCATACTAGGCTGAACTATAAATGCATACAACTGTGCTTTTGAAGTAATATGTCTTCAGAGCTAATGTTGTTCTTATTACACAGTGTACTAAACATCATTATCAGTCAAAATGAAAATACTTTGTTTTGCAAATCAGTTAATAATTATTCTAATGTTTCTATGATAATATTACCGGAAGGTGACAAAATTATACTAACTTGAAAATGAGATAGACAAGTGCATTACTACTGCAATGTTGACTCATTGTATCAGCTTCTTCCTTGATGTGGTTCTAGGATTACTGCTCAGAACCTGCAACATCCAAGAAAATGTTTGTCTTGAAGCACGTTGTGTCTTATCTGAAAATTCTATCTTTGAAATTACTCCAAGTCCATTTTAAGTTGAACGCCCTGCAAAAACTTGCACTCATAAACAATATTTAACATAATTAAAAGCTTTGGGGGAAGAATTAGTCAAATATCTGCAATACTTCTTGCTTAGCTAAGTATAGTTAAACTGGGGAGTATATTTCAATTTGTAGTAGCAACATGTTTCATTATAACTACTAATTCCATTTGCTATTGCCGCACATAAAATTCTTGAGCCAATAACTTTTACAAAGAAAGTTTAATTATTCTTTAAATAATTCTAAGAATGTTCATTACTTTCTATAGGAAATTTCTTTTCAATTTGGCTTCCTTCAAATGAGATGTAGTGTGCTTGAGAGAATATCAAATGACTCATTGGTTATTTCCATGTTTACTGGCACTTCTCCCTTCCACATGGAGAGCTCTCGCTCCATGATGAATCTAATCCTCAAGATTTGCATTTTTTCATCTTATGATAACTAGAGTTTTTAAACTTTGGAGATGGCATTTTTGGTGGAGATATTTAACCTTGTTTGTTATGTGTTCAATATTTCAGTAATGTTTGAGTAATCTTGTATATATCAGTTGATTAAGCATTCTTGTTCATTTAAATAATTCATTGTGGGTTATATGTACTGTGTAAATGTGTGAATTACATATATCATCATGCTACTATGTGATATGCGGGCACATCGCTTAAAGAAAACGCGAAGTTAGACTCACATTTTGGACTCACATGCCTTCATTTGAAGTACTTTAATGTTTTGAAGTTACAGAACATAACCTTCTTGTTTATTGGTAATAGATGTTACAATGTTTACTAATTTTTAAGAATTCACAAAAGGTAATGTGGATTGCATTCAATGCTTATAGTATGATCTCAGAACTGGAAAAACCTAATGTAGATTAGATGACAACTTTACAGAATATTTTTGGCTGATTCTGTGTCTGCTACTTTAATTTTTCATTCTTTCAATAAAACTTGTAAGTTTGAGGAGCACTACCTTGTCTTTCAGCTTGACACATTGCAGCCTTAAGTATTCAACAACAAATTCAATGATTTCCAATAATTAGTCATCCCAGAATTTCAACTCACATTTCCCTTGTTATTTTTTTTTTGCTCACCTGTTATTTTAGATTTTGCTTGTCTTCTCTGGTTTGCTCGTTCTCAGATATGCCATCACCACTGTCTAGGAGCTGTCAACAGCACCACATTTATCAGTCATTTCCTCCTTGTTTCCACACTCAGCTCCTCTCTCTGCAACTTAATACTGGTTTTATTTCTAACTTTTCCTAGCTTTGATGATAGGTTGTCAACCAGAACTGTTAACTGTTTCCCTTTCCAAATCTGTTTGAGTATATTCTGCAGTAGTGATAACAGCAGATGCCTTCCCAGTAAGCTTAAGTCATTCCACACGTTTTGAATAGAAAGGAATTGGTATGTCACCACCCACCTTAAAAGCCTCTAACATATCTAAATCCACAGTCATCATTGCAGGCATAAGACTTCTCGCAGAGGGAAAATCCATGGAAAGTATCATAGATAAAGAGATTAGTAACATGGTGTCCTGACAACAACCTTTCCCTCTATGCCAGCAGAACAAAAGAGCTGGTCTTTGACCTCAGGAAGGGGGACAGTACACTTGCTCCTGTCTTCATCAATGGTACTGAGGCAGGGAGAGTTGAGAGCTTCAAACATCACCAATAGCCTGTCCTAGTCCTAGCACAAAGACATCATGGCCAAGAGATTTCACCAGTGCCTCTTCTCCTGAAGAAGGCTAAAGAAACTTTGCTTGTTCCAGTTGACCCCTACCAATTTTTCTCATTGCACTGTAGAAAGCATACTGTGTAGATGCATCACAATTTGGTATGACAAATTCTCTTCCTGTGACTGCAAGAAGCTATAGACAGTTCCGGACACAGCTTGGCATATTGTGGAAAACAGCCTTCTGTCTATGGACTTGGTCTATACTTCTCACTGAATCAGTAAAGCAGCCAGCATAATTAAAGACACCACTCACCCCAGCCATTCTTTTCTCCCACTCCCATCAGGCAGAAGATACAAAAGCCTAAAAGTATGAACCACCAAGCTCAAGGACTGCTTCGACCCTGCTATTAGAAGACTTCTGAATGGTTCCCTTGTACAATAAGATGAACTCTTAACCTCACAATCTACTTTGTTATGGTTTTACACCTTATTGTCTAACTGCACTGCATTTTCTCTGCAGCTGTTGCAGTTTATTCTGCACTCAGTTATTGTTTTACCTTGTACTACCTAAATGCACTGTGTATGGATCTGATCTGTATGCAAGATAACATTTCACTGTACCTCAATAATAAACCAATTTCAATTCCAATTTTATTCAGATTTCCATAACCTGTAGTACTTTGCTTTTGATTCCTTAGCAATGACCTTTCCTGCTGGCTGGACAGATCCACATAAGAGGGAGGTATTGTAGCACAAAATCAAGTAGGAATAGATTTGGGAGCCTTCAGCATAGAGACCATGCCCAGGAAATCATCAAGTGAGGAAGTATCCTGGTGATTAAATAGTACTAAGAAAAAACACCAAAACACAGGAACTATTTGACATGGGGCATTCCAAGGACATCATTGAGACTAAGAGACTATCTCCATTACAGTGCTACTAGCAGAGTTGACTAGATCCTAAGGAAATGTCCACCAGACTAAGCTTGTGGTAGGTAATGAGAATCAACACCAGGACCCCAAAAACACTTCTACCATGTGATGAATACCAATGCCACAGAAGAAGCTATACTGCTAAATGATTTATTCCACTACACAATTATTTGTGTACACCTGACATAAACTCTACCCACAAGTCTCAGTGGCCTGTCCTCATGATTTTGGTGTCCTGTAACCATTTAGATTGTGGTTTGTACACTTTCCTTAGAATCATCACTCTGTCTGCCTCATTCCTTGAATCAGCAACCTCTTGAATATCTGTTAAAAACTTCCTCTCACCTTGTCTTATTGGCAAAATTCAATGGTCTTGGTTATACAATCAGCTTTCAACTCCTGAGTTTGAGGTATAAAGGTGCCTTGGGAGCTTTAGGCTGTATTCTGGTACTTCCAGCTGATGCTGATGAACCTGAGAGGTGGCATGAACTCCAAGTTGAGTCTCCAGACAGGCATGAACATCCACAAGAAATCAATGCTACGCACATTTCAAACACAAAAGTGCAATTATCAGAGTAATTTTATCCAGTTTCTTGTCATTCTTTTATAGTAGGTTCTTTATTATTCCCAGAAGTTAGTCCTCTACTTCAGGAAAGAACCAGATAGAATGGCAATTCATTTGGTTTGCTGTTTATTGATTTGTATTATAGCTCAATTTTGTTTGAACCTCATGACTGCTTTTCATTCTGCTTATTATATGCTGATTGCTTTTTCATCTGTTGGCTGAATAAGTGATTTGTTACTGCTTTATGTGTATGATATTTGAGCTAATCACAAGCAAGTGAGGCAAATATTTATTCATTCTGTGTGACACCAGTGATGTGATTGTTTCAGCGCAATTAAAGAATTATGATACTTGAAATATGCTGGAAAAATGTCTGTGAATCGCATGGAATTTAAACATATTCGGGCCTGCTTAACAGATAGAAATAGATTTACTCAAGTGATGTGTTATGAAAGCATCTGGGCTCCTAGTGTCTATGGATATTCCGGGCACTCACACTATTGTGAAGGGTGGGTGGTAAAGCATGGGGGCCGTTGTTGGAAAAACAACAGGTGACAGCTCTGGAGTGCTTCTGATGCCTCTACACCACTGCCCCAACAAGTCAGAGCATTTGGCTCCACTTCTGCTACCTGCATACAGACAGAGCCTAAAAAAGCAAGGTTCCAGAGATCAAGACAACCAAAAGGTGGTTGTGGGAGGCCTGGGATTGCCTTGAGTCAGTGGGGTGGGCCTTGTTCAAGAACTCATCCGAGGACCTGAATGATTACACCAGTGTCATTACAGACTTTATTAAAACAGCTGTGGTTGAGTGCGTTCCTAATCAGAAGCCCCAGACGACCAATGAAATCTGGAACCTGCTGAGAGCCAGGTCAGAGGCATTCCAGTCTGGAGATCAAGAAAACTACAAGAGGTGTAGGTATGATCTCTGGAAAGTCATCTCTAGGATGAAGTGGAGATTCCAGACTAGACTTGAATCAATGAGGGATGCTCAACAGCTGTGGCAGGGTTTGAATGCCATAACCTCCTGCAAAGCTAAATCTTGCGACATAGGGGACAGCAGAGCTTTGCTTCCAGATGATCTCAATGCCCTCTATGTTCGCTTTGAGCACCAGAACAGGGAGGAACAATCACGCACCCCCATGCCTCCCGATGATTCTTTGGTCTCAGTATCTGAAGATGACATACGGGTTGCTTTCAAGAGAATGAATCTAAGAAAAGTATCCAGCCCGGATGGAGTACCTGGCTGACTACTGAAGACCTGAGCCCATCAACTGGCTGATGTTTTCATGGATATCTTCACAATCTCCATCAGCACAGGAACACCTCAGAGATGTGTGCTTAGCCCCCTGCTCTACTTGCTTTACACCTACGACTGCATTGCTAAGTACAGCTCCATCACCATATATAAGTTGGCTGATGTGGGCTGTATCAAAGGAGGTGATGAATCAGCATACAGATGAGAGATTGAAATCTTGGCTGAGTGGTGTAGTAACATTGTCAATAAGATCAAGGAACTGATTGTAGACTTCATGAGAGGGAAACCAGAGGTCCATGAGCCAGTAATTATGGGAGGAATAGAGGTGGGGAGGGTCAGTAACTTTAAATTCCTGCATTTCACTATCTCAGAAGACCTGTCCTGGACCCATCATATAAATATTATTGCGAAGAAAGCACAACTTTTCTGCTTCCTCAGGAATCTGCGGAGGTTTGGCATGCTATCGAAAATCTTGGCAAACTTCTATAGATGTTATTGGAAAGCATGCTGACTGACTGCAATATGGCCTGGTATGGGAACACTAATTCCTCTGAGTGGAAAATCCTACAAAAGATAGTGAATTCAGCCCAGTACATCATGGGTAAAACCCTCCCAACCATTGAGCACATCCACATGAAACATTGTCATAGGAAATCAGCATTCATTGTTAAAGATCCTCACCACCCAGACCATGTTCTTTGCTTGCTATTCCCATCAGGTAGAAGATACAAGAGCCTTAGGACTCGCACCACCAGGTTCAAGAACAGTTACTACCCCTCAACCATCCAGCTCTTGAACAAAAGGGGAAAGCTACACTCACTTAAATACTGTGTTATATTGTTATTTCATGCTCATTATTTATTGCTATTTATTTATATTTGCATTTGCACAGTTTGTTGTTCATTGATCCTGTTTACAGTTGCAGTTCTATAGATTTGCTAAGTATGCCCACAGAAAAAGAATCTCAGGGTTGTATGTGGTGACATGTATGTACTCTGATAATAAATTTGATTTTGAACTTTAACATCTACCTCTGTTGCAATAAAAATAAAAAGAACTTTTTTTGGCAGTCTGATTAAAACATAACAGATGTGTCATTTTCCTACCAGATGGGTTAGATACATCTTATCCCTAATATAACATTCCAGGAAAGGGAAGGTGGAAATCCTATCATCTGAGCAAATAAAAATTAACTGCTGCTAGTCAAATCTTTGGGGACATTGGGGAGTGAATTGTATTTGTAAGTACAAGGCTGGAAGGCAGCAGTGGCCAGTAATCCTCCTAATCTGCCATTCCACCATCCACTATCACAAAAAAAAAAGTCGTTACAATGTGTTTTTCACTCCAAATGCTAACAAGAAAAATAACTGAAATCCCTTTAGAAAGCTAAGGAACCAGACAATATCTTTGCTACAGAACCAAGGGACGATGCTAGAGAGCAGGCCTTACTCCTAGCGAAGAAGTTACAGTAAAGTACTTCACTATAATTTCCTCAACAGTGAATAAAATTAATCAGATATTTCTTGAGCACAGAAGTAGAACAAATCCAATCTGCTACTGCAGTAGACTATCAATCATAAGCAAAGCGATGGAAGGTGTCATTGATATTGCTGTTAAGCTTAAACATCAATAGTCTGGATGTTGCCAGGACTACTCAACTCTAGACGTCATCATTACCTCTGGCCAGTTATTGATCAGGGGTGCATTCCAGAAATGAATGACTTTAATAACAGGGTAACTTTAGATGTGATATCAAGAAACCATGGTAAGATTGAAATCAAGGGTCATAAGGGTGATACACTCCAATGACAGAAGTCATGTTACCAGGGTTATAGTTGTTAAATTTAAATCATTTCATCTCCATGACATCACTGCAGATGATGCTCAAAGCAGAACCCCAGTCCTAAACATCTTCAAAGACTTTATCAATGACTTACTTTCTGTCTTAAAGGTAGAGGTCTGTATGCTCCTTGATGAAAGCACAATGTCCAGTTCCACTTGAAAACTCAAACAGGAGACAGTCCATGAGTCCTAGGATCAACTCATTCAGACCAGCCACATAAATACCTGGGCTACAAGTGAAGGTCAGAGACTGCACTGCGAGAGCTGCTTCCTCACATCTTCAAGATACCAGAAGCATAATGGAATATGCTTCACTTGCCTACATTCTCCAACAACACTGGAGTAATTTGGCAAGAAGGACAAAGACCACAGCATGCTTCCCCATTTAACTGAAACCTTGTTCCTCACCCAAAACATTAATCCTCTCCATCGTTAGCATACTGTGGCTATAACGTGTGCTATTTCTATAAAGAAACAACAGTTATTCACAAGGCTACTCTGACGGCAGCCCTCAAGACCCAATTTTCTACCAGCAATAAGAGTAAAGGTTCATGAAGACCTGCCCATATGCAAGTTCTCTTCTAAGCCACACACCATTCTGTCTTAAAACTATCTATCCAATCTCTTATTCACAGTATGATGATCCAAATCCTGAAATTTCTAATGCAACTGTATTGTGGGAACACCTTCGGAGAAAGACTACAACAGCTCAGAAGCTGACTGGGCCACCATCCCTTTCAGTTTAATTAGGAATGTCTCAAAAAGTCCAGCCTTTCCAGTGATGCCCTTTTCCGGAAAAGAAAGAATCAGATGAAGCCAGAGTAGGTGTTTTGGGGAAACACTCTAATAAACAAATCCATCTTTGAGCAGATGTAAATATTGGCATTGTTTGTATTTACCTTTGCAGATAGATTTCCACTAATTCACTAATAGATTTCATTACTAACTAAGGAAAATTTCTCCCCCTTTTACTCCTACATCAAAGATGGATTTTATGTTCCCCTGGAAACTGACAATGATTGACTTTGTTTCATTTCTCTGTTTAACATAACTTTATTTCCTATAGTAACACACTCAAAATGCTGAGGAACTCAGCAGGCATGGCAGCTTCTATGTGTACGGGGTCTTTCTTTTTTTGTATGTTAAATTTAAAATGGCTTCTTTGTTATGTTATACTTGGGCATGCTTCTTTGTTATGTTAAACGTTGAGGAAGTCCTTCCCGCTAGCAGTTTGTTGAATCACATTACTGATAAGAGGACGTTATGAACCAATTGGGATAGTTGTTACGTTTTTGGTGTATTTGAAGATACTGTATGCGCGGGGTTTTGGGGCAGAAGGCGGGAGAGAGAGACAGAGGATGGACCAGGTGCTGCGATGTCCGCTAATGGGGTCAGACCCCGAGGAGGGCGTTCGGCAAGGAGACGGAGACGGACTCGTGTGGAGCGTCCGGTCGACCACCATCGTTGGTCCCAGGCATCCAGTCGAGGTGGTCCGAGGGGTCGCAGGGTGAAGAAGAAGGTTCTTGAGCTCCAACTGTGCACGAAGAGATTGAACTTTGATAAGTGTGGCACCTTTTATTTTCCTTTTATATTTTATTCTCTATTAATTATATAGTTCCAGTAATATCTATAAACTGTAAATCATTTATTTGTATCTGGTGTAGTGTCTGTTATTTGGGCGGGGTGGGGTACATCACACAGCGTCCACACAAACTAATTACCCAGTTTGGCGGGGCCGATGCTGTTTCCCTAGACGACAGCGAGCCGAGCGACCCTGAGGGTGGCAGGGGGGCTACATATGGAAAAGAGTAAACAGTTGATGTTTTGGGCTGAGACCTTTCATTGGGACTGGAAAAAAAAGATGGTAAGTCAGAGTAAGAGGTGGGGAGAGAGGAAAAAGAAGTACAAGGTAGTAAGTGATAGGTGAAACCAGGAGAGGGGAGGGGTGAAATAAAGAGCAGGGAAGTTGATTGGTGACAGAGATAATGGGCTGGAGGAGGGGAAATCTGATAGGAGAGGACAGAAGACTATGGAAGAAAGGGAAGGAGGAGGAGCAGCAGAGGGAAGTGAGGAGCAGGTAAGGAGATAAGATGAAAGGGAAACAGGAATGGGGAATGGTGAAGGGGGGGGCAATTACCAGAAGTACAAAAAAAAATTGATGCTCATGTCATCAATTTGGAGGCTACCCAGATGGAATATAAGGTGTTGCTCTTCCAACTTGAGTGTGGTTTCATCGTGGCAGTAGAGGAGGCCATGGACTGACATGTCGGAATGAGAATGGAAAGTAGAATTGATATGGGTGGCTACAGGAGATCCTGCTTTTTCTGGCAGATGGAATGTAGGTTCTCAGCGAAGTGGGCTCCCAATCTATGCCAGGTTTTACTGATATACAGGAGACCACTCCAGGAGAACCAAATAGAGTAGATGACCCTAACAAGCGGAATATCACCTCAACTGGAAGGACTGTTTGGGGCCCTGAATGGTAATGAGGGAAGAAGTGTAGGGGCAAGTGTGGCACCTGTTCTGCTTGCAAGGATATGTACCAGGAGGGAGATCAGTGGGCAAGGATGAGTGAACAAGGGAGTCATATAGGAAGCGACCCCTGTTGAAAGTGGGGGTAGGGAAAGATGTGCTTGGTGATGGGATCCCGTTGGAGATGGCAGAAGTTACAGAGAATTAGGTGCTGGACACAGAGGCTAGTGGGGTGGTAGGTGAGGACAAGAGGAACCTTATCCCTAGTGTGGTGGTGGGAGGTTGGGATGAGAGCAGATGTGTGCAAAATGGCAGAAATATTGGTGAAGGAAGGAAAGCCTCTTTCTTTGAAGAAGGAGAACATCTCATTACTTCTGGAATGAAAAGCCTCATCCTGAAAGCAGATGAGAGACATTTCTAATGAGATGCCCTCCTTCTTCAAAGAAACGTACCCTAGCAGTGTGGAATATAGAGACATAGTCACTTCTGAGGGTTATAAAGTAGAAGCAGCATACAGAAGCAGGAAGGAGTGAAACCATTTGAAATAATTCTTGAAGAACTTTAAAATGAGGCATTGCACTTCTGGGAGACTGTGGGGATAACCAAACACAGCTGTGACAGATGAAAGGGTCAGAAAGTACACTCAGAGGCCACTTTATTAGATAACTCCTCTACCTAATAATACCTCCTGGCCATTGTGTGTATGCTTGTGCTTTTTTGCTGCTGTTGCCCATCCACTTCAAGGTTTGACATGTTGTGCATTCAGAAAAGCTCTTCTACACACCACTATTGTTTACACGTGGTTGCTTGAGTTACTGTCATCTTCCTCTTAACTTGAACAAGTCTGGACATTCACCTCTGTCTTCTCTCATGAACAAGGCATTTTCACCCATAAAACTGCCGCTCACTGGATGTTTTTGGTTTTTCACACCATTCTCTACAAACTCTACACTGCTGTGTGTGACAATCCCAGCAGATCAGGAAACCATCCCAGCAGGCACCAATATTCATTCCATGGACAAGGTCACTTGGATCACATTCCTTCCCCTATTCTGATATTTGATCTGAACAACAACTCTTTCTCCTTCTTCTTCTGCGATTGGCAGTCCAACTTCAGGTGCATTACCGCCACCAACTGGACAGGAGTGTGGTGTAGAGATTTGGGAAATAAAACCCCTACTAGTTCTTTACCAGCTGAAAACTAGATTACCCCAAAAAGCCCTATAGATATTAAAGAATGAAGACAATATTGTGAATTAAATTAATTTCCAAAACTTAGTAAAGTTTTTAATTGAAAACAGTCAACCCACAAAGCTAGTAGTGCAGCCTGTACCTACACATCCCAAAGTGATGTTTTCCAACAAGTTATAAGGAATAATTAAACATAGGATGCCCAATTCTAAGTTGAGTCAATATAATTCCTTCCCTTCTTGTCTTACCCCCTTCTCCCATCAATCCAGCAGCTTTATGTATTCTGTAATGGTGTCTCCCCGATGCCCATTATCCCTCAGTTCTTGCCATAATCCCTTAATTCTGAGACCCAACTGAACCTCTTTACCATGTCTGCACCCTTTTATGCATTGAGTTCCTGCCATATGATTGGCTGATTAGATATTTGCATTAACAAACCGGAAGTTCAGGTGTACCTAATAAAATGGCTACTGAGAGTAAATTTATCTTTGAATAATTATGATAGGCAAATTATGAACTAGAAAGCTGGAGATAAATAGATTGTTCAGGATAATATGCAATTACATGGGTAACATGATTCTTCTGTATGGTGTCAATAGAAGTTTCATCAAAAGTTGTATAACACCAATGTATAGCCATGCTGATATTTACTTCCATTGCAGTCAAAGATTATGTTTTCATCCTTTTGCACTTGTACATGTCCAGTTATTTATTCACAATGATAATCTGTTCCTTATTCCCATATTTAAAAGGATGGCATCACAAATTGCCCGATTTAACCTATTTAAGCCAGTCTACTCTTTCAGGAAATAAGTATTTAAGTTGCAAGATTCTTCTTTCATCTCTCCACAGAATAGCCACTTGACCAACAGTTTGTTTTAACTGTTACCACTTTAATTTCATTTTTACATGCAGGGATGCAATAATTATGTGCCATTTACTGCTTTTTGTCAAGGTCTCAGCTATCCTTGATATACACAAATACTAGGGTAAATGATATAGCATACAGTATGTGAGCTACAAAGGTTCTCTTCTATTAATGTATGGATTAAAAATCATATGTAAGTGCATCATTCCAAGACCTTCTCTTCAGCCATTCCTCTCTAGTATCTGAATGTCATGTGAGGCAATAATACTGACTTTAGTTAGAAGCACAATGTGGCAAAATTCATGAAGGTGTGATTTACTGACAGGATTTCATCCCATATGCTGTAATGGAAGGTATTGAATTTAAAGTTGATTGGGGTCTTAGCTGATATAATTGCAGAGCAAATCATCAGCAGTTTACAGTTTAAATGCATTGCTTTATCCACCTGACAGATAGTAGATGGGTGCCTGATATTAAATTTCTTGGAAGACTACATAGTTTACAGTAGACCATTAAACAACCAGCATGCCTTTTGGGACCATGGAGAAAACCCCAGAGCAACCAGTGTGGAGAAGAAACCCATGTGTAGTCATGGAAGAATATGGAAATTCAGCAGAAACAACATCTGTGGTCAGGGTCAAACCCAGGTTCTCGGAGCTGGGTCAGCAGCACTAACTGCTGTACCTGTACTACATCAAAGAACCATTACCACAGTAGATACAACACACATCAAAGTTGCTGGTGAACACAGCAGGCCAGGCAGCATCTCTAGGAAGAGGTGCAGTCGACATTTCAGGCCGAGACCCTTCGTCAGGACTAACTGAAGGAAGAGTCACAGATTGCAACGTTCAGGACGGGGTTTAATTAAACAGTCTCATCCATACATCGGTTGAGGTGTAGGCCTCTGGTTGATTGAAACAGCTTTTGTCATTAGCTAATACAGTCTTTGCTGTTCATGGGACCACTTATAATTCCCATCACAAGTCAGTATACAGATATAATTAGCAGTCCAAGATGGTCAGTGAACAGTACTTGTAAATGACCTTTAACTACATTGCTGATATTACAGCTACAGTGGAGGTGATAGTGCAGTTGAAAAAATTTGAAATATAGTCCTGAGATAAGCTTTAAGTCTGCGAAGTTAGTGGATGTAGCCTGTTTCCATGCATTATAAAACAGTTGGATACATCATCTAAACACTCATATCTAGTTCAATATGGCCAATTATCTGTACTTTTCTTGACAAGAAGTAAAACTATTTCTGCTGGAGTAATATTTTACTTGGTCTGCAACATGACTATTTTCACAAAAGTATTGTTGGCTGTTGTAGATGGTATTTATCTTCCTGTTCAACAATTAGGGCTTGATGCATGATCTTCTCCTGGGAGGAGGAGAGAACAGCAGAGAAGAGAATGATTGCCTGTTTTACATTCATGCTAATTTTAGTTTCTGTGTAGAACAAGTGATTGATCAGTTTCCAGCTGGTTTAAATTATCATTGTGTTATCTGAAGTAGACTAATGCGATGGACTAACCTTCAATGACCTGGATCAATGGAGCTTGGTGGCAAACCAGGTGAACTTAATCCACCTGCTCCAAAATTCTTTCATTGGCCCCAACATTATTCCCTTTGCTTTCGACGCACCAAGGCTGAAGGGTGTGTTGTTAAAAGCGGCCACTGCAGCAATTCACCAAGCTTCTCTCGGCGGCATTTCCCAAATACTCAGCCTTAATCACCAAGAAGCATACAGAGACACAACCAGCGGGAACTTCCCTCACCAAACACACTAGGATTGACATCACAACACAATTGTTCTTGTTGCACCAGTATTCTAACCAAAAGCACACTAGGGATATCTCCAAAGTAAATGTGGCAGCAGATCGAAATGTCACCTCGCCATCAACTTCTGAAAGATGACTTGCAGTGCACAATAAATGCTCTCCCTGCTGGAGGTGCAGAGATGTTTGGACTGAATGCAGAAGCTGTGAAAAGGGGATCGGAATAGTTATCAACCAATCTAGAATGAAAGTAAAAATAAAAGTACATCATTAAGTTCTAAGTTCCAATTAGTGCCTCTTCAATGTGTTGTCAGTTAAGCGACTGACTTCTGATTTGACATCACGTGGCTGGGGACATCTTACTTTATTCTGTTTTCATTTTTTGTTCACCATGTCATGTGTTATTATTGCAGCAAAAGTTGTATACTTGTAAATTATCCAAAGCCACAATCACCCAGCAACCTTGCTCAAAGAAGTTCTGCCACCATCTCTGTATGCTCAATCTGGAGTGAACTCTTTATTCACATTGCAATGGCTGGTCTACCTTCACCCGGTTTTTATCACATGTCATTATCTCCTATATCTCAGAATGCTTTAAGGATCAGGGCATTCTTTGTGAATTAGTACAAAAACAGAACTTTGCACCACAAGTCAGCAAATCAGTAAAACAGAGACAGAGGTCGGTGTGTTCCATGCAATTTTCCAGCCAGTAATTTTAATAACTATGCTAGCTGGAAAAAGTTCATGCTGACCTCCGTGCTCAAACACTCAGTGTGAATTCCTGCCGTGTTGATTACTTTGAAAGGCCATGAATGATGCTACCTGTGAATGACAAGTTTGGCAGTCATTTTCCACACAGCAAGATGTCACAAGCCATTAGGAGTTCAAGGACTATAAGCATTTATTTTACACAGTATTGATCAGGAGGATTTCAGAAGACCTTCCTGTTTTCTGATAAATTGTGCCTTAAAATCTTTAGTACCTACCTATTACAACAGCTGAGGGCTGCCAATTTTTAATTTAACTCCTAATGCAGCTGAAGAATCTTTGCTTTATTTGACAGGAACTTTTCACTTGCTCAGCAATACACTGTCTGTTGTGATAAGACAAGTCAATCCAATACTTAATGTAGAGGACACCTTCAGACCAAAGAGAAAATAATAGCTGTGACCCAGAAGTGAACAGAAATATAACTGGCCTGAGACTGCACAGGTCATGATATTACAGTAGGGGTGCAGCTGCCAATTTCCTCCATCAATACCCACTCTTGGACTGGGTGGGGGAAAAGGCCAGGACAGCTTTACAGATTTCTAGTATCCTTAAGGCCATGAGTGATCTGCCTAACCCAAGCTCCTGAAATGTAGAGTAAAATTTCCCGGCTGATCTAGAAGCTGGGAAAATTAGACCCAAAGATCTTTTTCAGGGAATTTGTTTCATGCATTAAAAACCGTTTTTCTGGGATTGAAATCAAATTAAAACCTAAACACATACAAAACACATACAAAATGCTGGGCAAACTGAGCCGGACAGGCAGCATCTATGAATAGTCAACGTTTCGGACTCTTCATCAAAACTGAGGGTTTTCGCACACTTAGCATGTCAGCTACAAAGGTTATGTTTTTGCAAGGACAAAGATGTAGAAACTCACCATTCAGTTCCTGCTATCAGTACTCTACCTCCTTTAAACAAGGGTGCTTAAACAAGGATCTGTCCTGGGATGTTAAAATCTTCCAACCATAAACAGACTCAGCATTACCATCCCACTATGAGGCCAAGGGCTAGTGGGTCTACACTAAGTTTTCAACCAGACCAAAGGTTCTTTGCTGAATGCCTGGAGTTCCAACAAGAATGCATGACTCAGAGTGAACTAAAATTAATCAGAAACTGACCAACATTTCTATTCCAAGATGCTGGAATTCTGATGATTACATTTGTTGGGTTTTAACTGCATGTAAGCCTCTCGATGAAGTTGAGGCAGGCCCAAAGAATTGCAGCACATTTGGCAAAATTATCTATTGAACTGTAGTAGTCGAAATGTTGCAAAAGAAAGTATTATCCTGTACAAGGCTTTATTTCTAATCTTATGAATGTCATAAGTGTGCATATTGATGGCAAGGGTGATAGTTAGTAGAGTATGGTGGAATGCCTTGAACTACAGTGGTCCTTCTCGTGGCAGTGAAATAGCTGATTACTGACTACAGGGGGAATGAAGTCAGAGGTCGATGATCCAGACTGCATTAGGGGAACGGAGGTGGAGAGGGCCAGTAGCTTTAAGTTCCTTCACATTTTCATATCAGAGGACCAGCACTTAAGTGAGAACATGACAGTATCTCTACCTTTTAGAGATTGCATAGATTTGGCATGTCACCTAAAAATTTGACACATAGATGCACCGTGGAGAACATCCTAATTGGTTGTGTCATGGCCTGGTATAGAAATGCCAATGTCTAGGAAGAAAACAGACTATAGAAAGTGGTGAATACACCGAAGTCTGTCACAGACAAAGCCCTTCCCATGATAGACTACATTTACATGGAGCGCTGTCACAAGAAAGCAGCATCCATCATCAAAAGCTTCCACCATCCACTCCAATCTCTCTTCTCGCTACTACCATAGCGCAGTAGGTACAGAAGCATTAGGTCCCATACTGCAAGGTTCATGAATAGTTATTATCCTACAACCATCAGGCTCCTGAACCAATGTGAATAATTTCACTCACTGCAATGCTACAGATTCACTTTTAAAGACCCTTTACAATTCACATTCTCAGTATTATCTTTTTAAGTTTCAGATTTTGTCTTCTTTTTGCAACATTGTTTGTATGTTAGTCTTTGTTTATGTTTTGTTTTTCATAAATCTGTAGTAATAATAAATAAATAGGAAAATATTCTTGCAATCCAACATTATGTGTAACTACACTTAAAACCTGAAACTCCCTACTCAACGACATTTTTTTCCTTTTGTTACGTACCCCGTAACTGGGTTGCCAAACCAGCAGAAATGGATCACTCAGTTGGAGTCTGGAGTACTAGTACTAAGAAAGTTTTATTAAAGAAACAAGCAAAACAGTAATCGAAAGGATACTAAATGCAACAGTTCAACAATGATAACCACACATGTGCACAGAATTAAGATAACAGCATCAATCAAGCTCTATCGTTGTCTAGGGGTAAATGACCAAATTTCAAAGTGACTCAAAGTTCAGTCCAGTTTTAGTAGTTCAGTTCGCAGTAATGGTTGCCATGGCAATGGACAACGTGCGGGGAGAGAGACAGAGAGAACAGGAACAACTGATCATTCAGCACAGCTTCACTCACAGACCAGCGAGATGCTCACGAGCAACTTTTGGGCGGGTCCTTGGTGATGTCACCTGAGGTCACCGACTGTGACCCCTCCTCCAGATGCGGTCGATCCTCTGCAGTGAACCCGGCACCCAGGCAAGGGCGGACACACACCGGGTTCCCGCTGATCGTACCTTTCCACCCTTGTCGTTGTCTGATACTTCTCACCCACTCGTGAGAGGCGCACCGCTTCCAGGGTCCCGTTACCTCGGGTGGCGTGTCTGTCCTGCCTTAGCGAACCTGTCCCTTTTTATCCTCCTGCTGGGGATCGCCTGTCCACCACTTCAAACAGTTCAGGGTTCAAAGGGGGGAGCCGCTCCAGACAGCTCTCTCTCCCACATCCCTTCATTACACATCTCCAGACGCTGCTCCATTGTTCCTTATCTCTCCTTCCCCTGAGGGCAGGTGGCAGACCAACTGCTGATGCCACTGATGCTAGCCCAGGCCAGCAAACATCTTAATTTTATGTGTATTCTCGTAACACTTTTCAAAGTGCCTGGGCTCCTGTCGGAGTCTAGGATCTACAGCTGTGCTCAAACTACATTCTTCATGAACGGTAGGCTTTTGCTCTTCAGAACTCACTGAGCAACCTGCTTTTCGCGGTCTCCAGGAGCGGCTTGGAAGACGTGTGACTTCAGGATGTGGCCCTGATGATAACTCGACTTCTCACTGATGTTGGTGATTGAAGCTTGTGGGAGATCAAACCATCGAGACAGCAGTGTATTCTGCTGCCAAAAGAAGGCCCCTATAATCAAGTGATATACCTCTCTCTCTCTTTCTCTCACTCAGTGGTGAGAGAGAGTCTGCTAATTCTCGAGTCAGGAGAACTCAAATAAAGAACGCTGCAGACCGTAACATTGAAACAGCGAGCTGTTGGCCCCCCATCTCATTGTGGCTAGAGTGATATCCCTCTCTCCTTCATTAATGAGACAGAGGGCCTGTTGAGATGTTGAAGTGATGGAATAGTAGATTTTGATGGACTACAGATCGTGGTCTCTAGGGGCTTACTATTGCTTGCATGGAGGGTGGTGGGGGCACAGATGTTTTTTTCTGGAATGTGCGCGGGGAGGGTTTATGCTTTGCTGCTGCTTGTGTGTTGGAGGGGGAGGGGGGTTTGGGGTTCTAACATTTTTCTGTCATTCATTCTTTGGGGGGGTTCTCTCTATGTTTCATCGATGTCTGTGAAGAGTAAGGATTTCAGGTTGTATACTGTATACTTTCTCTGTCATTAAATTGAACTATTGAACCAGCAAGTGCTAGTATGTCCAGGCACCTGCTCGCCTTACCCTTTGAGTTGTTAGAAATCATGAGATAGAAATCACAATTTCGAGAAGTGTATCTGAAGAAGCCTTGCCAAGTTGTCACAGTCCCTTTAACAGAGGACTCCCACTGCAACCAAAGTAACCATTGGTGAAGATGGTAAATGTTAAAGGGGGTATATTGGATGTCAGTCAAAGCATCTTGTTTGTCCTGAATGGTGTTGATGTTGTTGGGCATGCAGTCAGACACAAAACTGAAAAGTATGGGGACACCTGAAAATGAAAGGTTGATGATACCAATTAAGTTTAGCTATGGTATTTGAACTTTTGCTACTTGTTACAAATTCTGTCTAGTAACAAAGGTCTCCATGATTTAAGCCAAGTCAGGACTGCTAACAAACAATGATAAAGATGGGCATAAAGATTCCCCATATGGAGTACTCTGTACCTATGCTAGCCGAATAGTGTGAATTCCAATTCAGCTGACTGAGGGCAGTAGCCGCCAATCACAGACAAAACTTTCTTGCTCGTGTTTAATTTCATCTGCTTTGAATCAATGTGGAGGATTCCCATGGCAACTATATCCCAACTATATGCCATTACCCGACTATCTCCAATGGTCTCTTCTGCAACTGGGACAGAATTTATGTAAAACTCACAATGGAGGAGTTTCGAATATTAGATGCAAGTATAATTCTGTTATTGTGATTTAGTTAGGCTGTTCTTTAACTAGACTGTGGGATCAGTGTCCACTCCTGAGTAGAACTTTATAAAAATCAATTGGGATGGGCTTTGCTGTGGTAAGAATCGTTTGATGTTTGGTGAGTCATTAAGTTTTATTCTTCCTGCATATTTAATATTACAGTTAAATATGAATATGTGGCTTTTTGTACCATTTCAGATGGCTGTTAAGAGTCAACCACAATGCTATAGGTCTGGTGTTGCAAATAGACCAGACAAGATAAGGAAATTAGATTTTTTCCCTGAAGGACGTAAGTGCACTAAAAATTTTTGACAACAATCACATGTCTTCCTTTTCAAAAAATAATGATAGTCTTTTAAATTCCATTTTAATTAACTGAATTTAATTTCTCCACTGACTATGGAGAGATTAAAACATATGTTTCCAAAATATTACTCCAGACCTTTAGATTACAAATCCACAAAAAACTTTGACAGATTATGGATAACAAAATATAGACAAAGGTATTTCTATCAGATTTATAAGATTACAAAAGGAGCAAACAGATTAACGTATTTTTATAAACAAGACAAAAAGCTGTATAAAGTCAAAAAACTGTCATTGATTTTCTTGGAAGATAATAATCCAATAATAATTGAATAGGACTTGATGAAGTAATTAGAATGTTGGACGCTTTGCAGTAAGTAATACATTGAATCATTTTCAGGTTAAGGTTTTATTCAATAAAATGCCATTACAAAGATCTGCTGCTTATCATTATGAAATTAACTTTAATTATGCTTTATTTATTCCATTAGAGCATGTTTTATGATTCACTTAATTTATAATTTTGTCACAGAAATCGTTAGTTTTGAAAGAATTTTACATTAGGGAAACTTTTGTTTTATATCTTGTTGCTCCATTAGAGGTTCAAGTTGACCACAATTGATTTTTCCATCTAATTGTTACTTAATACTTTGTGTGTTGTTCTGTATAAATGGAACAAAAATTAATATCCTTATTTATTTCAACATTTCTTAAATTCCTTATTTTCTCCTTCCTAGCCCTCTTTAATTTATCCACTAACCTAATCATGAGAGATCTATTTAAATAGCTTTATTATTGATATCTTGAAAATTAGTTTCATTCCTTTGGGAAAACATTGAAGCACTTTGACATTTATTTCATTTCACCGAATAAGTATCGTAAACCTGTAAATTAAAATTGTTTGTATTAGAAACAATTGTTTGCAACTTGACCAATCAACAACAGTGCTATATTTTCAAAAGTCTTTTGATGTTGGAGAATCTTGTCAGAAATTCTAGCCTAACCTTCTTCTGAATCATTATCTTAAGATTTCATAAGATTAGCCATGATGTGCACTTTTTAATATTAATTCTAACCCTAACAATAATTTTAAAACTAGCTTTAGAGCTTAGATTAGCTTTACTTGTCATATCTACATTGAAGTTTGGTACCATATGGTGAAATGCGTCATTTACATCAATGATCAACACGGTCTGAGGATGTACTGGGGGCAGCCCACAAGTATTGTCATGCTTCCAGTGGCAACATAACATACCCACAACTCACTAACCCTAACACACATGTCTTTGGAATTTGGGAGAGACTGCAGCATCCAGAGGAAATCAACATGGTCACAGGGAGAATTACAAACTCCTTACAGACAACGACAAGGATTGAACCCCAGTCTTCCAATCATTGGCACTGTGAAGCATTATGCTAAGGGCTACATTACCATGCCCACCATAATGAAACTGATGCTTAATTTAAAGTAAAACTGGCCAGCCTCTGACTATAATGGCAGAGTTGTGAGAATCAGAACTTTGATAGTTTAATTTGGTAAAGAACATTGTGTGGAAGGAACCACAGGCTGCATAAGGACTGGCACATTCTATTTGGACTGATTGATCTTTTGCTGGACTGGAAGTTCTCCATCATATTTAATACTTCAACAATGACCTTTCGTCATCCAGAAGAGAGGAGAAGTACAGATATTTTTTAGGAATTCAAATCTATTATACAGAATATATTTTTGTGTTTATCGTCCTTAAGGTTGTTATAGCCGCAGGTGGTAACGGGGACAAGCACCCACTATTAAACGCTCCCAATGGTGTGCGCCTCAAATAGCCTCTGATAACCAAGTCCATCTCCTGGCCTTTACATGTGGCTTAGTTACTCAGCCTGGCGGAACCGTTTCTTCTGACAGGAGAAGGGGTAAAGATGGGTTACTGGTGCTTAAAAATTGCTGCTTCGGGCAGATGGGACTTGTCAACCCAGGTTGGCAGCTCATCTAGGAGAAGGAAAGCTCTGATCTCAAACATCTGCGGCCTTGTAGCTCAACCCGTTCATAGGGAAGGCTTCAGGAGTAAACCCTGAGGGAGCTGAAGTCCCCAAGGCAGTCTAACATTGAGTTCATTGTTGACTGGCAACCCCTGCGAAGCTGCTGGTACCAAACTGTATCAGTGTCTGCTGTTCCTTTGGATTCATCAGATGCGTGGAGAGGGGGAGCTTGCTACATAGGCATATCGTACTGCCCAGGATCGTGTATCTAGACAGCTAGGACGCAATATCCAGGGTCAACTCTGACCGACGGAGGCCTCAGACCCAGATTTAGACCTTTGATATCCTAGCATTGTTTGTGTGAGAAAAAGGATGTTGATACAGACCATGCACGTTTAGAGACATACACTATTCACATGATAGAAGAAATCCATTTCTTAGCTACAGAGCGTAATTTATGGGGTTAATGCTATACTCCTGTAAAAGCCAATGCCGGAAGAAGTGGAGTCAGCACTGCTAGAATACAACAAGCAGACAAAGGTCAGAGGATTGATGATAAGATCCCTTATACACATACATCTGAGGGTGATTCACGGCTGAGCTCTGTTTAGCCGCTATCAAATTCCTTCACGAAACGTGATGGTGGTGCCTTTTTAATTTTCCTCATATAAGCATATAACAAACTGCTTCACGGGTCTTCAATATTTCATGTTATGGAAACCACATATTTTAGAAGGAGCTATAGTTGATCATAATAGTATACATATTACATGGTTCATCAGTGGGAGTATTTCTGGAGAAGGCTGTGTTTAACTGGCATGTCCAGGTATAAGTCTAAGTAAGGAGATGGAGATGACCTGAATAAAAGAGAAATGAATCCATGCCCATTTAGTGTCCTCTCACCAACTTCTCATCCTTATCTCAGTTAGGAAGTATATTTCATAAAGTTAACTCTGTTTCTTTTTCCATATATGCTGCCTGATCTTTTCTTCCAGCATTTTCTGGTTTTCATTATTGATTATCCCAATGGTATCGGTTCGAACATTAACTTTGGCATTTGTTGTAATATTATGACACTTTCCCACCACCACACCCTAACTCCTCTGGTCTTGAATTGACCTGTTCAAGTCTCTGTATAGCCCCACTGTCCCAGCCCTATGGATTTCAAACTTCTCCCTGATGTTCCCTTAGCACATCTTTCTTGTCCTTAAGTCCTTTCTTGGATCTTCATGTTGCTCTAGAGTCATGGCCTTCTCCAATTCCCCACTTCTACTCCTTAGATATCTCTCCATTTTCCATCCACCTTGCTCCATAACCCTTTCTTACCATCCTCTCTCTACAGTACTGCCCGTTATGCCATTGGGCATTTAGGACAGCAATGAAGGTTCTCTCCCTGGCAGTGAGCAGAGCTTCCTTCATCATATCAGTAGCTCAGTTTTCACTACTGTCAGTCATGCAAGTCTCAGGTGGAGACTCGAGATAACTGTTGCTCTCAGGTGTAGAAGGATTCTTCTTTACTGTTTCCATAACTGTTGTGTTTTACCAGTCAGGGTTAATAGCCCTGAGCTGAACCACCAAAGCCTGGAGGACCGGTGGACAACTCTTGGTCTGGACTCCACCCTTTGACATGTTTTGGCATAAACGACTCTACCAAGAGCCAAAGCACAAAGCCCTGACTCTAGCCAACATAGTTCTCCAGGTTATTGATGTACGCAAGCCTCAAAACCCTATGACAAGGTTGTGGTTCTCTTGGAGGATCTTATCACCCATCCTGGTTTCAATCCCATAATCATCACAGTCATGATTATCACTGCAGCATGCTTCTCAATACTCCTTTCATTATGCCTCTCTCTTTTATTGCAAGAGGTTACAAAGCTAACGGTAATGTTCAGTGCCTTGGGTGTTGTAGAATGCCTGGGACATTTTCAGCAGGATAAGCCAGGGTGACACTCTCTATCAGGTGGATGTCTTATTCATTGCCCAGAAATTTACCCCGTCATGAAAATATGCTACATCTCTTCACATTGCCAATTCCTGATGGAAATACTTCAAGGCTTTTTCCAGAAGAGTACCAAATTTGAAGCACAATATGATTTCAGCAGTTAGGAGATGGGTCAAAGTTTTAGGTGGAATCTAGGCAGGTGAATTGCAAATTGAAATATTTGATATCAAAGTGGCAAAGCTAGCAGCAGAGCTCTATCATCAGGCAGAGGAAAGGACATCCCTCTCACAGATGTCAACATGGGACAAGGAAGTAGGGTGGGGAAGACAGTACAGGTATATTCAACCGAGGGTCAGGAATTAATTGCACTGAGTTGTTGTTATGCTTGTTAAATGTTTGGCTGTATGACTTGCTGTAAAGATCATTAAATATAGTTGGCTTCGTTATTTTGGTAAATAAAATCCATTCAGCTTAGAAGCAAAACATGAAATCTTTTCAAGATGTTGACAGTCAAAGGGCTGAACTCATATTGAATTTTAATAATAGATATCTGTTTGCCTGAAATAGATCAAACATTTTGAAAAACAGATTGAAATCTGTATATTGAACTATGCTGAATACAGTCATCACAAATTATGGCAATGATTAATATACATAAAGGTAGAATGACTAGTGAAGGGTAGTTCTGGATCTGGTTGTTATTGTTTTTCAATCAGAATAGCTGATAATGAAGTATTGAAGTGTATAAGCAGATATTAAAGAGGGCTAACAACCAGGATAAAGAAGAGCAAATATTTTAATGCAAAATATTCTTGTCAAACTAGTTCCTCATCATTGATATTGTATTTCAACAAGTGTATATAATCGCAGTTGTATCTGAGGAAAATCAAACATGTGTTGAAGAAGCAAATTTGCAGAAAAGATTGGTACAGACCTGGATCTCATCATGTGATTTCTGATTGTAAAATTAATGGTGCAAAATAAAATTGCAAGATGCAAGCACAAAATTTTCCAAAGCCCATCGAACTCCAGTAATGCTGAAATGGGGAATAGCAAAATGCCTGTGATAAAGATGAGGCATCCATCTTTTGCCACTCAGTTGTGTTAAATAAATTAACATAAGCATTCTCCCTGGTGCCACATGCTGATTCGGCTGTCCTAGTACAGTCAGAAGGATCAATGGCATTGAGGATTTGGTGCTTTTTTAAGTTCTTTTTATAACGCACAATATGTCCCTATTAGGGGAGATGGTAGTAAACTAACACTATCTGCATGCCTATCTTCCTCCCTTATTTGCAGGGATATTGATCATGGTCATGGCTGTCTGCCCTCTTAACTGTCCAAAGCCTCTGAATTTTTAACTGAAGATAAATTAAGGTTAAAGAGCTTGCATTTCCATTATTTTTACATCTCGGAAAGAATTCAAAGAGTAGATGTAAGTGGAGAGATTGCTTTGACAGAAGTTCATTTTGATGGGCATTGATTAATGGACTGCACACATCACTGTATTACTCTCAACATCTGATGGAATCCTGCTGCTGAAACTATTAGGAACTCATTCAAAGTAATCTCACACCAAGTCCTCAAGAACCAACCAATGGTATTATAAATTTCCAATACACTGGTCACAAGAGTGACATGTCCATTTCATAATAAGCAGGCACCAAGCAGGGTCAGTGAGAAGGAGAAATAGTTTGGGAGAATGAGGTGTTTACTCCCTCTTTGGAGTAGATTTTCATTGTTCATTTTCATGAAAAATCTTTGTATTACCCTTTCTCATTATCCTTTGTGCATATTCAGTTACTGTAATTTTAACATGGGTCATCTCTTTTGGGAAGACATTCAGTAAGTTTATAAATGTTTTTGTCTCTTTCAATGCATTGACATTGTGCCTGTCATTGTAAATAATCACTGCAAATAATTAATTGGCTGTTCTGGTACGGTATTGCTATAGATTAGGTGAAGACCACCAGAATGCTGTAAACTTTGCTACCACCAACATTAGGTTTCCAGTGTGTTATTTTTTTTCTTGGAGAAGGAATGGAGCTTGTACCTATCCCCAAAGGGTTAATAATGAAAGCAACAAACTTAGGCTCAAGACTCCTACAATATAAGCAGACCCTCTGGCCCTCTAACAGTTTTCAGTGGTCACTTGTCAGGGCAAATCCTGGATTCATCATGTCATGTACAAGACTGGTAATAGCGGATTCAACACAAAAGACCAGGCTCACTCTGGGGTCTGAGTCCTGAAAATCAAAAGATAATGTTTCCAGTTGTCCCCTTGACACAAGACGCTAGTACAGACTTTCCAGTTGAGGTATCTGGTACTTCTGCTTATATGCACATTGCCTTCAACTAGTGGAGATACTGGGAAAGGAACCCCAGAGAAACATTTTGTTATCAGTGAGAGGCCTTTCCATCTGTCTTCCATAGCTGTGGCAGCAGTAGTGGATAGCAATGCGCCAGATTTGCACTTCCTTGACTTTTTGCTAGGTTTATTTTGGCAGTTCCTCACATTGTGAATTCTCCGGAAAGGAAAGAATGATTCCACACAGAAAGTGAAGTCAGGCAGAAAATTAATTACCTCCCACACCGGAGCAGATAGCTGGCTACAGAAAGATCAGGCCTTGTGTGGCCAAAAGTGAGCAAAAAGCTAGTTTGGAAGAGAATTCCTTCTTGAACAGCAGAAATGGTTGAAGTGAATTGAGGCTGCGCATCGATTTCTGATAGGTAAAATAAATGTACAATTAACCTTTTCTATTTCTCAGAAGTTAACAAAGCAGTGAAATCTCTCTTCATGATTGTGATAATTGATTTCCTGCTGCTAAATTTCATGCCAATCATTGGACACAGTATTTTTCAAACATTATTTTTTCCAATATTAATCCAATTTGCAACATCCATCACAACCATTACTAAAATGTGTGCTGTTGAAGCTATCAGTCATGAAGTGCACAACATTGGCTTTGCAACACAAATGGGAAAACACAACAGGAACCTTGGAAACAGTCATCAGTGTGGTAACATACTTCAGGAGGGAAAAGGCAGGCCAGTAAAATGGGCAGGAATAGTAGATGAAATTTGAACTCTCTGATGTGTGAAATAATACAGTTTTGGAGAAAGCATGAGGTGCGACAACATGAACTCAATGGTACAAGTTTAGTGCTGGAACAGAGACCTGGTGTGTGTATAAATAAAAAAGCATGTGGGATCCTTTGCTTCATTAACGGGAGAATGAAAGCAAGGTTATTAAGACTTTAGGTTTCATCTATGTATACCATGCTTTTGGAAGGGTGCCAGGAACTTGGAGAGCATAGAAAGAATTGACTAGACTACTACATGAGATAAGGGACTTTGGTTATATGGAGGAACTTGAAGTTATTTCCTCAGAGCAGAGAAGACAGGGGGATGTGGAAGTATGATAAGTTTTGGAATAGTAATTAGAGTAAATTGTTTCCAGTGGTAAAATGTTTAATAGTCTGAGGCCACAAATTTACACCGAGTGGCCACTTTATTAGGTACACTGGTACACTTGCTTTTTCATGCAAATATCAAATCGGCCAATCATGTGAGCACCATGGCGACGTAGCAGTTAACACAACACTAATACAACACGGAGCGTTCTGTTCTGAAAGGAGTGTCTGTATGTTCTCCCCATGGAATGCATGGATTTTCCTCTGGTGCTCCAGTTTCCTCCCACACGTATCAGGTAGGTTAATTGGCGAATGATTATGTTAGGGTTAATCGGAGGTTGTGGGGTTGTTGGGGCGGCATGGATGGAAAGGACAAAACGGCTGACTCCGCACTCTATCGCTAAATAATTAACATAAACAAATAAACTCAATGCATAAAATCATGCAGACATGGTCTAGAGGTTCAGTTGTTGTTCAGACCAAACATCAGAATGGAAAAGAAATGTGATCTAAGTGACTCTGACCGTGCAATTGATTGAGGTGGATTGACATCTCAGAAAGTGCTGATTCCTGGGATTTTTGCGCACACCAGTCTCTAGAGAAAAGATGCGAAAGGCAAAAATCATCCAGTGAGCGAAAATGCCTCGTTAATGGGAGATCAGAAGAGAATGGCCAGGCTTATTCAAGCTGAAAGGAAGATGAGAGTAACTCAAATAATCACATTTTACAACAGTGATATGCAGAAGAGCATCTCTGAATGCAGAACATGCCAAGCCTTGAAATGGGTGGTCTACAGCAGCAGAGACTACAAATATAGCGAAATATACTCAGTGTCCACTTTATTAGGTACTGGTTCTGATCACTTTGTTGCCCTGGTCCTACCTGCATACAGGCAGAAATTAAAGAGCAAGGCTCGCGAGACAAAGACAATGAAGAGATGGTTGCGGGCGGCAGAGGAGCTGCTGTGGGATTGCTTCAAGTTGGTGGACTGGGTCATGTTTAAGGACTCACAGGTGGATCTGAATGAATACACCACGATTTTTACGGACTTTATAAAAACAGTCATAGACAAGTGTGTCCCCACAAAATTATTCGGAGTCTTCCCCAACCAGAGGCCTTGGGTGAACCAGGATATCCGCAATATGCTAAGGGCCATATCAGAGGCATTCAGGTCTAGTAACCAAGTAAGCTACAAAAGGTCCAGGTATGATCTCCAAAAAGCCATCTCACGAGCGAAGTGACAATTCAAGCCAAAATTTGAATCAATGAAGGATGCTTGACAGCTGTGGCAGAGCTCGAATGCTACTACCTCTTACCAAGTAAAATCAAGTGACATAAGTGACAACAGGGCTTTACTCCCAGATGAGCCCCATGCCTTCTATGCTCACTTTGACCATCAAAACAAGGAGGAATCTTCATGAACTCCCACAGCCCCTGATGACCCTGTGAACTCAGTCTCTCAGGTCGATGTGAGAACATCCTTCAGGAGGGAGAAACCATAGACAGCATCTGACCCAGGTGCGCCACCAGGCCGAGTCCTGACAACCTGTGCCAATCATCTGGCTGGAGTGTTTACCAATATCTTTAACTTCTCACTTCAACAATCTAGAGTGCCCACCTGCTTCAAGCAGGCCTCATTCATACCAGTGGCTAAGAAGAACATGGTAACCAGCCTCAATGACTATCATCCAGTAGCACTTACATCCACAGTGATGAAGTGCTTTGAGATGTTGGTAATGAAACACATGAACTCCTGTCTCAGAAGCAATTTGGATCCGCTCCAATTTGCCTACCGGCACAACAGGTTCACAGCAGATGCCATTTCATTGGCTCTTCATTCAACCCTAGAACATTTGGACAGCAAAGATGCGTACAACAGGATGCTCTTTACTGATTACAGCTCAGCATTCAATACTATCATCTCAAAACTAGTCAATAAGCTTCAATACCTTGGGCTCAGTGCCTCCTTGTGCAATTGGATCCTTGATTTCCTCACAAGCTGACACTAGTCACTTTGGATTTGCAACATCCCCTCCATAATCTCCATCAGCATAGGTGCATCAGAGGGCTATGTGTAAAGCCCTCTGCTCTACTTGCTTTACGCTTACGTCTGTGGCTAAGCACAGCTCCAAAGCCATATGTAAGTTTGCTGATGACATTACTGTCATTGGCCAAATCAAAGGTGGTGATGAATCAGCGTAGAGGAGGGAAATTGAAAATCTGGCCGAGTGGTGCCACAACAAGAACCTTTCACTCAATATCAGCAAGACCAAGGAGCTGATTGTCTTCAGGAGGAGGAAACCGGAGGTCCATGAGCCAGTCCTCATCAGGGTATCACAGGTGAAGATGATCAATAACTTTAAATTCCTGGGTATTATCTTTTCAGAGGACCTATCCTGGGCCCAGCATGTAAATACAACTACAAGAAAAGCACGGCAGCACCTCTACTTCCATAGAAGTTTGTGAAGATTTGCATGACATCTGAAACTTTGACAAACTTCTATAGATGTGTGGTGGAGAGCATATTGACTGGCTGTATCACAGCCTGGAATGGGAAAACCAATGCCCTTGAACGGAAAATCCTACTAAAAGTAATGGATACGGCCCAGTCCATCATGGGTTAAGCCCTCCCCACCATTGAACACATCTACATGAAGCACTGTCACAGGAAAGCAGCATCCATTATCAGGGATCCCACCACCCAAGACATGCTCTCTTCTTGCTGCTGCCATCAGGAAGAAGGTACGGGGGCCTCAGAACCCGCATCACCAGGTTCAGGAACAGTTATTACCCCCCACCCATCAGGCTTTTGAACCGGACGGAATAACTTCACTCAACTTCTCTTACCTCATCACTGAGCTGTTCCCACAACCTATAGACTCATTTTCAAGGAGTCTGCAACTCATTTTCACAATATTATATTTTTCTCTTTTGTATTTGCACAGTTGCTTGTGTTTTGCACATTAGTCTTTGTCCACCCTGTTGGGTGCAGTCTGTCATTGATTCTCTTGTGGCTGTTGGACTTTCTGAGTATACCCGCAAGAAAACAAATCTCAGCGATGTATATGGTGACATATATGTACTTCCTAATAAATTTACTTTGAACTTTGAACTCTAATGAAGTGGCCACTGAGTGTATTAACAGTTATTTAAAAGAAAAAATAAATGTGATTTTTTAGGCACCAATATATCGTGTGCAGTAGTACGTTCATCATCATCATCATCAGGTGCCACGCCCAGATTGAGCTTTGACTGCAATGGCCCCCACACTTCGTTTCGGGTCAAGTTCATTGGTACTCATTTCCAGTTCTCTGGCTGCTGTCTCTATCATCATTTATCTTTGACTTCCTCTTGCTTTCTTCCCTTCAATCTTTCCCATAATTACCGTGCATTCTAACTCCTCTTTCGTAATGATATGTCCAATGATGTTGCCTTTTCATGATCTCATACATTATTTCTCTTTTTGTGTTTGCTTTGTTCATGACATCCTAGTTAGATATTCATTTTGTCCATGATATTCTTTGCATCCTCCTCAAAAACCACATCTCTGCTGCCTAATTCGATTCCTCATGTTACTAGATATTGTCCAACATTCTGAACCATATAACATAACTGGATAAACGTAACATTTCAGTACTCTGAGGCGGGTTGTCATGCCTATTTTAGTGTTCGTCAGTATACTCTTCGTTCTCATAAAGGTGTCTTTTGCCATCCCTATTCTTCTTTTGATGTCCATGTCGCACCTGCCATCTGATGTCACCCAGCTTCCTAAGTAGCAAAGGTTCTGTACTTGTTTTATGTCTTCCTTGTTTATTCTCAGCCTGCAGATAGGATTCTCCTTCTTTTTGGATATCACCATACATTCTGTCTTTTTGCAATTGATAGATAGACCCATTTTTGCACTTTCTTCAACAATTTTATCAATTAAGTTTTGCAGTTCTTCCTCCGTACTTGCAATTAACACAGTTAATGTAGTGCATTACCTGAACAGTTAATAGAAGCAGATTCAATGGTAGTTTAAAAAGAAATTGCATAAATACTTGATGGAGAAAATAAATCACAGAACAAGGAAAGAGCATGTAAGTGGGGTATTTTTACCTAGGGTACTCCTTCTCCCATGTAGACTCCTCTGATTTTATGCTGCATAATATTTGTTTTCCATGTATCAAGAAATGCATTTGGCTTGGACTCATTATAATATAGATGATTAAGGGCACAAAAATAGGAGTAGAAATAAAATTGGCTCCTCAAGCTTGCTTAGCCTTTCAATGTGATCATGATCAATCTGCTTCAGGCATCAGTTCCAAATCCTCTTCTGTAATAGTTTTTCATGTCCCTCAATTCCCAAATCTTTCAAAAGCTTATCTCCCTCTTTACATATCTCCAACAATCTAGCCTCATCTACCCTTCTGAATAGAGAATTCCAGAGATTCACCACCTTTTGTGACGTAGTTCTGACACATCTCAGTTTTAATTGACTCTCCCCTAATCTTGCAACAAAGTACCCTTCGAGATTCTTCCTCTCGTGAAAATATCTTGACAGCTACCCCATCTTGACCCTTCAGGAACTTAGCATGCAGGGTATTCCAATAAGACAACCCTTCATTTCTCTGAAATCCAGAAAATATAAATCTACTTACTTTAACCACTCTTGAAAGGATAATGCTCTTACACCCAGAATTAATATAGTGAATCTGTTTTGGACTGCTTCTAATTGTACTTTATTAACAATCAATTGTAAATCATTCAATACCACTATTTAGATATTCTTCCAAACCATTTTAAGAAATGTGTTCTTTATATGAAAAAATCACGCTATTTTGATATGATATACATTCAACCTGTTGATCTGCCTAAATAACTTAGTAGTTACAATCTTGCTTTACTTTTAATCTTTAAATTGTCACTGAAATGAGAAGTGTCATAGGATTTGTCCACTCATTTGCAGTCTTTGTGGCTTAAGATCCATAGAAACCTAGAAAAATGCATAAGGGCTACCCATAATGGTTTGCAATCTGTCGTGGGTCAAGAAATCCATGCATACCTATTACACGTGTAAATGAAATTCTGACAAAAGTATGCACTGTAAATATTACTAAGGCTATTAACATCAGAGTCCATGTCTCAGTGCCTGGACAGTTTCCAAGTGTTCATTCCCTTTTGAATTCACATGATCTGAATTGAAAAATTAAAATCAGCCTCCAGTCCATTTTTGAATCATTGTCTATTATACGTTTTATGAATCCAGATACCCGTATTTTCAAAATATTATGAAGTATTATGTGTACCACATTCTTTTCCCTTTATGTTGACAGCCTTATGCCCTCCCACCACTAAGCAGATCTTCACTCCTTCCCCTGGGCACCTCCCTTCTCAGCACTCAAATGGCTTCATCTATTGATGCACTTTCCCAATGTCTTTCAACTTAGCATTTGATGATTTTTAAAAATTGTTTGCCTCTTTGCGCCCTCCCCCCAGGATACTTCATTTTCTGCCCCCCAAGACCTATCCCACCCATCTTCTTTATTTCATACCCTCACAGGAAAATGTTTTGTGATGCTTCTGTACCCTAGGTCCTGTAGCCCAAATTCAATCCTGACGTCTGGGTCTTCTGCGAGGAATGTGTATGTTCTCCCCATGGTCACATTGGGTATCTTCAGGATGCTGGGAAAAGCTGATCGAAATGGCGAAAATAAAAATGGATCAGTTTAGGATTGAGGTAAACGTGTGACTGTGAGCTTGATGGACCAAGTGCTCTAACTGTATGATTCTGTAATTCATTCCACTTCTCCTTACTCTCTCTACTTTCCCCGTCTCTAGCCCTCACAATCCTCCTGTCTTGTCTCCTTTACCCTCTCCACTGCTGCCCTACCTCTTCCCTCTCAACTTCACTCATTTCCATTCCCCCTTCTTTCACTCAGTTAACTCCTGACCTTACCTGTATTAAATATGTTTTTCCTTGATCACAACACTTCACCTGCAAATCCGCTGGAGTCGCCTATTGTGTCCGGTATTGTGTGACTTCCTCTACATTTGTAAGACCCGTCATTAACTGGGGGACGGCTTCTTCAAGCACCTCCGCTCTAGCCGCCAAAAGTGGAATATTTTAATTCCCATTCCCAGTTCTGTAACGACATGTCAATTCATGGCCTCCTCTTGCGCCAATATGAGGCCACTCTCAGGGAGGAGGAGCAACACCTTATATTCCATCAGAGTAGCCTCCAACCTGATGACATGAATATCAATTTCTCCTTCTGTATCCCTCCTCCTTCCTTCTTTTTCTATTCCCCATTCTGGCCTTTTGCATCTTCTCACCCGGGTCCCTTTCTCCTTACCATTCTCCCATAGTCCACTCTCCTCTCCTATAAGATTCTTTCTTCTCTAGTCCTTTGCCTTTCCCACCTACTTGGCTTCTCCTACCACACCTTCTAGCACCCCTCAACTTTTTAGTCTGGTACGGTCTCCCTTCTTCAGTCGTGAAGAAGGGTTTTGGCTCAAAATGTCATACAGTTCCATAAATGCTGCTTGATCTGCGGAGTTCCTCCAGTATTCATTGTGTGTTGCAGCGGATGTAATAAAGGCAATTACTTACATTCTCCTTCACAGAATAAAAGACAAATATTAGAATGGTTAAGAAGTATAACAAAGAATGAGGTGTGTTTTAGAACTATTGTTACTCCTCTATTCCAGAAACACAAACCACATGAGGAAAAATCATGTAATCAGAATAGAAATGTTGAAACTACTCAGTAGGTCAAGCAGCATTTTTTAGAATAAGTAATAGTTAACACAACTTCATCATACATGCTACATGTGTACAAATTAATTTATAGATGCTATTTATATATTGTACATCGCTCCATTTTTTTCCCCTGGTCATTCTGTACGTTAGAAAATCATAAAATGCAGGAGGAAAATGTCAAACTTTGAACTGAATGTGTTATGTCATCAGGCTCAGTTACTAATTAGCTTTCCAAATTATTTGAAGGGCCTGTTTTTGCACTGTATGATTATGACTCATTCTGGTCTTCTTCCCCCATTCTTCCACCTTCCTCTATTCCTTCCCTTGTTTCTTTGTCCTGTCCAAATAGCAAACATAAGCTACATGATGGAATTTCTAGGAATCATCATCAAATCCATCAAGAACTGAGGCAGAGCATTTCTTCCCTACAAAGACCAAGGGTCTATCTTTACTGTCCAATATAATGATAGCAATATATTTTGAAGTCAAGTTGGTATACAACTTGAAGGGAAGGATGCAAATAGTACCTCATAATAAAGGATGCAAACTCCCAAGGTACACTAATGGGATGTTTCATGAGTCAATGACGTGACCTCACCAAACTAGCATGTTGATTCAATTGTATGTCATTAGTAAGATACATGCACAGGTAGCTGCCTTAAAGCCAAGAGGGAGAAGATTCACATTCACTGGTTCACATACAGAGAAACTATGGATTTCTTTTTCTCAGAAGAAATATCTCTTGTTTAAATGACAGTTGTTGTCTGTAATGGGTGGTTGCCTAGGCTACTAGAAGTGATATTTGGCCAGAAATTCTCCTCTTAATCTTGAGGTATGGTTTCTCAATGCAGGAAGCGTAATCAAAGAAAAGAGTGTTTCAGAGAAATAATCACCCTACTGAAAAAAAATTAGAATTTAATATTTTGTAGCCTTATGTTCAGTCTGTTCCCATAGAACTGCCCAGGAATTGGCAAAGTTCATCTCAAATGTGGCTCAGCAAATTAAAGTGTGAGACATTTAGCCATTGGATCTTGACTACAGGGTATTGAAGGATTTATCACTGTTATATTTTGCCTGGTGGGTGAAAAATGAAATAACTCTTGCATATCACATGAAATTAAAAATGACAGTTCATGTAATCACTTTCAGCTGTAACCTTTTACCAGATAAAAGATATTACAAAATGATTTGTGTAAAGGGCAATTCTTTTGCAATTATTTTCATAATATATATTCAATCAGGCTTATAATTGTCAAAAAAATCTGCAAAAGTCTGCTCAAATCAAACTTCTATTGATTTCTAAGGTTCAATAATAAATCAGTTAATCAACATCACAGGACAAACATTTCACTGCTGAATTTGTTTTCTTTATTTAAGTTAATCCTTCAAGAGAGTACTATAATGATTGAAGATATGTTTTAAACTTCTTGTGTTTGTCTGAAGCCTTTAAAGGGTGTGCATTGTGGATTCGTGAGCTGCGGACCACATAACTCATGGAAACAAAGCTTTTTGCACAATACTGCTAGAATTTTTTTTCTTTCGATATCGCTAGCTCACATGGTTAAAACAAGAATACTGGCATACCACAATTGGATTTTTTCAATTAATATTAATATTTTGTTTGGTTTTGCTCCATGTTGCTATCCCATGGGGAGTGTAAACTTCATTAATGTTTTTTTTCCTGCCATCCTTCTTGGAATTGATTTCTGACACCCACTGAGGTGGGAACTTTGATGGTGTAAATTTGATGGTATTCTTTCCTACAGGATAGGCAACTCTCGTCTTTATTTGAGTTAACATATACGATAACTATACCAGCTTCTAAATAACTATAGAGGGCGAGTTCAATTGGCATACAATAACAATGTTCACAGTATGGTCCCAAATGCAATCACTGATCACTTTTGATTTGATCACAAGCCTTTTGTCGGTTACTTAGTTAACGCACATGTCTCAGCAAGTTCAACTTTATTGACATGAAGCTATTTAAACTTCCCTAAGGAGGTCTGCTCATGATTCCAAATGTACTTTGACCTGTTAGGTAGCAGTCTAAGCCAGTGCTTTAATCATTAATAACATTAAATGTGAAAAATTATTTTTCAATCCCAATGTTGTTTTAATGTTTTCCTTCTTGCATTTAGAAAGAAAATATACTGGAAATTCAAAAAAAAGGGTTGCTGTGCAATTAAAATAACTGGTGAATAACCAATTTTGCACACTTTTCTGAGTACTCTAACACACATATTGGGAAATATGGCTTGTCAGCTTAAGGTAGGATTTCTCTTCTAGCTGACACTGTTATTTAAATGCCAACACTCAAATTGCATTTCAATTGAATTGAATTGAACTGAATTGACTATATTTCTTACATCCTTCACATACATGAGGAGTAAAAATCTTCATGTTACGTCTCCATCTGAAAGTGCAATGTGCAAATTATAGTAATCTGTAATAAATAGTATATACAGTAAGATATACAACAGAACAGTCAATATAGCTTAGAAATACAACTGTGTCAGCGTGAATCAGTCTGATGGCTTGGTTGAAGAAGATGTTCTGAGACCTGTTGGTCCTGGCTTTAATGCTATGGTACCGTTTCCTGGATGGTAGCAGCTGGGAAAGTTTGTGGTTGGTATGACTCAAGTCCCCAATGATCCTTTGGGCACTTTTTACGCACCTGTCTCTGTAATTGTCCTGAATAGTGGGAAGTTCACATCTACAGATGCGCTGGGCTGTCTGCACCACTCTCTGCAGAATCCTGTGATTGAGGGGAGGACAGTTCCTATACCAGGCAGTGATGCAGCCAGTCAGGATGCTCTCAACTGTGCCCCTGTATGAAGTCCTTAGGATTTGGGGACTCATACCGAACTTCTTCCACCATCTGAGGTGAAAGAGGTGCTGTTGTGCTTTTTTTAACCACACAGCCTATATTTACAGACCACATGAGATCCACGGTAACGTGTATACCGAGGAACTTGAAGCTGTTCACTCTCTCAACCCCAAATCCATTGATGTCAATAGGAGTTAGCCAGTCTCCATTCCTCCTGTAATCCACAACAAACTCCTTTGTTTTTGTGACATTGAGGGAGAGGTTGTTTTCTCGACACCACTGTGTCAGAGTGATGACTTCTTCTCTGTAGGCTGTCTCATTATTATTTGAGAAAATGCCAATCAATGGAGTATTATCTGCAAATTCAGTTGGCGGATTGGAACTGAGGGTGGCAACACAGCCATGGATATACAGAGGGTAAAGGAGGGGGCTCAGGAAACAGCCCCAGGGGACTCCTGTGTTGAGAGTCCGAGGGGCAGAGGTGAGGGAGCCCACTCTTACCACCTGCTGGTGATCTGACAAGAAGTCCAGGATCCAGCTGCACAAAGCAGAGTGAAGGCCGAGGTCTCTGAGCTTCTTGTCAAGCCTGGAGGGAATTATGGTGTTGAATGCTGAACTGTAGTCCAAGGACAGCATTCTCTCATAAGCATCTCTCCTCTCCAAGTGTGTAAGGAGCAGTGACTATTGCGTTATCTGTCAATCAGTTGTGTCGGTTGGCGAATTGTAGCAGGTCTAGTGTGGGTGGTAGCAAGCTGCAGTTGTAGTCCTTGACCAGTCTCTCAAAACATTTGCTTATTATTGTGGTGAATGCAGCAGGATTCCAGTCCTTCAGACATGTTACCTTGGTCTTTTTAGGTGCAGGAACAATGGTGGATGTTTTGAAGCAGGAAGGCAGTCTACACTGGGAGAGGGAGAGATTATCTCCCTCTGCGCACATCCTGAGTACCCACCCGGGGATGCCGGCCGGTCCCAAAGCCTTGCAGCTGTCCATTCGTTGGAAACGTCCGTGTACTTTGGTCTCAGAGATGGCCAAGGTGCAGGTCACATTGACGGCTCTCCTCGGGGGCTCAGTGTTGGCGACATCAAGTTGAGTGTAAAAAAGATTTAGCTCATCTGGGAGTGAGGCTGCAATGCTGGCAGCATCAATGCGTTTAGTTTTGAAGTCTGCGATGATGCGCAGACCTTGCCAAGAGCTGCGTGTTTTGCTGGTGGAGAGTTGTGTCTGGATCTTGTCCCAGTATTGTTGTTTTGCTGCTTTGGTGACTTTGCATAGATTGTAGCTGCATTTCTTGAGTTCCTGGTGGTTACCAGCAGCAAAAGCTCTGTCTCACGGGATGAGTGCAGTGCGCACGGAACTGTTGATCCAGGGTCTCTGGCTTGGATACACCCTGACTGACTTTTGGGGGACAACATCCTCAATGCACTTCAGGATGAAGCTTGTGACCCCTTCCGTGAACTCAGAAACATCCTCATCATGAAAGCAGTTCATCAAGGTAGCCCTGTGGTATGGAGACAGTGTGGTCAGACCAACAGCGGATGGTTTTACTACGGCCACCTCTTGTTTCAGCTTCGGCCTGTACATGGGTAGAAGCAGGATGGAGGAGTGGTCAGACTTCCCAAACGGTGGATGGATGAGTGCTTTGTAAGCATTGCGGAGAGTAGTAGCGGTTGAATATGGTATCTCCCTGTGTGCTCACCTGGATGTGTTGACAAAATTTCAGAAACACTTTAGCCTTAACGGCATCTCATATCTTCTTGCAAGATAAAAGGTCCCATAAATTGTGTCACCTTTTCTGGTTCCTTCAAAAATAAAATCTCAGATCAGAATCAGAATCAGTTTCATTATCACTGACATACAGTATGTCATGAAATTTGTTGTTAATTATACGTTTGTATATATGTATGAAATAACTAGAGCAAAAATAATGAGTTAGTATTTATGGTTGATGTGTCATTTGGGTACTTAGGTATAGGTCAGTCAATTTCAGCCTTCTGACCTCAGAACCATTTTATACTAACACTATTGATCTCTGCCACATCTGACAGTTTGAAGCTGCTTGCTGCATTTGGAAGATCACCATATTCAAGGAGAGAAGACACTGTGTCTTCAATCTTTCTGTCATAGCACCAGGCTTCCTCAAAAAGTGCAGGCATTTGGAGTCTGCTCTCATGCCCACGTAGAGCTTTTACTGGTAATGTCCCACTAGGAGCAACTTGATGGGGCACTGGAGAACTGTATCCCCATTTGTTGACACTGTTCTATTTCTTCCTAGCAAGATTCCCCCGGCCATTTGAATCACTCCCACCTCAGCCATCCTCCTGTTATTGCAACTTCCACTGATAACATTCTTGGGTATAGAACGTAGAACACAGAACATAGAATAGTACAGCACAGTACAGGCCCTTCGGCCCACAATGTTGTGCCTACCCTCAAACCATGCCTCCCATATAAGCCCCCACCTTAGATTCCTCCATATCTGCAAGAGTGACAATAGTCTACTCTAGTGTCATGATCTTCAAAATTCACACCTGCAGTATTACTTTGTAACAGCTGCAAAAACACGTACTACAGAAATAGGAGACTATGAATTGAAAATCGGACATACAAAATGTTGGAGGAACTCAACAAGTTCATGGAGGAGAATAAGACAAGTCGGCCTTTCAGAACAAAGCGCTTCATCAGTCCAGATAAAGGATTTCAGTGATGAACTAGAGATATGATTGGAAGCTCACACCATGTACAACAAGGGTGAAAATAGTCTGATTCAGTCTCACTTCTGCCATGATGGAGGAATAGTTGCCTGCAAACAGACTGAGATTGTGAAGCAGCTAAACACAGAAGCTCTTGCTATTCCAATAGTTTTGCTGCAAGAATTTGGGAAGAAATTTAACAAACTAGAATGAGAGGACAGTTGAGATAGCTACTGGTGAACAACTAGATAGTTTTGTATCATGTCACAAGGGGCAATGTGCTGGAGATGGGTAATTAGAGAGGACCATGGATAGGTGCATGGGACAGGAAGCCAGGAAAGATGATAACAGATGCAAACATTGGAATTTGCAACACAAAATAAACCGCTGGAAGAATTCAGCTGGGCTCAAAGTGTCTGTGAAGGCAAGGGGGTGGCCAAGGTTTTGGGCCAATATTCTTCATCAGGACAGGCTCTAATGCAAAGTGTTGACACAAAACATCATCCATTTATTCGTGTCCATCACTAATGTGGCTATGAATATGTTGGTCAGATTTTAATCTGTAAGAAGAGGCACTAGAAGGATAGATAGAAGACGAGAGAAGAACAGGAAAGAACTTTAAAGAAAGGAAGAGACTTTGTGGAGTCTCCATTCTCATGAAGGTGGCTGGATGGTTAGAGAGGCAAAATTAAAGAAGCATTGGAAAGAAGTCACTTGAATTGGCAGACAAACATGACAGATGTCAGTTGGTTAAGTAGTGCAAAGGATTTTTGAAGCCACAGCATTTTACGTAAACATGCTTTTTTCTAAGTTTTAAGAATGGGTTGATATTGTTTTAACACTTAGTGTTGATGAATAGCCTGGATAAGCAATGCATTTGTGGTGTATTCTCATGTTATTCCAAATGCAACAAAGATTCCTGGTGGTCCTGTGAAGCGTGCTATGTATTGAATGGAGTCGCGGTAGAAGAAAGGAACACAGACTGCACTTAATGAGAATTGGTTGTCCAATTGTGAGTCATGTGGTGCTCATGACTAGAGAGCAGAGGAGATGCCAATGTTCATTCAAAGAATTACACTGGACAGGAAACCATCGGAATCAAGAGGGCTAGTAGCTAGTCTCATGCAGCAACTCTGTTTCCAGAATGGAAAATTGCAGATTTAAGTGAAGATATAATTTCCCTTCAGAAGTTGGCATATGAAATTTGACAACAAAAATATGAGGTAATACACCTTGCAGAAAATTGAGAGAGAAAAGACTAAAGAGTACAGTTTTAATCAATTTGCAGGAAAAAAAAATTTTTGGTGCTTACAGCAATCCTTTAATGTCACAAGTCATGTTGAGAAAGTGGTTAGTAAAGCATATAGGATCCTGGGATTCATAAATAGAGAGAGAGAGAGAGAGCACCAAAGCAAGGAAATTGTGTTGAATTTGTAAAAAAAACACGAATGACAGCACCATTAGAGCACTGAAACCAAATCAAGTCATTGAACTTTTGGGAAACTTTGAGGATCCTGGCAATTGTACAGAAAAGGTGTACAAGACTGGTTCCATGGAAGCACCTCAGCTTTAAATTAGACTGGAGGAATGGGTTCTCTCCTTGGAATAAAGTTTGAGAAAAGATTTGATATTGGTGTATCAGATTGTGCTTGCTTTATATGGTGTAGCTAAAACAGACTACGAACTGTTCAGAGAAAGGATTTAGATTTAAATTTTGTACAAGGGATACAAAGGATAGTAAATTTGTTTATGCCAAGATGCTTGTGATGTGGGTACCTTGTCTCTAAACATAAACAGAATCATTCAGTGCCTTCATTAGGGAACTGGAAAGGCATTTTAGTGATGCTTGAATTCTAGACCTCTGGATATAAAGACCAGCATTCCTTTAATCTATATCTTTATCTTTTGTGCCTAAACATTTTAATGATTCTTGTACAAAAAATCCTCGTGCCTATTTGGACCTCCACTGTTTCAAGCTTTCCCATATCTGAGAAGTTCAATACCCCTTTTTTCGTACAAATGTGGATAATCTCATGTTCTCTACAAGAATTACATTTGCCACAATTGGTTGATCTCCCAAGATGCAATAAATTTCCATTGATTTTTCATGCAGTGGCATTTACTTTGTGTCATCAGTAAACTTGGGTTTGCGGAATCTATCCTATTACTGTACCTAAGTTATTTATAAATATGTTGAATACTTCTGATCCCAACATAGATCCTTGAGACACCACATGCTTATCCTGCAAGATTGAGTACCATCCTAATACCCTACTCAATTCCAGCTTTATTTGGAAAGCCAATAAAAAATATTTATTTTCCTTCTCAGACAATCCCTTCAGACTCCATAAGTAGCCTCTCTTCCACAAATCTGAGCATCCTTATTCTCTTTTCAAATATCCACTTGTATTTACATGCATAAAATAGTTTGCTATTTTCTTTTATTAATAGTACTTTACTTATCTTACCGTTAAGCCCGGCTATCCCCGATTGATATCCCCATGACAGTTTTTGCACTGCTAATAGCTGTCTTTAATATTTCTAACCCTATCTTCAAGCAATTTCACTTTTCAATATAGTTATACATTTATCAGTGGAACTGTATACCACAACAGCTGTCCACTTCATAATTTATTAGCTTATTGTCTGTGGTATATACCTGAAGAATTCCATTGTTAAACTTTTGATCTATTCGCTAACTTTTCAGCCCAATTAGTTTGCCTTTAGCCTTGAAAGTCAGTGTTTTCGACAAATTAATTCAATGCTTTTATCCCTAACAAATTCAGATGTTCACTTGTGATGATGAACTTTTTATGTTGCCTGCAGGATACCAATTACCCTGCTTTCAGGTTATTGACTCTGCTACATAAAGATTCTGGTTAATTGGGCCATTGCCTATTCAGGGCAGCCGCTTATTTGGGACAAATCTGAAAGAACCAAAACAAAATGAGAAAATAGCTGGGATTCCTTTCATTTATTTGGGACAATATGCCACTTAATTGGGACAGGGGACTGTTGCCGATCAGATTATAGCTGGCTTCAGTTGAATGCATGTTGTGTGACTGTTAGACTCTGCACTATGCTTAGAGCGACCAGTTTTTACATAGCATCTCTTGCATGTGTTTATGTTCCAAAAGCAGTGACTTTTGTCACTGATAGTTGGTGAGCAATAAGCAGAAGGAATAAACAGCAAGACAATTCAGAACTGCTTTGCTCACTGCAGTTTCAAGCATTCAGGCTTGGAGATCCAGAAACAGCCAGGAGTAAAAATGAAACTATTTCACTACTTCAACAAGTTAGCAACTATGAATAATTTGAAGATATTAACGAGCATCCGAATTTCACAATGAAAATGAAGACTTGGAGGATGCAATTGTCAAAAGTATTGTATGAGGTAGTATATTATCTACACTAGGTGTCTGCGCTGATTTTATTCATTTACAGTCAATCAAAAGAATACAGCAGCATACACTGAATTAGTTCCTCCATCAATAACTATTAGGAACTAATACTCAGTTTTATAGTACTGTAGTAGTTTTAGTAGTGTTCTAATTTGTTTTGTATTTCATTTAAGTACCTAATGTGTTACTTAGTTAAATGACAGCTTGTATTTTTTGTACTTTTTTAACTATTTCCATGAAAGTTCGGTTAATTGGGGCAGCCACTTAATTGGGTCAAAATGCACTGGTCCTGTTGTGTCCCAAAATGGAATCCACTCTATTTGTTTATATGTGCACTATCATTTAGTTGAATAACTGATAGTATTACATAAATGTGCCAACATTTAATTTCCCCTCTATTTTTTCAGTTTTTTTTATTTCTTTACTTGTTCAAAGACAGAATAAAAACAGTTTAACTAGACCTTTTCTTTTCACTTAGAAGCAGTTAAAAGACCTGTCAAAAAGCCATTTATTTTTCAAAGGCAAAGCAAGGACGCAAAACCCATGTGTGGGAGAAAATTAGTTTCTTAAGTGCACATATTCTGCATAGAGCCAAGTTAATTAGAAAAAGCAGAAGCCCATGAATGCCACACGATTTAGTCATTCAATTCTGACACTATTCAAGCCCACTGAGCTGTTTCTTATCGGTAAGACTTTAATAATTGGCTTAGACATATCAAATAAACTTTCTAGAGAATTCTGTAGTAGCAGGTATGACATTCTAATAGGAGTTTTATTAGCAATTTCTCCGTGAAGTAATGTATTAGGAATGACTATGACATTTTCTACTCTAAGGGGTTTTGGTCTTGCTCATTTTTACACTTGCTGTGAAATAAATTTATTCGCGGCAGAGATCTAATCAAATACGCAGCACTGTTTGCCCTAGTTTGCAGAGCACTGTGCCTCTCAGATTTAATAGAAAGTGACACATACATCATAGGAGAAAATGCATCATTTTTGCTCAAGCATAACTGAATAGCAATAATCCTTATAACTTCCCAATGCACTGGGGGTTCAGTCTTCACCACTATCAAGTCTGACATTATTGCAAATATCAGAACCAAATTATACTTGTTGATTTTTTGGGGGGATCTGTTGCATATGACTTTGACAGAAGAACAAAAAATCAGTCAAACATTGTTTGTTTACATTTCAGTAAATGCTGGGATTGCAAATCTAATGACTCCATACCTTTTAATAATCTCAACTGTAATCAATGCATGTTTCATTACCTCAATAAGAGCACCATTATTATTCTTTTGGAAGAATGAATAAAACACTAAAAATGTGCACACAATTCATTGAAAATATAGACTTAGCTAATTAAAGTGTGTACATATCACATTATGAGTTGCAATTTTGGATAAATATGAATAATTATTTTGAGGGCTTTATTTGCACCTCTTTGTACCCTAGAGTTTTTTTCAATGTTTATTATAATTATAACAAAATTATTATCACAGTTAATTCACAGCTCCCACAGTCTCTGCAAGAATCTTTAAAAGTTTCCTATACTTGCTAATTTTTTTCTATTGCCCTCTCAGTGTGTTAAAAATGTGGATTATGATCTTTAAGTTTACCAAAGAACAAATGGCTGGAACTGATTAGCACTTCAGTGCAAGGGTATTTATTAGGTGCATCAAAAATCGAGCTTAGAAAAATTAGTGAAATAGTGAAAACAAGCCAATATTTACAAAACGATCTACAAGAAACACAGTAATAGCTCCGTACTTAATCTTCTCCGGTGTGAACTCCTGGTAGCCCTTATCTCTCCCGATACTGAGGGCAATGAGGTCCTTTTATAGGCACTAGACATACCATTTTTAATTACCAACAGTTAACTTAAGACTACACATGAATTAGAATATGATGCATTCCACAATATAATTTCAAACATATTACAAAATGAACAGAAGTATTGAACCTAAATACAAAATACAACAACATATACAGATTGACATTTCCCCAATACTAAAGAAATGGAATATTCTGCTGTGTATGATGGAAAGGACACTGTAAAGGCAACTCAAGCACATCAGCTTGGTTTAGGATCCAGCAGATGCCAGGGAACTGCTGGGAGGCAACAGCATGAAGCTGCAGAAGCTCAACACAATCACACACTTATAGTTAAGTACAATAAAGAATAAAATTAAACTAAACTTTGGAGTCTGACTCTGAATGTATGTAGCAATGCAGGGCAAAAACACTGGGTAAATTATGGGAATATACCAGGGAAGACATTAAAGTGCATACACTTGCCACAATGTAACTGTGTGTGTGTGTGTGTGTGTGTGTGTGTGTGTGTGTGTGTGTGTGTGTGTGTGAGTGTGTGTGTGAGTGTGTGTGTGTGTGTGTGCGCACGCGCATGCGCGCTCATGTGGAAGGAGTGTGTTTCTCCATCACAGAGTACAGGAACAGAAATTTTGACCAACATTTGCAAAGGCAAGAAATTAGTGTATTAGTGTTTCAGAATTAACTGATAAACATAAATTGAATGTAATACTAATATTAAACCACTAAGCATTTTTAATTTTTACCCAAAATTAGGTTTACTGTCACTGACTTGTATATTGTGAAATTTGTTAGTTTCCAGCAGCGTTACGGATAGGCAGCACAGTAGCGTAGTGGTTAGCACAATGCTTTACAATACCAGTGACCCGGGTTCAATTCCCACCACCTCCTCTATGGAGTTTGAATGTTCTCCCATCACTGAATGCTCTGGTTTCCTCGCACAGTCAAAGACGTATTGGTTGGTAGGTTAGTTGGTCATTGTAAATTGTCCCATGATTAGGCTCGGGGCATTGCTGGGCAGCACAGTTTAAAAGTCCGGAAGGACCTATTCCATGCTGTATCCCATGAAGTAAAAAAATTAAATTACTATTATTATAAATTTCAAAATAAATAAACAGTACAAAGGACATAGCAATGACATAGCAAGGAAGAATGAAGAGGTCCTGGACAGTGAGTATAGAGAGCTTGGTAGGAAGTTGAAAAGCAGGACCTCAAGGGTGGTAATCTCAGGATTGCTACCTGTGCTAGGTGCCAGTGAGGGTAGGAATAGGATGCTCTGGAGGAGGAACAAGTGGCTGAGGAACTGGTGTAGGGGGCAGGGTTTCAGATTTCAGAATCATTGGGACCTCTTCTGGGGCAGGTGGGACCTGTACAAGAGAGACGGGTTACACTTGAACCACAGGGGGACCAATATCCTCTCAAGGAGGTTTGTTAGTGCTTTTGGGGAGGCTTTAAACTAGATTTGCAGGGGGATGGGAACCAGAGTGCCAGAGCTGACAGTGTGGCTGGGGTGAAAATAAATGATATTGAAAGTTTAAGCAAATCTGATGATAGAAAGGTTGTGAGTGGTGGTAAAAATCTTCCGAGGTGTATATATTTCAATGCTAGGAGTATTGCGGGGAAGGCGGATGAGTTGAGGGCGTGGATTGACACGTGGAATTATGATGTTGTAGCAATTAGTGAAACTTGGCTACAGGAGGGGCAGGACTGGCAGCTTAATATTCCAGGGTTCCGATGTTTCAGATGTGATCGAGGCAGAGGAATGAAAGGTGGGGGAGTAGCATTGCTTGTTAGGGAAAATATTACAACAGTGCTCAGGCAGGACAGATTAGAGGGCTTGTCTACTGACTCCTTATGGGTGGAGCTGAGAAACAGGAAAGGTATGGCCACATTAGTGGGATTGTATTACAGACCACCCAATAGTCAACGAGACTTGGAAGAGCAAATCTGCAGAGAGATAGCAGGCAACTGCAGGAAACATAAAGTTGTGGTGGTAGGGGATTTTAATTTTCCATACATTGATTGGGACTCTCATACTGTTAGGGGTCTAGATGGTTTAGAGTTTGTAAAATGTGTTCAGGAAAGTTTTCTAAATCAGTATATAGAGGGACCAACTAGAGGGGATGCAATATTGGATCTCCTGTTAGGAAACGAATTAGGGCAAGTGACAGAAGTCTGTGTAGGGGAGCACTTTGGTTCCAGTGATCATAACACCATTAGTTTCAATTTGATCATGGACAAGGATAGATCTGGTCCTAGGGTTGAGGTTCTGAACTGGAAGAAGGCCAAATTTGAAGAAATGAGAAAGGATCCAAAAAGCGTAGATTAGGACAGGTTGTTCTCTGGCAAAGATGTGATTGGTAGGTGGGTAGCCTTCAAAGGGGAAATTTTGAGAGTGCAGAGTTTGTATGTTCCTGTCAGGATTAAAGGCAAATTGAATAGGAATAAGGAACCTTGGTTCTCAAGGGATATTGCAACTCTGATAAAGAAGAAGAGGGAGTTGTATGAAATGTATAGGAAACAGGGGGTAAATCAGGTGCTTGAGGAGTATAAGAAGTGCAAGAAAATACTTAAGAAAGAAATCAGGAGGGCTAAAAGAAGACATGAGGTTGCCTTGGCAGTCAAAGTGAAGGATAATCCAAAGAGCTTTTACAAGTATATTAAGAGCGAAAGGATTGTAAGGGATAAAATTGGTCCTCTTGAAGATCAGAGTGGTCGGCTTTGTGCGGAACCAAAGGAAATGGGGGAGATCTTAAATAGGATTTTTGCATCTGTATTTACTAAGGAAGCTGGCATGAAATCTATGGAATTGAGGGAATCAAGTAGTGAGACCATGGAAACTGTACAGATTGAAAAGGAGGAGGTGCTTGCTGTCTTGAGGAAAATTAAAGTGGATAAATCCCCAGGACCTGACAGGATGTTCCCTCGGACCTTAAAGGAGACTAGTGTTGAAATTGCGGGGGCCCTGGCAGAAATATTTAAAATGTCGCAGTCTACGGGTGAAGTGCCGGAGGATTGGAGAGTGGCTCCTGTTGTTCCGTTGTTTAATAAAGGATCGAAAAGTAATCCGGGAAATTATAGGCCGGTGAGTTTAACGTCAGTAGTAGGCAAGTTATTGGAGGGAGTACTAAGAGACAGAATCTACAAACATTTGGATAGACAGGGGCTTATTAGGAAGAGTCAACATGGCTTTGTGTGTGGTAGGTCATGTTTGACCAATCTGTTGGAGTTTTTCGAGGAGGTTACCAGGAAAGTGGATGAAGGGAAGGCAGTGGATATTGTCTACATGGACTTCAGTAAGGCCTTTGACAAGGTCCCGCATGGGAGGTTAGTTAGGAAAATTCAGTCGCTAGGTATACATGGAGAGGTGGTAAATTGGATTAGACATTGGCTCGATGGAAGAAGCCAGAGAGTGGTGGTAGAGAATTGCTTCTCTGAGTGGAGGCCTGTGGCTAGTGGTGTGCCACAGGGATCAGTGCTGGGTCCATTGTTATTTGTCATCTATATCAATGATCTGGATGATAATGTGGTAAATTGGATCAGCAAGTTTACTGATGATACAAAGGTTGGAGGTGTAGTAGACAGTGAGGAAGGTTTTCAGAGCCTGCAGAGGGACTTGGACCAGCTGGAAAAATGGGCTGAAAAATGGCAGATGGAGTTTAATACTGACAAGTGTGAGGTATTGCACATTGGAAGGACAAACCAACGTAGAACATACAGGGTTAATGGTAGGGCACTGAGGAGTGCAGTGGAACAGAGGGATCTGGGAATACAGATACAAAATTCCCTAAAAGTGTCGTCACAGGTAGATAGGGTCGTAAAGAGAGCTTTTGGTACATTGGCCTTTATTAATCGAAGTATTGAGTATAAGAGCTGGAATGTTATGATGAGGTTGTATAAGGCATTGGTGAGGCCGAATCTGGAGTATTGTGTTCAGTTTTGGTCACCAAATTACAGGAAGGATATAAATAAGGTTGAAAGAGTGCAGAGAAGGTTTACAAGGATGTTGCCGGGACTTGAGAAACTCAGTTACAGAGAAAGGTTGAATAGGTTAGGACTTTATTCCCTGGAGCGTAGAAGAATGAGGGGAGATTTGATAGAGGTATATAAAATTATGATGGGTATAGATAGAGTGAATGCAAGCAGGCTTTTTCCACTGAGGCAAGGGGAGAAAAAAACCAGAGGACATGGGTTAAGGGTGAGGGGGGAAAAGTTTAAAGGGAACATTAGTGGGGGCTTCTTCACACAGAGAGTGGTGGGAGTATGGAATTGGAATGAGCTGCCAGACGAGGTGGTAAATGCGGGTTCTTTTTAAGAATAAATTGGACAGATACATGGATAGGAGGTGTATGGAGGGATATGGTCCGTGTGCAGGTCAGTGGGACTAGGCAGAAAATGGTTCAGCACAGCCAAGAAGGGCCAAAGGGCCTGTTTCTGTGCTGTAGTTTCTATGGTTCTATGGTTCTAAAAGGAATAATGAAGATTTGATCACGGATTGTTCACAAATCTGACGATAGAAGGGAAAACGCTGTGCCTAATTCGTCAGTCTCCTGCACCTTCTCCTTGATGTTAGTAATGAGAAGAGGACATATCTCAGATGATTAGGGTGCTTAATGATGGATGCTTCAGCCTTGAGGCACTGGTTCTTGAAGGTATCCCAATGGTGGGAATAGCTATTTATCAATTTAGTAATACAGCGCATAGTCGGCCCTTTAGGTCCTTCAAGCCATGCGGCCCCAGCAAGGCCCGAGAACCACGATTTACCCCTAACCTATTCACAGAACAAATTACAATGACCTGTTATGTCTTTGGATTGTAGGAGGAAACCGAAGCACCCAGGGAAAAACCAACGCATTCCACAGGGAGGACATATGGAGACTCCTTACAGAGGGCGCTGCAATTGACCTCTGATGTCCCAAGATATAATAGCATCAAACTAACCACTATGCTATAGCGGCACCCATAATAGAGCTGTTTGAGTCTACAACCCACTGACAATTGTGATCTGTACATCAGAGGCTCAGTAGCAGGCTGTGATACAACCTGTCAGAATACTCTCCACCATACATCTCTAGATACTTGTAAGAGTCTCCCATGACATATCAAATATTCTCAAACTCCTAATCAATTAGGGCCACTTGTGTGCCTTCTTCATGATGGCATCAATGTGCTGGGCACAGGTTAGATCCTCTAAGATGCTGGTGCCCAGGAAATTGAAGCTGTTAACTCTTCCCATGGCAGGTCACTCAATAAGGACTGGCGTGTGTACTCGACTTCTCCTTTCTGAAATCCACAACTATTTACTTTGTCCCGCTGTTTTTGAGGTAAGGTTGTTGTTGCAACACCACTCAGCCAGCCAAACCTACCTCACTCCTGTCCACCTCCTCGTCATCATCTGAGATCCTACCAGCAACAGATGTGTCATTTGCACATTTATTTATAGGTACTGTTTGAACTGTGTTTAGTCACACAGTCGTGAGTGTAGAGAGAATAGAGCAGTGGGCTATGCACACACCCTTCAGTTGTGCATGTGTTGATTGTCAGTGAGGATGAGATGTTATTACAAAGCCACACTGGGTATAGTTTCCTGATAAGTTTAATTCAGTGGCCTTGAAAGTTTTACTTGGGTATTTTTATTGTCTGTTTTTACAATGTCCCCCTAAAGTATTTTGTGAAAATTTATTATTCAATTTTGCTATGTCAACAGTCACAATGTAATTGCAATCTCCTGCCTCTTGGTTACAATGTAGAGCTAACTGTTGGAAGGTTTTCTCCCAGCAGAATTATTGCTTATTATTATATTTATCCTCTATCCTTCTGTAATGTCAATGACAATTAACTAATGACATATAACATGTAGAACCAGTATTGATACATAACCAATCTAAATGTAGAGAACCAGTAGAAAGTTGCGAATGCTGTGCTAATTTTTAGCAAATTTCACATCCTTGGCCTACCTCTGGATGCCAGATAAATTCTACCATTCTCTATTCTAGTGATTTAATTTTACCTGACATGAAACTGTTGTTCTACTTCTGCACACATAGCCAAAGTTTGTGAGAAAACTTACTTCAAAAATAACAGGCTGTCACATCTAGGTCCAAGCCAGTTATGAGGTCTGCATATATTTGACAGGCATGCGTTATCGCCTCAAGGTCGTTAGCAAAGGAACTATGAACTCAATTGCTGAAAAAATAATGGCATATGATAAATATGCAAATCAGCTAGCAAAAGGTGGTGAAGGAAAGATATCTGCTGAATTGTCAATATCCACCAATTACTCGGCAATTTATGATGTAACGTCATTAGTTTTACATCAACAGTATCTTGCTCTGAAGCTTCTTCTACATTTCATGAATTTATTACATTTACATACAAGTTGCACATTAAACTCTACTGGGCACTAAAGTTTAGTAACTAACTGATGAACCTTCATCATCAACAACACAAAGGCCATCAAATTCAGATTAGCTACCACCAGTCTCATCCAAACCCTTCTCAATGCCCCACTATCACTTCAATTATTAAAAAAAACAGTCCTACCACTTGGCAGGAGATGGAGGTGGCATATGCTACTCTTTCCTTCAAACCTGTTCAATTATTCAGTGAAGCCATGACCTATTTGATTACAACCTTAATTCCACAGTCCCACCCACCAGCAGTACTGCAATAACCCTGACCTCACTCACCCCCACACACAACCAATTATTTTACTTAACAAAGGTTCGTCTTCCACCAGAAATATTTCAGGAATGTCTTTAAAAGTCTCTTGAAACCTCCCAACAGAAAAGTGGCCTTGCCTCATCGCTGCTTTATTGTGAGAAACCTTTCATCTTGAGGCAGTTCTCTTGCATTATAGGGTGTGCACACCCGGTCAAGACTCCTCAGGAATTTGAGTTTTCCACTCAGGTGTGTAACTTGAAAGGGTGCATTGTGGTTATTATAAACTTAATACTTAATTGTGCATGAACTATATGTCATTATCTCAAATACTTCTATTGATGCATTTTAAGTGCTTACATTTCTTAACCATAGCTGCTGATCTCTTGAAAGCAACCGGAGATTTTACACTGAAACTAATAAAAGTGCTATTTTGATTTGCAAATGCTTGCTAAATGAAAAGCTCTCCAGGAACATGGTTCCTTGGAATATCTGTTTTTGGGTCAAGTTAAGGAATAAGAGAGATCATGTTACAGAACTGAAAGTGAAGAAGTCAATACACTGATTCTAAATTATAGCTGGAGATTGGTCAACCTCTAATAAGATTCTTATTTATTACTGCAGATAGATCCATTAACATAAGAGAAGGAAAGAAGTCTGATGAAAGTGATGCAAATTATATCCTGAATATGCATTTTCATATGTTAATATTGATGCATAACTAATCTAAAAGTTATGGGTTTTCAGGGCAAGAGTCTGTATGGATCCGAAGTTGTTTGAAGGACATAAAGCAATAAATGGTGGGAAACAGTCATTAATCACACCAGAGGGAAATACTTATTGATGCTCCCCAGAGAGCCCAGCTACCAGTTACTTCTGGGCAACATGATCAAGTCCTTAGATAGCCATAAGATCTGTTATTACTAAAACAGTACTAGGACAAGGGGGAAATGAAATGACTGGAGAAGACAGGGCTTGTTATCATTAGAGCACACCAGAATAAGAGGAAACTTGACAGGATGTTCAAGGTTCAAAGCAAATTTATTATCAAAGTACATATATGTCACAACCCTGAGATTTAATCTCTCACGGGAATTCTCAGTAAATCCAATAACTATAATAGACCCAACAGGGTGGACAACCAATGGGCAAAAAACAACAAACTCTGGAGATATAAAAGAAACTAAAATGAATAATAATAATAAATAAATGAGCAATAAACATTGAGAACATGAGTCCATTGATTATGTAAACAATTCAGTGATGGAACAAGTGAAGATATCCCCATTGGTTCAAAAGCCTGATGGTTGAGCGGTAATAACTGTTCCTGATCCTGGCAATATGAGTCATTAGGCCCTATACCTTTTTCCTGATGGCAACTGCGAAAAGAGAGCATGACCTGGGAGGTGGGGATCCCTGATGGTGCACGTTGCTTTCCTGTGACAACACTCCGTGAATACATGCTCATTGGTGGGGAAGATTTTACTTGTGATAGATTGGGCTGTATCCATTACTTTTTGTAGGATTTTCCATTCAAGGGCATTGGTGTTTCCATACTAGGCTGTGATGCAACAAGTCAATATACTCTCCACACATCTATAGAAGTTTGTCAAAGTTTTACATGTCAAATCAAAACTTTGAGATCTTCTAAGTAGAGGTTCTACTGTGCTTTCTTTGTAATTGCACTTACGTGCTTGGGGCAGTTTCTCTGAAATTATAACACCAAGGAATTTAAAATTGCTGACACACCCCACCTCTGAAGTGATGAAGGATTTTAAAGAAGTAAATAAGAAGAAATAGTTTCCAATGACTAAAGAGACAGCAACACAGATTGAGGACATTAGCCAAAGATTCCAAAAAAGTTGGGTACACTCCAAATCGAGGCAACAATTCCCAGGCCCAAGAGCATATCTATGCAACAAGGCCCTGGTCCGAGAGCAAGGAACGAGTGGAGGTTTGGCCAATTCAAGCACCGGGCCAGATTGAAAAGATCAGGGTGTCGGGGCCAAAGGAGAGAGGAGGGCCAGTGTACAGCTCACTGCTCGCAAAGTTTACCCATCTCTGACTGAACTGAGGTTGTGACTAGCAGCTAACAGGCTCCTGGTTCGGCTATGACTGGCTCCGTGGCTGTGGACAACCTTCCATGAACTTCAGTTCTGAATGTTACTTGCTTACTTTTATTGTTTGCACAATTTGTTTCTGTTCTGCACTTTGGGTGTTTGACAGTCTCATTTTTTAATGGGTTCTATTGGGTTTCTTTGTTTTGTGACTGCCTGTAAGGAGACGGACCTCAAGGTTGTATATAGTATGCGTACATACATTGATAATAATTGTACTTCGAATTTTAAATTTCTTGGAAAACTAGTTTATCTTCCTCAAAGAAACAAGATAAAATTCCTATTGTGAGTGAGTTGACTCTCTGCCCACCTCCAGATTCTTGCAACAATCAAACATTATGAAAAGCAATGTCATAGGCAATCTTGTTGTCAGCGTCCGATTACTGATTCAGTGCCTTAGTCACTTGTTACAAGAAACATACAGTATAGAAACAAGTTGTTTTGCTTAAAATGTCTATGCCAGTGTTTAATCGATGGCACCTTGTACCTTTTCAGATTCACTATCTGTTCTTTACTTTTCACCTATCCCTCCTGTTTTCACTTATCACCTTGTGTTTCCCCCTCTCTCCACCCCCTCCTTTTAAAGCTACTCCTCATCTTTTTTCTACAGTCCTGCTGAAGGGTCTCAGCCCAGAATAGTGACTGTACACTTTTCCTGGCCTGCTGAGTTCCTCCAGCATTTTGTGTGCGTTGCTTGAATGAAGTACTTATTCAGATCCAATGGAACTATTAGCTTTAAAACTTGAGTCTTGCAGCAATTCCAAACGACATTGGATAGATTTACGTTATGTAAAGTAGATTAAGTCGTCTAAATTCTCTATGAACTCTCAACTTTTCCTGCATTACTTGGAGAAACAAGCTGTTGAATTGATTGCTGTAGAATATGTGATTTAAGACTAATTATGAAATTATTCTAATAACTATGCTGTACTATATTTTGAAAGGCAAGACAAATAATTACCGTATGTATTTTGTACATTTTCATGCAATTACTGACTTCCATTTTCCACCGTCACAACGCAAAAATTATATGTAAGAGATTTTCACCAGTGTGTTTCTCCTAACTTGACTCTGTACTCCAACTAATCTCCTGACTTCCAATTATTAATACTACATGATGAAAAATTCTACTGCCTGAGTCTTAATTCATGCCAATTCCCTTTCACATATTACTCATGTGCTTGCCTACATTAACTCTCAATTAAGCAACACTTCTGGTAAAACTGCCACCCTTGTTTTTCAATCCTTCATTGCTTTTCCCCTCACTTTCTCTAATCTCCTGAAGCCCCTTTAAATTTCAATGTATCTGCATTCATCTTATTCCAGCCATTTTCTCATTCTTGAATTTAATTACTCTACATTTTGCAAGAACTAAGCTTGGAAATTTTCTATTAAATGTCTTGCTCTCTGTCTCTCCATTTTTGTCATTTCATCTACCAATTTATATCTTTGCATGTGGCTTGGCATTACTTTGGAATTGATGGCAATTCTATGAAACACAATGAGATATTTTGCTATGTTGGAGGTGTTGCAAAATGAAAAGTTCTTACTGTTGTAAAATAGGAGCTTTAATTTATTTTTCCCAAAACTGAAATCTAGCTTTACTGTGCAGTTTTCAGAAACAACTCCTTATGGAGTGAGGGAACACTGAAATATTCCATATATATCAAAACTGTCCTGGCTCTCTCGTGAACCATTACAGCACATCTCCCAGAACTTGCAAGAAGTCTGCTGGAAGCTGGACAGAGGGCCTGAAATAGTTGTCTGCTGTTGAGAGATTGTTGTCAAATTGAAAACAGAGCCAGCACCCAGTTATTCACATTGAGCCCAAGGACTGACTTCTGTCAATGCTTGGGCCTCTTGCTTCAAGTACATGCTGTCTCTCCTCAACCAAAATAAGTCCAGTCTAATTTCTGTCACTATTGCTCTAAGTGATTGCTGTTCTGAAACTAATAGAATGGCCCTCGAAAGCTAAAAATAAACTATCTTAAATTCAGCTTACTTCTCTTATCTTTACATTTGCTTTCCTCTCGACTGTCGTCCTTTGTGTGATTGATGAATACACTTCTATTCTAAACTTTACAGTTTCCATGCAGTCTCTTGCCATTTTAAATAAAAGCTCTTAAGATGTCTTATACCAGATTAGCAAAAATAAGAAATACAATGATATGCTTAGAAAGATATGTGATCATCCTGTTGCTGATCAAGTCTGCTCAAAAATCAAATTAGTGAAAAATAATGGAAATAACCTTGAAACTCAATTGTAAAATTTCATGCTGTGATGTCTCAGCCATCAACATTTTTTCAACAGTTGAATTTTCTTTAAAAAAAAGCTACTTCTGATGTTTGACTAGAATTGTACATGGGCAGGAAGTCTATTAAGGCAGTGAACCATAAGATATAGGAGCAGAAGTAGGCCATTCAGCCCATCAAGTCTGCTCCACCATTCAATCATGGATTGCTCAAATTCTTCCAGTCATCCCCACTCCCCTACCTTCTCCCCATATTCTTTGACGCCCTGGCTAATCAAGAAACTATCTACCTCTGCTTTAAATTAACCCAATGACTTGGCCTCCACAGCTGCTCGTGGCAACAAGTTCCATACCACCCTCAGACTGAAGTAATTTCTCCACGTCTCTGATCTAAATGAATGTCCTTCAATCCTGAAGTCATGCTCTCCTGTCCTAGACTCCCCTACCATGAGAAATAATTTTGCCATATCTAATCTGTTCAGGCCTTTCAACATTTGGAATGTTTCCATGAGATCCCTCCTCATTCTCCTGAACTCCAGGGAATACAGCCCAAGAGCTGCCAGACTTTCCTCATACGGAAACCCTTTCATTCCTGGGATCATTTTTGTGAATCTTCTCTGAACCCTCTCCAATGTCAGTATAATCTTTCTAAAATAAGGAACCCAAAACTACACACAATATTCCAAGTGTGGTCTCAAGAATGCCTTACAGAGCCTCAACATCACATCCCTGCTCTTATATTCTATACTTCTAGAAATGAATGCCAACATTGCATTCACCTTCTTCACCACTGACTCAGCCTAGAGGTTAACTTTTAGAGTATCCTGCACAAGGACCCCCAAGTCCCTTCGCATCCCTGCATTTTGAATTTTTTCCCCATCTAAATAATAGTCTGCCCATTTATTTCTTCCACTAAAGTGCATGACCATTGTATTTCATTTGCCACTTCTTTGCCCATTCCCCTAAACTATCTAAGTCTCTCTGCAGGCTCTCTGTTTCCTCAACACTACCCGCTCCTCCACCTATCTCTGTATCATCGGCAAACCTAGCCACAAATCTATTAATCCCATAGTCCAAATCATTGACATAAATCGTAAAAAGCAGCGGTCCCAACACCGACCCCTCTGGAATTCCACGGGTAACCAGCAGTCAGTCAGACTAGGATCCCTTTATTCCCACTCTCCGTTTTCTGCCGATCAGCCAAATCTCCATCCATGCTAGTAACTCCCCTATATTTCTAGGGGCTCTAATCTTGCTAAGCAGCCTCATGTGCGGCACCTTGTCAAAAGTCTTCTGAAAATCCAAGTATACCACATCTACTACATCTCCTTTATCTACCCTCAACTCTCTTTTACCCTTTATATATTTAAAAAAGCTTTTAGCATCTTCTTTAATATTAGTTGCCAGCTTCCTTTCATAATTCATCTTTTCCTTCCTAATGACCTCCTTGGTTTCCTTCTGAAAATTTTTAAAAGCTTCCCAATCCTCTATCTTCCCACTAGTTTTGGCTTCCTTGTATGTCCTCTCCTTTGCTTTTACTTTGGCTCTTGTCAGCCACGGTAGTGTCCTTCTTCCTTTCAAAAATGTCTTCCTATTTGGAATATTGTCTACCTTGCACTTCCCTCATTTTTCGCAGAAACTCCAGCCATTGCTGCTCTGCCGTCTTTCCCACTAGTGTCTCTTTCCAGTCAACTTTGACCAGTTCCCATGCCATTGCAATCTCCTTTATTCCATTGAAATGCTGACACATTGGAATGTTGTTTCTCCTTCTCAAATTTTAAAGTAAACTCGATCATATTGTGATCACTGTTCCCTAATCGTTCCTTAACCTTAAGCTTTCTTATCACCTCTGGATCATTGCACAACACCCAATCTAGCACAGCCAATCCCCTACTGGGCTCAACAACAAGCTTTTCTAAAAAGCCATCCCTTAGACATTCTACAAGTTCTCTCTCTTGAAGTCCAGTACTGGCCTGGTTTTCCCAATCCACTTTCATGTTAAAATCCCCAATGATTATCATGACATTGCCCTTCTGACATGCCTTTTCTATCTCCTCCTGTAATTTGTAATCCATATCCCGGCTGCTGTTTGGAAGCCTGTATACAACTGCCATTAGGGTCCTTTTACCCTTGCCATTTCTTAACTCAACCTATAGAGACTCTACACTTTCCGATCCTATGTCATCCCTTTCTGGTGATTTGATATTATTTCTTACACACAGGGCCACACCACCCCCTCTGCTTACTAATCTATCTTTCCGATACACTGTATATCCTTGGTCGTTCAGCTCTCAATGGCAGCCATCCTTTAGCCGAGTTTCGGAGATGGCCACAACATCATACTTGCCAATCTGTAGCTGAATTTCAAGATCGTCCATTTTATCTCTTATGCTGCATGCATTCAAATGTAACTCTTCCAGTCCAGCATTTTTTACCTTTTGTTCTAACTGCACCATGCCTCTATTGCCTTGTAACTCATCCCACAGGCTGTGATTATGCCTCATCTCCCGCCTGTCCTTTCTATCATCTCTGTTGCACACTATCTTTGATTTATTTCTGTTTTCCCCTTCCTCAGCTCTATTGCTCCAGCTCCCATACCCCTGTCAAATTAGTTTAAGGTGAAGCTGTGTTAAGATACATCAGCCTCAAACACAACTCTAAACATCCCTCAGCAAAGCAGTCAAAGAAAGCGTCTGAAGTCACAAATTAGCAATATTCATCAAAGTCATCCAGAAGATAGCAGGTCACAGAGTACAAATCGGAGGAGTGTTTTTTACCAGAAATAGGAAAAGCAAAGATTGGGAGGAGCATAAAAGCAATGGAATAGAGAAAAGCTGAGATACAAAAAGTGGTACAGAGCTAGACTCTTGAGGATTTGGCAAGTTCTAGCTGCAGAAATGCCAATACAAAGGTTTGACAAAAACAACCCTTCTTTTTTTTTTTGCTTCTATCTTAAATATAGTTGAAAGAGAACACCTTAAAGCAATACCTAGTCATCCATTTCACAATTTCACACTAGTACACAGAAAAAATAATTACAATTTAACTCTAAAGGAATATAATATAAATTGTTCTCCCTCATAATTGCTACACCACCAAACATAATCCTGGACTCATTATTAAGAAGGATCTTACATATTGTAATCGCATCTTCAAATTTCAAATGGAATTGCAATGATATGGAGAGACAGAAATGTAAAAGCTGAAGTGAGGTAGAAATGAAGAGATATTGATTAATAACAGAATCATTAGGATTTTCTGAGGTAGGTAAATCACCATAAATTCTGAAAACTTAGTGGATAAACAATCCATGATTCAATACAACAAGGTCAACTTACCTCACTTAGGGGTTAACTTGGAGTTACGTTGGGATAGGTAAAAGCCTAAAAGCTACCTTAATCTTCATGATTTATTGTCTATGTTTGTTTGTATACTATTTCTAGCTACTAAGTTCATCTTTTTTTTATTAATTGGAGAAAAACAAGGGAGATACCTAGACCCAAACTGGAGGATTTCTGAAAGACAGAAGAGCAACAACATAATTCAAAAGTTGTGTGTATTTGATGTTGTGTATGTCAATGTCAAAGTCAAAGTCAAAGTATATTTATTATTCATGTATGTATACCATATACAACCTTGAGATTCATCTTCTTGAAGGCTGCCAATAAACAAAGAAGCACTATAGAATCCATAAAAAGCCCCACATCACAAAGACCAATGGGTGAAAAAAGAGTAAATCATGTAAACCATAAAAAAGAAATAATACACAGAACATGAACCATAGAGTCCCCTGAAGTTAGTCCACAACCATGAAGCCAGTTTAGTGCTGAGGCGAGCGCTGATAGCTGCAGAGGTCAGTTAAAGAACTGAGGCAAGTGTCAATAGCTGCAGGCCACAGCTGCGGAGGTCGGTTCAGCACTGAGGTGAATAAAGCCTTACGGAGTAGTAATCTAAACACCAGCTCATCCTTTGCCCTCGGCCTGGATGTCTTAATCTTTTTAATCTCCCTTGGTGCCTAAATCGGCTAAACATCAGTGCGTTTTTTTACTCTCGGGCCCGGGCCCCATCATATCAATCAGGCCCCAAGTCTGCTCCAGTAATGGCCGCCATGGTGGCACCTTCACTCTCAAGAATCCAGCTTGCTGAAACCTTCAGGATACCGCAAAAACAGAAGGTCGTACAGACAGTTCTAAAGTACAACTGCTAAAGGGAAATTACTAGCATAAGACCCTGTATGGTGAGGGAATGAATGATCTCTACAAAGCTGAGGCCCTGAAAAGAATTACTTACATAAATATGCACATTAGACTTAGATGATACGAAGAGTCATGTGGCAAAATAGGAAAAGACAAAAAGATCCTGATAGGTTAGAACAGCAGCAATTTAGTTGAATAAGCTCTCAAGAAAAAGATGGCAGAATTTTGTACCGCCTTACTATAAAAAAGTCATGAATCTTATTTTAAATACACTTAGACAGAAGTAACTGTTCCCTTTTGGATTAATTACTTCATGTGTTAGGCCCAGGGAAGATATTTCATGTTCCAGCTCAGGGACAAACCACAAGTAGGACATCAGATATACCATGATATAATGTAAGTGTATGCAGCAGTCACATTATTTGTCCCTTGCAGCACAAGCCATCTTGGGGTTTGTATTGCTTTATAAAATGCACACTTACTTGGTAGCTTTTCACACTTGGACTCATATGTCATTGTTTTTCAGACTTCTAAATTATTAATGCTTTGGAGAAAGCTTGCGTGACTGCAGCGTTCTATACATAGAACTGTTTATTATTTAAATTAATCAATTCTCTCTCCAGCTCTGTTCTCCCTTGGTTTCACTGAAATCCTTCAGTCGTCATTTAAATCTGTCCTGTCCTCTCTTCCTGCTGATTCTACTCTCAGCATACTTCCAATCACACCACCCTGCAACCTTCAGGTGCCTCACATTAAAGGAGAAAAATCATTATAGTGATTAGCTGCAAAAAGCGTATTTCCCAGAGGCCATCATTTCAATTCCTATCCTCTTTCCCCGTCCGACATGTCAGTCCCATGGCTTCTTCTGCAACAGTGAGGCCACTCCCAGGCTGGAGGAGCAACATCTCATATTTGGTCTGGGTAGCCTCCAACCTGATGGCATGGACATCATTTCTCAAACTTCTGGTAATTTTTTCCCCTCTCCCTTCTCCATTTCTCCACTTTTACCTCTTCTCCTCACCTCCCCAGGGTGCTCCTCTTCCTTCCCTTTCTCCCATGACCCATTCCCCTCTCCTATCTGATTCCTCCTTTTCTAGCACTTTATTTTTTCCACCTATCACCTCCCAGCTTCTTTCTTCATCCCCACTCAACCACCCATCTGACTTCACCTATCACCTCCCAGCTTCTTACTTCATCCCCACTCCCTGACCCATCTGACTCCACCTATCACCTCCCAGCTTCTTTCTTCATCCCCACTCAACCACCCATCTGACTCCACCTATCACCTCTCAGCTTCTTACTTCCTCCCCACTCCCTGACCCATCTGACTTCACCTATCACCTCCCAGCTTCTTACTTCATCCCCACTCAACCACACATCTGACTTCACCTATCACCTCCCAGCTTCTTTCTTCATCCCCACTCCCTGACCCATCTGACTTCACCTATCACCTCCCAGCTTCTTTCTTCATCTCCACTCAACCACCCATCTGACTCCACCTATCATCTCTCAGCTTCTTACTTCCTCCCCACTCCCTGACCCATCTGACTTCACCTATCACCTCCCAGCTTCTTACTTCATCCCCACTCCCCCACCCATATGACTTCACCTATCACCTCCAAGCTTCTTACTTCATTCCCACTCCCCCACCCATCTGACTTCACCTATCACCTCTCAGCTTCTGACTTCATCCCCACTCCCTGACCCATCTGACTTCACCTATCACCTCCCAGCTTCTTTCTTCATCCCCACTCAACCACCCATCTGACTCCACCTATCACCTCTCAGCTTCTTTCTTCATCCCCACTCCCTGACCCATCTGACTCCACCTATCACCTCTCAGCTTCTTTCTTCATCCCCACTCAACCACCCATCTGACTCCACCTATCACCTCTCAGCTTCTTACTTCCTCCCCACTCCCTGACCCATCTGACTTCACCTATCACCTCTCAGCTTCTTTCTTCATCCCCACTCCCTGACCCATCTGACTCCACCTATCACCTCTCAGCTTCTTTCTTCATCCCCACTCAACCACCCATCTGACTCCACCTATCACCTCTCAGCTTCTTACTTCCTCCCCACTCCCTGACCCATCTGACTTCACCTATCACCTCCCAGCTTCTTTCTTCATCCCCACTCAACCACACATCTGACTCCACCTATCACCTCCCAGCTTCTTACTTCATCCCCACTCCCCCACCCATCTGACTCCACCTATCACCTCTCAGCTTCTTACTTCATCCCCACTCCCTGACCCATCTGACTCCACCTATCACCTCTCAGCTTCTTACTTCATCCCCACTCAACCACCCATCTGACTCCACCTATCACCTCTCAGCTTCTTTCTTCATCCCCACTCAACCACCCATCTGACTCCACCTATCACCTCTCAGCTTCTTACTTCAACCCCACTCAACCACCCATCTGACTCCACCTATCACCTCTCAGCTTCTTACTTCATCCCCACTCCCTGACCCATCTGACTCCACCTATCACCTCCAGCTTCTTACTTCATCCCCACTCCCCCACCCATATGACTTCACCTATCACCTCTCAGCTTCTTTCTTCATCCCCACTCAACCACCCATCTGACTCCACCTATCACCTCTCAGCTTCTTACTTCATCCCCACTCAACCACCCATCTGACTCCACCTATCACCTCTCAGCTTCTTTCTTCATCCCCACTCAACCACCCATCTGACTCCACCTATTACCTCTCAGCTTCTTACTTCATCCCCACTCCCTGACCCATCTGACTCCACCTATCACCTCTCAGCTTCTTACTTCATCCCCACTCAACCACCCATCTGACTCCACCTATCACCTCTCAGCTTCTTACTTCATCCCCACTCCCCCACCCATATGACTTCACCTATCACCTCTCAGCTTCTTTCTTCATCCCCACTCAACCACCCATATGACTTCACCTATCACCTCTCAGCTTCTTACTTCATCCCCACTCCCTGACCCATCTGACTTCACCTATCACCTCCCAGCTTCTTTCTTCATTCCCACTCAACCACCCATCTGACTCCACCTATCACCTCTCAGCTTCTTTCTTCATCCCCACTCAACCACCCATCTGACTCCACCTATCACCTCCCAGCTTCTTACAACATCCCCACTCCCCCACCCATATGACTTCACCTATCACCTCTCAGCTTCTTACTTCATCCCCACTCCCTGACCCATCTGACTTCACCTATCACCTCCCAGCTTCTTTCTTCATCCCCACTCAACCACCCATCTGACTCCACCTATCAGCTCTCAGCTTCTTACTTCCTCCCCACTCCCTGACCCATCTGACTTCACCTATCACCTCTCAGCTTCTTACTTCATCCCCACTCCCTGACCCATCTGACTTCACCTATCACCTCCCAGCTTCTTTCTTCATCCCCACTCAACCACCCATCTGACTCCACCTATCACCTCAGCTTCTTTCTTCATCCCCACTCAACCACCCATCTGACTCCACCTATCACCTCTCAGCTTCTTACTTCATCCCCACTCCCTGACCCATCTGACTCCACCTATCACCTCTCAGCTTCTTACTTCCTCCCCACTCCCTGACCCATCTGACTTCATCTATCACCTCTCAGCTTCTTACTTCATCCCCACTCCCCCACCCATATGACTTCACCTATCACCTCTCAGCTTCTTTCTTCATCCCCACTCAACCACCCATCTGACTCCACCTATCACCTCTCAGCTTCTTACTTCATCCCCACTCAACCACACATCTGACTTCACCTATCACCTCCCAGCTTCTTTCTTCATCCCCACTCAACCACCCATCTGACTCCACCTATCAGCTCTCAGCTTCTTACTTCCTCCCCACTCCCTGACCCATCTGACTTCACCTATCACCTCTCAGCTTCTTACTTCATCCCCACTCCCTGACCCATCTGACTTCACCTATCACCTCCCAGCTTCTTTCTTCATCCCCACTCAACCACCCATCTGACTCCACCTATCACCTCAGCTTCTTTCTTCATCCCCACTCAACCACCCATCTGACTCCACCTATCACCTCTCAGCTTCTTACTTCATCCCCACTCCCTGACCCATCTGACTCCACCTATCACCTCTCAGCTTCTTACTTCCTCCCCACTCCCTGACCCATCTGACTTCATCTATCACCTCTCAGCTTCTTACTTCATCCCCACTCCCCCACCCATATGACTTCACCTATCACCTCTCAGCTTCTTTCTTCATCCCCACTCAACCACCCATCTGACTCCACCTATCACCTCTCAGCTTCTTACTTCATCCCCACTCCCTGACCCATCTGACTCCACCTATCACCTCTCAGCTTCTTACTTCATCCCCACTCCCCCACCCATATGACTTCACCCATTACCTTCTAGTTTCTCCTCCTTACCCTCCCCCCACCCACCTTCTTATTCTGGCATCTTTGCCCCTTCCTTTCCAGCCCTGATGAAGATCCCAGCCCAACATGTCGACTGTTTATTCATTTCCATAGATACAGCCTGACCTGCTGAGTTTCTCCAGCACTTTGTGTGTGTTGCAAAATCATTATATTTTGATTTTCTCTGTGCCTTGCAATGGGTCACAGAAGATCTGGTGGCTGCCAATATGCGGGCTCTTGAAGTTGTATTTGTGGAAGGGCAATTGGTGAAAGTACATGATCTATAAAGATTAATTACAGCTAGAATGGCTTGTCCTTTTTGAAGGCAACATTAGAACATTGAACAACACAGCACACTACAGACCTTTCAGTCTGTGATGTTGTGCTGACCCTTTAACCTACTCCAAAATCAATCAGACTGAGAATCAGAATCAGGTTTATTATCACCGGCTTGTGACATGAAACTCGTTAACTTAGCAGCAGCAGTTCAATGAAATACATAATCTAGCAGAGAGAAAAAAATTAATAGATAAAATAAAACATAATAATAATAATAAATAAACAAGTAAATCAATACATATATTGAATATATGTTTAAAAACATGCAAAAACAGAAATACTGTATATTAAAAAATAGTGAGGTCGTGTCCAAAGATTCAATGCCCATTTAGGAATCGGATGGCAGAGGGGAAGAAGCTGTTACTGAATCGCTGTACCTCCTACCTGATGGTAACAGTGAAAAAAGGGCATGCCCTGGGTGCCGGGGTCCTTAATAATGGACACTGCCTTTCTGAGACACCACTCCCTAAAGATGTCCTGGGTACTTTGTAGGCTAGTACCCAAGATGGAATTGACTAGATTTACAACCTTCTGCAGCACACATAAAAGTTGCTGGTGATCACAGTAGGCCAGACAGCATCTCTAGGAAGAGGTACAGTCGACGTTTCGGGCCAAGACCCTTCGTCGGGACTAAATGAAGGAAGAGCTAGTAAGAGATTTGAAAGTGAGAGGGGGAAGGGGAGATCTGAAATGATAGGAGAAGACAGGAGGGGGAGAGATGGAGCCAAGAGCTGGACAGTTGATTGGGATATGAGAGGATCGTGGGACAGGAGGCCTAGGGGGAAAGAAAAGGAGGAGGGGGGATGCCCAGAGGATAGCCAAGGAGTATAGTGAGAGGGACAGAGGGAGAAAAAGGAGAGAGAGAAAAAGAATGTGTGTATATAAATAAATAAATAACGGATGGGGTACGAGAGGGAGATGGGGCCTCCTAGGCCTCACCCTAGGCCTCCTGTCCCATGATTCTCTCACATCCCTTTTGCCAATCAACTGTCCACACATTCTTTTTCTCTCTCTCCTTTTTCTCCCTCTGTCCCTCTCACTATACCCCTTGCCCATCCTCTGGGATTCCCCCCTCCCCCTTTACTTTCTCCCTAGGCCTCCTGTCCCATGATCCTCTCATATCCCTTTAGCCAATCAACTGTCCAGCTCTTGGCTCCATCCCTCCCCCTCCTGTCTTCTCCTATCAATTTGGATCTCCCCCTCCCTCTCCCACTTTCAAATCTGTTACTAGCTCTTCTTTTAGTTAGTCCTGACGGAGGGTCTCGGCCTGAAACGTCAACTGTATCTCTTCCTAGAGCTGCTGCCTGGTCTGCTGCGTTCACCAGCAACTTTTATGTATGTTGCTTGAAACTCCAGCATCTGCAGATTTCCTTGTGTTTGCGTTACAACCTTCTGCAGCTTCTTTCAGACCTGTGCAGTGGCCCCTCCATTCTTGACAGTGATGCAGCCTGTCAGAATACTCTCCACGGTACAACTATTGAAGTTTTTGAGTGTATTTGTTGACATGACAAATCCCTTCAAACTCCTAATAAGGTATCGCTTCTGACTTGCCTTCTTTATAACTACATCAATGTGTTGGGACCAGGTAAGATCCTCAAAGATCCTGACACCCGAGAACTTGAAGCTATTCACTCTCTCCACTTCTGATCCCTTTATGAGGATTGATATGTGTTCCTTCGTCTTACCGTTCCTGAAGTCTACAATCAGCTCTTTTGTCCTTCTGATGATGAGTGCAAGGTTGTTACTGCAGCACCACTCACTAGCTGGTATATCTCGCTCCTGTACGCCCTCTTATCACCCGAGATTCTACCAACAATGGTCGTATCATCAGCAAATTTATAGATGGTATTCGAGCTATGTCTAGCCACAGTCATGGGTATATAGAGAGTAGAGCAGTGGGCTAAGCACACACTCCTGAGGTGCACCAATGTTGATCGTCAGCAAGGAGGAGATGTTATCACCAATCCGCACAGATTGCGGTCTTCCGGTTAGGAAGTCAAGGATCCAATTGCAGAGGGAGGTACAGAGGCCCAGGTTCTGCAACTTCTCAATCAGGATTGTGGGAATGATGGTATTACATGCTGGGCTAAAGTTGATGAACAGCATCCTGACATAGGTGGTTGTGTTGTCCAGGTTGTCTAAAGCCATGTGAAGAGCCATTGAGATTACATCTGCTGTTGACCTATTGTGGCGATAGGCAAATTGCAATGGGTCCAGCTCCTTGATGAGGCAGAAGTTCAGTCTAGTCATGACCAACTTCTCAAAGCATTTCGTCACTGTAGATGTGAGTGCAACAGGGTGATAGTCATTAAGGAAGCCCACATTATTCTTCGTAGGCATTGGTATAACTATCGCCTTCTTGAAGCAGATGGGAACTTCTGCCTGTAGCAGTGTGAGGTTGAAAATGTCCTTGAATACTCCCGCTAGTTGGTTGGCACGGGTTTTCAGAGCCTTACCAGGTACTCCCTCGGGGCCTTCCGTCTTGCAAGGATTCACTCTCTTTTAAAACAGCCTAACATCGGCTTCTGAGACGGAGATCACAGAGTCACCAGGTGCAGCAGGGACCTTCACAGCTGCAGTTGTATTCTCCTTTTTAAAGCGTGCATAGAAGGCATTGAGTTCATCTGGCAGCATCGCTGCCATTCATGCTATTGGGTTTCGCTTTGTAGGAAGTAATGTCTTGCAAACCCTGCCAGAGTTGCTGTGCATCCGATATCATCTCCAACCTCGTTCGAAATTGTCTCTTTACCCTTGAAATAGCCCTCCACAAATTATACCTGAATTTCTGGTACAGGCCTGGGTTACCAGACTTGAATGCCACAGACCTAGCCTTCAGCAGACAACAAACTTCCTGGTTCATCCACGGCTTTTGGTTTGGGAATGTACAGTAAGTCGTTGCGGGCACACACTCATCCACCCAGGTTTTAACGAAGTCGGTAACAACTGCAGCATACTCATCCAGGTTCAAAGATGAATCCCTGAATACAGTCCGATCCACCGATTCAAAGCAGTCCTGTAGGCGCTCCTGTGCTTCCCTTGTCCATAGCTTCCTGGTCCTCACTGCTGGTGCTGCAGTCTTCAGTCTCTGCCTATACTCAAGGAGAAGACGTATAGTTCGGTGATCAGATTCCCAAAGTGAGGGCATGGAATAGCACGGTAGGCATTCTTGATGGTGGTGTAACAATGGTCCAGTGTGTTGTTTCCTCTGGTATTGCAAGTGATCTGTTGATAGTAATTGCTTAGTGATCTTTTCAGACTGGTCAGGTTAAAATCTCCCAAGGACATTAGGGTGCGCTGTTTCGTGCATGTTGATCCCATTGCTCAGATCATCTAAAGCCCGCTTAACATTGGCCTGAGGTGGAATGTAAACTGCTACCGAAATGACCCCGGAGAACTCCCGTAGTGGGTAAAGAGGACGGCACTTTACTGCTAGATATTCCAGGTCTGGTGAGCAGAATTGGGACAGCACTGATATATTCTTTCCCTCCCACATAACCTTCCATTATTCTTTCATTCATGTGCCTGTTAAGAGACTCTTAAATGTCCCTAATGTATTTGCCTTTACCACCCCTCCCGACAGCCTGTTCCATGCACCTATCACTCTCCATGTAAAAGGTTTGTCTCTGACATCCCCCTTCCTCCCAACACCTTAAAGTTATGCCCCCTTGTATTAACCATTTCCGCCCTGGGAAAAAACTGTTCTATGCCTCTTATCATGTTGTACACCACTATCTAATCACCTTTCATCCTCCTCCTCACCAAAGAGAAAAGCTCTAGGTCACTCAACTTCTCCTCATAAGTATGAAGTAATACTAAACGTTAAATAGGAAAATATGCGAAAAATGTAAATATGTTAATAGCACAATAAATGGATAGTGAATGCAGGTCAGCCTACCCACCTGATATCATTATCAATGCATTTATCCTCATTGGCTTCATGGTACCATGAAATATTTCAATATAAAAGTTTGATTATAGTATGCTTTGAATGTAAGGAATAACACAATGACACACAAGGTGCACAGTACCCTTGGCAACTGAGGTACCCCTAAAGAACCATACAATACAATGATGAGGAAGGAGGTCATTCAGTCAGCAAGTACTTTCCAACTAAAAAGAAATCTCTGAACATTCTCGGTCTGCAACCTTGCATTATGTCACATCAAATACCCAACCAAGTATCTCTCAGATGTGAGTTCCTTCCTCCATCCACCCATGAAGACAGTGAATTACAAGGCCCCATGGTTCTTCAGGTATTTTCGTCAAATCTCCTTTAATCATTCCACAAATTAACCTTTCTAAATCCACTCATTATTGATAGCCAAGGTGGAGCTATCCCTCCAGATGCTCTTACAAACTCCTCTTGCTAAATTAGTGTTTTCAGAAAGGAAACAGCTGAAGAAAGCAGCAGGTAACTGAAAGAGGCCAGCAGTACGTGATCTCGTCCCTTTACTAGGAGAATCAGAGTCAGCTTCTCTGATATACTGTATGTTGTAAAATCTGTTTTAAAATCAGTGGAACAGTGCAAGACATAATAAATGATTATAAGTTGCAATAAGGAATATAGCAAAATAAATAATATGTGCAAAAAGTGAGTAAAACGTAAGGTCATGTTCATGGATTCATTACGCGTTCAGCAATCTGATGGCAGAGAGAAAGAAGCTGTTTGTGAGTCATTGAGGATGTGTCTTCAGGCTCCCATACCTCCTCCCTGAAGGTAGAAATGCAAAGAGTACATATCCTGGATGGTGAGGGTCGTTAATGATGGATGTGTCTTCCTGAGGCATCACCTTTGAAGATGTCATCAGTGGTGGGGAGGCTAATGATCATGGTGAAACTAGTTGAGTTTTCAGCCCTCTGCAGCTTTCTCTGATCCTGTGCATTGGTGCCTCCATACCAAATGGTGAAATAACCAGTCAGAATCCTTTCCATGCATAAACTTGTTAGAGTCTTTGGTGACATACCAAGCTCCTAATGAAATATAGGCATATCTGTTTCAATATGTGAGGCCCAGGATAGATTTTCAGAGATGTTGACACCCAGGAACTTGAAGCTGCTTGCCCTCTCTACTGCTGACCTCCTCAATGAGCATTGGTATGTGCTCTCTGCTTTAGAACAAAAAGTAAGGATGTTGACCTGGGATTAATGGTGTTGTGTGCCTGATATGGCAGAGGAGGTTCCTCATGACAATGGGGAACTGGTGCAGCTTGCAAGTCTTGACAATTGGGGAAAAAAAGAGCGCGTATCTGTAACGGCAGAGCACAAACAGACCAATTAGTCAGCTGAACAATGCCTCCGTACCCAGCTAATTAAATTGCGCAGTACTGATTAGTCTGGTTACTGCTTGAGGATTTACTGAACAGAGTTTTGGAACTTACAGTGCTTTCCATAAACTTTGCTTTGTACCCTTCAATGGACATCTCATCTGGACACAGGAAGAAGATATTCATTCCATTTTCTCATTCCAAAAGCAAGGAGATAGTACAGTATAGTATTCTATTACATTTCAAGGGCTCTTACTCTAACTATTATGAACCCTACTCATTAGATTTCCCTTCAGGTTATCAAGAACAAAATGTTCTCAAGTATAAAGTACAGTGGTTGTGTTGAGTTGTTCTCAAATCTTGGCAGTTTACAAACATTTCATCGCCATGGGAGCAGACATCGTCAGTGTTCTGTTAATTGTGATGTGTCCTATGAACACTTGGCTTTATGCACTTTTCAATCAGCTGATTGGAAATCATTTCAGAAACTCTATTGTGATGTGGGGAGGAAATCTTGTCGCCGACTGTGTGGCAAACTTAATGCGCTGTGATCTGGAATTTTGTCCACATCAGCTCATAAGTATGATTGAGGTCTACATGTTTGTTTACAGAATTGTTCGTGGAAAACCACACTTCTAGGAATTCACTTGCTGCCACGTGTTCACTTGCGCCATGACTTCCACTGATGGCTAGTCAAATATACGCCCCTCTCGATCTTCATGGGTAGAGACCAGGGAGAGTTGGTCATACCGCTTCACAGCCAGTTGATGTTCTTGGATCCTTGTGGATAGTTTTCTCCCAGTTTCGCTGACGTAATATTTGCTGCAGTCCTGCATTGGATTTTGTAGAGCACATTTGTCTCGTCCAGTAGCTTGATTTACTCTTTTAGTCTATAAACTACTTTCCTTAGTGTTGCTGTTGGCTTGTGCGTGACTGAAGTTCTATGTTCTTGGAGCAGTCAGGCCATCATTTCCAAGATACTTTGAATGTATGGAAAGGACAGCCTGTTTGGTCACTTCTTGGTTGGTGCATTGTCAACCTCAAAGGTATCTTCATATGAAGTTCCACAGGTATCCGTTTTGTGTGAATACTTTAAAGAGATGGTTCTCCTCTTAATCCTTCAGTTACACTGTGCTGCAGTGTACCTCTGCTCTTTAGAACAAAGTTTTGATACAGCTCTTCTTGTGTGCATTTGGGAAACTTCCATTCATCATAAGGGAACACATACAGATCAGATCCTAAATTGTCACAACTACCACCCAAACGTTTCCTCACATGGTGACACAACATTTGTAAGTAAATTGCCAAGATCAGAGAACAACTCAACCCAATCATCAACCCTTCGAGCTATACATCTTCTGAATTATTTCCATAAAGTGCAGTCCCAACTGAATATCTCATCATCCAGTTCTGAGAAGGCATATATCATAGATACATTCAGTCTGTGGTGAATCTAATAAGTTGTAGAAAGCTGACCTATGTTGAGCACAAATGAGGATGTGCAATGGCAAGTTGAATTGAAATGGTCATGTTTTCACGATGCGTCATCTTATTTAGAACCAAAGCAGTGGAGAATAGCACACATATCAATCCAATTGGCATTCAAATGGTTTGGACTGAGAAGACTTGCATTTCAAACCAATGAATTCTGCAATGACAAATCCCAGTTAATAAGTCCTAAGTGCCCTCTTTCCCTTCCCTTAATAACAAATCCCAGCTTTTTCCTTTCTACTAATTTCAGGCTAACTGGTCTATAGTTCCTTGTTTTCTCTCCCCCCTCCTTTATTAAGTAATGGAGCTGTGTTTGCTGCTTTCCAGTCTCTGGGAATCATCCTAGGCTCTTTAGAATTCAGTGATTACAAGCAATGCATCCATTTCTCCAGAACCATTTCCTTGAAAACAGTAGGATGCAGGTCATTGGGTCCTAGAATTTATTGCCCTTCAGTCCCATTTGTTTCTCAATAATCTTTTACTGATAATTTCTTCAGCTTCTCATTCACTATCAAATTTAGCGCTCTCCATTCTCTCTGGAAAGTGTTCTCTTCTGGAAGATAATACAAAATATCAGTTTAAATTTTTTTGTCCTTTCCTTATGCCAAGGTGTTATTTTAATATCATGAAAAACCTCCATACTAACATTACTTTTTTTCTTTTTCAGTCAAATTGAATTTCCTTTCTTCCTACAACCTTCAGATTCTAAAAAACTCCTTCTTGGCACTTCTCTCTAATGAACACTTACAGTACGTTGGATGAACTCAGCAGGTCGGGCAGCATCAGAGGAAACAATGAGTCGATGTTTCGGGCCAGAACCCTTCATCAGGACTGAAGAATGAAGGAGGTGGAAGGATTTGAAGAATGCTTGTAGTTTCAGTTGAAAGACCAGTGATTTGAAAGACAAAGGGGTGGGGGAGGGGAAGCATCGACATCATAGGCAGGAAAACAATGGGTAGTAGAAGAAGGAGGCAAAACCATGAGGGAGGTGATAGGCAGCTGGGGGAGGGGGCAGAGTGAAATAGGAATAGAGGAAGGGAGGGGGAGGGAATTACCGGAAGTTGGAGAATTCTATGTTCATACCAAGGTGCTGGAGACTACCTAGACGATTTATGAGGTGTTGCTCCTCCAACCTGAGTTTAGCCTCATTATGACAGCAGAGGAGGCCATGTATGGACACATCTGAATGGGAATGGGAAGCAGAATTGAAATGGGTGGCTACTGGGAGATCCTGTCTGTTGTGGCGGACGGAGTGGAGGTGCTCGACAAAGCGGTCCCCCAATCTGTGTCGGGTTTCACCGATGTACAGGAGGCCGCACCGGGAGCACCAGATGCAATAGATGACCCCAACAGACTCACAAGTGAAGTGTTGTCTCACCTGGAAGGACTGTTTGGGGCCCTGAATGGTGGCATGAGAGGAGGTGTAGGGACAGGTGTAGCACTTACACTTACAGGGATATGTGCCGGGTGGGAGATCTGTGGGGATGGACATGTGGATAAGGAAGTCGCAGAGGGACTGATCCTTGTGGAAAGTGGAGAGGGGTGGAGAGGGAAAGATGTGCTTAGTGGTGGGGTCCTGTTGAAGGTGGCGAAAGTTGCGGAGGATAATATGCTGGATCTGGAGGCTGGTGGGGTGGTAGGTAAGGACAAGGGGAACTCTGTCCCTGTTGTGGTGATGGGAGGATGGGGTGAGGGTCAAAGTGCGGGAAATGGAGGAGATGCGGGTGATGGCATTATTGATGACAATAGAAGGGAAACCACGATCCTTAAAGAAAGAGGACATTTGAGATGTCCTGGAACGGAAAGCCTCATCCTGGGAGCAGATGCAGCAGAGACGGAGGAACTGGGAATAGGGAATGGCATTTTTGCATGTGGCGGGGTGGGAAGAGGTATAGTCAAGGTATTTATGAGAGTCAGTGGACTTAGAGAAGATGTCAGTGGACAGTCTGTCTCCAGAGATGGAGACCGAGACATCGAGAAAGGGGAGAGAAGTGTCCGAGATAGACCAAGTGAATTTTAGGGCTGGGTGGAAGTTTGAAGTAAAGTCGATGAAATTGACAAACTCAGCATTGGTGCGGGAAGTAGCACCAATGTAGTCGTCAATGTACCAAAGGAAAAGTTGGGGAACAGTACCAGAATATGTTTGGAGCACAGACTGTTCCACATAACCAACGAAGAGGCAGGCGTAGCTGGGTCCCACGCGGATTCCCATAGCTACACCCTTAGTCTAATGACTTGGCTTATACAAGATGACTTTTAGCATTTCAAACAAATGCACCAGACTTTGAGTTTTGTTATTATCATTAAGTGTGGAAGCTTAAGGAGAAAGTGTAATGTATGGATCTATTTCTTTTAGAGCAATGACCTCCCCCCACCTTAGCACTTACATGTGGATTGTTGTCTATGCTTGTCTATCAATCTGTGTCTACACATACATATTGATCTGTTGTTTATGCTTGCGTATTGTTCTCCCGCTCTCTCGCTGCAATATGAATATACCAGTTAAAGCCATCTCCCACATGTGTGCCATTATTTAATTGACATATAGTTTTGCACAGACACAACAAATTGGTGATAAGTATGAACCTGAATGTCAGAGAATATTAGCAACTTCACTGACAGTTATGGGATGAAACAGTGAAAGGAATGAGTTAAACAGTACGAAGGTCGTCACAGACACTAACACTGGGATGTGTGAGTAGCTGCCTGCATTGTACATGGTGAAAGACACGCTGAATTTAAAGTGAAAATAATGTGACAATGGCTTCAGTCAGGAAAGTTGATGAATTTGATACTGCTGGGAGTTGTATATCAAGAGGGTTCAACTGTATTGTAACGCAAACAAAGTGGAGGAGCAAAAGAAAGTACCCACATTTCTTAGCTTAATGGGTGAAAGGACGCACAGTCTCTTACACAACTTAGTAACCCCTGCAAAGTCAGCAAGCAAGACATTCGATGAAATTATTACAATTTTACAAAATCACTTGAGCCCTAACCCACTGGCAATAAGATATTTAGATTTTACAAAAAGAAGCAGTCAAAAGATGAAAGCATTCCTGAATACATTGTAGAACTGTGCAAACTTTCCAGGTACTGTGACTTTCGGGATGGACTTTCTGATGTATTAAGGGAAAAGGAGGAGGAGGAGGAGAAGATGGCGGCGCAACGCAGCGCATGTGGCCACACCGGTGAATGATATCTGTAATCTGTCAAGTAGGCTACTGTGCACAATTCTGATTTGATGGAGACAGACATGAGAGTTAGGAGGAACATCTGGAGAAACTTCTGAAATGCCTGCTTTGCTGCCGCTGCTATTGTATGGTCCAGAATCCTCAGTTTTGCTTGTTTTGGCGGCCGGGGCGAGGTCGAAGGCGCTTGGCAGAGGATGGCGCTCAGGAGGCTATATCGGAGGGGCTATTCGGAGGCTCGAAGTTTTCGGATGGATGGACTCAGTGTCTGCTGTTGTCAGGTGCTTCCAATGCATCGGCAGTTGTCGGTGCCTGGAGGTTTATGGCAGGGAGTTTCTCCCTTTTGCCACCTGCTTTTGGAGACTCGAGAGTCAATCGGGACTTTGAGACTTTTTTTTACCGTGCCCATGGTCTGCTCTTCATCAAATTATGGCATTGCTTTGCACTGCTGTAACTATGTGTTATAATTATGTGGTTCTGTCAGTGTTAGTCTTTGGTTTGTCCTGTTTTTCTGTGATATCACTCTGGAGGAACATTGTATTATTTCTTAATGCACGCATGCATTTCTAAATGACAATAAACAAGGACTGATTGTTCTCATAATCTGAGCTTGTATGTGGCACACATAGCCAAGGCACACAAAAGAGGCTACTGTTCGAAAAAGATCTAACCTTAGAACAGGCATTGACCATTGCAATATTGTTAGAGACTGCAGCAAAGGATGTGGCAGAACTAGAGAAAAGGAGGTTAGAACGTGAAATGCACGAAGTGTTCCTGAACGGTGCAAAAAGCCAAAAATGCTATTGATGCAGCAAATCCTCTCATGATGCAAATGACTGTTGTTCCAAGAAAATGTCTGGAGAAAATGTCACAGACAAGGTCACACAGAGTGAGTGCGCAAGTCACAGACAAAAAGCACAACCAAAGAGAAAAACCACACAGCAGGGTTTCACACACAAAGCTAGGCAAGTACGTAAAGTGACCAAATGTGAAACCGACAACACAGAGCCTGACAAAGGTGAACTGTCATGCTTAGAATTGCACAGTATAACTGAAGCAGATAACAAAATCACATGGATCACAATAGACGTGTCTGGTGTAAAACTGAAAATGAAGCTGGACATAGGGTTAGCTTTGTCTATAATTTCAGAGGCTGACTACAACAGTCTGTTTTCTAAGATAACATTAGCAAAGACCTCAGTGATGCTAAAGACTTACAAAGGTAAAAAAGTGTCTCCCAAAGGCAAACTGAGAGTAAATGTGACATATGGAGGCCAACACAACAGAGAGAGCTTTGTGTGTTGAAAAGTGGAAGGCCAGCACTCTTTGGATTTGAATGAGAAAAATCCAACTAGACTGGCACTCAATCAAAGCTTTCAGTGTGACATCAACAGGCAACTGTAGCCCAAGCGGTAGCACTAACCAGAGACTGGCACAGCTGCTTAATGCTGATGAGAAGGGAATAGATAAACAGATCGAAAACTTGGCCAAAAGCTGTTCAGGATGCCAAAAGGTTCAAAATGCATCCTCACAGGCACTGTTACACATCATGGCAAAGAGTACACATTGCCTTTTCAGGGCCATTCAGGTACTCCAGGTTTCTGATTGTTATGGATGCTCATTCGAAGTGGCAGAAAGTTATACTAATGAAGTCAACTACGTCGGCAAAGACTGTCTCCACTTTGAGGACAACCTTCACCAGAAATGGCTTACCTGAACAAATTGTGAGTGACAACGGACCACAATACACGTCAGAAGAATTCCGACTGTTCATGAAGAAAAATGGCATCAGATATTTCAGGTGAGCTCCTCGCCACCCAGCAATGAAAGGGTTAGCTGAAAGGTTTATCCAAACCTTCAGTAAGTCCATTAAAGCAATGGACAAGGAGGACATTTCTCTACAGCACAAGGTGGACAACATCCTTTTTCTGTATCGGAACTCTCTTCATGCAACAACAAATCAAAAACCTACAATGCTGTTCATGAACAGGAATCTGAGATCTCCCATAGACCTCCAGAAACCAGGTCTACAAAGGGAAGTATAGGATAAACAGTTCAGCCTGTTGCCAAGTGAAGCAGCAAGGAGCTTCAAGATTGGACTGGAGGTCTGGAGAAGACAGGCGGACACCCAGTAAGATAGCTACAAGAACTGGACCACTCATGTACATGGTGGATGTTGGAGATCAGACATGGAGACGTCATGTAGACCAGATACTGGATACCTAACCAAAGAACACACCTGAGTCGACTGCATCCGACAAGAGGACACATTACAATCACCAGACTTACCTGTCAGTGATGATGTCACTGACAGCAATGTGACATCGGAACCCAAGAACATTGTCTAAGACAAGATACCTACCAGACCTGATGCTACTCCACAGGTCCAGAGGCGCTATCGTAAAAGAAACAGAGTGCTACCCAAAAGAACGAATGATTAGAACTATGAAATTACTTATGGACTGCTATTGTGGAAGCATGGTTATTAAGTGTCACGTGATCAGCAACAACGAATTATCAATTGACACAGGTTTTATAAAAACAAACAAACATTTATTAAACTCTGCTCAACAATAGCGAAAAAAATTCAAACGACTAAATTAACCGGAAGTTAACTGCTATACGGCAACTCTGGAACAGTTCTTAAAAGGGTAAATACGAAAGCAGTTCTTAAAGTGGTAAATTCGAACACAGTCTTAAAATGGTAAATTCAAAAGTCCAAGTGATTTACAGTCAATGAGGAGAGACTTCTCTGGAAACGGATTTCTTCGAAAACATGACGTTACTGCTGATTCTCCAAAGGATTCACGACGAAGGAAATAAAACGGCTTAAAGGAACTGCCCTTTTTCTGGCAAGTGAAAACTGCACGAATTTCTCCGCTCTTGCAGGAATGATCTCAGATACAGGTCACCATATTCTAAATGAATCCTCAATAAGGTCGATCCTTTATAAAACCGCCGAACGACTGCAACTTTATTTTGATCCTTCAGGTTCCCATCCTTTAGTAAGGTCGTCACTCTCCAATACTACTGTAAAGGTAAATCAAAAATACACCAACAAAGCTGGCAGCGATTGGTGAAACTGCCGGCACAACGATTTTACCTTACAATAGAAAGAAAAACTCCGTTTTAAAACGAAATTGCGTTATGAGACGAATACGCAGCATAACGGAGTAACTAGCAAAGCAAACAACAACTCAACTGAAACCCAACTGCGTCACACCAGGGGTCTCCTTTATACCTGTTGAGAACAGGTCATCATGTGACCTCACACTGGTGGGAAAATTACATCATGTGACCTCCACAAGACTATTACATCATGCTCATAAGACAGTCACAAGATACCCATAGGGTATGTAACACCTCCCTCCAAAAAAGAAAATTTTGCTCTTTAGGAGCAAATTTTTAACAACTATTCACACAAAAAAATACAAGTGTGTAAAATCTACAACATACACGATTTACACAGTATTATCATACAGCATCTTGCAAACTAATATATAGCAGGAGTGTTACAAATGTTAAAATACCATGCCATAAAAAATTTTACATTGTACATTTAACATCTAGATAGACAGTCAGCGATCGCATTATCTTTACCTTTAATATGAGTTATCAAAATATTATACCTCTGTAACATCAAACTTTGTTGCTGAATTGGAGTTTGATTTATTTCCTTAACCATTTTCTTTAACCAAGCCCGGACCTACAACATAACCAAAGGTAGGTCGCAGTGGCATGACCAAATTCACTTTTAGCTAAGTTAATAGTTAAGTTAGCTTTTGAAAGTCTTTCAAATAGTTTCTCCATTGCAGTAATATGTGCTTTCCAAGTACAAGTATCATTTCCTGTAACTAAATCATCAATATAGGAATCTGTATCTTTTAGCCCCTGAATTACAGTATTAATCATCCACTGGAAATTACCCAGTGCATTCTTCATCCCAAAGGGAAGAACATTATATTCATATAACCCGGATGGGGTTATAGATACAGAAATCTCTCTACCTCTATCCGTCAATGGAACACACCAATAACCTTTTAACAAATCAATCTTTGTAAGGAACTTTACCTGTCCAACTTTGTCCACACAATTACCTACCCTAGGGATTGGACACACATCAGTTTTTGTCACAGCATTCACCTTCCTGTGATCTGTACAAAACCAAATACTATTGTCTGACTTAGGCACCATAACACACGGTGAACTCCAATTCGAATTAGAAGGTCTAATAATATTATTCCCTAACATGTACTTAATTTCTTGTTTAGCAAGTTCACATTTTTCCCTGTTCATCAGATATGGATGTTGCTTTATAGGTTTTGTATCTCCAACATCCACATCATGCAAAGCTACCATGGTTCTTTTAGGAACGTCTGGAAATAAATCCCTATATTTAAAAATTAACTGTATCATCTGCTGTCTCTGCTCTGGCTGTACATAAGCTAATTTCTCATCAATATTTTCCAGAAATTTTGAGTTTGATAATCTGTCAGAAGTAATGTTGGGTTTAAAATGAGTTTCAGCTGAATCATCCATTAAGTTCCTAGTGGGATCAGACTCATTATTATTGACCACAACAGTCATAGTAGCAGACTGTTTCTCATAATACGGTTTTATCATATTTATATGACACAGCTGTGTTGGCTTTCTTCAATCTGGTATTTTTGTCACATAATCCACATCATTAACTTTAGATTTAATCTCATAAGGACCATGAAATTTAGCTTGTAAAGGGTTTGTTTGCACCGGGAAAAGAACCAACACCTTATCTCCAGTCTTAAATAACCTCATTCTAGCTTCCTTATCATACCAAGTTTTCATTTTCCCCTGAGCCAATTTTAAATTTTCCTTGGCTAAGCTACAAGCTTTATATAATCTTTCTTTAAATTTTAAAACATAATCCAACAAATTAGTGTGTACCTCTTTATTAATCTACTGTTCTTTCAACAAGACCAAAGGTCCTCAAACTTTATGCCCAAACACAAGTTCAAAAGGACTAAAACCTAATGATTCCTGCACTGCCTCCCATACTGCAAAAAGTAGTAAATGTATGCCCTCATCCCAGTCATTTTCATTTTCCACACAGTACGTCCTCATCATAGTTTTGAGGGTAGAATGGAACCTCTCCAAGGCTCCTTGCGATTCTGGATGACATGGAGATGAGGTAATCTGTTTTGCTCCCAGTTTTTAAACCATCTGCTGGAACAATCCAGACATAAAGTTAGTACCTTGGTCGGATTGTATTTCCTTAGGCAACCCAAAATAAGTAAAAAAAATTATAAGAGCCTTTATTACAGTTTTAGCTGTTATATTCCTGACTGGTATTGCCTCTGGAAACCTGGACGCTGTGCACATAATGGTCAGCAAATATTGATGTCCAGTTTTGGTTTTTGGCAATGGGCCTACACAATCTATAATAATCTTGGAAAATGTTCACCAAATGCAGGAATAGGTTGCAGTGGGGCCACTGGAGTAACTTGATTAGGTTTACCCACAATCTGACAAGTATGACACGTCCTGTAAAATGTCGCTACATCTTTTCTTAAACTAGACCAGTAAAAATGTTTAAAAACCTTGTTCATAGTTTTCTTTACACCTTGATAGCCACCCAAAGGCATACTATGAGCCATAGTTAAAATCCCATTTTGATAAACTTTAGGAACTACTACCGGGTGATTAACTTCCCATTCCTCACTTGCAGGAATTGTAGGTGATCTCCACTTCCTCATTAATATTCCCTTTTCAAAATAATATCCTACTGGCACCTTCTCAATTTCACTATCTGGAAGAGCTTGTTCCTTTAATTTGATAATCTCAGATTCTCTAATCCGCTCTGCTATCATCTCCTTCCGAGATAAAGAGAAATCTTCATGGTCAGACTTACTACAATAATCTTGATCAAATAATGAAGGTAAGAAGGTTTCTGACACTTCCTCAAAATTTGAATCCCGAGTTGAACCATCATGGGTAACAGTACCCATCCTGCACGTCAATCTTTTTAACCATAGCTCGGGTTACAATACAGGAAGAATCCGTGTTAGACTCCATCTTTGGTTCCTCAGAAATGGGCTTTATTGTCAAAGGCACTTCAGGAAAAATTTGTCCATCTGCTAAGTCATTCCCTAACAATAGAGAAACATTATACATGGGTAAACTGGGTTGTAGCCCTACTTTAACAGGCCCTGTAACTAACCCTGACCTTAAATTTACTCTATGCAAATGTACCAGCATAAGGTCACTCCTAACCCCCTGTTTATAGTTTACCCCACTAATGTCAGACTCATCACTAAACTTTAGAACACTATCTAATATAAGTGATTGAGAAGCTCCAGTATCCCTAAGTATTTTTATTGGCACAGGAGTGGATCACTCTTGCAAGGGTACAAATCGCTTAGTTAGAAAATGTTCATATCCCCTTTTAACTTGGTCAGACTTTGACAAAGCTTTATTTGTATTTCCGAACTCTATGGATTTACAGGTGTTTCAATATGCTGCACACAAGCATCTGGGACTGCTTCCTTCTTCTTCTTCAATCGGAAACAGTTAGCTATTACGTGACCAGGTTTCTTACAATAATTACAAATTGGACCAAAATGCCTTTCCTTCACTTGTCTCCCTTCATCCTTACCTTTCTCACTAACTTCAGATTTAATTTCTGGTTTACCTTGACTCTTTGTGCTATTTTTCCTTTTCAAAGTTCTACCTGGAGAAAATTTACTCTTATGAATTAAAGCATACTCATCAGCTAATTTAGCAGACCCCTGCAATGTAGCAGTGTCCCTTTCATTTAAGGATGTCCTCACTTCAACAGGAATGCTCCTTTTAAATTCCTCCAATAAAATCAATTCTTTTAATTTATTATACTCCCCATTCACATTTTTAGAGGAAACTCATTTCTCAAAACACATAGATTTCTTGTAGGCAAATTCCACATTACTTTGTAACATCACTGGCCATTTATCTTTCGGCCACCCTGAACTCAAAGCAACAATTTCAAAATCTGGGAAATATTTGTCCACTTCTGTTTCATTAAATGGAAGAACCAAAATAACTTCTCGACTAGCAACAAACTGTTTCCTAGAACCAGAGGACTGATTTTCATCCTTAATTTCTCCATCTCTAGCTCAAATTTTCTCTAATTATCAGCTTCTCTTTCTTTAAATTCCCTTTGTTTATTTGCTTCTCTTTCTTCAAATTCCCTTATTTTATTTGCCTCTCTTTTGGCCATTTCTGCTTTAAATTGTTCAAACTTTATCTGTTCAATATGTAACTGCATTTCCAGTTTACTCATTGGAAACCTCCCTAACACCTCACCATCAAACTTTCCTGAACTTATATAATATTCTGCTATTTTCCTCTGAATTACTGGTTTTGTTGTTACCTTCGTAATTCCTTTAAAGTCCAACCTTCTAACAATCTCGGACACCTCACCCATTTTCACTTTTGCTAATACCTCCAGGTCTGGCGAATCTATAAACTTGTCAATATTCATTGCTACTGAATACCACTCACAGACCAATCAAACAAAAGAACCGGGTATTTCCCTTTTCCAAATCAGATCGATAAATAAACAAGCACTTAAGCTCAAAATTGGAACAATTCTGGACGAGCCCCCAATTTATGTCACATGATCAGCAACAATGAATTATCAATTGACACAGGTTTTATAATAACAAACAAACATTTATTAAACTCTGCTCAACAATAGTGAAAAATATCCAATCGACTAACTTAACCGGAAGTTAATTGCTATACGGCAACTCTGGAACAGTTCTTAAAAGGGTAAATGCGAAAACAGTTCTTAAAGTAGTAAATTCGAACACAGTCTTTAAATGGTAAATTCAAAAGTCCAAGTGATTTACACAGTCAATGAGGAGAGACTTCTCTGGAAACGGATTCCTTCGAAGACATGACGTTACTGCTGATTCTCCAAAGGATTCATGATGAAGAAAGTAAAACGGCTTAAAGGAACTGACCTTCTTCTGGCAAGTGAACACTGCACAAACTTCTCCGCTCTTGCAGGAATTATCTCAGATACAGGTCACCATATTCTAAACGAATCCTCAATAAGGTCGATCCTTCATTAAACCGCCGAACGACTCCAACTTTATTCCGATCCTTCAGGTTCCCATCCTTTAGTAAGGTCTTCACTCTCCAATACTACTGTAAAGGTAAATCAAAGATACACCAACAAAGCTGGCAGCGATTGGTGAAACTGCCAGCACAACGATTTTACCTTACAATAGAAAGTAAAACTCCATTTTAAAACAAAACTGCATCATGAGACAAATACGCAGCATTATGGAGTAACTAATGAAGCAAACAACAACTCAACTGAAACTGACTGCGTCACACCAGGGGTCTCCTTTATACCTGTTGAGAACAGGTCATCATGCGACCTCACACTGGCCTGAAAATTACATCATGTGACCTCCACAAGACCATTACATCATGCTCATAAGATAGTCACAAAATACCCACGGGGTATGCAACATAGGAATATGGGTTTATAAAAGGGAAACAAATTTTTTCTATATGTACAGTTTTATGTAGCATTAATCTAAAGGGGAAGGAAGTGTAATGTATGGATCTATTTCTTTTAGACCAGTGACCCCTCTTAGCAATAGGTATGGATTGTGGTCTATGCGTGCATATTAATCTGTGTCCACGTGTGTGTACCGATCTGTTGTCTGTGCATATGCTGTTGTCTACGCATGCACATTGTTCTCTCTCTCACTGCAATGTGAATACACCAGTTACATCCATCTCCCACATGTATGCTTTTATTTAATTGCTATGTAGTTGTGCACAGACACAACAGGAAGAGCCTCGGTTCTGTTTCAAAGCCAGTGGTAAGCCACGAATGTAGCTTTGCGAGTGTCACCAACATCTCAAGAACATTTGAAACAGAACTCTTCCCAGTGATTTACAACAGAATTTAGTCTCTTGCCACTTTATTCGAAAGCAAGATAATTCCGTAGTCCTGTTTTCAAAAGTAGCCTTCCCCAGTGCAGTTACAAATATTACATCCAAAATGCCACACATTCTTTGTGTGTTTTTCCCCCCAATATTGGCTGTTTATTTTTTGAGTAGATATCGACATAATAAATCATGAAAATAATTAACACATCTGAATTAATAGCTTGCAATACAAAAGATCAATGTTTAAAATATTTATGCATTATTATTTAAAAGACATGTATTGAAATCTAAAATCACAAAAAAAATCTGCAAATTTTACTCCAAGGTTACTGATACCAAGAGATCAGCAAGAATTAATCCTTGATTCCTCCAACCTGACAACACTTCTATAAAAATTCGGTACGCATCATAAGGTGCTGTGGGTCATCTGCCTTGCCAGGAACTGTACTGGAAGGAATTTTGCATGTCTACATCAAAGCGATGTACATAGAACTTAAATTTTAACTTGGCAAAGTAATTAAATTTGAAAAAGTACTTTACTTTCTAAAGATAATTGTATGTTTTTAAATGTTGTAATGGAAACTTTATAGATTCTCAAAATAAGCATAATTTCTGTAAAGTTTTACAAATTGTTCATCTAATTGAGTAATCAAATAACATTGGCTATATAAAGCCACCTGCACCTGAAATACAATTTTATGCAATCTAAGTTACTCTTTGAGTAGAATTGATGGCATAAATAAACTTATCGGGCAAGTTTAAAGGATTTCTATCAGGTTTTATCATTTCTACTGTATAAACTTTAAAATTTCAGAAGTATAGAGGGATTTGGCTTCTGTTGTAAGTCTGCTTTTTTGCTGGAGAGACTATGTACAATGACACGGCCACTTTCTCAGTGAATCGACTGTTTGTTTCTCCTAATAAGACCGTTTTGCTAATAATGTAGCCGGTCGGTGGCATAGTGGCTTCAGCACTGCTCTTCAAAGGGAATGGTCCTAGGTTCGAATCCGGACAGCTCCTTGCACGCTTTCCGTCTGTGCTGGGTGGAACATCGAGCTAGCAAGTCAGCCTCATAAAAAAACAGACAAATGCCAAAGGAATGGCAAGGTTGTCACCTGATGTGCCACAGGGCACTGAAAGGAACAACAACTTATAATATAATAATTGTACTGTTCCTACTTTCAACAAAAACCATTGCTTTCCTAAGTCCAATGTAGACGTATCTCCAACTCAACAAAGACCTGCTTGAGTCTTTTTTAATCTGAATAGTTTAGAAGAGGGTTCAAAGGAGGTTCATGAAAGTGATTCCAGAATTGAATATGATAATATGAGGAGCATTTGATGGCTCTGGGCCTGTACTCATTGGAATTCAGAAGAATGAGTGGCACCTCATTGAAACCTATCGAATTTTGAAATGCTTCGATATAGTGGATGTGGAGAGGATGTTTCCTATGGTGAGAGAGTCTAAGACTAGAGGACACAGCCTCAGAATAAAGGGACATCCATTTAGAACAAAGATGAGGAGGAATTTCTTAGACAGAAAGTGGAAAATCTGTGGAATTCATTGCCACAGGCAGCTGTAGATGCCAAGTCATTGGGTATATTTAAGGCAAAGTTTGATAGATTCTTGACTGGTCAGAGCATGAAGGGATACAGAGAGAAGGCAGGAGTTTGGAGCTGAGAGGGAAATGAATGAGCCATGTTGAAATGGTGGAGCAGACTCGATAGGCCAAATGACATCATTTGCTCCTATATCTTATGGTCATGATATATATTTATGTTAATATAGCGTATAAGTACAGGAGCAGGGAGGTACTACTGCAGTTGTACAAGGCCTTGGTGAGACCACACCTGGAGTATCGTGTGCAGTTTTGGCCCCCTAATCTGAGGAAAGACATCTTTGCCATAGAGGGAGTACAAAGAAGGTTCACCAGATTGATTCCTGGGATGGCAGGACTTTCATATGAAGAAAGACTGGATGAATTGGGCTTGTACTCGTTGGAATTTAGAAGATTGAGGGGGGATTTGATTGAAACGTATAAGATCCTAAAGGGACTGGACAGGCTAGATGCAGGAAGATTGTTCCCGATGTTGGGGAAGTCCAGAACGAGGGGTCACAGTTTGAGGATAGAGGGGAAGCCTTTTATGACCGAGATTAGGAAAAACTTCTTCACACAGAGAGTGGTGAATCTGTGGAATTCTCTGCCACAGGAAACAGTTGAGGCCAGTTCATTGGCTATATTTAAGAGGGAGTTAGATATGGCCCTTGTGGCTACGGGGTCAGGGGGTATGGAGGGAAGGCTGGGGCGGGGTTCTGAGTTGGATGATCAGCCATGATCATAATAAATGGCGGTGCAGGCTCGAAGGGCCGAATGGCCTACTCCTGCACCTATTTTCTATGTTTCTATGTTTCTATGTAAACAATAAGTTCCAAGATATTTATTGTTTACTATAATGACATTGCTATCTGAGTCTGTGTCTGAGGGTTCCGTCGATCAAGAGTTGACTATGGACGTTGTATCCTAGCTGTCTGGACAGTATGATGTGGAGAGCAAGCTGCTGCCCATGTAGCAAGCTCCATCTCTCCACGCATCTGAAGAATCCAAAGGAACAGCAGAGACCAATACAGTTTGGTACCAGCAGCGTCGTAGGAGTCGCCAATCAGCATTGAACTAAACGTAGGACTGCCTTAGGGATTCCAGCTCTGGATTTTTCCCTCGGGGTTTATGTCTGAAGCCTTCCCTAAGACTGGGTATAGCCCCAAGGCAGCGAAGGTTTGAGATCAGAGTTTTCCTTCTCCTAGCAGAGCTGCCAACCACGGCTGATGAGCCCCATCTGCCCTAAGTGACTGGTTTTAAGGCACCAGTAATCTGCCTTTGCCCCTTCTCCTGTCAGTAAAAAACAATTCCACCAAGCATTTGATTCCACCTCTCACAAAAAAAATCCAAATATGTCACAGGGAAGGAATTAATTTCAGATGGATTGCTCTGTGTTGTCAGCTCCCACAGCCATTTTCCAAACAGTGTTACTCTAACAACAATGAGGTGATAGATTTAAAAAAATCCAAGCTTATCAAACAACATGGAATGCTTCACTGTCAGAAAATAAATAAGTCAGTATAGCATAAATTGGGTAAGGCTGAGAATGTTTTCAAATTAGCCAATACTTATGTTAGCAGATAAGAAAGTCATGAAGGCCAATAACCAGTAAAAACTGATCTAGCCCCAAGGAAAGTTGCCTAAAGATTATTGTAATGTAATGATATATGAATAGGAGCTAGACTTCCATTTGACAATGCCGTGGATGTACATCCTTACAATTAAACAATACTTATAGATGTAATTTTAATGCTTCCTGAGGAGACTGAGCTCCTTTGGAGTATGCAGGGCTCTCCTTCACATGTTCTACCAGTACAATCTTCTATGTGGTGTGGTGCTGGGGCAATGGCATCAACATGGGTAATGCCAACGGGCTCCATAAACTGATTAGAAAGGCTGGCTCTGTTATAGGAGTCAAACTCTGAGGCTGTGGTAGAACTAAGGACACTCAAGAAAATCCTGGCAATTTTGAACAATGTTTCTCACACTCCGCATGCCACCATGGCTAAACAGAGGAGCACTTGTAGTAATAGACTAAGCTAACTGCGCTGCTCCGAAGGGCGCTATATGTCTTACTCTCAGACATTAGGCTCTATAATGAGCCAGCCTATAGCTGGGGAAATGATGACACCCCCCCAGCCCCCCCCCCCCCGTTAGATTGTTTAAGGTACTTATTTGTACTTATTCTTCTTACTTCTCTTCTAATATTTGTATATCTGTGAACTTATAATATTACTGTGACACTGTAATTCGCTTTGGAATAAGGTACCCATCTATCTATCTATCTATCACAGGCCCTTCATTCACCATTGAAAGTGAATTCAATGCCTGTGTATTCACTGCAGTCATATTTATTGTGTCCACAGGGTCCGTTAAGAGCACAGCATGAGATCCGCTGCTATTCCATCATGCACTGGCACTTTAGACCATTATTTTCATTTCCGGTCCAATTCAGTTCTGAGTGATATTATAGATGCTAAAATACAGATGGAAGCCTTTTAACATTAGGCATCTTTTTTAGGAATAGTCAAAGAAGAGAAGTGTGTATTTTGAATCTTTCAGATAGACAGATTATGATTGTTCAAACACTCTTGCATTCTCCAGTCCGTTTCATTTTCATATTTGTTCACCACAAGACCAGCTTCTTTTTCAATAGTTATGGGAGAATTTTTTTTCAAAATTGAATTAAATCAAGAACGAATTTAAAGAAATGAGCCAATATTGTTGATTGTGGTCCATGGGCTGGGGACTGTAAAAGCAAGGATTCCAGCGTTTGCTTCTGGAATGTAAATCTGTGCACAAAATAACTCTACATTTGAAAATCCTACGTGACCTAGTAGCTGAACAGTTTTTGAATGCTTATGTGTATAATTTCAGTCACCAGCGTATATCTTCGGGAGAATTCAGAAAGCCTCACAGTAGAAGTAGTTGAAAAACCAAGGTGTATTACAGTCAAAATCTGAAAAATGTTGTCACATGTAATATCAGTTTGTGGACAATAATGTTCCCCATTATGCCATAACTCCATTTGGATTGTTTCATGGGATTGTCCGTGGGCCAATGTTGCAAGGAGAATATTTGGGAGAAAGGAACTTTAGAGAGATCAGACACAAGACAGCAGATACTGGATACTAAAAGAGTAGGGAATCTGTAGAATTTGTTGCCGCGGGCAGCTGTGCAGGCCAAGTCTTTATATGTATATATATATATACACACACACACACACATATATATATATATATATATATATACACATTGTATATGTATGGCAGAGGCTGATAGATTCTTGATTGGTCAGGGTGTCAAGGGATATGGGGAGAAGGCAGGAGATTGGGGCTGAGAGGAAAACTGGATCAGCCATGATAAAGTGGCGGAGCAGACTCGACAGGCCAAATGGCCTAATTCTACTCCTGTATCTTACGGAGTTATGGAACATAGGTTAAAGATAAACTGCTGGAGGAAATCAATGAGCCAGGCAGTACCAATGGAGGCAGAGGCATGGTACAGACAGAAGCTGAAATGGGAAGATCAACTACAGAAAGTCTTACAATGTCACTCTGATTGAATAGAATGAGTTTCTGCGTGGCTTCTATATAGACCCATTTTCCAAGACTCAGATGCCAGCCTAGATGAGTGTGTCACCACTATCACAGACTTCATCAACAAGTATGTTGAGGCTGGAGTACCCAAGAGGACAAACGATGGATGGACCAGGAGATCCACACCCTAATACTGTGGCATTGAAATCAGGTGATCCTGAGTTTTAAAAATAATTGAGATATGACCAATGTAAATCTTTCATAGATGACAAGAGACTGTATCCGTCCAAAATCAAGTACCAGAGCATCTGTCAGTTGTGGAGGGCTTATGTGAAAAAGCAGGCAGCAAAACAAAGACTGACAACAGTACATCACTTCCAGCTGAGCTTCACACGTTCTGTGCACGGTTTGAAACCACCCTGACAGCCTCCAATGCATGTAAACCCATAGTCATTGCTGTAGACATAAGATCTGACTTCTGGAGACAGAACTCATGGAAAGCATCTGGCCTGGATAGTGTCATTGGTTGTGTACTTTTTTCTTTTACAGAACAGCTAACTGGGCCATTTGCAGACATTTTTTAACAGCTGCTTACTTCAATCTGTGGCTCCCACCTGCTTTCAGAAGACAGCTATCATCCTGGTACCTCAGTTAAACAAGACAATGTGCCTGAACGACTATTGCCTAGTGGCTCTGAAATCACCATCATGAAGTGCATTGACAGGCTCGTCATGGTGAGCATTAACTCCAGCCTCCCAGATAACCTCAAACTACTGTTGTTTGCCTACTGCTGAAACAGGCCTGTAGTGAATTCCATCTCTCTGGTCCTACACTCATCTCTGGAGCATCTGGACAGCAAAGACACCTATGTCAGACTACTGTTTATTGACTACACCTCGGCCATAATTATTCTCACCACTGGTGCCCCAGAAGGCTGCTCCCCAGCTCCCTATAGACTAATGAATCTGTGGCCAGTTTCTGCTCTAAGTCTATCTATAAGTTTGCAGATGATACCACCACAGGAGGCTGTATCTCAAATAATGATAGAGAGCCTAGTGGCATGGTGTTATAACAGCAACCTTTCCCTGAATATCAGCAAAACAAAAGAGCTGGTCATTGGCTTCAGGAAGGAGAGCGATGCTCACGTTCCTGTCTACATCAATGGTGTTGGGTGAGGCAGGGCTGAGACCTTCAAGTTCCTAGGAGTAAACATGACCAATAGTGTGCCCTGGTCTAACCACATTGATATCATGGCCTAGAACTCACCAACGCCTCTACTTCCTTAAAAAGTTAAAGAAATTTGCATGTCTCCATCACCACTTTTATAAAAGCACAATCTGAAGCATCCTATCAGGATGCATAATGCAACTGCTCTGCACATAACCACAGGAAACTGCAGAGGGTTGTGGACACAGCTCAGCACATCATGGACACTGTCTCTACTTCACACTGCCTCAGTAAAGCAGTCAGCATAATCAAAGACCCTACCTACCTCAGATATTCCCCAACCCCTTCTCTGCACTTCCATTGGATGAAAGATACAAAAGCCTAAAAGCATGTACCATCAGGCTCAAGTACAGCTTCTCCCCCACTGTTATAAGACTATTAAATGGTTCCCTAGGACAATAAAATGAATCTATCTTGTCATAATCTTGCATCTTATTGTTTACCTGTGCTGCACTCTCTCTGCAGCTGTTACACTTTAATCTGCATTCTGTTATTGATTTACCTTCTGATTCTTCGATGCACTGTGCAATGATTTGATCTGGATGAATGGTACATGGGACAGGCTTTTCATTGGATCCCTCCGTACATGTGACAATAACAAACTAACTCCAATTCCAATTCCAGATATACGGACAGAACAGCGTAGAGGGAGAGTCACTCAGTACCAGCTGCTTATGTCCAGGCCTTACCTTGAGGAAGTGCTTGATAAAGGCACCCTTGGTCAAAGCAACCTAGCTCCCAAAATGCACCTACTTGCTTGTGTTTTCCCTCACTTGATTCACATTTCCCATCCGCTCTCCCCACCTGGTTCTATCTGACCATCAGCTCTCTCACCTTTATCTGGTTCCACCCATAAGTCACCTCTGTCTGTCTCCACTCTCCCCCCCCCCCCCACACACACACACACACCTGGCTGTAGCTGCTTTTCTTATTGTTTTGCTCCACCTATCACCTAACAGACCCTATTCCAATATCTGCTCTCCCTTCTGCTCACCTCTTAGCTCCATCTGCACTTCATTTCCTCCACCCGGTTCCACCTATTACCCTCCAGCCTCTGCCTCACCCCTCCCTCTCAAGGCTGGCGACCTCCCCTGCACACTCTCAGTCCTAATGTGGGGTCTAATCCAAAAGCCAGCCGTTCTTTTCCCTTCAAGGTGCTACTCAGTCCATGGGAGATTTTCAAGTTGTGAAGTTTACTGTTGGTTCTGTGAATTGTTGTATTTTTGAATTATCTATGCTGATGTGTTTAATCCAGCAATGATCAAGGCAGTGAAGGAAATTGAGAGCCTCATGGCAGTGAGATGTGTGAGCTAAGCTGGCCAAGAAGAATGAAAAGTGAGCAAGCAGACAAACAAATAGAGAAGGCCAAGTAGAGCCTTTGTTATGATATTTTAATGTAAAACTAGCGGCAGATGCATTGGCAAAATTTCTTACAGCAATGTCTTGGTCAGATGGTGACGCATACAAGCAAAGAAAGAGAGACAAATGAAGAGAGGTGTGAGGTATAGATTGAGAATTTGAAACCAGAGTCAGGAGCACACTAGCCAGTCTTAAACACAGCCCTGCCATTCGTGAAATTTCTGATTAATCTTCCATTTCAGTGCCATTTCCTGCCCCAATTTCCTTGATTCCCCAGATGTCCAGTAATCTATCCAGTCTGCCTGATTGAACATGATAACTGATTTTCCACTGCTTCCCACGGTAGGGAGGTTCAAGGTTTGACACCATCTAAAATTTCTCCTCAGTTTAGTCTTAAATAGTCTGTCTATTATCCTTAATGTCACTCTCCCGGTCCCAGACTCCTAAGACAGTAGAAACACTTCTCTTACATTAAGCTTTCTGTCAAGCTTTTTAAGAATTTTGTAAGTTTCAGTAAGTTCTCCTCTCATTTTTTTCTACTCACTACTTCAGTAACGATATTGCTGTGATTAATGAACTGAAGTTTTATGTTTGCACTCATGAGAGAACATGCATAATGAGAGGTATTACCATTATCATCTTCATCATCATCATTATGTGTCGTGTTGTGTGACGTAGGCAATCATGATCTCATGACCCGTGATTGTTCTTGGCAAATTTTTTCACAGGAGTAGTATATTATTGCCTTCTTCTGGGCAGTGTCTTTACAGGTTGGGTGACCCCAGCCATTATCAATACTTTTCAGAGATTGTCTACCTGGCATCAGTGGTCGCATGGCCAGGACTTGTGATATGCATCAGCTGCTCACCACCTGCTCACATGGCTTCACATGACCCTGATTCATTGGGTGGTTGGGGGGAGGTGAGGTGCTATCACCTTGCTCAAGGGAGACCTGCAGACCAGCAGAGGGAAGAAGTGATTTACACCTCCTTTGGTAAAGACACATCTCCACCCTGCCACCCACACCCAACATTAAGCCACTCTAAAGGCCTACAAGGAGATTGTCCAGAATGCTTGTGAGGATGCAGACTGCATGGTTAAGACTCAGAACTGACCAAGGAATGACAGGCATAAGGACAGCCAATATACTCAGCTGAGCCTGTCCCAAAGATGCAGAAGATACTGAAGAATATACATTAACCCTACTGAGCAACAAAATCACAACTTCATTGTACCAAAACCATGTAAAACCAGATCAAGAAAGAGTCTATTGACCCCAGTTTCTTACGGACTTAATGGCAAAGACTAGGCAATTATTTGGAATTTTTGTTTTACTCCCCCTTGCCTTTCTTTTTTAAAGGAAGGATATAAGATGTGTGTCATATGTAATATCAGTATCTGAAGAATATGGCTCCTTTAATGCTGTGAGCCCTTGAATATTTCTTTCAAGTGTCTGCAAGTAGGATGGTGCTGCAAATATTTGGTTGGGAAGGTTCCAGAGGAAGATTCTTCTAAGAAATCAACTGTAGGGATACAGGCTGAATTTATAAACAGAATACAATGCATTTGATAGTTCAAATTTTCACCAATTTCCAGAATTGTAGAGAGTGAATGAAGAAGGTAGGGAAAAAGTAACTTATTAATGACACATTCTTACTTGTTACTTCCTTGTCTCTTTCCTGGAGGGAAGATAACAGATGGAACTGCCATTTTAACAGTGCACATTACCCAGAGGGATTGATCTTGACTTCAGTCACTTCAGTGAAGTCTTTTACCCTAAGTGTCTGACAACACACTGCTTTCACAGTCTGCTCTGGAGGACTAAGCATTGTTTAATCAATTTTGGTTTGATTTCTGCTAAATGTTAGTGGTGTGCATATCATCTCCCTACACTGCTATTTATGATGCAGAAGCTGTTAGAGCTGTGGGGCACGTGCCCAAGGAATAATAACATTAAAATAATGTGATGTCGTTTGATAAAAAACAATACTTCACACATCCTTATACCTAGATCAAATATAGATGATTTTCACAGAGTAATAGTTATGTCTTCAACCTGGCAGATACATAATGTTGGTTGTTTTGTACATTGCTCTGTGCAGTATAAAACATGACATTCACTACGCACCTTTATGCACTTTAATAATAATCGTCAGTCTGCAGGGTGAGTTAGAAGGAATTCTTGCTGCTCTGCTTCCAATTTTAATAAAACTTCAGAAGGGTTCTTCAACCGGTGATATATCTGTAACTGGAATGTTATGTTCCTGTGGTGCTGGAGCCTGATTAATGTTCACAGTTATACACAATGGCTCATTTCATTCTTTTAAAACCTCAAGTGCAAAGAAATGAGGTGTGCAGCTGATAAAAGTTTCCCTAGGAAAGCAAAGAATGATTTGTTCCACAGAAATAAAAAGGCTGATACTTATCGCTGAAAATTAACTCTCAATTCACTGTTTTTATAGCTAATTTGGTTTTGACACGCTTAACAATTAATAGACCATAAAGTTTCCATTCATCCATTAAGTCCTGAGGTTTAAATTTTCTCTTGCTTCCTACAAAATTAGCATTTTCTGTACTTAGTGTCCAATTATTTCCATTATATTTTAAATTACCTGTGACTTTAAACACAAAATTATATTTGTCTTTAGTGTTCCCTTGATACAGTGCAGTACTGGTTTGTGTCAATATAATTTCCTTTCCTTCCATTTATTTTGTAAATTGTTCTTGGGCAATGAACAAAATTAGAAATTGTGACATTTATTGTCTATGCATTATTTTCCTAAGAAAGTGATATGAGACCAACATCCCGCGGCAGTTTGATACAATGGATATTCCATTTCCAACAGCAGTTAAAAGCAGCAAGTAATGGTTGCATATAGCGTAAGGGACATAGGACTTTTTTCAATCAGTTGGAACTTTACAATAATCTTGCAATTATATCTCATTTTTCCTGGAAGATGTAATTTGTTTCCAGATATTTTGAATTACAGTCAAATTGTCAAATGATTGTGCTGGAATTCGGACTTGCATTCATTGGGTTATTAGAGCCACTGTACACGAGAACGTCTGTCCCAACAATGCTACCAACAAGAAAGAAGAAGGAGATGCTATGGCTGAGGGAGGAGGCTGAGGAAAGCTGGA